>NC_064628.1:6232500-7432500 GCF_023864275.1 Schistocerca cancellata | reverse complement strand
TGGGATGAGTGTCTTGATGCGATCGACGGGCATACTAGAGACACTACCCAACACATCTGTGTAAAGCTTCATCGGGTTTTCACTCTGGCCTCCGTTTCGCGGCCGATCGGAACTTACTTTCTGGACAACCCATGTATGTCTTCATTTATTCAGAGTGATTCTCGTTATGCTGTTCTGTCCATCCCGAATTTTGTGATTGTAAATGCCAGTTGTAAATGCCGTTCAACTTGAATAATTTCTTCATTAATGCCAATTTCATTTAGGTCTTCATTAACTTCTGTTAGCCAATTGGGTTTTTCATCGAAAAGTCTAAGTTTAGAATTTCCTTTGTTAGACTTTGCTATACATTCTCTATAGGCAACCTAAAACTGTAATTGCCATCTGTTGACAGTATCTATGGACTTTTTATAATTTGATAGATGTCATACGATTTCTTTTTTTATGCCAATTCAGTTTTCGCATTTTAGTCCTAAGATTTTCCTGGGAGACTTTTTTCTTGTTCTTCAATGATTTTTGTTTGCGATCTGCCAACAATTATTATGGTTTAAGAAGCGTAAAGAGATTTTGCTTGAACAGTGTTACAAAATCATAATGTTGCCTTTTATGATATGTTTTCCACACCTACATTTGTATTCCACAAGCCACCTCAAGGCGTTTGCCGGAGAGTACTTTATTCACTACCCTCAGTTCCTCGCTGTCCCGTTCCAGTCGCGAATGGTTCATGGGAAGAAATGTTGTCGGTAACCCTCCGTGTGACTCGACCTCTCTACCTTCATCGTCTTTCCTCCTGAAATACATAGGTGAGAGAAGTATATTGGTTGCTTCATCCAAAGATGTACGGTCTTGGAATTCTAACAGCAATCTACATCGTGACCCTGAACGCCTTTCTTGCACTTACTGCTATGGCTTTGTCTGAGCATCTCAGCGATGTTTTCATGGTTACTACATGAACCTGTAACAAAACTTGCTATTTTTTTTGGACGTTCTCTACTTCCGGAATGAAATTTTCACTCTGTAGTGGAGTGTGCGCTGATATGAAGCTTCCTCGCAGATGAAAACTGCGTGCAGGACCGACGAAAGGCAAAGGTCCCGATTTCGAGTCTCGGTCCAGCACACAGTTTTAATCTGCCAGGAAGTTTCGTTCTCTGTTTCCTTTACCAGTCCTGTCTAGTATGGATTCTCCACACTGACGAGCAATATTCAAGTATTGGTCAGTTATGTAAAGTGATTCGTGTGTGTGTATATATATATGTGTGTGTGTTTGTGCGCATATATATATATATATATATATATATGTGTGTGTGTGTGTGTGTGTGTGTGTGTGTGTGTGCGCGCGCGCGCATGTGTATGTGTGTGTGTGTGTTCATATAATTGTATATATATATATATATATATATATATATATATATATATATATGTGTGTGTGTGTGTGTGTGTGTGTGTGTGTGTGTGTGTGTGTGTGTGTGTGTGTGTGTGAGTAATACATTTCATGAGGATTCTTTCCATGAATTTCAGTCTGTCATCAGCCTGACTTACGTCTGGTTTTATGACGCCGGAGAAAAATACAAATACATCAAGAACTGTGTTCAGTGGCACCATGGTATAAATATGTGCATACTGATGGCTTCTATTTGTAGTGGTTCATTTGTCAATGTCGTGACTGATCAGATGGAGCTCAGGAAGCCGGCTGGGCCTGTCGGTGCATCCTCTGTTCTGGCTCTGCATTGTGAGGGTAACAGGTCGAGGCCCGGCAGCAACCACGTGGGGCCGGACGCTAGCTTTGCAACTGTGTGATGCCGCACAATGGCCGGTCCAGCTGCGTGGCTGGGAATTCCATGGTGACGCTGTGTTGATGAAGGAGACGCGCCGGGCATGCAGTAACTATACTACGTTTAGAGGTGAGTAATTTTGGCAACATAGATTCTAGAGTACAACCACGCCCCGCCGACGAGCATGTGATCCTGTTGAACAGTTTCAGCCGTTTGAACTGCCGATCTGCGGGAAGCTGGATAGACATATCGAAGGATTGCTACACGTGTTGAGCATAATGTATTGGTGGTGTGTCGTCGCTTTTTTACTCTGGTCTGTGAAACATCCCCACACCTGTAGACTAGGATATGGATGTCCGCATAGTGCAGACGCACAACAGCACCAATGCATTGTGCCAGCAGCAGTGGCCGAACGGACATCATCCTGGTAAGGAAACGAGGTAGATGCTGCACCTGCTGTGTCCTGAATTACCGTTGGGAACAGCCTGCTTGCAGCAGGATTTTGGTCATGTCTGCCTCTGGTCAGGCTACCACTTGCACCACGATACCGCCGAGCATGGCTACTCTGGTGTCGTGAAAGAGTTGAGAGGAGAATGGAATGGCGATCTGTTGTCTTCAGTGATGAGAGTAGGTTCTGTCTGTGTGCGAGTCACGGACGTACACCTTGTATGGTGTAGATCTGGTGAACTGCCTATTCCAGAGTGCATTTGGACACGACACACAGCCCCACCGCAGGCTTCATGGTGTTCGGGGCCAACAGTTACTGCTCGCTGTCACGTTTGGCGCTTCTGCGAGGTAAACTAACCAGTGCCCGCTGCAATACAAAGACTGTTACCCCTGTCTAGATCGCTTGTTAACATTTTTTTTATTTATTACGACGTACACACTCCGCATGCCACCGTACGGTGAGTACTGAAGGGTGCTCTCTACCACTGCTAGTTACTCCCTTTCCTGTCCCACTCGCAAATATAGCGAGAGAAAAACCACTATCTACACTACTGGCCATTAAAATTGCCACACCAAGAAGAAATGCAGATGATAAACGGGTATTCATTGGACAAATATATTATACTACAACTGACATGTGATTACATTTTCACGCAATTTGGGTGCATAGATGCTGAGAAATCAGTACCTAAAACAACCACCTCTGGCCGTAATAACGGCCTTGATACGCCTGGTCCGCAGCTCGTGGTCGTGCGGTAGCGTTCTCGCTTCCCGCGCCCGGGTTCCCGGGTTCGATTCCCGGCGGGGTCAGGGTTTTCTCTGCCTCGTGATGACTGGGTGTTGTGTGATGTCCTTAGGTTAGTTAGGTTTAAGTAGTTCTAAGTTCTAGGGGACTGATGACCATAAATGTTAAGTCCCATAGTACTCAGAGCCATTTGAACCATTTGTTACGCCTGGGCATTGCGTCAAACAGAGCTTGGATGGCGTGTACAGGTACAGCTGCCCATGCAGCTTCAGCACGATACCACAGTTCATCAAGACGTATTGTGACGAGCCAGTTGCTCGGCCACCAGTGACCAGACGTTTTCAGTTGGAGAGATGTCTGGAGATGTGCTGGCCAGGGCAGCAGTCGAACATTTTCTGTATCCAGAAAGACCCGTACAGGACCTGCAACATGCGGTCGTGCATTATCCTGCTGAAATGTAGGGTTTCGCAGGGATCGAATGAAGGGTGGAGCCACGGGTCGTAACACATCTGAAATGTAACGTCCACTGTTCAAAGTGCCGTCAATGCGAACAAGAGGTGACCGAGACGTGTAACTGATGGCACCCCATACCATCACACCGGGTGATCCGCCAGTATGGTGATGACGAATATACACTTCCAATGGGCGTTCACCGCGATTTCGCGAAACACGGATGCGACCATCATGATACTATAAACAGAACCTGGATTCATCCGAAAAAATGACGTTTTGCCATTCCTGCACCTAGGTTTTTCGGCGAGTACGCTGTCGCAGGCGCTCCTGTCTGTGATGCAGCGTCAACGGTAACCGCAGCCATGGTCCCCGAGCTGATAGTCCATGCTGCTGCAAACGTCATCGAATTGTTCGGCCAGATGGTTGTTGTCTTGTAAACGTCCCCATCTGTTGACTCAGGGATCGAGACGTGGCTGCACGATCCGTTACAGCCATGCGGATAAGGTGCCTGTCATCTCGACTGCTAGTCATACGAAGCCGTTGGGATCCAGCACGGCGTTCCGTATTACCCTCCTGAACCCACCGCTTCCATATTCTGCTAACAGTCATTGGATCTCGACCAACGCGAGCAGCAATGTCGCGATACGATAAACCGAAATCGCGACAGGCTACAATCCGACCTTTATCAAAGTCGGAAACGCGATGGTACGCATTTCTCCTCCTTACACGAGCCATCACAACAACGTTTCACCAGACAACGCCGGTCAACTGCTGTTTGTGTACGAGAAATCGGTTGGAAACTTTCCTCATGTCAGCACACTGTATATGTCGCCACCGGCGTCAACCTTGTGTGAATGCTCTGAAAAGCTAATCATTTGCATATCACAGCATCTTCTTCCTGTCGGTTAAATTACGCGTCATCTTCGTGGTGTAGCAATTTTAATGGCCAGTAGTGTATATACCTCCATAAGAGCCATAATTCCTCTAATCTTCGTGGTCCTTTCGCGAAATGTGTGTTGGTGACAGCAGGGTCGTTCTCAAGTCACCTTCAAATGCCGATTCTCTAAATTTTCTCAACGGTGTTCCCCGAAAAGTACGTTGACTCCCCCCCCCCCCATGTATTCCAATATCCTATTATAATTCTACGCGTCTGTTCGACGATCCCACTCGATTTTTTACGCTCTCTGCAATCTTGCAATTCTTTCATGTGTTCCGTGTCGTCTTAATTTCTCACGTTTGCCTACACCGTCGTGCGAAGAGCTGTGGCGGTCAGGAATGTGCACACGCGCATATATGGACAGCTCAGTGTAATTCCAGGTCTTGCGGTCCGCGCTCCAGTGACGCGTGTAAGTGTCCGCCGACGTGCCGCCCCTGGAGCTGGAGCACTCGCCTTTCCGGTCGGAGCGCAGAAGAAGCGCGGGTCGTTATTGTGTGGATTCGCTGCACGTCGCTCCTTAACGCTTCGCCGTATCACCGGGACAGACAGGAAGCGCACCCAGCGAATCCTAACCGGCGCGATAAGGGGAGAAACCACAGCCCGTAACAAATGGAGGTGAGCTCCCCTTTAGAATTGTCTGATTTGAACTGGATGATGCGGAAAAGGAAAGGCCGGACGCAAAAAGGCTCTTTCGTAGAAGGAGGCCTGTCGAAGCTTCCCTTAAGAAGGTTGGAGACATTATTCGTTGTTGTAGCTAATTAGTGACGACCAACGTCGTGCCGCACCTGCTGGAATACTGAAGCGCAAGCCTTCTAAAATGAAGAATTTTGCAACAGTAATCAGTCATATTAAAGCCGACGGTTGGGATAGCATCAACTAATAAGAAAACGCCGAATTTTTTTCTTTGTTTATTGGCATTTGACTTTCTCCATGCAGCCATCCAACACTTTAAAAAAACTGGTTCAAATGGCTCTAAGCACTATGGGACTTAACATCTGCGGTCATCAGTCCCCTAGAACTTAGAACTACTTAAACCCAACCTAACCTTAGGACGTCACACACAGCCACGCCCGAGGCAGGATTCGAACCTGCGACCGTAGCTGCAGTGCGGTTCCGGAATGAAGCACCTAGAACCGCTCGGCCACAGCGGCCGGCCATCACTTTTAGACATTATCATTCTCACTGCTTATTGCGCTATGCATTTCGTTAATTCGTATTTACAAGAAACTTGGGTATGAATAAATGACTAACACATACCAATTAGAAACTATTCGTAAAGTTATTATCTCATATTAAAAAGAATTATTACATGAAATAAATTGATAGAGAAACCAAACCAACAAATTTGCAAACAGAAGAGGAACTAATGCCCTACACACACACCAAACCTTACAAAACATAGATCAACACAACTTGCAAAAAGGGACCACATGCAGGACACAACAGTACAAGAACCGCACACAAAACAAAATGGCATATGCTCACCTACAATAAATTGTTCACAGAATAGGCAACATACTGAAGAAACAGGGGCTTGAAGTAGGATACATTACAGACAACACAACAAAGAACACAGGAGAGACCCACTGATAAATTCAACAGATGAAGATTATATGAACTCACATGCACTTATCAATCAGTATACATAGGACAAACATGCAGGATACTCAGAACACCTAAGAACCCTAAAATGTGTAACAGCGCCCATGGCACATTTGCTGACCACCCAGTAGCCCAGAATCACCATCCAACTACAATAGCAACAGATTTAAAAATAATGAAATGCAGCCACGGCCTATACCACAAACTGACAATAGAACAGAATTTCCACATACAGAAGGCGATAGCAGAAGGCAAACAAGTTTTAAATGAAAACACTACACTCAGTAAAAGCACATTATTTAACACATTGCTGGAACTTTACAGTAAAGGCAACACAAATAGCTAAAGGACCTTACACACACACACACACACACACACACACACACACACACACACACAGAGAGAGAGAGAGAGAGAGAGAGAGACGCGAGGGATTAGCCGAGCGGTCGGTCTAGGGCGCTGCAGTCACGAACTGTGCGGCTGGTCCCGGCGGAGTGTCGAGTCCTCCCTCGGGCATGGGTGTGCGTGTTTGTCCTTAGGATAATTTAGGTTCAAGTAGTGTGTAAGCTTTGGGACTGATGACCTTTGCATTTAAGTCCCATAAGATTTCACACACATTTTGAAGAGAGAGAGAGAGAGAAGTAAACAAAATTCAAATTCGGCGCCAAACTCGCTCGGGAACAAATGAACACCGACGGGATTACGATACACAACAACATAATGCTCACCACGTTTTGCGAAGTAAAAAGGCGTTTATAAACAAATAAAATACACAAAGTACATTAGTATCTGTGCGCAGTGTCCTCGGAACGCAAAAGAAAAAGGATCAGTCAAAACAAAACATGAGTAGTAACAAATATATACGCAAAAAATTTTGACACATCAAAATCAAGTTTTTAAAAAGTCGAGGGATGTGTTAACTCGCCAGTGAAATTCACATTTGCATCGTTTGGTTTGCAGATGACGAGCTATCAGTGCAGGATACCATACAGTTGGTCTTGCAAAACCATGTAATAAAAAATGACGGGAAGAAGCAAAGCGAACAAAAACTTTCTTTAGGCCTCATTTTGTTGGATTAGTTACAGTCTAAAATATGTTCACGTTTTACAGTTTTCAATAAACAGAAAATCACTTTTCGGGTGAAAAGTAAAAACAGTGTCTTTACAAAAATGCGGAAACCCTGTCCTATAATCATATAAAATGTTCACATATCATGTGCTCAGTATATGTAGATAGATTAACGTCATATTTAAGTGGCTGACAACCGTAATTAATATTAGTTGACTCTTTTGGTGTGACAGCAACATCTCAGCGGATGTTAGAAGGGGGATCTCTGCTTTAAGCAATACCTGGATAGAATATTTTTGTTGTGGCTTCTATCTCTCACAGGAAAATTGGTGGTTCACGTCACCTTCTTCATTGCACAAATCACGTAATGGAGACTCTTTCAGTTCTCTACGTAACGGGTTGGATGGAAATTTGCCATGGCTTAAGGGCATGTGCGTAATCATTGTTATGAATCGTCTGCTAATGCCAAAGTTACTCATGACTGTCTTACGTACTTTGGAAGTGAAAGGAACACGCACTAACCGCTCTGATTCTACGACTGTTGTACAAGAAAAGAAGTAGAAAGTACGTTAGTAATTATACAGTCATATGACTACTTTGGAACCCGAGAAAGGTTCTATCAAAAATAGTTTAAACTAGGGTAGAAGGAAGACCGGACCAATTTTCGAGCGAGCGGCAACCACATTTTCTAAATGGTAGATCGTACTCTATGGTTCTGCAACATAAAGGTGGTTGTGAAATACAAGATGTTGAGTTGCAGCAAGAATATAACAGCTTCCTTCCATTTTAAGAACGATTTCAATTCTGTACCTAGATTCACTGGTGGGACATCTAGAAGAGTTGTAAACGGATTACAAAACAAAGAATCCTGTGAAGAAGACAGGTGGGCACTCGAAACATTATTTAGAACCACAGGAGAGATCTTATTGTCATTCAAGTTCAAGATCGACAAGAGACAATATCACTGACATTACCAGCGCCTTTCATCTACATCTACATGTACATGGTTACTCTGCAATTCAGGTTTATGTGCCTGGTAGAGGGTACATCGAACCATTTTCATACTACTTCTCTATCATTCCACTCTCGAATGGCGCGTGGGAAAAAGGAACACCTAAATCTTTCCGTTAGAGCTCTGATTTCTCTTATTTTATTATGATGATCATTTCTTCCTACGTAGGTGGGTGTCAACAAAATATATTCGCATTCGGAAGAGAAAGTTGGTTATCGAAATTTCGTAAATAGATTTCGCCTCATAGAAAACCGCCTTTGTTTCAGTGACTGCCACCCCAACTCTCGTATCATATCAGTAACACTCTCACCCCTGTTGGGTGATAACACGAAACGGGCTCCCCTTCTTTGCACTTTTTCGATGTCCTCCGTAAATCCCACCTGATAAGGATCCCACATCGCGCAACAATATTGCAGCTGAGGACGGACAGGTGTAATGTAGGCTGTCTCTTTAGTGGGTTTGTCGCATCTTCTAAGTGTTCTGCCATCAAAGTGCAATCTTTGTTTCGCCTTCCCCACAATATTGTGTATGTGGTCTTTCCAATTTAAGTTGCTCGTAATTGTACTTCCTACGTATTTTGTCGAACTGATATCCCTTAGATTTGTGCGATTTATTGTATACACAAGATTAATAGGATTTCCTTTAGTGCCCATGTGGATGACATCGCACTTTTCTTTGTTTAGTGCCAATTGCCACTTTTTGCACCATACAGAAATTCTCTCTAGATCATTTTGTAATTGTAATTGATCGTCTGATGATTTTACTAGAAAGTAAATTACAGCATCATCTGAAAACAATGTAAGGGGGCTGCTCAGATTATCACCTAGATCATTTATGTACATCAGGAGCAGCAGAGGGCCTATGACACTACCTTGCGGAACGCCAGATATCGCTTCTATTCTACTCAATGATTTGCCGTCTATAACTACGAAGTGTGAGCTCTCTGAGTGGAAATCATGAATCCAGCCACACAACTGAGACGATACTCCATATGCAAGCAATTTGATTAATAGTCGCTTGTGAGAAACGGTATCAAAAGCCTTATGGAAATCTAGGAATATGGAATCTATCTGAGATCTCTTGTGTTGCACAAGAACGATATCTTCTGAATCCGTATTGGTTATGTATCAATAAGTCATTTTCTTCAAGGTGATTCATAATGTTCGAGTACATTATATGCTTCAAATTCCTACTGCAAATTGAGGTCAGTGATAT
Source organism: Schistocerca cancellata (assembly GCF_023864275.1). Taxonomy (NCBI): domain Eukaryota; kingdom Metazoa; phylum Arthropoda; class Insecta; order Orthoptera; family Acrididae; genus Schistocerca; species Schistocerca cancellata. The sequence continues at coordinate 7,423,252 of NC_064628.1, read as the reverse complement.
GGGTCTGTAATTCAATGGGTTACTGCTATTTCCTTTCTTGAATATTGGTGTCACCTGTGCTACTTTCCAGTCTTTAGGAACAGACCTTTCGCCAAGTGATCTGTTGCATATGATTGTTAAGAAAGGTACTATTGTGTGTGCATACTTGAGAGGAACCTGATTGGTATACCATCTGGACCGGAAGACTTCCCTTTCTTAAGTAATTTGAGTTGTTTCGCAACACCTAAGATATGTACTTTTAAATCACTCATACTAACAGCTGTTCTGGTTTCGAATTCTGGAATATTTACTTCGTCTTCTTTCGTGATGGAATTACGCAAAACTGTATTTAGTAATTCCGCTTTAGTGGCACCATCATCGGTAACATTTCCATCGCTATGATGCAGTGACGGTATTGAATGTTTTTTGTCACTGGTAACTTTACATACGACCAGAATCTCTTTGGGTTTTTCACCATATTTTGCGACAATGTTTCATTGTGAAAACTATTAAAAGCATCTCGCATTGACGTCCCGTCCACACTAAATTTCGAGCTTCCGTGAAACTTAGCCAGTCTTGGGGATTTTGCCCTTGAACTGTGTCCTGAAAAAGGTGATGAGGTAATTGATAGTATCCCAGGTGACGAAGTTTGCCGAACTGACAGCGGGTAAAAAGAGAGAGTGAGAGGGTGGGGGGTGAGTGATTGAGTGAGAAGGAACCTGGTTCAGTTCCTGGTGCTGCAACGGGGGCCGGCCGGAGTGGCCGAGCGGTTCTAGACGCTACAGTCCGGAACCGCGCTACCGCTACGGTCGCAGGTTCGAATCCTGCCTCGGCCATGGATGTGTGTGATGTCCTTAGCTTAGGTAGGTTTAAGTAGTTCTAAGTTCTAGGGGACTGATGACCTCAGCCATTAAGTCCCATAGTGCTCAGAGCCATTTGAACCATTTTTTGCTGCAACGGGTTTTCCTATAGTGAGAGGGTCTACACAACTCACAGTGGAAATAGAAGTCTGGGGAAGGCGACAACGACGCGAAGAGCGATGTACTCACTTCATGTCCCTCCATACCGCGAATGATGTCATATGGCACAGGATAACACGGCGACCGGTCGGCATCACACACTGTCTCTCGCCATCACCGAAGAAATTTTGATTTTAATTCAGAGATTAGCATCTCCAAAACGAAAGTAATGTCAGTGGGAAAGAAATATAAACGGATTGAGTGCCAAATAGGAGGAACAAAGTTAGAACAGGTGGACGGTTTCAAGTACTTAGGATGCATATTCTCACAGGATGGCAACATAGTGAAAGAACTGGAAGCGAGGTGTAGCAAAGCTAATGCAGTGAGCGCTCAGCTACGATCTACTCTCTTCTGCAAGAAGGAAGTCAGTACCAAGACTAAGTTATCTGTGCACCGTTCAATATTTCGACCAACTTTGTTGTATGGGAGCGAAAGCTGGGTGGATTCAGGTTACCTTATCAACAAGGTTGAGGTTACGGATATGAAAGTAGCTAGGATGATTGCAGGTACTAGTAGATGGGAAAAATGGCAGGAGGGTGTCCACAATGAGGAAATCAAAGAAAAACTGGGAATGAAATCTATAGATGTTGCAGTCAGGCCGAACAGGCTTAGATGGTGGGGTCATGTTACACGCATGGGAGAAGCAAGGTTACCCAAGAGACTCATGGATTCATCAGTAGAGGGTAGGAGGAGTCGGGGCAGACCGAGGAGAAGGTACCTGGATTCGGTTAAGAATGATTTTGAAGTAATAGGTTTAACATCAGAAGAGGCACCAATGTTAGCACTGAATAGGGGATCATGGAGGAACTGTATAAGGGGGGCTATGCTCCAGACTGAACGCTGAAAGGCATAATCAGTCTTAAATGATGATGATGATGATGATTTAGAGAGGGAGAGAGAGACAGACAGATGTTTTCCGAGAAACGTTGGGCCCGAAGGTGTAAGGTGAGGAGATGAAGTTTAGATCTGGCAAATAGCATTTTCAGAATACAGAAAGGGTAGTGGCAATGAGTTTAATTTAGTTTTTGAACTTCCATTACGCATGAATGACGACAGCCCAAATACCCTGTGGTTATAATTAAAGTGCAGCTAGCTGTTCACAGAGTCCATGGTTGGCTGTAATTATCGCATGGCAGCGAAACTTGGTAAATATTTTAATGGATTAATGAGGAACCGATTTAGGTCGGAAAACAAATTAGTTCTAGTTTTGGCCACCAGGTTCAAACCTAGTGCTGTGAACGCAAGAAAGATGAATACAAACATTCGCACATGTAATGGATTAGAAACGGGACGTGGACAGAAAAGGTCAAACAAGCTACAAAGGCATAATACCGATTTTATTATTAACTGCTGCTTACAGAATTCGTTTAATATGAGCACCGGAAACGCGTATGAGATGCTGCATCCGTTATCAATAGTTGCTCTCAGAAGTTCCGGTGGAATCTGAGCCGTGTGTTCTTGTATTCTGGCCTTCAGATCAGATAGAGAACGAACGTGTCCCTGGCAAAAACGCTCTTTTGGATATCGCCAGAACCAAAAGTCACGTGGATTCAGATCAGTGACCTTTCATCTAGAGAACCTCTGGAGATAACACGTTCGTGGAAGGTTGCATTAAGCAGATATTTCACTGACCGAGCGACATGAGGTTATATAGCCCGTACTGCATGAAAATAGTGGTTCCCGTATAAGGAGGTATTGATAAACTGCAGACGTCGCTGTATCTGACAGGTACTATGGTGTCTCTCTCAAATGAAGAGCGGACCGAAAGTAAAGGTGCCGGTGAATCCACACCACAGAGTCACATACGGAGAGTGCAGTGGTCCATGGCGCACAATAAGGGGTTTAACTCCCTGTACCGCGTGGTGTAAAACGTAACCCCTCACTCCATAAAATATTGGCCGGCCACATCTTGTAACCTCCCCCTCGCTTATCGACCTTAATGACAGTGAAAAATTAAACCGCGTGTACCTAATGGAAATTTGGGAAAAGTAATCGTCACCGAAGTTAATTTGTCGGTAAAGAGGGAGGAAAGTGTTACATCTAAATGAAAGGAAAAATGCAAATGAAACTGGTGAAAATTAATTTTGAAAAGGGGTAAAGTTAATAAAGAAAGTAAATGTGCGGCCGTTACGTTAACAATTAACTAGCGGTAATTAGATATTTGAGATTTGGGGGAAATTACGGTTGCCAGTCCTAAGCACAATTACTATAGTAACTGAAAAAGAAAGGTTATTACACATATAATTAGCACTAGAAGCGTGGCAACTGAAGGTTGACACGTCTAGTGTGAAAACTGAAAGTTTGTCAGAAGTAATAAATTTCGCTACACTCTGACTTAATTTAGCAAAAGAATTAATAAAATCGGAAAATCGAAAGTTAATTTAGTGACTGAAGTTAATAGTGAGCTTTCTTTCTCAAGCACATCGAAATTCAGTAAAATACGGTTAGTCTTGGACTACCTCAACAATCATTTCAAAAGCTACTTGAATCTACGCTATTTAGAAATAGGAGATTTAACTTTGAACTTGAATTAAATCGTTCTGAACAATTAACAATAGTAAAATTTAGTACGTACCGAGCTGAGCTGCAGTCACAGGTAAGCTAAAATACGGTAACAAAACTCGCACTCTTAATTTGTGCTTGTGTAATCTAAATACTGTAGCCAGCTATCAATACCTTAACTGAACTTTTAAATTAAAGCAGTGAAATCGAATGATGCTGGTGTTTGAATTTCAACGACACTCGGGTTCATTCCGGGAAAGGAAGGGACCCTGCTTGGTAATGCAATTGGGACAATGAGCAACAAAGGTTCATGCTACGTTGCTGTAATTTAGTTATGAAAATGGAACAGTTTGAAAAGCTAATGTCTGCCATACAGTTCTAAAACTTTACGGGCTTCCAGTCTTCCTTGTTGGTTGATTGAAGGTTTGAAGCCGTCGATCGAGGAGGTGGCGACAGTCACTCATTGTCGGCCGTCGCTGTTGCAGAAGCTGGATGTTGGCGCGCCTGCTTCTCGACACGGTCACCAGACGAAACGGTCTCTTGACGTGCGCCAGCTAATGCTTCCCATCCGGGACACCGTGTCAGAAACTATCATAGCAAGTCGAGCGCAATTACATGCTGCCCAACCCTGAAAGCGCGGCAACTCGCGGGAGCGTCACTCAACACACCTGCTCCACTGCACCACCCGAGCCAGACTCCCCCTCTGCCCGCGCTCCACGCGGCAGAGTTAACACTACGAAAGATCCTAAACACTTTGGTTCTCCACACGACCTATCGATGTATTCGTTCGATAGCATAGTTTTCCCTAGGCCAGACCCAGTGTATAAATACAAATAATATTCAGAAAACAAACCACTTATACATCGACATAAATGCATATATATACAAATAGTAAAACAATTACAATATACAAAGACACACAAATGTTATATCTTCTGGTAACAAAATAAGGAAAAATCTATAGTACAATAGATGGAAATAGGAGGATATGCATTTCCGGCGTTACAATCTCATGAACTTCGATCCATGCCATCAACCGAAAAGCATGCTCAGTTAACAGCAACAGTAACCTCGTCAATTTCTTCCACCGGCGTAGCAGTCCTTTCTCTTCCAGGCGCTGCACTAAGCTCACCCATGTTTCCGAATTTCATTATCGTCATCTTTAAACCATTTAATGACATCGGGCGTCTCCTCATGCCTTTCAGTCGGCATTACTCTCTCATTGTAACACTGTAATTGCTGCCGGTCGCATAAAACAGTTTCACTAACAGCCCACGGTCTCTCTTTTTTCGATAGCCATACTGTTCATTCACGCTATGGGTTGTCAAATGACAGCGTGGATGTCTTACCGTCGTACAGTGCACAGCGCCGAATTTGCACCAAGGGGCCACAACTGGAACTGATTTTTTTTCCAGCATAAATTGCTTCCTTATTAACGCATTAGAATATGTACCAAGTTTTAGTGCCGTACGATAGTTAGAACCAACACTGGACTTCCGTCAGTAGCTACGTTTTGATTTACGAGTGTTTAGATTTTTCAGCAAAAGTAGTTTCGCAAACCTATCTCCGTACTCTAAATAGAAGAACTGGGTATTCTGAATAGAAGAAAAATCCTATTAAAGAGGAACGGGACGAGCGGACTGAAAAAAGAGCTCGTGAAGAAGACGCCACAGTACGGTGTGCGATGCATCGTACGTAATGAACGAAGCACTTCTTTTTTTTTCACCTTTCCTACCAATCATGGATGGATGGTACACGACAAGGGAGATTGTACGTACCTCTCGACTTAAAACCGAATATCTGTAATTCTGTCATTGCTTTCTGCGTACCAGATGCATTTCTGATGAGGCGAAGAGTTTTCTGAAAGTTCTTGCAAAACGAGCTCTCTACATTTCGTGGAGCATTACTGCACATCCTCACGCTGACTCAACGAACCTCTTCCGGAGTTAATCCTGCGATGTATGGTATATGTGCCTGTAGGCATATTGTTCACTCACGTTATGGTTTGTCAAATGGCAGCGTGGATGTCTTATCGTCATACAACAGTGCACAGCGCTGGATTTGTACCTTGTGGGCCCAACTGAAATTACTTTATTTTCAGCTTAAATCGTTTCCTCATTAATGGAGGATATCGACGAAGTTCAAAGGAGGTCAGTACGACTTATATTATTGTGAAGAAGCGGAGAGATTTTCACGGATATGATATGGGAGTTGGAGTGGGAATCATTAAAACAAAGGCGTTTTCCGTTGCGGCGAGATCTTTTCACGAAATTTCATTCTTCAACTTTCTGCTTAGAATATAAAAACATCTTGTTTACATCAACATACATAGAGGGCAATTATCATTGTAACTAAATATGAGAAAAAAGAGCCTGCACGGAAAGGCTTAGATGTCCGCTCTTCTTCATTACATCCTTTTTCGCTTCTGCCAGTCCACTTTTCCCTCACTATTCCCGCTACATAAGGTCCAAGTCAAGGATAACGTTCTTTTCCGTTTTCCAAAAGATCATATGATGACAATCAACTCTTCATACTGTCAAAATCATATAAACCACCTTGAATGATACACAGGATGGTCAGAAACACTCTCAAAAGCTTGTAAATGTGTTGGGGGTAGGGTGCGCTAAGAAAGAATTGTTGAGAAAAAAAATTTGATACGTTCTGTCGATTCGGAAGTAATTAGCGGTGAAGTTAGCGAATCTGGCAGAATTTCCTAAAGCCAGACAAGAGAGCGATACAAAAGTGGGACATGGAACGGTCGTGAGGACCGAACCCCAGGCAAAGACTGAGCAGTCTCGTGTGCTGTCATCTACTCTGTGAGAACAGTTGACACTAATTTTGTCTGATAGATCCTTTAATCTACTCAAGCATTGGCCTAATTGGCTAATTAACTCGCAAACAGAGAAACATACAAAGTTTTCTTCTTAAAAATTATTTATCATCGCAACCTACTCTGCAGCATGCTCACAGACTTTTCTGACTGTTTATGACCACCCTATGTACCGGTACATCATCACATGCTGCTCCACTTCCGTGACAAAGTACACCGATCGCAGAAGCTACTATGTGCTGGCGTTCCAGTCTCTTGGTGACCCATGAGCAGATGTTTTTAGTGGTTGTGAGTTCCGCAGAGGATTCTGATCAGGGCACTGAGTGGGGTAGAAGGTATAAATTATACGAGTATTACGTTTGGTTATTTAGCTATGAACTTTGTACTGTTCAGTGTTCTTGTGCGATTTTTGGATGCCACAGTCATTTACGAGGTCCTGAAAACTATTTGAGCGAACAGACAGAAAGCGATGGAGAATGTACACTTGACAGCAAAAAAGTGGGCCATTGTTGAATTCAAATAACATAACGTGTTGCAGGTCCTGTAAACGCCAAAACCCAGAGGTGTACAGTCGTTTGACTATACACAATGGTTGCTACAGGAGACCACTAGAGAACACTGCTATTTGTGGCAGTCAGTCCAGGTATCAACTATTATTGCGACATCACAAATATTGGAAAACACGTCATTAGAAATGGGCAACGGCCTTTCCGCAGTGGATACACCGGTCCCCGTGATATCACCGAAGTTATGCGCTGTCGGGCGTGGCCGGCACTTGGATGGGTGACCATCCGGGCCGTCATGCGCTGTTGCCATTTTTCGGGGTGCGCTCAGACTCGTGATGTCATCTGAGGAGCTGCTCGACCGAATAGTGGCGGCTCCGGCCAAAGAAAACCTTCATAACGACTGGCAGAGCGGTGTGCTGACCACACGCCCCTCCTATCATTATCCTCTGCTGAGGATGACACGGCGGTCGGACGGTCCCGATGGGCCACTTGTGGCCTGAAGACTGAGTGCTTTTTTCATTAGAGATGAGACAGTCCCTAACGCCTGTAAATTAAACTTCACCATCGTATGTGGCACTACAGAAGTCTTGTCACATCCATTAAATAACATGAAGACTCGCTGTTCATGATTTGAATTTGAACCCACCGTTAACCACACAAATCTTGGGTTTCTCATCGAGAAGCGACTAGGCATAAAGAGACGTACAATATCGCAGTTTTCAATAGTATCAGCTTACAAGGCCCAATGCCTGAACATGGAAAAAAATGACGATGCGTTTAACACGGCACCGGAAACCCATGAAGCTTACACTGGAGAGCCAAAGAAACTGGTACATCTGCCCAATATTGTGTAGGCCCCCGCGAGCACGCAGAAGTGCCGCAACACCCCGACGTGGCATGGACTCGACTAACGTCTGATGTAGTGCTGGAGGAAAGTGACACGACGAATCCTGCAGGGCTGTCCGTAAATCCGTAAGACTACTAGGGGGTGGAAGTCTCTTCTGAACAGCACGTCGCAAGATGTCCCAGATATACTCAATAATGTTGATGTCTCGGGAGTATGGTTTCCAGCGGAAGTGTTTAAACTCAGAAGAGTGTTCCTGGAGTCACCCTGTAGTAATTCTGGACGTGTGGGGAGAAGCAGGAATTGCCGAAGTCCGTCGGAATGCTCAATGGACGTGAATGGATGCAGTTGATCAGGCGTAATGCTTACGTACGTGTCACCTGTCAGAGTCGTATCTAGACTTATCAGGGGTCCTACATCACTCCAGCTGCACACGCCCCACACCATTAGAGAGCCTCCACCAGCTTCAATAGTCCCTTGCCGACATGCAGGATCCATGCATTCATCAGTTTGTCTCCACAACCGTACACGTCCATCGTCTCAATACAACGTGAAAAGAGACTCGTCCAACCAGACTTCACATTTAACTAAGATAGGCATTCGTTGTATGGTATTATGAGAAGGGCAGCTGTATTAGTGTAGTGCATATAATAGCCTTTCCCATTAAGTTATTGAACAAAATAGACACAAATACCAAAGAAATTGTTAACAATATACTGCACCGTGTTATCGAAAACCGTGTGATAGTGCGGGGGTAGTTTTCCTATCTCACGCATGTAGCGACTTGCTGATTCTGTGTTAAACCTCGTTTAAAGCGTAATCGTCAAAACAAAACAAACAAACAAAAAACCAAAAACTGACTTCCTTGGCGATTGGTTGATGGAGGGAAAGGTAAACATATGCGGGTGCCAGATTAGAAGACATTGGGTTTATTGGAATCTAGTCTGCGGATAGTATAGGAGATGCAGAGGTGTTCTGCTTGGGTGAGGAGGGGGGTAGGAATTTGATGGAAGGTGGAGACTACATGTGGGGGAAGGTAAAGAGGCGCAGGAAGCGAGACGAAGTGCACGGCATTCGAGGAATTCGAGGGCCGTACAGAAATTTGGTGGGATGGAGATCAATGCAATATTTGCATAGCAGAGGATGCCTCACATCAAACTTTCGCAGGTGGAGGGGTGTAATCCCCAAGCCTGGATTGTTAGTAGTTTTAGTAGTTTCCGTCTACTGTGGGTTGTCTGTTGTATGGTTAGTAGGCGAGGATTCTACGTTAGTTGCTCGTCGATGGTTAGTCCAAAATATTTTAATGTGTTAAGTGGATAGAGTGGTCGTAAATGGTAGGGTAGAAGTCATGGAGGAGGTAAGTGCGGTTGGTTCGTCCTATAATTATTGCCTTGGTTTCGAGGGATAGATCTTGAGGATCAGTTCGATTGGAGGGATCGCTGTGATTTTTGGAGTTTAGGGAAGAGGGCGAGGAAAGCGGCATCGTCAGCAAGGTGGACTGGTGGGGGTGGTTTGGACATAGCAGCAGTGTAGGGGAGACAAAGTAGAGAAGACAGACCGATGGAGCACTGCTGCTGTGGGATGAAAGATGCGAGAATTGTTACTGTTAGCAGAGACAAAGGATGGGCAAACAGATAGGAAGGATGAAATAAGACGGACGTAGATGGAAGTGCACACATTCGCGTTATGAAGGAACCTATTGAAAGAACGAAGAGTGGCGTACATGCAATAAGATAAAGTGAAGTAATGAATGAGTGAATATTCCAACACAGCTACAGGCAGAAATTTGCAAAACACTGAGTCGTTTCCCACAAACGTCTGTTTTTATGTTGTTAATCCAATTTATTTTTCTCGAGATAATACTTTTGGGTACCTAGTAGTTGTGTCATCTGTCGACTGCGGCGCCGTATATCGCGCAGCAGCAAAAGTGTTATGTACAGAAGTTTCGTGGTTTTCCTGGTAGAATCCGATTCTACAAAAAAAAAATCGGATGTTCCACATCCAGACTTTCAAAGTTGCCATCCTCCGCACCTCTGGGGGTGGAGCAGGATATCGACGGATAGCATTTTTAAAAATACCGAACAGGTATTTTTCCTTTTTTAATTCGCTGCGTCGTTTTTGAAGTATTTCGTTCTCTCAAAATAAAAAACCCTTTATTAGAGGCGTGAACAGCTTCAGGTGTTAAATAATCATTTTGAAGTACAGGGATATGCCATGTACTCTAGAGAAACAATGTTCTCAGCCCCAGCGTCTCCATCGGGCCGGAAACATCCAGGTTCTTCGGGCATGTTGGACTGTACGGGAAATAAGTGTCCACGGAATAGAAAAGCAACTGGAATCGCTCAACAGAGGAAAGTCCACTGGACCTGACGGGATACCAATTCGATTCTACACAGAGTACGCGAAAGAACTTGCCCCCCTTCTAACAGCCGTGTACCGCAAGTGTCTAGAGGAACGGAAGGTTCCAAATGATTGGAAAAGAGCACAGGTAGTCCCAGTCTTCAAGAAGGCTCGTCGAACAGATGCGCAAAACTATAGACCTATATCTCTGACGTCGATCTGTTGTAGAATTTGAGAACATGTGTTTTGCTCGAGTATCATGTCGTTTTTGGAAACCCAGAATCTACTATGTAGGAATCAACATGGATTCCGGAAACAGCGATCGTGTGAGACCCAACTCGCTTTACTTGTTCATGAGACCCAGAAAATATTAGATACAGGCTCCCAGGTAGATGCTATTTTCCTTGACTTCCGGAAGGCGTTCGATACAGTTCCGCACTGTCGCCTGATAAACAAAGTAAGAGCCTACGGAATATCAGACCAGCTGTGTGGCTGGATTGAAGAGTTTTTAGCAAACAGAACACAGCATGTTGATATCAATGGAGAGACGTCTACAGACGTTAAAGTAACCTCTGGCGTGCCACAGGGGAGTGTTATGGGACCATTGCTTTTCACAATATATATAAATGACCTAGTAGATAGTGTGGGAAGTTCCATGCGGCTTTTCGCGGATGATGCTGTAGTATACAGAGAATTTGCAGCATTAGAAAATTGTAGCGAAATGCAGGAAGATCTGCAGCGGATAGGCACTTGGTGCAGGGAGTGGCAACTGACCCTTAACATAGACAAATGTAATGTATTGCGAATACATAGAAAGAAGGATCCTTTATTGTATGATTATATGATAGCAGAACAAACACTGCTAGCAGTTATTTCTGTAAAATATCTGGGAGTATGCGTGCGGAACGATTTGAAGTGGAATGATCATATAAAATTAATTGTTGGTAAGGCGGGTACCAGGTTGAGATTCATTGGAAGAGTCCTTAGAAAATGTAGTCCATGAACGAAGGAGGTGGCTTACAAAACACTCGTTCGACCTATACTTGAGTATTGCTCATCAGTGTGGGATCCGTACCAGATCGGGTTGACGGAGGAGATAGAGAAGATTCAAAGAAGAGCGGCGCGTTTCGCCACAGGGTTATTTGGTAAGCGTGATAGCGTTACGGAGATGTTTAGCAAACTCGAGTAGCAGATTCTGCAAGAGAGGCGCTCTGCATCGCGGTGTAGCTTGCTCGCCAGGTTTCGAGAGGGTGCGTTTCTGGATGAGGTATCGAATATATTGCTTCCCCCTACTTATACCTCCCGAGGAGATCACGAATGTAAAATTAGAGAGATTAGAGCGATCACGGACGCTTTCAGACAGTCGTTCTTCCCGCGAACCATACGCGACTGGAACAGGAAAGGGAGGTAATGACAGTGGCACGTAAAGTGCCCTCCGCCACACGCCGTTGGGTGGCTTGCGGAGTATAAATGTAGATGTAGATGTAGAACGTGAGGACACGTTTACATGTGGTCTATGCAGCTGTTGACCACGTCTGACCAGCACAAGAATGATCACCGTATTGTGCACCCGGCGCATCGCAGCCCTCCCACATCTGTCCCTTCTGTCCGAGGACAAGAACAGTTCTGCAACACTCTGTGACATCCCTCACCATTGCCAGAGTCTAGCAACAGCCGGACGAGCTAATTAGGCTGCGGACACAGTGGCACCGGTATCGGTGGATTCCGTGGACGGCCGACATCTCCGAAGACGGCCGATCTTCTCAAATCAGTAAGTCGCTAAGTGCGCAGGCGCAATGTAACCGATCCCATCCATCGAACGTACAGATTTCGGACGACAGTCGATGAAATTCAAATCAGTTTTCTTTTTGGTCACAATGGCTGACACGAAACACGGACTGAGAGAAATTGATAAATTCAGACAGAGGAGCAGTTTGTGGCATCCTGAAAATGAAAAATATGGTAATCAGGATATAGTTCGGAATCTATGGACTGAAATCGCAGGTTTATTGGAAACTACAAGTAGGCAACATCCTTATCAGAAATTTTAGATGTAGATTATAATAATAAACTATAAAAATAATTTGTTCACGTCACAGGGATCGTGTATTTTATGATCAGAGTTACTGTAGTGGATCTTTTTGTGTTGTAGTAGGTGGACATTAGCTGTCTAAAAATTATTGTTACTACTTACTTTTGCTTTTATTTCAATAGGCTGGTTATTCTGTTACATAAAGTGGTTTGTAAATACGGTGTACGCCAGGGTTTCCACTTTTTTAGGTGTCAGACTATCTTACTGCAGACTTTGTGTTTGTCACCTGCACATATGCCGAATGACACTCATTCAAGGTTATCTGACGTCTGTCTGCATAACTTCAAATGCATTCAGCAAAACAGATTTCGAGTGCTTGCCTAGAGATGTGGTTTGAGCTCTATTACAAAATACGATACTCACGTTAAAGATGCAATTCTACCTCAAGTAAAACTAAAAGTGAAACTTGGTTATTTGACATCTGCTGATTACATTTTTCCAATGATTAGGTCTATACCGCCTTCTGAAAAGTACAGTTTCAAAGTTTTTGTGTGATATGTTAAACGCTATTTACGATGCCCTCAATACTAATTTAAAATCTAATGTTTTCGCTGTTACATCCGACATACAACGAGATTTTTAATTTATTCTATACCGAATTTTTGGAGCTGTGTTTCGTGCAAGTGCGCTAAACGACACTATAATATATGTGATTCGCTTTATTAAAAGCTACACTGAATCTGAAATAATTCTGCCACCAGAAGTCTTGTTACTTCCTTTCTCAAATGCACTGGGCAAGTGTTTAAAGAGCAGCGAAGTTTCCACCACTAGAATCTGATTATTTTGCATCTGGCATTGGATTAAAATCATCAGTTTAAAAGTGAGCTGTTGTGAAACCCCAAATCTAATTGTCTTTACTTAAATAATACGTATTTGTTCACACACAAATTTCATCCATACATCATATAACAAAAACATATACTTTCACAATTTAAATTAATTATTATGAGTACTTACGTCATTGGCAAAACCTTTATAGACCAAACTCGTATTCTTCCTTAATGAACCATACTGTGAACAGCATGTTTTGCAGAGATCCCCAGGGCAGTGTATCACTGAAACTACCGGTACCTATTTTCGTAATACAACTGTCCGGTAATTTCAACAACTGGAGACAGAGTGTACAGTAATTAAAACGTTCTTTCCGAGATCGATACAGTTCATTCAGCTTCTTATTAATAACAAACGCAGCATTGCAGCTCTCTCCTCCAAGCATAGAGCCGGCCAGAGTGGCCTAGCGGTTCTAGGCACTACAGTCTGGAACCGCGCGACCGCTACGGTCGCAGCTTCGAATCCTGCCTCGGGCATGAATGTGTGTGGTGTCCTTAGGTTAGTTAGGTTTAAGTAGTTCTAAGTTCTAGGGGACTGATGACCTCAGAAGTTAAGTGCCACAGTGCTCAGAGCCATTTTAACCAAGGAAGTGCGTGGCAGTTGTGTTAGGTGGGCTGCATTCATTAAGGCGAAGTCTCTCAGTGGGCCCTCCTACTTGGCTGGAGACATCGTTGTTCTAGGCACCTTTACTCGCTCACAGTGCGCTCACATCTGCAAAGAGTGTCTTGATGCGATCTGTGCGAAATTTCATCGGGTTTTCGCCGTGGTGTGCATTTAGCGACCGATCAGAACTTACGTTCTGGACAACCCTCGTATGAGACATTGATTGTTGATATGACGGCATGGTTGGTTGGTTTCTTGTGCGTAATGACACGAATAAAACATTTAAATTAATATACGCACCGTTTCTGGATGGGTTTCATCATGTGAAATGGATGCAGATCATTGGGTCACAGGTTTCAACATTTTGACGACTGTCCTTTGACATGAACAAGTCTTGATTCGTGTCATATCAGTCACTGAATTGAAATTGTTTCTCACAGAAGAGAGCACTGGACAGACGAACATACTACTTAAATACGTCAGTAGCGGGTATTTCTAATTCGCACACTCTGGAACTGCACTCCCACGACATCAAGCTAATGACTATAAGTTGTGTGAGTACAGGCGTCTTATCAGTACTTGTAATAATTGTGTAACTGATCCGGAGGTATCTGTTTCGACCCAGAATCGTGAAATGGCAGCTTCGCGCCTCATCGTCACCACACCGTTTCGAAATCCTGGAACGACATGAAGTATTCTGAAAGTGACTGCTAAATAAAATCAGGCTCTCAATTACGAAAGCTGTGTATTGTTCTCTCTTTAAACAAAAAGTTGCTCCAGTTGTAACACTGTCATTTCTCTGTCTACAAGAACAGTGGCACTACAACATCACATATATAAAAACGTAGTGTTTCTCCCGGGAATTCCCCCCCCCCCTGCCCCCACCCACCTAATAATTTCTTTGATCAATTTTGAAATAGTAGTTGAAAGGTGGCTACACTGAGTCACAGCGCCAGAGATGGCGCCAAAGATTATTATTCCGCCGCCTCCACTGGTGGAGTAGTAGTTCAGAGGATGTCGAAGGCAGTGGTAGTTCAGAGGATGTCGAGTGCAGTTGTTGTTCTGTTGGGCGAGACAGTAGATGCTGTTCGGTTGGTGTAATGTATAGATGGAAGATGTTGCAATTATCACAGTGTATTTTTCGTCAATATATATTGAGGTAAAAAATAGTATTAGAGATTTATTTAATGACAATGCCTCTTGGTCACAGGTTCAGTCAACAAAGCATCTGGCTCGTGTTCATGTATTAGACTGTTAATTCTCGTTTCTATGTGTAATTACAGTCTTTGTGGTTTTTCAATTAGTTCATTGTAAATGGTGTTTAAATATCTTGTCGTATTGAGAAAGAACCTAGCCAGATACATGTACGTTGAGTCACACTACCACACACAGAACAGTTACACTTGTGCTTTGTTGTTTCGTAGCTTTTATAGTTGCAGGGGACTTAATTAATCAATTGTGTTAATGGAAATTTCTTGTCATTTTTTATTTTTATTTTATGCAGTCAGATTGCGTACTAATACTAGTCAGGGCCAACTGGTTACGAGACTTCGTAACCGGACACACAGCTACTAAAATTATTGCATTTATCCTGCATTTTAATTAAGCCCCCATGCATAGTCACACAAGAGCTTCTCCGTTCAGTGCATTTGCCATGTTTCGTACATTCTGATTTCTCACGTAATAAAGAAAATTCTGAAGTGAGCAGATTTCGAAACCGCCATTACACGAATGTACAAAAACCTATGTTCTGATTGGCCCAGAACCGAAGCCGACACTTTATTTGAATTTGTCAGTTGATGTGCAGTTGTTCGGAGCTGCTTTGTTTAAACATTCTTCACAAAATTTTCACAATTGGTGTAGTTCAGACCCCGGCATTCGACGACTCCCGGTTGCATAGTCATCGACAACATGACACGTCTTGCCTGATAAATTATTTTACAGGAACTGGATCACCGCCTAGAAGTGTATCGTGCTACATACAGAATTCTCACCAAGTGCATCTACACTGCGTCTTTGAGATGCTACTGAAATTTTGTATTATTGTCAAATTTAATTAAATCTTTAAATGGTTTGGAAAACCTCTGTAGACCAAAACAACAGCTATAAGAGGACACAATGGCAAATGTTGCCACTGAAATACAAACGAACGTTATCAGGTGGGCTCCTTAGGATATTTGGTAATACTAACATGTTGCAAATATGCAAATAATAGGCTCTTACGTACTGGCTACTCAAATGCGCCCTTGCAAGCCATGAAAGATCGTAAAAGAGCTGCAGAATTCCGGTGAAATGATAGGAGAACTCAGATACGGATGGACGCAAAATAACTGACTGTGGAAACCATAAGTGCAGTTAATAAGAACTGCGTGAACACAGGGTTATCGTAGCGAGATTGAATACCGTAATCTCCAAATCTTCGAATAATAAGCGAAAAATATACCTATTCAAAAAAGCAGATAAAAATTCACTTGACGCCTTCCTAAGAGGCAATCTCCACTCATTCCAAATTAATAATATAGTGTAGACCAGATGTGGTTTAAATTCAAAGAAATAGTATCGGCAGCAATTGAGAGATTTATACCAAATAAATTAACAAACGACGGAGCTGATCCTCCTTGGTACACAAAACGGTTTAGAGCACTGTTGCAGAAACAACGAAACGAACATGCCAAATTTAAACACACGCAAAATTCCTCTAGATTGGATATCTTTTACAGAAGCTCGAAATTTAGCGCGGACTTCAAGGCGAGATGCTTATAACAGTTTCCACAATGAAACTTTATCTCGAAACCTGACAGAAAATCCAAAGAGATTCTGGTCGTAAGTGAAGTATGTTAGCGGCAAGAAACAATCAATGAATTTTCTGCACGATAGCAATGGAGATACTATCGAAGACAATGCTGCCAAAGCAGAGTTACTAAACACAGCCTTCCGAAATGCCTTCACAAAAGAAGACGAAGTAAATATTCCAGAATTCGAATCGAGAACAGCTGCCAACATGAGTAACGTAGAAGTAAATATCCTCGGAGTAGTGAATCAACTTAAATCACTTAATAAGAGCAAGTTTTCTGGTCCAGTCTGTATACCAGTTAGGTTCCTTTCGGAGTATGCTGATACATTAGCTCCATACTTAATCATTTACAACCGTTCGATCGACGAAAGATCTATGCCCAAAGACTGGAAAGTTGAACAGGTCACACAAATATTCAAGAAAGGTAGTAGGAGTAATCCACTAAATTACAGGCCCATATCGTTAACGTCGATATGTAGCCGGATTGTAGAACATATATTGTGTTCGAACATCATGAATTACCTCGAAGAAAACGGTCTATTGACACACGGTCAACATGGGTTTAGAAAACATCGTTCCTGTGAAACACAACTATCTCTTTATTCACATGAAGTGTTGAGTGCTATTGGCAAGGGATTTCAGATTGATTCCGTATTTCTGGATTTCCGGAAGGCTTTTACCACTGTACTACACAAGTGGCTGGTATTGAAATTGCGTCCTTATGGAATATCGTTTCAGTTATGTGACTGGATTTGTGATTTCCTGTCAGAGAGGTCACAGTTCGTAGTAATTGACGGAAAGCCATCGAGTAAAACAGAAGTGATTTCTGGCGTTCCCCAAGGTGGTGTTACAGGCCCTTTGCTGTTCCTTATCTATATAAACGATTTTGGAGACAATCTGAGCAGCCGTCTTCGGTTGTTTGCAGATGACGCTGTCGGTTATTGCCTAATAGTCATCAGAAGACCAAACCAAACTGCAAAACGATTTAGAAAAGATATCTGAATGGTGTGAAAAGTGGCAGTTGACCCTAAATAACGAAAAGTGTGAGGTCATCCGTTGAACATCGGTTACACGATAAATCAGTCTAATCTAAAAGCCGTAAATTCAATTAAATTCCTAGGTATTACAATTACGAACAACTTACATTGGAAGGAACACACAGAAAAAGTTGTGGGGAAGGCTAACCAAAGACTTCGTTTTACAGGCAGGACACTTAGAAAATGTAACACACCTACTAAGGGACCGGCAAGGGTGGCCGAGCGGTTCTAGGCGCTACAGTCTGGAACCGAGCGACCGCTACGATCGCAGGTTCTAATCCTACCTCGGGCATGGAGGTGTGTGATGTCCTTTGGTTAGTTAGGTTTAAGTAGTTCTAAGCTCTAGGGGACTGATGACCTTAGAAGTTAAGTCCCATAGTGCTCAGAGCCATTTGAACCAAGGCACCTGCTAAGGAGACTGCCTACGCTACGCGTGTCCGTCCTCTTTTAGAATACTGCTGCGCGATGTGGGATCCTTACCAGGTAGGACTGGCGGAGTACATCGATAAAAGTTCAAACAAAGGCGCATGTTTTGTATTATCGCAAAGTATGCGAAAGAGTGAGGCAGAAATGATACAGGATTTGGGCTGTACATCATTAAAAGAAAGTCGTTTTTCGTAGCGATGGAATCTTCTCACGAAATTCCTATCACCAGGTTTCCCCTCCGATTGCGAAAAAATTTGTCGACACCGACCTACATAGGGAGGAACGATCCCCACGATAAAATAAGGGAAATCAGAGCTCGTACGGAAATATATAGGTGTTCATTCTTTCCGCGCGCTATACGAGATTGGAATAATAGACAATTGTGAAGGTGGGTCGATGAACCCTCTCCCAGGCACTTAAATGTGATTTGCAGAGTATCCATGTAGATGTAGATACGTGATAGGATATACGAGCATGTTGTCAAACCGTATTGTCCAAAACTAATTCAGAGTTACGTCCGTTGTGTTGACTACCACTGAGGTCCCATAAAATTACGCCACGAAACCATCCTATGGATTTCACCGACAGCAATGGTGAATTAAACTGGTTGCAATCCATTCAATTACATTGACTCCTACATTCACTCGTGCTAAAGGTGTTTTGTTCCACATCTCATTTATTAAGTCAAAACCTTTATTCAAAGTACGTGGTTTATAAGTAAACACAGTTCACAGAAATCACAATTCATAATATCAACAATGTAGCGGTATAACTGGACCATTAGGATAATGGGTGGAGCGACTGACTGATCTTAGGGCGAAACCCCTAACAAAGTATTTATTACAACAATTCCCAAATTTAACATTGACTTAAGTTTCTCTACTACAATTACTTTCATGGATTCAGTCCCGCAAAGCAAAAACGTGACTTGCAAGTTAAGAGAAATTTTTAGCTTCGATTTATATTAAGAGCAAAGAAGCTTAACTTGATCAAGAAGATGCACAACAAATCATTACTACACAAGACCGTGCGACTCAACCAAAAATTAATAAATGTGCTGAAATACAGTGTCCCACGCTGATATCTTAAACGGGAATACTTCAGTGAGATAATTCGTTTTACAGACCCGATTTCGGAGTACAGCCAACAGTGTCAAGTACAATTCTCTACGACTACGCACCTACACTACTGGCCATTAAAACTGATACACCACGAAGATGACGTGCTACACACGCGAAATTTAACCGACAGGAAGAAGATACTGTGATATGCAAATGATTAGCTTTTCAGAGCATTCACACAAGGTTGGCGCCGGTGGCGATATCTACAACGTGCTGACATGAGGAAAGTTTCCAACCGATTTCTCATACACAAACAGCAGTTGACCGGCGTTGCCTGGTGCAACGTGGTTGTGATGCCTCGTGTAAGGAGGAGAAATGTGTACCATCACGTTTCCGACTTCGATCAACGTCGGATTCTAGCCTATCGGTATTGCTGTTTATCGTATCGCGACATTGCTGCTCGCGTTGGTCGAGATCCAATGACTGTTAGCAGAATACGGAATCGGTGGGTTCAGGAGGGTAATACGGAACGCCGTGCTGGATCCCAACGGCCTCGTATCACTAGCAGTCGAGATGACAGGCATCTTATCCGCATGGCTGCAACGGATCGTGCAGCCACGTCTCGATCCCTGAGTCAACAGATGGGGACGTCTGCAAGACAACAACCATCTGCACGAACAGTTCGACGACGTTTGCAGCAGCATCGGCTATCAGCTCGGAGGCCATGGCGGCGGTTACCCTTGACGCTGCATCACAGACAGGAGCTCCTGCGATGGCGTACTCGACGATGAACCTGGCTGCACGAATGGGAAAACGTCATTTTTTCGGGTGAATCCAGGTTCTGTTTACAGCATCATGATGGTCGCATCCGTGTTTGGAGACATCGCGGTGAACGCGCATTGGAAGCATGTATTCGTCATCGCGATACTGGTGTATCACCTGGCGTGATGGTGTGGGGCGCCATTGGTTACACGTCTCGCTCACCTCTTGTTCGCATTGACGGCAGTTTGAACAGTGGACGTTACATTTCGGACGTGTTACGACCCATGGCTCTACCCTTCATTCGATCCCTGCGAAACCCTACATTTCAGCAGGATGATGTACGACCGCATGTTGCAGGTCCTATAGGGGCCTCACTCGATACAGAAAATTTTCGACTGCTGCCCTGGCCAGCACATTCTGCAGATCTGTCACCAATTGAAAGCGTCTTGTCAATGATGGCCGAGCAATTGGCTCGTCACAATACGCCAGTCACTACTCTTGATGAACTGTGGTATCGTGTTGGAGCCGCATGGGCGACTGTACCTGTACACGCCATCCAAGCTCTGTTTGACGTAATGCCCAGACGTATCAAGGCCGTTATTACGGCCAGAGGTGGTTGTTGTGGGTACTGATTTCTCAGGATCTATGCACCCAAATTGCGTTAAAATGTAATCATATGTCAGTTCTAGTATAATATGTTTGTCCAATGAATACCCGTTTATCATCTGCATTTCTTCTTGGTGTAGCAATTTTAATGGCCAGTAGTGTAATACGGCATGAAACAGGTGTAAACTAATTTTCTGAAACATATAAGGTTATGCTAGAATCTGAACTCAAGATTATAATCACTAGTCACCACGGCATCAATCTAGAAATAACTTGACTTCCCCAAAATTACACCGACAAACTTGATACTAACATAGAACACAATTACCCGTATATTTCAAGTCTAAAACTGGCCAATAATCTCTAATGGCAGCTTACTGAGAAAACTTCTTATAATTATACACCATTACAACCATAACTTGAAACGTTGAAGCTATATATCAGATTAAGGCTAAGTTTAAAACCTTTTCCGATTAACAGATGAAAGTACAGCTTTGGAAAATATGATCGTATGAGGTTATAAATGCACAGTACCTTTTGCAATACAGAGGTCTATACCAAACGTCCAAGCAGTGAAACATATGCCAGATACAGCTTCCCTGGATAACTGCGAATTCTTGCACGTTACACTGCCTCCCACATGAGGTAGAACTTTAGTATATGGAAACTTTCAACTCATATGCATAATCAGCAATAGCCTGTAGCAGACAATTATTAATACTCAAAAATAACAAATGTTACCGTCAGAGGAATTCAGTGATTCTTCTACTTACGCTAACAACAAACAGCGTTCAGCTTCACATGTATTACGGAACAGTCAGGTAACAAGAGCTAATTTGACTTATAAAAGTAGTTAGCAAATAATGCCTGCCGCAAGCAGCTGTGACAGAAATTCATGCAACCCAAACGCTCTCCAGTTAACTCGCTATAGTTCGCTACTCTTCGTCGCCGAATGTCGAAAAAAAAAACAGAACTTTTAACAGGAAGCTTAGGAAGAGCACGGCATTTCCACATCGTCTGCATTCGTGCTCTTCGTTCTTATGACCTGCTGGACTAGTGGCCACCGCAACACACACACGCGACCAACAGCTCCAGTATCAGCCGTCAGACCAGCTGCGGAAAGCGCTTCCAATGCTGGGGCATCAACAACCTGCACTTTCGGGTCACTGCTGCGTAACAGACCCCCTCCTGCCAACCTCTGTATAAAGTGCCAACCCTGACACTACAGTAACAACCATCGGCCATGTTTCCCCACTGTTGCCAACTTAATTTTGCCAGGCATTCACAACCAGCACAGCAATGGAGGCCTTAACGACCTATCTCAACATAAACTAAGAATTGTCCGTGGCGCTCCTTAAAAACCTATGTACAGATGTGCCTTTCCCAGCCAGATTAAGGGGTGTGATGCTAAAAAACTAAAATATGTACTTCATAGAAGAATCTAGCTGTCTCGTGTCAAGCACTATTTCAATTTACAATAATTTTAGCTCAAAAAATTGTCACTTGCATATTACCTATGTCAGAATGTATACAGATGTTGTAGTAACAATAATTGAATGACTTATTGAGTCCATGACTCGTTCTGTCATCATAGCAAAATGAAATAAATGTAATTTTAAACGAACTTTAGAATGACTGTGAAATGTTGTGTTAAGTGTCTCATCTTAACAGAATTACCGAACTGATTGCAATACTGGTCTCAGATTTTGTGAGAATGCTATATTTCCAAAGTTATGAAGGAGTTAAACTCTGATTAATGTAAAACATATTTCGTCCTCTAACATTAGCTGAATGAACGTTGCTTTTGAAAACGCCGTTTAATTTGATTTTTATGTTGCATAGCAGATTCCTTTGTCAATGCGGGGCACAGTCTGCGAAGATCTGGAGCAACAATAACCACCAATACATGGGGATGCTGAATACACCGCCCGCAGCCGCCTTCGATCCAGAAAGCACCATATCAGAACGACAATTAGAGCCACAGAGGGAAAGTTCAGCTTGAGTAAAGCCCGTTATCAACAGTGGGTCACAAGGCAGCGTAATGAAATTCCATGTATTACCCAAAAGCATCCGGGTTTTGAGTTAGCACGTAAAACCTGATCGACGCTGTACAGAATACGGACCCCCGCATGGTAGATGCGCCTATATACTGCATAGATGGGGCACATTGACACCCTTCTGCGAATGTCGAGAAATTCAAACCATACGAGGTGCATTCAAGTTCTAAGGCCTCTGATTTTTTTTCTCTGGACTGGAAAGAGATAGAAACGTGCGCATTGTTTTAAAATGAGGCCGCGTTCATTGTCAATACGTCCCAGAGATGGCAGCACCGTACGGCAGATGGGGTTTTACCGCCAGCGGCGAGAATGAGAACTGTTTTAAATACTTAAAATGGCGACGCTTTCCTTACTTCAACAGCGTACAATCATTCGTTTTCTGAATTTGCGTGGTGTGAAACCAATTGAAATTCATCGACAATTGAAGGAGACATGTGGTGATGGAGTTATGGATGTGTCGAAAGTGCGTTCGTGGGTGCGACAGTTTAATAAAGGCAGAACATCATGTGACAACAAACCGAAACAACCTCGGGCTCGCACAAGCCAGTCTGACATGATCGAGAAAGTGGAGAGAATTGTTTTGGGGGATCGCCGAATGACTGTTGAACAGATCGCCTCCAGAGTTGGCATTTCTGTGGGTTCTGTGCACACAATCCTGCATGACGACCTGAAAATGCGAAAAGTGTCATCCAGGTGGGTGCCACGAATGCTGACGGACGACCACATGACTGCCTGTGTGGCATGTTGCCGAGCAATGTTGACGCGCAACGACAGCATGAATGGGACTTTCTTTCCGTCGGTTGTGACAATGGATGAGATGTGGATGCCATTTTTCAATCCAGAAACAAAGCGCCAGTCTGCTCAATGGAAGCACACAGATTCACCGCCACCAAAAAAATTTCGGGTAACCGCCAGTGCTGAAAAAATGATGGTGTCCATGTTCTGGGACAGCGAGGGCGTAATCCTTACCCATTGCATTCCAAAGGGCACTACGGTAACAGGTGCATCCTACGAAAATGTTTTGAAGAACAAATACCTTCCTGCACTGCAACAAAAACGTCCGGGAAGAGCTGCGCGTGTGCTGTTTCATCGAGACAACGCACCCGCACATCGAGCTAACGTTACGCAACAGTTTCTTCGTGATAACAACTTTGAAGTGATTCCTCATGCTCCCTACTCACCTGACCTGGCTCCTAGTGACTTTTGGCTTTTTCCAACAATGAAAGACACTCTCCGTGGCCGCACATTCATCAGCCGTGCTGCTATTGTCTCAGCGATTTTCCAGTGGTCAAAACAGACTCCTTAAGAAGCCTTCGCCGGTGCCATAGAATCATGGCGTCAGCGTTGTGAAAAATGTGCACGCCTGCAGGGCGATTACGTCGAGAAGTAACGCCAGTTTCTTCGATTTCGGGTGAGTAGTTAATTAGAAAAAAAATCGGAGGCCTTAGAACTTGAATGCACCTCGTAAAACACACCATAGAATAACACCCTCGGGCAGTTTATCAATGGAAACCTGAAGATTTCCTAAAAGCAATAGCCTTTCTAGAAAATGAATCCTGCAGACTTTTATGGGAAGAAGAAGAGTGTTGTGGCGTGTGTGGCTGGTGGAGAGATGAGGACAGTTCCATAGTGCCTCCTGTAGCGATAATGACGAGGATTATGTGCCATCAAGTACGGAATGTAGGTCCAGCAATTCTGAAAATGGTCTGGTCTTTGCTTTTATCACCTGGTTGCACTGTAGCAATATGTACAGCCTTAGGACACTAAACTATGTATTATATTTGTAACTTCCAGTCATCAGTGATGAGGATTATACCGATGTTCCTGACGCAGGCAACATTTCGGCTCCTTCGTCATCATGTGCATCCAATAAGTGAAGACCAGTTTGGAGAAACATTAGCAAAGACAACAGTGCTCGTGACATACCACAGTGGCTGGGCTCCTTCCCTGAATCTACTGCAATCAAGGAACCAGTGGATTATTTCAACTCTTCTTTGACAGTCAACTGTTGGAACCTATAACGCAACAATCAAACTTGCGTTCTGCTCAGAAGAATCCAAGTAAAACTCTCCAACTGTCTGTCAGTGAACTGGAACAATTCATCGGAACAGTGTTTCATATGTCACTTGTGATGAGTCGAGACCAGTGGGAAGACATAAAATCCAATCTCCATTTCAGTGACAACACCAGAATGACTGATTCAGAAGGAACTTGCAAAGACAAACTTTTCAAAATTAGGCCATTGATAAGTCATGTGCTCGATAAATTGAACAAACTACCTACTTATAGGATGCTATGTGTCGATGATGGCACCCTTCAAAGGAATGTCTAGTTTGAAACAATATATGCCAAAAAGACCTCACAATTGGGGTTATAAAATATATATTTTATGCGACAAGAAAGGAATTTCAAAGTGTATTGTGGGAAACGTGATCCACTGGAAGCAACGGAAGATTTAGGGGCTCACGCCAATGTGGTTATGCGTTTTTGTAAGGTTATTCCACAACAAATAAACCATTTGTAATATTTTGACAATTGGTCTCCGACAATACCACTGCTTAAAGAGATTGCACGCATGAAGATTTTTTGTCTGGGCACAGTTAGAGCCAATAGATTACCAGGATGTGTGTTGGCAACTGATAAAGATTTGAAAAAAAAGGGGAGAGGTGCATACGATGAACGAGAGGCAGATATTGATGGTCAGTGTGTGAGAGTTGTCAAATGGTTTGACAACAGATCTGTACTACTTGCCTCTACTTTTTCTGCTGCAGAACCAATAAGTAAGGTGAAACGATGGGATAAAAAGGCCAAAGCAAAGATTGAAGTCAACTGCCCGTCAATAACTCTTCTTTACAACCAATTTATGGGAGGAGTAGATCTTTTACACTCACTGATTGCACTATACCGGATAAACATCAGGTCAAAAAAGTACTACCATCGTTTATTTTTTCCCTTCCTTGATATCGTGATAGTGAATGCATGGTTGCTGTACAGAAGAGACTGTGACTTTGTCAGTTCAAGGCTAAAATAGCTGAAGCGTTGTGCAAAATGAACAAGGACTTGAGTGGGAGAAAGAGGGGTAGACCTTCTTCAAGTATTGACATCGAATATGTAAAGAAGAAGAACCTAGGACATGCATCTAAGCCAATCCTCCAAAGGATTGTTCGTCAGGACAATGTTGGATATTGGCCAGTTGTGTCTGAGAAGAGAGGTAGATGCAAAAAGCCAAACTGCAAAGGAAGTCCGTCAATTGTGTGCCAGAAGTGTGGTGTTCATGTGTGTATCGAGAGAAAAAGAAACCGTTTTCTGGACTTTCATAGGGAATGAGAAGTATGCAAGTCAAACGTTTTAAATTCGTAAATATTTTCAATTGTAAGAAAAGTATATATGTTTGTATTCACTCTCCAACATTTAATTACCCGGTATCCTTAAATGCCTACTGTAACAAATTTATAACGTTTCAAATATATATTGTTTAAACATGAATCTTTGCATTTTTAATCAAAATATGTTTAAAGTGACCCCTAAGTAATACAAATATAGCATTTAGAGTTTTTTGTTTGTGTTACCTCATAATACTGTCCATAGCGTGTTAGGTTAGGATCAAAGAGGGACATAAACTTTTGTTTTGCTTTAGTTAGGGTTTTTAGGTACTGGTATTTGTTGAGCGGTTACATGGGCTAATAAGGTAGGACTAGGGTTTGGGCAGGGTGCGTTGGAAGGGAGCGGGTTGGCCATGTCGTTTACACATACAAAGCGTTTAAGACAAGTTGTTTTTCTCTGCAACTTACAGTATAATGAGTGAAAGGAATATTTATTTTGGTAGGTAAAATCAAGAAATTTTACTCTTCCTGTGGAATCATGAACATCGTTTATTTATGTATTTTCCAGAGAATTACAGCAATTAGTTACAATTCTTTTTTAACAGGACATTGAAACAACTTTATACAAATCAATTTAAATTAAATTTTAATCCATCTTGGTTAGAGAGGATGAAAAAGTAAACGTTTTAGGGATGACTGCAACATGCACAAGTGGCTGTGCGAGGCTGGATGTTCTGTTGGCAAATGTTCATGTAAGTGAGAAGTTAAAACGAATGCTGATTTTCCTGAACGCACAGCTCACTGTTTACGTTACCAAATTCACAACCGCAGATGACTGCAACAACGCATCGAGGAAGCTTGTCGATCCATGACACCAGAAACTTTACATCTCATCTGAAGACAGTTTAAAAGCCGAAATGAGTTGTGCAGTCAAGAAATTGGGCCCTTGTTTTAACATCTAAGTTACATGAACATTCCGTTACCAGAACATCCATCCTAACACAGCCACTTATGTACAGCGCGTTGCATTCGCCATAGAGCATTAAACATTTCCAGCTGTCTAGCTGAAACTGATAAAATTTTGACTTAAGTTGATTTATACTCAGTTAATTTAAATACATCAGAAAAATAACGTGTTTAAAAAATGATAAGTCTTTACTGAAATCTGTGGGGAACAACTAATTAAACTAAGTTCCTAACTCTGTAGAAAGAGTAACGCTATTTACTTATACGTATCTAAATAAATTTTCGTTTCATTTATTACTTTGTGAGTTACAAAAACCTCTTGCCTGAAATACTCTTAACCGACATCACAATTATCTTCATTCTATTGCAACCATGAATCCCCGTTATAAACTTTTTCACAGCCTCTATTACTTCAGAAAAAGTATAAAACGTTAAACGGTGGAAAAATGAATTTATAATATGAATCTAATTATGAAATTTTCCGCAAGCTTTAGAACAAGTAATATTAGGGAGCTGTTCTATGTTAAAAGACGTTGAGGCTGCCATTCCCTTTTGGGGATAACAGTAAATCAGAAGCAGAATCTTTGTATGTACGCTTCATATCACGTACAAATAACTCACTAAGTGCCACATTTCAGTACACAGGAGTCCGCCTCTCGGCTTGCTAACGAGCTGTTGCAAGTCACGAGCCTAACATTACAGTGAGTTGTTTCTGCAGCGCCTCCAGTGACCTTGTATGATTTAAGTACTTGCTTGCAGTGATCAATTCCAATACTGCATTCCAGGCTGCATATTGGAGGACGGCGACTAATTCCCTCTGTTCTTGTCACCGGGGGTCACCAATAGGTGAGTAACGTTCTCACTCCTCTAATGAAAGAGTCAAAGCACTTGGCAATTACTCTTACGTTTCATACCTACTGCACAGCGCAGCTCTGTTGATAAACTCGTACAACTGTATTTATCACTACTTCTCTGGCAACAATTCGGTACCGTGCGAAGTAGTCAAGAGACGCCATTGGCAACGATATAGACGCCCTTTCTGCTGTTCATAGTTAACACTCTGACACTGACTTACGGCTTTACTGTTTCTCAACACTTAATTCCATTACACTACCACAAAAATTCATAATCTTACTGCATCGATATTTTTCTTAAATGATACTGCAAAGAAGTAATCAAACTAAGCAAGGCGAAGCCTGATTCAGTTAGGTTTCAGAGTACATGATTGCTACACGAAAGATCTGGGTTCAGTCGCTATATGAAACGTCCCCTTAGAACAATTATACATGACTGTGCTTAAACTGACACACAATATTTTTAGCGCAACGCAATCTGACTTTCAAAAATCCCTACAAAAGAATGGCCCTGACTAACATTAACCTATACCTTTCACAGATCACTTACCTCACCAAAAATCTTCGTTACTCGAACTACTGCAATACAGCGAGCGCCACTACTGCCAGCTAAATAAAAGATTCAAACTACTGAAGGCACTAACTACTGATAGGCATAGTTAGCAAATGGAAGATTTTGATAGAGAACAAACAATGTATTTACCTCAATAGTGTTCAAAAGTCATAATGTATATAGCAGTTCATGACATCCAGTCTTACAAATTTCAAAACTCCGCCATCTCCCTCCCCACATCCACCACTGCTGGCGGCTCACCTCCAACTGCGCAACGCTACGCGCTGTTCACATCCATCTGCCCAACATTACAATGGCAGACAACAATGCAAACCAGCCAAAGACTGCACACAGCACAGCCAGTGATTTTTCATACAGTGCGCTACGTGGCATTACCAATAAGAAAACCTAAACAGCCTACTTACAACTATGACTGCCAAATATTTTTCTCTCGAGGTGAAATAAGCAACTGCGTGAAGGAGAAGTATAGTCTCTGGCTACGAAGCAGAAGTTTGCGGGCAGGAGGGCTCTGTGTTTAGGAAAGAGATTGGTGCAGTGGACGAGCACAATACCCAACATGGACGACAGTGCAACAACGTTTTGTTTAGTCTGAGACAAGTACTTGTGGCAGTGGTAAACTACTTTGTACGTAGAACACACGTTTATCATGGAAGATTACATTACAGTTTTAATTTATTTTAAATGTTTGTGAACTCAGTCTCACATTTTCAGTTCTCTCTCCCCTTTTGCTTTCACGTAAATGCTTAGGAGTTTTTCCACATGTATTCGCACAGTATTGGACAAACAAACACATTTCATTCCTGTAGGAACAAGGACTCATACGCAGTTACTCAAGAAGGGAGACAGGTCAAGTTGCAACAGCTACCGATAAAATGTCATAATAACCAATCCCACTTCAAAAATAACAGCGAAGTGCGCAGCTACAACACTAGAAGAAAGGATGATCTTCACTTAAAGTGATACGTTCCATATCATTACGAAATGTCGTATTCATGATCTATTTAACAAAGATTAATGAATGTATGTATGTATGTAGGCTTACTGAACACGTCCTATAAGGTAAAGTCAAAATCATAGCAAGAAGGATCAGCTAAATCCATGAAGTCTTCTTAAGAGAAGAGCATTCTGGATTCAGGAGAGGAAGCAGCTGTATTGATACCTCACTTTTAGCAGATTATTGAAAAAACACGTGGAGGTTAAGGAGAAAATATATAGTCCTCACTGATTACTTTTAAACTTTTCGTCGTATGGATGAAGGAAGCTCTTAGAAAGAGACACAACATGGAACCCGACATACAGAAATAAGAGCAGAATTACGCTTAATGTGTGTCACTGAAAAATATAGAAGAATACAGAAGGGAATGGAAACAGCACATCAATGGCTTTGAGGAAGACGCACCGTCGAAAGTACAGTACAAATACAAACCATCAGGACGAAGAAGCAGAGGTAAAACCAAAACAAATGGAGATCCTTAGACTTAAGTCTAGCAGTAGGCCCAACATGAATAGCCTAATAATAATAATGATGATAATGACATGATCATTATGATTAAATAGGCGCAGAATATCCCGTACACACGCTCATC
Source organism: Schistocerca cancellata (assembly GCF_023864275.1). Classification (NCBI taxonomy): domain Eukaryota; kingdom Metazoa; phylum Arthropoda; class Insecta; order Orthoptera; family Acrididae; genus Schistocerca; species Schistocerca cancellata. Next base: position 7,393,660 of record NC_064628.1, on the reverse strand, counting down.
TACATCTAATTGCGTCGTATGGGTAAGTAACTGTAAGTAATGTAACGCCAGTTGTACTTTGCAAAGGGTGACGATGTTGAAAAAGTATTTTATCTTGTAGTTTCCCGATAATTGATATAGCAGGGTGTTGACAATGACTGAAGAGCGAAGGAAGCTATATCATGTAATAAAGTTGTTTTTCATAAAAATTTAAAACAGTGTACGGTGCACATAAAATTGGTTTGTGATTCAGAAACTACGTCGAGGCTGTGGATTCACACATGGGAAAACTAAATTCTGCATTGTTTCATCACTAGCGCGAATCTTCATCATCATAGTATTGGATCCAAACTGAAGGTTGCTGTCAAAATGGTTCAAATGGCTCTGAGCACTATGGGACTCAACATCTTAGGTCATAAGTCCCCTAGAACTTAGAACTACTTAAACCTAACTAACCTAAGGACCTCACACACACCCATGCCAAACTGAAAGTTGCTGCCACTGCCAGTAGATGTATATAAGCTGTATTTTGCTGGTTTGGAACGCATTTTCAGAAATAATTTAAATTTGGCGTCGCACATGTTTCATGTATATTACGGGTGCGGGCGATAACCCTGTTGTGAACAATGACCATTTCTGCAACCAGGGAGTGACTAATAAGGGCCTCAGAGCAAGATTGAATCATTTCAGTAGCTAGTCTCCATTTGCAGTCACTGCACATTCATTCTTCGAGTACCGTCTCATGCATATTGGACATCAACTGCAGTGCTTAGCGCTGGAACAACGACATGCGCATATACAGATGGCGGTTGTATCGCGTTCACAAGTTGTAAAATGGCATTGCGTTGGTGGAGCTGACATTTGTACTTAGGTGATTCATGTGAAAAGGTTTCGGACGTTGTTATAGCCACACGACGGGAATTAACAGACTTTGAAAGCGGAATGTTAGTTTGAGCTAGGCGCATGGGAGATTACATTTCGGAAATCGTTTGGCAGTTCCGTGTTCCGAGATCCATAGTATTAAGACTGTGGCGGGATTACCAGATTTCAGGCATTACCTCTCAACACGGTCGACGCAGTGACGACCACGAGAAGCGGCGATTGGATAAAGCTGTCAGTGCTGAAAGACAAGCAACTCTGCGTGAAATAACAACAGAAGTCAATGAGGAGCGTACGATGCACCTATCCGTTTGGACAGTGCGGCGAAATTTCGCATTAAAAGGCTACAGCACCAGACGACCGACGCGAGAACCTTTGTCAACAGCACATCGCTTGCAGCGCCTCTCCTGGGTTCACTGACCATATCGGTTGGACCCTAGAGGATTGGAAAGATGAATCCCGATTTCAGTTGGTGAAACGTGACTGTAGTTCGAATCTGGCGCAGACCGCACGAAACCGTGGACCCAAGTTGTCGACAAAGCACTTTGCAAGCTGATGGTGGTTCCCCAATGGTGTGGGCTGTGTTTACATGGAATAGACTGGATCCTCTGATCAAACTGAACCGATAATTCACTGGAAATGGTTATTTTAGGCAACTTGGTGACCGTTTGCAGATATTCATGCACTTCGTGGTCCCAAACAACGATGAAACTTTTATAGACGACAATGCGGTATGTAACAGGTTCAAATGGTTCAAATGGCTCAGAGCACTATGGGACTTAACATCTGAGGTCAGCAGTCCCCTAGAACTACTTAAACCTAACTAACCTAAGGATATCACACACATCCATGCCCGAGGCAGGATTCGAAACTGCGACCGTAGCGGTCACGCGGTTCCAGACCATGTAACAGGGCCACAGTTATTCGCGACTGGTTTGAAGAACTTCCAGGACCGTTCGAGCGAATGTTTTGGGTACCAAGCTCGCAACACTTGAGTCCCATCCAGCATTTATGGGGCATAATCGAGAGGACAGTTCGCGCACAAAATCCTGCTCCGACAACACTTTCTCAGTTATAGACTACTACAGAGGCAGAGTGGCTCAATAATTCGCGACCTATTGAGTTCACGCCACGCTGAGTTACTGCAATACGGTGTAAAAAACTCAGTTGAAAGTTGGAGACAACATCACAGTTACATGTAGTCTGCGTAAACCAGTTATGCTGGCCACTGACGCATCGTGTATGCGGATGGTGTTAACCCTGCAGCATCAGCTAAGACCTGAAGATGGTGCACTGAAGGTCTGAACTGTTAGCCATACAGTAGGACATTTGGACATTTGTGGTAAGTTCCTATGGGACCAAACTGCTGAGGTCATTGGTTCCTAGGCTTACACACTACTTAATTTAATTTAAGCTAACTTACGCTAAGGAGAACATACACACACACACATGCCTGAGAAAGGGCTATAACCGCCAACGGGGGGAGCCGCGCGAACCGCGACAAGGCGCCTAGACCACGCAGCTACCCCGTGCGGCAGCCATACAATAAATGATATCGTAAGGACAGCTGTAGGCGTTTCATTTCCTCACAATAGTGAATGACCGCAGTCGCCTAGGCCTCCAGTCGCTAGGATGGACATAACAAAGGCTTAAACTGTTACATACAACAGTCCACACTGTATTTCTTTAGATTAGCTAGGTTATTCTTGCTCTTCAATGTGCTACGTTCGTTAGAGCATACGACTTGACCGCCAGTGCCGCGTACATTCACCGTTCAAAACTGAGTATTCTGCATAAATTATTTTGATAGATATTTATTAAACATTGCATATTCTGTAGCGCACATTATTGGCTTAAGGGGAGCCGGAGGTGCCTATGCTGCCCATGTTAAAATCACTAAGTTTGAGGAACATTAATGAATAAACTACCAAATAGAAAAATTTCAATTTTTTTACACACAGAGTGGTTTAGTATTGCAGTTATCACAGAGGGATTTTGGAGTATCTTTTCTAGTTTCCTTCCAATTATTTTTTTTATTAATGAACCAAATTTTTTTTCAAATAATTGATTTATAATTAAACTGAAATGAAACTACTGAACATATTGCCAAATGACTGTGTTACAATGTAAGTTTGACCACTAGGAGTGCTGTATAAAAATTTCATCTCTCTAGCTTGAGTGGATTTTGAGAAAATGTTCCTTATATTCGAAAAATTCTAATTTATGGGAAATGGCTATCAAAGTTTCTCAATACATTCCTGCACTATTGGATGGATTATCAGGGTCTTCTTCTTCATCCTCCAAAAGCTTCCTCTTCTGTCTTCTTTTCTGGCCTGTTCTTCCATCATACTTCATACGCCTTTCTCTTCTTTCTGCTCCTCTTATCCTTTGTCTGTCAATATTTCTTAGTGCTCGTACAGTGTTCACCCCAGCTGTCAATCCTAATGCCTTCAGAACTTCACACTTCACACTGTTCCCTTGGTTGTAGGTTGCTATTGCATCATAAATGCTTATTCTTATGCTTACAAACACCCTTTTAGGAATCACTTTCCAAATCAAATTGTTTACACTCTCATTAGGATTCTGCGTCTTTCCGTGTAGACATTTGTGTAACAATTCCAGCTGTGCTAAGTCATGAAAAATTGTGCATTTATCACAGCTGCTGGCAAACCATGTTTCTGATCATAGTCCTTTTTTGCATTATATTTGCACCAGGAATCTTTTGGGCACAGGCTGTGTCGAGGGTATTCATTGGAAGAGGCAGTATAAAGGAACAATGCCCACACTGCTTTTCGCATGTCACTAACATTACTAGTATTTTGCCTTATAGCATACCAATAGTATCTCTGTAGACGTTCAATCACCTCATCAGTAAGCCTGCCTCTCCCTCCTATTGTCTTTCCATCACTGAGCTTACTTGAACTCAAAGTTTGTTTGAGCCTTCGAAGCCGTGCACCCATACGCTTTTGCACATGCCCAATGCATTCCAACTTTTCAACTACAAATTCATTTCCATTTGGTTTCAGTTCCTCTATAGTCTTGAAACCTTTGGAGTCACCATCCCCAAGGTAGTATTTGCTAGAAGATGTCACAGGGCTATGGCCGGCCATGTGTTGCTTAGCAGAAGAACGCACTGTTTCGGTAATTGTAGTATCGCAACTTGGTATTACTGTCAATTTTCTTTTCCCTACGTTCTTCCTCTTCTTATATACACGGTGACTAAAACGTGGCATCGTAACCAGAACAACGCTTTACACAATAAGTATAATACTACCAACAACAGGCGCAACACTGAACTAATTCGAAACGGTAAACAGCAAAGAGACGATGTTCCGCGCTCTTAGCGCTTCATTTGTCACAGAAAACAATGTAGCCAACCCTTGCACACTCGCTGTATGCGTAACATAAGGCGCTGTATGCGTAACAGGCCGAGAAAATCCCAAGCAGTTCGCCAGGAAGTCACGAGAGGGTGTTAGATGCATTCAGCGGCCGCCCATTTCCTCTGCAGGCGTGGGGGAAAATGGTAATAACTCCACTTCTAGGGCGAGTGGAACAATAATTCAAAGTTTACATTAAAGAGGAATGTTCCAATTAATTTTCGGTAGCAAAAAAAATCGTAATTTTTTTGATTTGACCACCTCCGGCTCCCCTTAAGAGATAACGCCATGTGATGGTAATTTTGGTAATTACCTTAAGTCTCATAACATCCAAGGTGAATGTCTTCCGACTTCGGAGTGACGCAGTGTCGACCAGTTGTTTGACTGGATGATGGCGTAACAAGAACCATGACTTACTCGACCAGGCAACACATTTCCATAGATCCACGATCCAATCACGATGATCCTGGCTCTAGTACAATCAAGACACGATTTCGTTGCATCAACATGGCAACTCGTAGAGGCCGTCTGCTGTGGAACCCCTTATTCAAAATATGCCTTGAACGATGCAGTACGAAACACTTATGCTTTCGCAAGCATTGTGCCCTGGCGTTTAGACTGTCGCACATCGCTGCCTAGCCTGCTTTCCAGAATGTGCAGTCCTCCGACAGCATTCGGTGAGGACCTCCGTACATCCAGCACATCGTCGTCTACTTACTGTTTTACTGTCTCTCAACCGTTTTCCTCACATGTTCACGATAGCAGCATAATAACAGCCTAACACTTTCGCCGTCTTAAAGATGCCACAAAAATCTCCACATCGTCACAGTCGCTTATATTACTGGATCTCTGAATTTGCGACCGGTTACGTCGCTAGAATGAGTCCCCATTCGTCCCCGCCCAGTTCGTATGGAATGAGGTGACAAAATCCATGGCATTCCTCCTGACGTCGTGTCGGAGCCTCCTCTTTACCGATGTAGTGAAGCACCCAGACGTGTCATGGACTCAAAACGTCGTTGAAAGTACTCTGCAGAAATACGAGGTGCATTCAAGTTCTAAGGCCTCCGTTTTTTTTCTAATTAACTACTCACCCGAAATCGATGAAACTGGCGTTACTTCTCGACGTAATCGCCCTGCAGACGAACACATTTTTCACAACGCAGACGCCATCATTCCATGGCAGCGGCGAAGGCTTCTTTAGGAGCCTGTTTTGACCACTGGAAAATCGCTGAGGCAATAGCAGCACGGCAGGTGTATGTGCGGCCACGGAGAGTGTCTTTCATTGTTGGAAAAAGCCAAAAGTCACTAGGAGCCCGGTCAGGTGAGTAGGGAGCATGAGGAATCACTTCAAAGTTGTTATCACGAAGAAACTGTTGCGTAACGTTAGCTCGATGTGCGGGTGCGTTGTCTCGGTGAAACAGCATACGCGCAGCTCTTCCCGGACGTTTTTTGTTGCAGTGCAGGAGGGAATTTGTTCTTCAAAACATTTTTGTAGGATGCACCTGTTACCGTAGTGCCCTTTGGAACGCAATGGGTAAGGATTACGCCCTCGCTGCACCAGAACATGGACACCATCAATTTTTCAGCACTGGCGGTTACCCGAAATTTTTTTCGTGGCGGTGAATCTGTGTGCTTCCATTGAGCCGACTGGCGCTTTGTTTCTGGATTGAAAAATGGCATTCACGTCTCATCCATTGTCACAACCGACGAAAAGAAAGTCCTATTCATGCTGTTATTGCGCGTCAAGATTGCTTGGCAACATGCCACACGGGCAGCCGTGTGGTCGTCCGTCAGCATTCGTGGCACCCACCTGGATGACACTTTTCGCATTTTCAGGTCGTCATGCAGGATTGTGTGCACAGAACCCACAGAAATGCCAACTCTGGAGGCGATTTGTTCAACAGTCATTCGGCGATCCCCCATAACAATTCTCTCCAGTTTCTCGATCATGTCGTCAGACCGGCTTGTGCGAGCCCGAGGTTTTTTCGGTTTGTTGTCACACGATGTTCTGCCTTCATTAAACTGTCTCACCCACGAACGCACTTTCAACACATCCATAACTCCATCACCACATGTCTCCTTCAACTGTCGATGAATTTCAATTGGTTTCACACCACGCAAATTCAGAAAACGAATGATTGCACGCTGCTCAAGTAAGGAAAACGTCGCCATTTTAAGTATTTAAAACAGCTCTCATTCTCGCCGCTGGCGGTAAAATTCCATCTGCGGTACGGTGCTGCCATCTCTGGGACGTATTGACAATGAACGCGGCCTCATTTTAAAACAATGCACATGTTTCTATCTCTTTCCAGTCCGGAGAAAAAAAAATCGGAGGCCTTAGAACTTGAATGCACCTCGTATAGTCACGCTGCCTCTATAGCCGTCCATAACTGTGAAGGTGTTGCTGGTGCAGAACTGTAGCACGAAATGATTTATAGATATCTCCCACAAACGTTCAATTGGATTCATGTCGTGTGATCTGGATGGTCAAACGATACGCTCAAATTTTTGAGAATCTCCAAACAAATTACGAGCAGTCGTTGCCCAGCAACATGGTGACTTGTCATCCACGAAATCGTTGTTTGTGAACATTAAGTTTATGAATGGCTGAAAACGGTCTGCAAGTAGTATAGTATAACCAGGACCCAGTCCATGTAAACACAGTTTACACCATCAAAAATGGCTGTGAGCACTATGGGATTTAACTTCCGAGGTCATCAGTCCCCTAGAACTTAGAACTACTTAAAACTAACTAACCTAAGGACATCACATACATCCATGCCCGAGGCAGGATTCGAACCTGCGAGCGTAGCGGTCGCGCGGTTCCGGACTGAAGCACCTAGAACCGCTCGGGCTTACACCATCACGGAGCCGCCACCATCTTACACAGCGCCTTGTTGACATCTTGTGGTCCATGTCTTCGTGGGGTCTGCGTCACACCCTAACCCTACCATCAAGTCTTACCAACTTAAATCGTGACTCATCTGACCAGTCCACGGTTTTCTTGTCGTGAAGGGTCCAGCCCATACGGTCACGAGCCCAGTATAGGCTCTGCAGGTGATGTTGCGTCAGCAAAGGCACTCGCTTCGACCGTCTGCAGGCGTAGCCCATTAACGCCAAATTTCACCACACGGTCTTAATGGATACTTTCGCCGTACGTTCTATATTGATTTCTGCGATTATTTCACGTACAGTTCCTTGTCAATTAGCACTGAAAACGCTACACAAACGGTCTGTTCTCGGTCGTCAGCCATTGCGTTGTCTGTGGTGCAGTGTGCGATTTGCAGGGGGGGATGGGGGGGATATTTCCCCCCCTCTGCATCAGACCATCCCCTCCTCTGGTTTTAGTTTATGCGTCCCTACCTGGGATGTTTATTTCCCACGCATTGGAGTAAAACTTTACATATAATTTAAATTTGTGGAGCCGAATACTGGAAGTTTTTAATAAGTCTTACTATTAATACAGGGTTATTACAAATGATTGAAGCGATTTCACAGCTCTACAATAACTTTATTATTTGAGATATTTTCACAATGCTTTGCACACACATACAAAAACTCAAAAAGTTTTTTTAGGCATTCACAAATGTTCGATATGTGCCCTTTTAGTGATTCGGCAGACATCAAGCCGATAATCAAGTTCCTCGCACACTCGGCGCAGCATGTCCCCATCAACGAGTTCGAAAGCATCGTTGATGCGAGCTCGCAGTTCTGGCACGTTTCTTTGTATAGAAGGTTTAAACACTGAATCTTTCACATAATCCCACAGAAAGAAATCGCATGAGGTTAAGTCGGGAGAGCGTGGAGGCCATGACATGAATTGCTGATCATGCATCTCCACCACGACCGATCCATCGGTTTTCCAATCTCCTGTTTAAGAAATGCCGAACATCATGATGGAAGTGCGGTGGAGCACCATCCTGTTGAAAGATGAAGTCGGCGCTGTCGGTCTCCAGTTGTGGCATGAGCCAATTTTCCGCGGGCTACGCGTGAAACTTGCCCGCACGCGTTCAACCGTTTCTTCGCTCACTGCAGGCCGACCCGTTGATTTCCCCTTACAGAGGCATCCAGAAGCTTTAAACTGCGCATACCATCGCCGAATGGAGTTAGCAGTTGGTGGATCTTTGTTGAACTTCGTCCTGAAGTGTCGTTGCACTGTTATGACTGACTGATGTGAGTGCATTTCAAGCACGACATACGCTTTCTCGGCTCCTGTCGCCATTTTGTCTCACTGCGCTCTCGAGCGCTCTGGCGGCAGAAACCTGAAGTGCGGCTTCAGCCGAACAAAACTTTATGAGTTTTTCTACGTATCTGTAGTGTGTCGTGACCATATGTCAATGAATGGAGCTACAGTGAATTTATGAAATCGCTTCAATCATTTGTAATAGCCCTGTACTATTAATATGTTTCAGTTTTCTATCATCAGAATAAGTACAACTTTTCCCAAATGTGCCTCTACTTTTTGAATTCCCCTCATATATCTGCACCCGTATGTAGATGATTTTGTAGATAAGCTTTACTTATAATGTACTTTTATAGATATAACAAGGGATGGCTTTTCTGATAGTGCATACGCGTCAATAGTGAGTTTCGGCATTAACATCTATTTATAAATAGCTGTTTAACCATGCGTAACACCACGGTCCAAGCTAGTAACATATATAATTCTACTAACGCCCTAAGACATCCCCCCCCACGGGTAAAAGCACAAATCGCACCCTGCTGTGGTGAGAGGTAATGTCTGAAATTTGGTATTCTCTGAACACTCTTGACGCTGTGGATCCCGGAATATAGAATTCCCTAACGGTTTCCGAAATGGAATATCCCATTAGTCTAGCTCCAATTAACATTCCGCGTTCAGAGTCTGTTACTTCCCGTCGTGCTGCGATAATCACGTCAGAGATCTTTTCACATCAATCACCTGAGTAAAAAATGTCAGATCCGCCAATGCACTGCCCCTTTTACACCTTGCGTACGCGATACTACGGCCATATGTATACGTGCATATCGTTATCCCGTGACTTTTGTCACATAAGCTCTCTTTGCTTTCTGCGTCAGGTGCCTGTAACACTAGCAGGCCACAGGGAGTCTCAACGCGAACAGTGGTCAGGAAGTTTTGGCTCGTCAACGTACAGCTCACGTGAACAGACGTAAACACCGAGAGCGAGACGTGCAGTAGAGCCCAGTGGCTCGGCTGCGTCGGGCGTTTTGCCATCGTGTCAGGCGGAGAGCTCCAAGCTGAAGATGCCACCAGTACAAAGCAGGTTAAGGGGCTCCGGAACGCCCTATACTTGCAATGTTAAAATAACGCTTATAAATTACATCTTTCCTCACAAAGTATTTTAGGTAGGAAGTTGAACTTTTTACAGATTATTTATTGGAATATGGGCTACAACTTAACACAGGGATTTTACAAAGTTTTAGTTCAGTTATTAAAGATGATTTTTTTTCAATTGTAATGAAAATTCACAACATTCTTTTGCAATTTTTTATTTATATATTCAAAAATATACAGTTTTTTGGAAAAAGGCTGTGTTAAATTATGCAGAAGGTACTGTGTAACATTTACTGAAAGTTTGAAACAAATATGTTTGGAAGATCCTTACAAAACATGTAATTAGTATGAGAAAATAAAAGTTTTGGGAATCGAGCGACAAAGATTGGATTAACTTTTTAGTGCATTCCAGGTCCATAGGATGGATTATCTTCATCCTCTGCAAACTCCTCCTCCAGCTTCCTCTTGTTCCTCCTCCTGCTTACTCTTGCTTGTATGTCTAGACTCTTTACAGCCCTGTCTGCAGCCCGAAGGCGTTCCTTGTCTAAAGCAAGCATCGCTCGTACCATGTTAGAATGTTATTATTTACAGTAATAATACATACCTTTGGCTTTCCAACATTTCTCCTTTTCTTAAAAGCCTTCAGAGGATTTCTAATAACTTTACTTTTACTCATTATTATACTTCAACAAAACAGAGACTCAAGAAACAGAATTAATTACGAATATTTTCGAGATAACGACAGAGTAAATAAACATGAAACAATCGACAATCACACCAGCGATATATATTGAACCATCACAGGTTAGCCACAACACATAGTTTATCTCACATCACTAAAATGTACCTGATGAACACGGACGTTAATAATAACACCATTTGACAGCAGTTTAACAACGCCACAGTGGGTCACGCCCATGTAGAACATATTTCAAAAAAAATTTAAAAATAGTTGTAGTCTTCGGAATTGAATAAATTATATATCTATTAAAAGGTAATAGTCTGCAGATTCAGAAACCGCAAAACAGTAAAAATTGAACTTTTCATGATTTTGAGCCTTTCCGGAGCCCCTTAAGGGGACAACGTTATTCAGAGTCAAACACATTTTAAAAATGCGGTACATGGGTGCTAAGTCACCACCAAGACTTCACTTGGTGGTTACTTACAAGGGAACCTCCACATCGCACCCCCCTCAGATTTAGTTATAAGATGTCACAGTGGATAGGCCTTGAAAAACTGAACACAGGTCAATCGAGAAAACAGGAAGAAGTTGTGAGGAACTATAAAAAAATAAGCAAAATATAGAAACTGAGTAGTCCATGTGCAACATACGAAACAAAAGGAGAGTTCGAGTCCAGCAGTGCCGTGGTCCTGTGGTTAGCGTGAATAGCTGCGGAACGAGAGGTCCTTGGTTCAACTCTTCCCTTGAGTGAAAAGTTTAATTTTTTGTATAATCAACTTCGCTCTCCAAAATTCCAACACATGTTCAGATTTACATGGACATATGCAGGATTTGACGGTCTACGCACAGAAAAATTTGAAAACGTTAAAAACATATGTTTTGACAGAGCACAGGGAAAACAGTGCGACTGTGAAACTGTTGCATTAATTTGTTGCAGTTTATGTGACAAACTCTTATGTTTTCATCACTTTTTCGGGAGTGATTATCACATCCACAAGGAAACCTAAATCGGGCAAGGTAAAAGAATCTTTTTACCCATTCGCCAAGTGTACAAGTTAGGTGGGTCGATAAGATATTCCTGTTACGTGACGCACATGCCGTCACCAGTGTCGTATAGAATATATCAGGCGTGTTTTCCTGTGGAGGAATCGGTTGACCGGTTGGCCAATGACCTTTGGATCAAATGTTTTCGGTTCCCACTGGAGAGGCACGTCCTTCCGTCTACTAATCGCACGGTTTTGCGGTGCGGTTGCAAAAGACGCACTAAACTTATTACAGTGAACAGGGACGTCAATGAACGAACGGACAGGTCATAACTTTGCGAAAATAAACGTTTCACTTGAGGGAAGACTTGAACCAAGGACCTCTCGTTCCGCAGATGCTAACGCTAGCCACAGGACTATAGCGCTCCTGAGCTCACATTATCCTTGATGTTGCCTGTCATGCGCATGGACTACTCAGTTTGTATATTTTCTAATTTTTTTCATAGTTCCACACAACTTCTTCCTGTTTTCTCGATTGACCTGTGTTCAGTTTTTCAAGGCCTATCCACTGTGCCAACTTATAACTAAATCTGAGGGGGGATGCGATGGGGAGGTTCTTTTGTTAGTACCTACGGACCGCATTTCTAAAATGTGACTACCCCTATTCGGGCTGTTTTAGTTTTATTTCTAGATCATGCCCTCTTAGACATATTATACAATCAGGTTTACCTTTTGAGGAAGGCTGAATTACTAGGGCTGAAACCTAGGTAAAGGTTGGTTTCATTACCGCAATAGAGGCTGATAGTTTCTTATACAGGGTGAGTCACCTAACATTACCGCTGGATATATTTCGTAAACCACATCAAATACTGACGAATCGATTCCACAGACCGAACGTGAGGAGAGGGGCTAGTGTAATTGTTTAATACAAACCATAAAAAAATGCACGGAAGTATGTTTTTTAACACAAACCTACGTTTTTTTAAATGGAACCCCGTTAGTTTTGTTGGCACATCTGAACATATATGCAAATACGTAATCAGTGCCGTTTCTTGCATTGTAAAATGTTAATTACAATCGGAGATATTGTAACCTAAAGTTGACGGTTGAGTACCACCCCTCCGCTGTTCGATCGTGTGTATCGGAGAGCACCGAATTACGTAGGGAACCAAAGGGAACGGTGATGGACCTTAGGTACAGAAGAGACTGGAACAGCACATTACGTCGACATGCTAACACCTTTTTATTGATCTTTTTCACTGACGCACATGTAGATTGCCATGAGGGGTGAGGTAAACGTACACACGTGGTTTCCATTTTCAATTACGGAGTGGAATAGAGTTTTTCCCGACATGCCAGGCCAATAGATGTTCAATGTGGTGGCCATCATTTGCTGCACACAATTGCAATCTGGTGTAATGTCGCCGCAGGCTGCCACAATACGTTGTTTCATATCGTCTGTGGTTGTAGGCACATCACGGTACACATTCTCCTTTAACGTACCCCACAGAAAGAAGTCCAGAGGTGTAAGATCAGGAGAACGGGCTGGCCAATTTATGCGTCCTCCACGTCCTATGAAACGCCCGTCGAACGTGTACCTCACCCCTCATGGTAATGTACATGTGCGTCAGTGAAAAAGACCAATAAAAAGGTGTTAGCTTTTGGACGTAATGTGCTGTTCCATTCTCTTCTGTACCTAAGGACCATCACCGTTCCCTTTGGATCCCTACGTAATTCGGTGCTCTCCGATACACACGATCGAACAGCGGAGGAGTGGTACTCAAGCGTCAACTTTAGGTTGCAATATCTCCGATTGTAATTAATATTTTACAATGCAACAAACGGCACTGATTACGTATTTGCATATATGTTCAGATGTGCCAACAAAACTAACGGGGTTCCATTTTAAAAAACGTAGGTTTGTGTTAAAAAACATACTTCCGTGCATTTTTTTATGGTTTGTATTAACCAATTACACTAGCCCCTCTCCTCACGTTCGGTCTGTGGAATCGATTCGTCAGTATTTGATGTGGTTTACGAAATATATCCAGCGGTAATGTTAGGTGACTCACCCTGTATATTAGATTATCACGATTGCTGACTGGGATGCAATGTTGAAAGTACTAAAAGGTCGGAAACCTTTCCACATGATTCACGTGAGTACAAATGACAGGTCCCGCCAATGCACTGTTCTTTTATAACCTGTGTATCCGTTCCTGCCGTCAGATTTATGTGTACATATCGCTAGCCCATGCATTTGTCACGTTAGTGTATTTCACCATTTTCTTTTATTGGATGTACAAAGTTATTAATTTCAGTAAGAAAGAAACTTTGAACTCTATCTACATAAAATTTGCTAAAATATATAGAAACAGTCCACCCTGACAAACAAATACAACTTTTTTATTCTGAGCGCTGATTATTGCTTCAGTGCTCTGTGCGGTGATAACAGCTCGGAGGGATAATGGCGTCTTGAGAAAGAGCGCCGATGTCGACGCTGTTTAGTGCCCATTACTTTTTGTTATGGAGTAAAGTCAAGCGCCTGACTTACCGCGGCTCACTTCTAGAAAAGCTTCAAGACTAGCGACCAGAACAGAAGCGTCCACTCTATTACTTTGCTTATGTTTGAATTGCATATACCGAAGAAACTTGCTTATTGTTTATGTCGCCCTTGCTAGCGACCCATCTGTGTAAATACAAAGTCAAGTACTGTAATCATTTCCTTTTGCAATAAAACTCATTACTAAAAAATGGCTCTGAGCACTATGGGACTTAACATCTATGGTCATCAGTCCCCTAGAACTTAGAACTACTTAAACCTAACTAACCTAAGGACAGCACACAACACCCAGCCATCACGAGGCAGAGAAAATCCCTGACCCCGCCGGGAATCGAACCCGGGAACCCGGGCGTGGGAAGCGAGAACGCTACCGCACGACCACGAGATGCGGTCAAAACAACTCATTACTCCGATGTGCTTGAAGTGTTGTCTAGCGATCCTAGAAACAAAGTTTCCTAGCCACCCCACAATTCGACGACTAAGCAGAATTCGTCACTTTTAAACTCATCCATTGACTGCTGTGGGAGCATGAGTTAGTAGATTTGTTGCTGGTGCCTAAGTTAATGTGAAAGAAAAGATCGACGACATTCTGAAATTAAATATTCAAGTTCAAAGAAAGACAGACAAAAAACTGGTTCAAATGGCTCTAAGCTCTATGGGACTTAACATCTGGGGTCATCAGTCCCCTAGAACTTAGAACTACTTAAACCTAACTAACCTAAGGACATCACACACATCCATGCCCGAGGCAGGATTCGAACCTGCGACCGTAGCAGCTCCGCGGTTCCGGACTGAATCGCCTAGAATCGCTCGGCCACAGCAAAGACAGACATTTTATTAATTTGAGTGCTGCGGAAGGAAAAAAAGGAACACCTAAATCTTTCCGTTCGAGCTCTGATTTCTCTTATTTCATTATGGTGATCATTTCTCCCTACGTAGGTGGGTGTCAACAAAATACTTTCGCCTTCATAAGGGAATGTTGGTGATTGAAATTTCGTGAATAGATCTCGCTGCAAAGAAAACCGTCTTTGAAACTTGAAACTTCCTGGCAGTTTAAAACTGTGTGCCCGACTGAGACTCGAACTCGGGACCTTTGACTTTCGCGGGCAAGTGCTCTACCAACTTTTTTTTTTTCACGCTGACCACTTTTTATTTTTTTTATTTTTGGGAACAGGAAGGCAGGGTAAACAAACAATCTTTATTCGTGCAATTGTGCTGTCCTAGGGATAAGAAAAATATCGAGACAGCAAAAACAATTTGGAAACCATAAAATGAACGCAAAGGCCGCCCTCTTTTTTTTTTTTTTTTTTTTTTTTTTTAAACAGGAATAAAGTAAATGACAATCCTAGTCACGGGCGGGAGTGTAAATGAAGTTATCATCTGCATCACAATCCCTGCAGCACGCGGTGTCGCATCATAAACCTGGCAGAAAGCCATATAATCTTGACCACTTCTGCCAGTGTGGGCGGTATTTATTTCTCCTGCGTCGACCATTCGAAGGACCATTATCTGAGGTGGTTTCGGTGTTTACTATCGTTGTGTGTGCGTGTGTGTTTTTTTTTCCGCGTTAACATAATGCAGTCATAACTGGCACCAACAGGTAGGGGCCAGTTTTCTTCTCAGTCTGCTATATGCCAATATAATTGAACCGCGCAGTACTGTCTCTAGTCGTTCTGCTGCAGGAGTCTTCCCAGTTCTGGGACACCCCAGCTGTCGGGCGGATTGTGAAAAACACTTCCTAAAAAATTGGAAAAGTAAGTCCTGTATTTCGTATGACTCCGTATGAGCTCGTGTTGTTCTTGTAAATACATCCAATAATCGTACGAATACAAATATTTCGTTGCATGTCCAGCGATCCAATTGACCGCATACGTCTTTTGTTTGGGAAAAAAGGTCTTGTCCGGTAGAAAAAGTACATCCGATGTGATTTCTGTGTAGTTAGTGCGCCGAAGGAAGGCCAGTATTCGACGCGTCAGCATCCAGACGTCCCTCACTGCGCCACACACTAAACCATGTTCTTCCGTTGCTAACAGTCCACAGTTTGCGCAAAGAGGAGAATCGACCATATGAATTGTATGTAATCGACTTCTGGTCACAAATTTACGGTTTATAAGAATATACCACATCGATCTCGCTGCTGTTGACAGTAATGGTGTATGCACTGCACACCAAATGTGGTTCCACGTTCTCGACGGGTATTTGAATTCCATTATGTTGCGGCCATGGTGATCCATCAAGCATCTACAGATCTCCCGAGTCGTGGGTATTCTCGTCGAAGGTACTTTCAGACGAACATAACTGTAATCAACAAGAAATGAGGCAATGTGTGCAAGAGAAGGCGAAATATTGCCCACCGCAATAGGGGGTTCGTACGAAGGCGGAACAAGTACTTCTATCAGAGCTGACGTTATGGTATGCTTTCTTTGTTGCCAATTTCGTATCATCGCTCGCATGTAAAGCACCAGAGCTTTGTTTCGCACGTTTGTGAGGTTGAGGCCACCGTTCCGGAACTGTAGCGTTAACGTATCATATTTGATCTTAAATAACATCCCAGTACTAACATAGGCCGAAGGCAGCCAGCCCGCATCTCGTGGTCGTGCGGTAGCGTTCTCGCTTCCCACGCCCGGGTTCCCGGGTTCGATTCCCGGCGGGGTCAGTGATTTTCTCTGCCTCGTGATGGCTGGGTGTTGTGTGCTGTCCTTAGGTTAGTTAGGTTTAAGTAGCCCTAAGTTCTAGGGGACTGATGACCATAGCTGTTAAGTCCCATAGTGCTCAGAGCCATTTGAACCATTTTTGAAAGGCAGCCGTGAGGCGGTCTGCGATACCCTTCGGTATTGGTAATTGAGCTACCGAAGCACGACTCACGCCCGGTCTCACAGCTTTACTTCTGCCAGTATCTCGTCTCCTACCTTCCAAACTTTACAGAAGCTCTCCTGCGAACCTTGCAGAACTGGCACTCCTGAAAGAAAGGATACTGCGGAGACATGGCTTAGCCACAGCCTGGGGGATGTTTCCAGAATTCTGGAACATTCTGCCTCGGGCGTGGATGTGTGTGTGATGTCCTTAGGTTAGGCAGGTTTAAGTAGTTCTAAGTTCTAGGGGACTCATGACCTCATAAGTTAAGTCCCATAGTGCCCAGAGCCATTTGACCCATTTTTTTGGTCTACTGATTTTTATTTCGACTTATTTGGCCATCTTCAGATAACTACTGGATATTGTTTACAAGGATCTTATGTTCTTACGAACCAAACATTCTGGACGAAGATACAACGCACTTACATAGTCCAGAATGTTTGGTTCGTAGGAACACAAGCGCCTTGTATACAATAGCTAGTAGTTATCTGAAGATAGCCTAATAAGCCGAAAACTAGTTCACACAAATAAAAATCAGTAGAACAAAAAAACCGCCTAAGTGTTATTCAACCCTCAATATGGAAATATTCTATCAAGAAGCGACAGAATAATCCATAAACAAGTTTAATTATCCACTACGTATAATGCAATAAATTTAAACCAAATTTTTCTAGTTATCGCTGTTCGCATAACAACAAAAGCTAATTTCCGTGGTAGCACCTGTAAGAGTCAACCAGCTTAAGCCAACGCTATAGTAGCAGAACTGGATCTGGGAACATCTCGTTGACATTCCTCACGCTGTGGGCGGTCGTAAATATTACACCGCAGTGCTTATATAGCATTCCAGCAGTTCATTAGCGCACCTTCAAGTATCGCAGGTGAAAAGCGTGTCTGCCCATTCGACAATGATTAGTGGAACTCGGCATTCAGACGCGAAGCAAATGGCCATGAATCAGTGGCGAAGGAAGCTTAGTCACACAGCAGTCCTGTACCAACAAATCTCGCGACGTCTCTAATGAGAGTGAAATATAGTATCCGCAGGGGAACGGAAATCCTTTCTCGCATCCAGCTCTCTTGACTGGCCTACTGCTGCAAGCTACGTTCTTCGAATTTTGCTGTCGCATTCACATTCCTAAGCCGCAAGCAACCGTGCATTCTATGACGGAAGGTAAGCAATTTATCTGTGCCGTTCTCCCCCACCGCTTTTACTATTCAAATCGCAGGCAGGGCAGTGCTATTCCGTATCAAACAGAAATTGTCACGACTTATGGTCATTGTAACTAGGCGGAGAGGATGTGCGAGGAAGCAATACACTTATTAATTCGCTCTGGAGTTTCGATAACAGGATAGAGTATTGTGCATAGATGACAGTACACTGAGGAATACAGGATACTGATTCTGGAATCACATGAAGGAACGCGCTCTTGAGACTGCCATAAGTAGTTTCCGCCATTTTCTACAGTTTTTGTTGTTAGAAGTAGTAGTAAAAAGCACCCCGTCTTCAGGCCACAAGTCGCCCATCGGGACCATACGACCGCCGTGTCATCCTCAGTTGAGGATGCGGATTGGAGGGGCGTGGGGTCAGCACACCGCTCTCCCGGTCGTTTTGATGGTTTCTTTTGACCGGAGCCGCCACTATTCGGTCGAGTAGCTCCTCAATTGGAATCACGAGGCTGAGAGCACCTCGAAAAATGGCAACAGTGCAAGGCGGCCGGATGGTCACCCATCCAAGTGTCGGCCACGCCCGATGGCGCTTAAATTCGGTGATCTCACGGGAACCGGTGTGTCCACTACGGAAAGGCCGTTGCCTTAGAAGTAGTAGGAGTAGCTTTATTCATCCGCAGATCTCTTTCTACAAGGATATAGGACATATCAAACTATTTACAAGTTTAGACCAGGTAAAATAAGCTAATTCGTATACACATATATTTACAGACTTCTAGTTAGCGACAGTCACTAGATTTACTCATGGTATAATTTATTTACAAATACTTATTAAATAATGTACTGCCACACCGTTCACTGATATCTCACTATCAGTCACTGCACGCACTACACGCGCATTGTTTCCTAACACTTCACTCACTACACACACACACACACACACACACACACACACACACTTGCTATCCTGAGAAAACTGAGTCAGCATCCCTCCATTTCAAGAGAGATGTTGAGCTCAGAAAGAGGAAGAGGTGTTAGTATTGTTGGAGGTAAGTATTTCTAGAAAGGAAAAAAGAAGAAAACATAAAGTGAAGGTGTTATGTGGAATGTTGGATGTTTTGTAATCATTATTACTATTTCCAGTATGAAATTTTCACTCTGCAGCGGAGTGTGCGCTGATATGAAACTTCCTGGCAGATTAAAACTGTGTGCTCGACCGAGACTCGAACTCGGGACCTTTGCCTTTCGCGGGCAAGTGCTCTACCATCTGAGCTAGCGAAGCACGACTCACGCCCCCTCCTCACAGCTTTACTTCTGGCAGTATCTCGTCTCCTACCTTCCAAACTTTACAGAAGCTCTCCTGCAGGAGACGAGATACTGGCAGAAGTACAGCTGTGAGGACCGGGCGTGAGTCGTGCTTCGCTAGCTCAGATGGTAGAGCACTTGCCCGTGAAAAGCAAAGGTTCCGAGTTCGAGTCTCGGTCGAGCACA
The DNA here is from genome assembly GCF_023864275.1 of Schistocerca cancellata. Classification (NCBI taxonomy): domain Eukaryota; kingdom Metazoa; phylum Arthropoda; class Insecta; order Orthoptera; family Acrididae; genus Schistocerca; species Schistocerca cancellata. The sequence continues at coordinate 7,374,417 of NC_064628.1, read as the reverse complement.
CAGTTTTAATCTGCCAGGAAGTTTTATTATTATTATTATTACTTATTTGTATAACTTTTTTTATCAAATCCCTACTCTGTTTTATCCAAGGAATCCTTCACTCCATAAAATGTATTGCATAACAGGTACTTTTTAACTGCCTTTTTAAATAAGTGTATTTTTTAAATTTCTTTAATCTCTTTTGGTAATTTATTGTACAGTTTTATTCCTTGGTAGAAAATGATGTTTTGAGTTTTCTGTTTATTTCTTCTTGGTAAATGTATGTTGAGTCTATCTCTTGTTGCTTGGTCATGGCCAGAGCTGTTTGTGCAGTAATTACCAATGTTATTTTTTATGTGTACAACTGACTGACAAATGTATTCACATGGAGCAGTTAAAATCCCCAGTGTTTAGAACAGATCTTTACAATGAGCCTCACTAGTATTTTTGGTTATTATTCTTATGGCTCTTTTCTGGAGTTTGAAAATTGTGTTCATATTTTGTGCGTTTGTTCCCCAAAAAAGAATGCCATAGCTAAGAACTGAGTATACATGTGAATAATATGACACCAAAAGACACTACATGTTACGCACTGATGATAGGATTCTAAGGGCATAACATGCTGATGACATTCTGTTTGCAAGTACCTTTGTGTGTTCAAACCACTTCAACTGAGAATCAATATTCATTCCCAGAAATTTTTCATTTGTTACGCAGTCTATAGAGGTGCCATCTACTTTTAATTTAACATTGTCCTTTTTCCTCTTCATTTAGTTTTCTTTATGTTCAATGTCACTTTATTGCTTCTTGACCAATCGTAAACTTCCTTGAGAGTTTCATTTGCTTTCTCGGCAAGGAGTTCTGTCGCTTTCTCAGTGACTATAACACTGCTGTCATCAGTGAAGAGAATTTCCTAGTCATGACAAATTTTGTGCGGCATTTGCAAATATTTCGAGTGCTGCATATTACGTAATATATATATATAAGTATTGTAATATTATACTGTATTATGTTATGTACATATTTAAGTATTATATCTATTTGGAATATATCGTTAATAATTCAGTTATAGATTCTTATGGTAAGTAAAATTCTATGTATTTCTAAAAGTAGTTGTATAACCTTCGAACGGTTAACGGTTAAGCCTTATTTCTTTGGTCGTCACCATCATGTACCTTGGAACAGAAGAACACTTGTTACCATGTAACATGTATGTTTGCAGTTTAACCGAGATCCAGCAATCTCTCAACAACTTTACCTGTCTCGAAAATGGAAATCTGCGTCAGTTCCCAAGAGCTTAAATTTCAAAATGAATTAAACTTGTTTACGGTAATAACTGGTTTCGGATAATACTTCTGCTTATTTTGATTTCAAGTGCTGATCATTGGTCTACTGTACAAAAATAACGTAACAGACAGACGACTAAATACATTACTGACATTTTCTCGACTGCAACGCTTTGGAATTTCAATGGAATATTTGTCCGACGTACTTGAACATATTTTACCTTGGGTGATGTTTCCACATTTGAAAAAAAGCCAGTAAATTTTGTAATTTTAGAAAAATATTGAAGCATACAAAAAGTGAATGACATCAATTAAAAGTGGGATCAGAAAATATATTAAACTCTGTTAGTGGGCTGGTTAGAGGCAGCATTCTGAAATTTGACCCATTGTGCAAGACTGTCCCCTTTCGGTTATGTGCTCCGTCTCTTTGCAACTTCTCCCAATAGGGTTCTTTGGCCATTTCAACGATGTTCTCTTCCTTATGTGACGAATCGAGCTGCAATTTCCCGGTATGATTAAGGTTCCATCGGGCGTGTTTTGTACTCTGCCTCCTTTGCAGTTTCGTTAAAATTTCTTATATTTCTTACAGGAGCTCTCCAACTTCTAACTCACTTCTCTACAACTTAATTTTTTGAACGTAGTAGGTTAACTCACTTTTGAATTGAAATTAATAGGTATCATTTGTTACCCATCTGATTAATGATGTCACCTTAAACCTAAGGAAGGTCTGTTTCTGACCGAAACTAACTGCTTAATAAAGAGACAATACAGCAGTGTGCAAACCACGATTTTTTTCCTAAAACTTAATTTTATTCAAGTTTAGACATTTCTACAGCTTGGATGCACTGCAAGTATTGGGTTTGCTGCATAAGTTAGTAGCATTTCTCCATAAGTTTAATAAATCAAAACAGATACGCATAACAGAGACCTGAATCATTAATAATATATTCTCTTGCACTATTTACAATAGTCTACCATCGTTTGTGTAACTTTTCTATTCCGCGACTATAGAAATGACGTGGTTTAGGTGCGAAGGACTCGTCGATCTATGTTAGGAGCACATTTTCACCCGGAGAGGAAGTTCCTTGGGTTGTTCGATAGAGAGCGGAAAGGGTGAAAATCTAAGGGTGCAATATCAGGTAAACAAGATGGGTGCGGAATGACTATCCCATTTCAACTCATGAGTGCTGTTTTCTGTCGGTCTAGTAGAATGCGGGCGTGTATTATCGTGAAGTAGCATCAAGTCACACAGTCTTCCTGGCCGTTGTTCTCGGACTGCGTCTGCAAGATGTCTCAGTTGTTGACAATAAATGTTAGCAGTGATGGGTACACCTAGGGGAAAGCTATTAGTAGTACACTACATTGCCGCTGTTCTACCAGATGCGTAACATTACCTTTAGTGGATGCGCGCTGGTTTTCATACGGAGAGTTGGTCCTTTGTTTGGGCTCAACCATTCCTTCCCTTCCCTTATGTTGAGCCGGCCGCGGTGGTCTCGCGGTTCTACGCGCGCAGTCCGGAACCGTGCGACTGCTACGGCCGCAGGTTCGAATCCTGTCTCGGGCATGGGTGTGTGTGATGTCCTTAGGTTAGTTAGGTTTAAGTAGTTCTAAGTTCTAGGGGATTGATGACCACAGCTGTTAAGTCCCATAGTGCTCAGAGCCATTTGAACCACTTGAACCTTATGTTGACATAAAGACACCATTTCTCGTCACCAGTAACAATGCAGTACAGGAATGGTCGGTGTCGATGACCAACAAGGAGAGATGCACGTATGCCCACTTGCTGATTTTTGTGGTTTTGTTAGAGCATGCGGTAACCCATACACCCAATTTTTGAGCCCTCCTCGCTGCATGGAAATGGCGCACGAAGGCGGAATGATCACAGTTTATCACATTTGCCAATTCTCGAGTGCGCTGACGTTGACTACTGTGAATTAATGCCTTTAACGGTCTTCATCAAACCCCGAAGGTCTTCAAAAATGGTTCAAATGGCTCTGAGCACTATGAGACTCAACTGCTGAGGTCATTAGTTCCGTAGAACTTAGAACTAGTTAAACCTAACTAACCTAAGGACATCACAAACATCCATGCCCGAGGCAGGATTCGAACCTGCGACCGTAGCGGTCTTACGGTTCCAGACTGCAGCGCCTTTAACCGCACGGCCACTTCGGCCGGCTCCCGAAGGTCTTCCCGAACGTGGAGGGTGACTAATGTCAAAACGATCCTCCTTAAAACGAGAACGCCATTTTCTTGCCGTTCTCTCTCCAAAGGCATTATTTCCCTAACACGGAGCAAGTATTTATGGCTGCCATTGCTGCCGTCAAGTCTCTGAGTAACTCAAACAGAATAATATGTAGGAAATGTTCCGATTTCTCCATTTGATACTCCATTTTCTAGCGTCCACAGCAGCACTCACTATGCCCAGATGACAAAATCACACTATGTAAACACAAACAGCCACAGTGAACTGGCGCCCGCTGTGGCCGAGCGGTGCTAGGCGCTTCAGTCTGGAATCGCGCGACCGCTACGGTCGCAGGTTCGAATCCTGCCTCGGGCAGGGATGTGCGTGATGTCCTTAGGTTAGTTAGGTTTCAGTAGTTCTAAGTTCTAGGGGACTGATGACCGCAGATGTTGAGTCCCATAGCGGTGAGAGCCATTTGAACCATTTGTGAACAGTGACCTACGAACAAAAAATTGTAATCGATCAATAAACCCATAGCAGTAGGAATACCAGCATGCAAAACAAAAACGCTACGAACGTATGCACCAACCTAATAGTATGGGTGGATTCAGTCGGTAGGCAGTAGAAAATCTATTGGTATTCAGGGCTCAACGCTCAACAAATGTATACAAGAGAAAGCACTTAGCGTTCGGTGTCATCAGCTCCCTTCAGAAATGAGACTTCTGACCTCTGACACGAAACGACACACTGCTGGGTTTTTCTACATTTCTAGTAGAAAGTGTTGCCTTGGCCACAGGCTGTTCCTTAGCGACCTATCTGGTCTATGAATAGCTTTATCAGAGAGAGTTCACTCTTTCTGTCTCTCTTCCAGTACATATTCTGCCTTCTTTCCTTTTTCTCTGTCTCTGACAATTCACAGCCCTTCGCTTTCGAGTTAGTATGGCTACAGCGATGCATAAGTAACGAGTTTCGCCGTTTCCTAGAGTGGAAAGGTTCCTTTCGCCGTTACATCGTAGATAAACAACGAAACATTTTATCATTTCTTAGTGAGTGCTCAATGAAGTACGCGTGGACATCTTTTTGTAGATTCCGAATGTGGTTTGACTCTTTATTCGTTACCATGACAAAAAAAAAAAGAATCAGCTTCACGCTTTCCGTAAGCCGACTGAAGTCGTTAGTTACTTTTTTGTCTTACCTCTTAGACTGAATCTTAAGTAATAATATTTGTTCCCTATTGGTTTAATGCTGGGTCAATGCCTTGTAGCACGCGAATTCGTTGATTTTTCCCGCTACAGGGCCGACTTCCATGTAGAGACTGTTGTTTGCCTCCGAGAGCCCCCTTGCATGTTCCACAAAATAAAATACGCAACATTTTCCGCAAAAAATTACAAAATTAGTCAGTTGATCACGGTAGTGATGAAGGCTACGATTATAATTAAATCGCGCGATATACGGCAGCTAGCGTTCCGCAGGACAATGGCTGGGGTGGCCTTGTACCGGCGACAAGAGGTAGTTCCCCAACTGCCAGTTCCGGCAACGTGCGTTAAGCGAATCGCGTTGTTACAGCACACATGGAAACACCAAACAATGCAGTGAGGAAAACTTCTGTTCCTTTGTAAAATCTTAATAGAAGGGGAGTCTCAGCAATGATTTAGTCCACTGTTTCAGCCAATAAATAACACTGATACAGTAAGTATTAACGTACTGTACCATTTAAATCTACGCTATGGTACCGTTCATAGCCGAAGACGTTTAGGAAACTGTTTACACTGAGCCGTAACAACTTGATTACGCAGTAAGTCAGCTGTTGATCCCTCCCGTACTCTTTTTTTCTATTAAGAGCACTGTGCATCAGGTATCCACAAAAAATAACTTCATAAAACACGAATGTGTCGAAATTTTGATTGAGTATCTCCTCCTGTTCATTCTTTACCATGAAACCATTTCACTTTAGGACAGGCAATGCGGTAGTTATTATGTTAGTCACATCTTCCACACGTAACTCGCTGCAGAAATCACAATGAAGTGAAAGCAGTCAGATTACTTCAATGAACATAGTTAATGGTTGTGCAAGGTTGCTTGTTGATGAATAAGGCACGAGGAAGTGCAGCGGTGTTAAATACAGAAGTTAACAAAGCGCGAGTACAAAATTATGTGTGTGCTTCAAGATTATAAACCGTACAAACGTCTCAAAAATGAGATCGACAGGAAGTGCAAAATGGCGAAGCAGGGATGACTAGAGGACAAATGTAAGGACGTAGAGGAGCATATCACTAGGGGCAAGATAGATACCGCCTACAGGAAAAATGAAGACACCTTTGGAGAAAAGATAGCCACTTGCATCAATATCAAGAGCACTTCTGATTGCAGATGTTTTGTTGCTGCACGACAATATTCGTTGCCATACTGCCAGTTCAACCGCAGCAACAGTACAGTACGTGAAATTTTAGTGTCTCTAACTTTCACGTATTTGGACGGTTCGAAGAAGCGCTGGGAGGCAAGAGGTTCGGAAGTAATGAACAGGTGAAAACCGCGGTGCATTCTCAAGCAAAAGAATTTATTTTACGATGTGTCCATGCATTGTAGAAGCGATAGGATGGGTGGGGACTACGTTGTGGGGACTACAACTGTATCTGTAATTTTTCTGTCTTACCTCATTTGCATAATAATAAATAATTAAGGTTTTCGTTTGAATCGCCCTCTTAGGTCAGTCCTTCACTTAATGCTGTTATTACGGATATTAGAATTGATTTCCGAACTTTATTTCTGAAACTGACGTTGAGAAAACTAACTCTCCAAGCTGTGTCTTGAGAGTGACCGTGTGTTAAAGAATTGTTTATTATCATTCATGAGTTAGTAGTTACATAGTTGTGTACGGAAACACTTTTCTCGTTGCCCCGTGTAAACTCTGCCCCCAGCCGCTGCACATGGTGTGTGGTCGTGCACGCCACAAACTGAAATACTCTAAACTCCAAAGAGCTGCTTGAACTGCATCAAGTTAAAATGGTGGTATTTTGACATGTCGAATAATCGGGTCTACTGCCGAATGTTGGTGTCGCTCTGGCACAATATTTCGGCCACGCAACTCGTTGCCTTCTTCAGGTGCTACCTGGGACTGCCGTATTGGAGGATCTTGTCCAGCATTTATGCCCAGAGGACGCTGGGCGCTCCCTTTGCCGTCCACGCCCGCCTGGCGCTGCTTGTAAGGTGTTGTCTCTTCCCCGGTGCTCCCTCGGACGGCCTCGCCCGATTCGGTCGTCATCTGTGGTCGTGGCAGCTCTCTGAGGCCCGTCCCACATTGGGCCCCGTCCCACGTCCGCGGTCCGCGCCCGCCTGGCGCTGCTCCTGCTGCGGTGTCACTACTTCTTGAGGAGTTTCTTGGTTCCTTTCGTTGGGCCCTGATAAGCTCCAGAACTGGACTCCACGCCGAGCTGAGCTGGTAGCCGCTGTCTCCGTTTATTAGGTTGTCTGTGACCTTCATCTCGATGGCCTCCTTTATGACATTGTCCTAAAACCTTGGCGTCTGTGTCACAATTTTGGTGTTGTTGTAGTCTATCGAGTGATGGAGCTCCTGATAGTGCTCCACTATGGCAGATTTGGTTGCCTGTTCGAAGCCTGGTGTGCTGTTGCCCACCTGACGTCCACCGTCCTGGTTGTCTGGCCAATGTATGATTTTCCACACTGGCACGGGATGTTGTAAATGCCTGGTTTATGTAGCCCCAGGTCGTCCTTCACACTCCGTAGCATTGTCCCAAATTTGGAGGATTGACTCTTTATATCATATTTTGAGAGAATTCAGCTGATCTTTGCAGAAATAGGTCCAGCATATGGCAGGTATGCCACCTTCTTCGCCTCCTCTGGCTCCTCTTCTGTGCCCTGTGGTTGGCTGGTAGCACGGAGTGCCCTTTGTCTGTGGAGGAGTATCCATTTCTGCTGAACACCAGCTGTAGGTGTTCTATCTCTGTGACCAGACTTTCCGTATCCGACAGAGCCCGAGCCCTGTGAACTAATGTTTTCGAGACTCCATTTTTTCTATGCCAGGTGGTGGCAGCTACTGGCTTGAAGTTATAAGTCAGTGTGGGTGGGCTTACAATACACACTGTGCCCTCTTTACCACGATAACCAAGAATGGGAGCTGTCCATCCTTCTGTAGCTCCATAGTAAATTTTATACTTAGGTTGCGTCAATTTAGATGTTCCAAAAACACATCTAGCTTCTCTCTGCCATGGGTCCAAATGACAAATGTCTCACTGACATACCTAAGAAAGCACTTGGGTTGGTAAGTCGCTGATGCAAGTGCCTCCTCTTCATATCTTTCCATGAAAAGGTTGGCTACCGCTGGTAATAAAGGGCTGCCCATTGCCATTTGCTCGTAAAATTTACCCACATAAAGAAAATATGTTGAGGTCAGTACATGCCTGTACAGGTCGAGCAGGGCACCATCGAAATTCTCTCCAATAATATTGAGTGAATTGGTGAGTGGTACCTGTGTGAAGAGCGACACCACATCGAAACTGACCATGATGTCAGAGTCCACAGTGTGCAGCTGCCTTAGCCGTTGTAGGAAGTCCTCCCAGTTCCGAATGTGGTGTGCACATTTGCCCACATATGGTGCCAATATCTTCTTAAGGTACTGTGCAGTGAGATATGTCGCTGCACCGATGTTACTGACAACAGGTCGAAGAGGGACCCACTCCTTGTGGACCTTGGGGAGTCCATATAGTGTGGGTGGTACAGGTGCTTTGGAATGAAGCCTCTTGATGACCTGTTCAGGTAGACCTGTCTCCTTCAGCAACTTCCGGGTCTTCTTGTCCACCTGGTCAGTGGGGTCGCCATCTAGTGGTTTGTAAGCATTGTCTTCCAGGAATTTTTGCACCTTCCTATCGTACTCCAACTTGTTTAAAATGACCGTGGAGTTACCCTTATCAGCTGGCAGAACTGCAATGCTGTCATCCTCCCGTAGCTGCCCGAGTGCCACCCTCTCCTCACTCGAGATGTTGGATTTGGGGGGCTTCGTCCTGGTGAGTGCCCTGCAGGTCTCCCTGCGGATCTCTTCACACACGTTGGAAGGTAGCGTGTTGACGACCTGCTCAACCGAACTGATGAAGGCTGCAACAGGTATGCTTCTGGGAGTCACTGCAAGGTTGAGGCCCTTGCTGAGTGCATTTGAGGTGGCCTCATCGAACTGCTTGTCGCTCAGGTTGACCACTGTCCATGTGTCCCCATCCCGTTGTACGTTCATTTTAAGGCGCTCAAACTTGGCCAGTTGACAAACTGTTGATTTCCTCATGGTGCATTCAGCCAAGGAGCTGGAGACACCATCAACCTGGTCCCAGTCTTTTCGGGTCATTGTACGAGGTGCATTCAAGTTCGAAGGCCTCCGATTTTTTTTCTCTGGACTGGAAAGAGATAGAAACATGCGCATTGTTTTAAAATGAGGCCGCATTCATTGTCAATACATCCCATAGATGGCAGCACCGTATGGCAGATGGAATTTTACCGCCAGTGGCGAGAATGAGAACTGTTTCAAATACTTAAAATGGCGACGTTTTCCTTACTTGAACAGAGTGCAATCATTCGTTTTCTGAATTTGCGTGGTGTGAAACCAATTGAAATTCGTCAACAGTTGAAGGAGACATGTGGTGATGGAGTTATGGATGTGTTGAAAGTGCGTTCGTGGGTGCGACAGTTTAATGAAGGCAGAACATCGTGTGACAACAAACCGAAACAACCTCAGGCTCGCACAAGCCCTTCTGACGACATGATCGAGAAAGTGGAGAGAATTGTTTTGGGGGATAGCCGAATGACTGTTGAACAGATCGCCTCCAGTGTTGGCATTTCTTTGGGTTCCTTGCACACAATCCTGCATGACGACCTGAAAATGCGAAAAGTGTCATCCAGGTGGGTGCCACGAATGCTGAGAGACGACCACATAGCTGCCCGTGTGGCATGTTGCCTAAAAAATGTTGACGCGCAACGACAGCACGAATCGGACTTTCTTTTCGTCGGTTGTGACAATGGATGAGACGTGGATGCCATTTTTCGATCCAGAAACAAAGCGGTCAGCTCAATGGAAGCACACAGATTCACCGCCACCAAAAAAATTTCGGGTAACCGCCAGTGCTGAAAAAATGATGGTGTCCATGTTCTGGGACAGCGAGGGCGTAATCCTTACCCATTGCGTTGCAAAGGGCACTACGGTAACAGGTGCATCCTACGAAAATGTTTTGAAGAACAAATTCCTTCCTGCACTGCAACAAAAACGTCCGGGAAGGGCTGCGCGTGTGCTGTTTTACCAAGACAACGCACCCGCACATCGAGCTAACGTTACGCAACAGTTTCTTCGTGATAACAACTTTAAAGTGATTCCTCATGCTGTCTACTCACCTGACCTGGCTCCTAGTGACTTTTGGCTTTTTCCAACAATGAAAGACACTCTCCGTGGCCGCACATTCACCAGCCGTGCTGCCATTGCGTCAGCGAGTTTCCAGTGGTCAAAACAGACTCCTAAAGAAGCCTTCACCGCTGCCATGGAATCATGGCATCAGCGTTGTGAAAAATGTGTAAGTCTGCAGGGCGATTACGTAGAGAAGTAACGCCAGTTTCGTCGATTTCGGGTGAGTAGTTAATTAGAAAAAAAATCGGAGGCCTTAGAACTTGAACGCACCTCGTAGCTGCTTTGGAAAGGTGGAGATATAGCAACTCCCTGGATGTGACATCTAGGCGGTGGCGCATATCACGCACTCTTTCCCTTACCAGCTCGAGGCTGGCACGGTGTTTGATTCTGTTCGCCATTCTGGTGTTGGCATGATGCTCGAACCTGGCGAAGAGAGGAACTACATCACCCTCTCGGCATCTCAGAAGGAAACTGAGAGAACTCAGCATCTTCCCCTTCCTCTGTCGAAACTTATCCAAGCGAACGCAACTCCCGACGCAGGACGGGCCTCTGACAGCCGCCACGACCGCAGATGATGGACGACCCGAGCGCGGACGACCGTCAGAGCACCAGGGAAGTGCCAACACCTCAGGAGCAGCGCCAGGCGGGCGCGGACCGCCAACGGAACGCCCGACAAACGACGGGCCCCAGAGAGCTGCCACAGATGGAGACCAAACTGGGCGCGGACGTCTGAGGGAGCACCGGGGAAGAGACAACACATTACAGGCAGCGCCAGGCGGGCGCGGACGGCAGAGAGAGCACCCAGCGCCCTCCGGGCATAAATGTTGGACAAGGTCCTGCAATACGGCAGTCTCAGGTAGCACCTGAAGAAGGCAACGAGTTACGTGGCCGAAATATTGTGCCAGAGCGACACAAACATCCAGCAGTAGACCCGATTATTCCACATGTCGAGATCTCGCCGGGAAAGCCTGAAGAGTTACAGGAAGGACGTTGTTTCCTACAAATGCAAGAAACCAGGAGATTTTTAAAAGTGCCATAACAGTGTGTTGAGTGGTACTTAAGATAGGTAAATAAATTACTGAAATCAATGTGAAGTGAACTAGAAATGAGAAAATAAATGAAAAAACTTAATTTAGTTTAGAAAAGTACACACTGGCAAATAGCGGGCAGAGCAGCAATGACAGAAGAGCCTATGACCACGAAGTCAGCAAGTTCAGGAGAAGCCATCGCCCTCCCCACACAAGCGGAAGCTGTCGATTCAGCCGACAGGGCATCGCCCGACTGGCTCACGTGTTTCTCAGTTGTCGCATGTGATCAAAGGCCCTTGTCTACATTCCAAGAGCTGTCGATTCAGCCGTCAGGTCATCGCCCGACCGGCTCACGTGTTTCTCAGTTGTCACATGTGAGCAAACGCCCTCGTCTACATTCCGAGAGCCAATGACCGACATTAAGAAGATTCTTCGACAAGCTTTTCAACGTGATAGAAGAGGCAAGGACCGTGAAGTCGTTCACCTCCAGTGAGATGAAGTGAATAAATACGCAAGACGCAGTGGGCCCAAGGAGAGTAGTTTTCAGTTCGGTTCTGGAGCTGAAGACCGTCATGCAGGAAGAGACTACATGGTACACAGAAGCACCAAGTCAGCTGCTGTAATGGAATAGCAAGCAGCAGCCTAGCCGCCAGAAGACAGAAGTTAAAAGGTATTTGTAGACTGATTTCTACGTACCCGGGTGTCTCGTGAGGACGGGAAGGAGACGGCCTCACATCAGCAGTCACCTGTGAGCTGGGATGAAGATCGGACAACCGAAGACTGGCAAGTTGGAGTCCGTTGTTGGAGTCCGGGACACTGGCCTTCCCCCGCCGCGCCGCTCGGCTGGCCGACGCACAACACACGCGGCCGCTTAGAGAAGAGAAACACTGGGACGCCACATCCAAGGTACCACCGTCCGATGCACGACTTCGCTGTCAATAATTAAACGGGCCACCTCGCGCTGTGCGTCTCCAGTCAACTGGGCGAGACGGCGACACGAGATACACACCGCCAGGCGTAATCAGAGGCCGCCGCTGCCGCAGCAGAAGGCTTCACAAACGACACAGCTGCCGCTCTCCCAGCTGAGAACAACAGAGTAAGGAAACAGTTGTACAAAACTTTCAATAAAAGTTACCTTATGTAAAAATGCTGTTTCATCTACCTCATACCCGAGCCAAGGAAGAACCCACCCTGCCCACATGTTTTAAGAAAGAAAAAGTAATTTATTTACTGTTTTTCACCCTAACATAATGCTTTAGAATTAAATGCCATTTGCAGTAATGCTCATCCTGGCAACTGACTAGCATCAAAAGAGAAAGTCCAGTTACATTTAGCGTCAGAAGTGACAATTAAACAAGATAAAACAAAGCTTCAAATGTTTTTAGTGCAGTGTTTATAAGTGGCTCTTTTGACAGAAGTGACTGGTATGTTGATTCAGGTGGTTAGTGTACATCTCACAGCAAATGAAGAATGAATGAAAAAAGACAAAGTAAATGATGTTAACATGCATCAAATGATGGCTTCAAATCAGGCAGAAATCCCAGTGTTGTGCTCTGGCGAAGTTGATTTAACAACATTAGTCGGAAAGAACTCTTTTAATATTAGCGTAAATAATGTTATGAGTGATCCAGAACTTACAACAAATTAGCTCTCTGTCAGCAGGTTGATTGAGCAAGGAAATTTTGTTGAATTTAATAGTGATCAGTGCAATATTTGTAAAGTATGATGAACTAGTAGCAACAGCAGATCTGCTTAATGGTGTGTACAAGCTAAACATTGACAGAAGAAGTAATTTCTTGGGAAAGATTACACCATCTGATTGGCTTAGAAGATTCGGTCATCTAAATGCATAAGATCTTATTAAAATGAAAAAAGGTGCTGCGGAAGGAATGGTGTGCGAAGACATTAACAGTATCTTGCAGTGAATGCAAACAAACAAGACAGCCTTTTCCACTTGGAGGCACTAGAGCCTCTAAACCACTTCAAGTAGTCATGCGAACCTGTGTGGACCAACGGAAATTATGTCATTAGGTGATGCAAAGTATTTTTTTTTTCATTTTGGAAAATGATTACACCTGAATGGGATTTATGTATTTTCTGAAGACAAAGAATAAAACTCCAGAAAATTTCTAGAATTTCAGAAAATGGTGAAGAATCAACTAGAAAGAAAAATCAAAACAGTGAGAACAGATAGTGGAAAAGAATTCTGTTGTGTGAATTTTCAGAGTTTGTTCAAAAAAACGTGGTATTACACATCAATTATCCAACATCGGTACACCAGAACAGAACGGTTTCGCAGAAAGGCTAAATAGAGCTGTTGTAGAAAAGGCGAGATGTTTATTATTTGATGGTAACATTGACAAAAGATTTTGGGCTGGAGCTGCCAATAGTGCAGCATGTTTGTGAAATAGGTCAGCGAGTTATAGTTTAGGGAATAAAACACCCTATGAACTATGGACTGACAAGAAACCCAACATCAGTCATCTCAGTCATCTTGAAAGCAAGGTCATGATACATATTTCAAAGACGAGAAAACAATGGGATAAAAACGCAAGAGAAATGATCATAGTGGGATATAGCAATACTACAAAAGGCTACAGACTCTATGACCCTGAAACAAACGATGTACTGGTACGTCGAGATATGACTATAATGGAAAATATTAATGATGCAGAAACTAAAATAAGGAACCATGAAGAAATCACCATTTAGGTGAAGAATGATGAAGAAAATGAGAGGTCTGATATAGTATTAACAGAGAGCTTTCATGATGTCTCAAAAGAAGCAGTTACATCACAGAAAGAAACTGATAATAAAAAATGTCTTATGCAAGAAAATGAAGTAAAACATGCCGGCCGGATTGGCCGAGCGGTTCTAGGCACTACAGTCTGGAATCGCGTGACCGCTATGGTCGCAGGTTCGAATCCTGCCTCGGGCATGGATGTGTGTGATGTCGTTAGGTTAGTTAGGTTTAAGTAGTTCTACATTCTAGGGGACTGATGACCTCAGAAGTTAAGTCCCATAGTGTTCAGAGCCATTTGAAGCATTTTTAAACGACACTAGAAGATCTCAAAGGCAGCTCAAATCAAATAGATGATTTGGAGGTTTATTTTTCTGCTAGAACTACAAATCAGCTCGAGAACCCAAAAACCGCGCAGGCAGCCCTTAGCAGAAATGATGCCTAAGAATTGAAACGTGCTATGGATGAAGAGATACAAGCCTTTCAAGACAACAATGCTTGGAAAGTGGAAATTTTCCCAGAAAGTGCAAGTGTCGTGCAGTGTAAGTGGGTGTTCAAGAAAGAGGTCAAACGTGAAGGTCGAGTGCAGCATCGTGCTAGACTAGTGGCAAGAGGATTCACTCAGAAACCTGGAGTTGATTATGTTGAGACCTTTTCTCCTGTTGTAAGGCATTCAACACTTTTACTTCCAATGGCTTTATCAGTTGAACTACATTTGATCATTACACATCCTGATGTTAAAACTGTTTTTTGAAATGGTATTCTCAATGAGGTGTTTTGTTACAACAACCTGAATGATTAAATCCTTGTAATGATAAAAGAGAAGTTTTGAAGTTAAATACGGCTATATATGGTCTAAAACAATCATCCAGAGCGTGGAATCAAACAGGATATAATGTCTTATGTTGCCTAGATTACAATGATCTGATTTAGAACCTTGTTTATTTACAAAACACACAGACAAAGGCTTAGTTACCATGATAGCGTCATATGTTTATGACTTTTCAAATGACTCAAGTGAGACTGAATTTTTGAAAAGTATGGTACCTTCAGAATTTGAAGTAAAGGATTCAGGAACGGCTAAAAATTGTTTGGGGATGTAAATCAAACATGACAGAGCTAAACAAGTTTTAGCTTTAAGTCAAGAGAACTATACTGAACAACTATTGAGAACGTTGAATATGATAGACCATAAAACTGTAAACACTCCTATTGAAACTAAACTTGATTTTCTAAATGAAAAAGAAATTAAAACTTATGATGTTCCTTATCAAGCCCTAATGTATTTATCAGTACGTACATGATCTGATATCTCTTTGAGTGTGAGCTACTTAAGCCAGTTCAATAATTCTTATAGTAATCAATATTGGATATGTGCTAAGCTAGTTTTGAAATATCTGAAGGAGACTAAGAATTATGTTCTAAAGTTTAGGAAAGGAAATTTAGAATTATGTCATGTAGATGCATACCAGGCAAATTGTCCTTTAGACAGAATATAATACATTGGTTTTATTTGTAAGCTGTGTGGATCTGTAGTGTCAGATCAGAGTGCTAAGCAAAAGACCTTTGCTCTTTCTAGAACATGAGGATGAATATATGGCTCTTTCCAAAGCTTGTCAGGAAACAATTTATTTAAGGAACTTGTTACATGAACTGATAAGCTATAATAAGTGTGTCACATTATTTATTTATAAACAGAGTGCCTTGAATGTGTGTATTTATCCTTCAAATCATAAAGGGTCGAAGCACATTGATGTTTGACATCATATAAGGGAAGCTGTGTACAATAAAGTTGTAAAAACTCTTTACTTACAAACAGCCGATATGTCTACAGATATAATGACGAAAGGATTGAGAAAAGAAAAATATTACGATTTCCTGAACTGTATGGGTCTACGTATTTTGTAAGAAAACCAGTTAAATGTTTTGAAGGGGGGTGTTAAGCTAGTCGAACCCAGTTAAATGATATCAGTGTGTGGGGAACTATGTGTGTGTATTGCTTTTGACTGTTTCTACATCTTTGTTCCTGTGTGCTGTTCTGTTCAGTTCCGTTTGGTCCATATTCATTGTTGTGTGGGCGCTTACACGTAATAAAGTGTACCAATGTGAAATGTTGTAACAAATCACCGGATGTGCACATGTTTATCATGTTCTCAATATCCACAGAACCTCAACAGAAAGTGAATGAAAAACAAAAACAGAAGAAGTAGGGCAATTATAACCCGAAAGTGAAGTGAAAGGTATTGGTATGAAATACATTGTGTATTAAGTGTAATTTTGTAAGTAAGTTGACGTTTTCGTGAAATGCAGTGGACTTGCAGACATGACATGATACATCTTACAGAAAGAAGCAGTTTCAGTTAGAAACAATCTATATTTCCGATTATACGCATTTTTCGGTCATCTGTGTAGCTTCTGATCCGCAAAGTGAGAGCTTACTGTACATGAGTACACTATCCTGCAATGCTAACCTGTCAGAGGCGCTACAGCCTGGGACATCTGAGTAGCAAATCAGTGCTTGTCCTGGAGTTCTTCTATTTCTTCGGATGACGCATTTACTAATTGTCGACCAGTAAATTTTAGTTGTGTGACATTTCCTGAACAGCCAAAATACAGATTTCTGCAACTAAGTCGCCACCAAGTCATCAATCGTTAGGCAAAAACAGTTTTTCAAAAACACTGAAGGCAAACCAGTATAACGGTCGCTACATAGCGAAGCATTTGATTCATTGTTGGGCCCAGATGGAGGGCGATTGTTAATGGCGTTAGTCGTAACTGCCATAAATAGTGTTTCGGGTCGATTCGTGAACAAACGGACTTTGCTTTGGATGTAAGTTGCTATCACTGTGCGTGTTAGCTGTTATACTTTTCTAAAAAAAAATGGCCTATCCTACACGATGAGCGGTGTGAAGAAACTACTAAAGGAAACGAGCTACTGAACTCCTGTGTACACCCTATTCCACCCTCACACACCACCTAGGTTAAGCTTCTTCCTTCCCTCGCTCCGATACAATTTCCTTTTCGCAGCAGAATGTTCACTGTAAACAGAAAGATAAACGTTTAAATGCGGAGCAGTGTTAAGTTTCCTTTAAGTAATTCCATATATATTACGTTTTTTTTTTTCTTAGCACGTTATCTTAATTTTGTAGTGCAAGAAAACTGAATGAAAACAAAAGCATCTAAAGTCGAAATCAAACGAGCGGTGGTTTCTAAAACTTTATTAGAACCCCTGGGAGAACTCTTGAAATAAAATTCATAAAATAATGAAAATAAATAGATTGTAGCTATTGGGGGTCTGTAGACTTTCACTAAGAAGAGGCGTCGGCGGTGTAGCCACCTTCCTGCAGTGTTTCTGTTCAGTTAGTGAATTTCGTAATTACGTAACTACATTTAATAAAAATAAAGCATTATTAAGAGAAATGTGCTTAAATGATGGAAAATACCGTACACAGTGAACTATATTTATCGTTGTAGTAAAGGAGTTACTAACTGTAGAAACTTTCTAACAAATTAAGAGTGAAACAAAAACGTGTTATATGTGTTTATACACATTTCATTTGATTCTTGTAAAATATAAACATTGGATAGATTGTTAGATAGAAATAAATGAAAAAGGGCTGTAAGTAACCGTAGTGAAATTACTCCTTTCCAGGAAGTGAGGTTTTTTTTATTTTATTCTCCATGTCCTTGATTTGAGCGAAGGAAGTTCATTGATTATGTCTTTGGAGTCACGTATAGCGGGCGTGTCGTATTCTATCGGCAATACAGGTGAATTTACAGTCTGCTTTCAGCCATGCTAGATCTAAGGAGTTTCTTTTTCATCCCTAATTTTCTGAAACTGCATATACAAAATGCTGCGATGATTGGCGTTATCACAAATATCCTCAAAGCCATTTCGATATTTGGATAAGCGTCTCTTAACCCACACACTCAAAAAAAAAATCTCAAAGACACACGCAAGTGAAGGCGTATCAGTGTTTTTCATCAGCTCTTTCACCTGTAACTTGAAAACATTTACTTCGTTAACTGTCACCACTGTATCAATATATGTGCCATGTTTGGTACCAAAAACTGCTGCACTTCTTTTTTTTCAAGATAAAACATAGAGCTTTCATCTAAGGCATTTCCTGGCAGGAAACAGAAGTCAGGTAAATGCTTTTCCACTTGATTTGTTATAGTATCGTACAGTCTGAAGCTCTCTAGTTCAAAAAGCCTCTCTCAAATACTCAGTCGGCACAAATCAGCAAAAACTGGGGAAGCTTAGGTTAAATATCACACTTAGTTCAGAACAAGTTCGCAGCCTTTGAGATCCTACAAAGCCGTAGTAAATTAGCATCAAGAAACTGTATGTTGAACATGAGCCAGTTGTGAAGGCGGCAGTTGTGTTAACCAAGCACACTGATTCCACACAAACCGTTTTAGCAATAGAACTCTATTCTATAGTAGCAGGTTTCCTTATGTTACTGCTTGGACGAAACAGCTCTATAGAAATGACATCCTGCCAGGAGCGTGCGCTATAGGCAGAAGTCGAAGGAAAGGCTTTTACTCGTAGACAGAACACAAGGACGTAACGGCCAGGAGAACTCACATACGTCTCCCGGTTGATTCTTAAGTAGCCCTTTTCCTTCAGTTTTTTGCACTTGCTGTGTGCTTGTATATCTCGCCACCCCGTGAGTAACACCCTGATCCAGACTCTTGAATTTTCGAGCTTAGAGTTGAAGCGGTACTGCGAGTATGCTTCATGAATAACCCAACTAATGGAAATGCGGAATACAATTACATTTTTTATTTCGATTACTTGTTCAATGTGTCCCATTTCCTCGTTCTCTCTGTACCTTTCCAGTATGCCTGCGGGCACGTTGTGTGAATGTGTTGAGCTTAGAAAGGTGAAGGACTGTTTAAAAGATTTCCAGGAGATGCGGTAGGCTTCTCAAAAGATAAACCAGGCAAAGTAAACACAGGGACTGCTAGAGAGACCTGAGAAAGATCGGTTCTGAGGAATGTAGAGGACGGAGGTTGGCCTTCAGCCAAAAGGAGCACGGGACGCACCGTCTGGAAGGTGGTATGTACGATGTTAAATGTGGCATATCATAATAGATACAGTTCGCAAACCAACTTCCCATCTTTGGCATGTCTCCCGAGCATACTTTAAAATTATGTGCCCAAGGATCTCTGTGGGTAGCTTTCCAGCTCCGTGCGGTCGCACTTGTGCATTAATTCATGTGGCAGAGTCATTTCGCGTAGTGCTTTGGGGTGTGCTTCAGCGTGGAGACGCTTGGAGGGGTTGTGCCCTGGTGCGTGACAATGAGTTCCCTTCAGCGTCCCTATATGAGACTAATTAGCTGTTTCAGCATGTGTCAGCACCGGTAATAGTATTGACCAGCGATTCCAGATTATGTTCAATTATAACATCGAAACCTGTAATAAATTTCAGATTTGGAATTTTCAGACAATTATCTCTCGTCTCCGAAGCTCAAATCCAAAGTTGCAACAGTAACAACCCCTTACTATCTTCGTAAAAAACGGCAAATCAACTAACAACCCCCCCACCCCCCGTTGACAACCCAGTATGAATAGGGGCGTAGGCCTGAAAAAACGTTAGCGGTTACCGTTCATCTTAGTGAGTGCGTTGGTTTTGTTTGTGTGTATGTGTGTCTTGTTGTTTGTTGTGCACACAAGTGTTTCATCACCATTTAAAATTCAGGGACGTACTCACACGCAATATTACAACGTACATTCAGCCACAGCATCCAGTAGGGGAGATAAGAATACTGTCGTACTAGTGCATGGGCACCAAACAACTAAGCAGGCAAGTAGCACAGACCAGAAACGCAAACACCAAAGACGGTTGAAACTTCCCCTTTGAATGTAAAGCATGACTGTGCTGGTAAAACTTCTATGCTACTTGATTTTTCAAACTCCAGAGTGAAACTGAACGTACTGAGACTGTTTTTTCATTACTTATTCCGATCATTTCTAACCTAACACACAATATTTTAGCGCAACGCAATCTGACTTTTAATAATCCCTACAAAAGAATAGCCCTTCGAGGTTAACGAACTTCCTTTTTCTGACGGACACACGTCCAGATCGTCCGCTCATATTAACATCTCGGAACTCCGGCATCTCTCTCGCCACATCCACCACTGCTGGCGGCACGCCTCCAACTGCACAACGCTACGCGCTGTTCACATCCAGCTGCCCAACACTACGCAAGCGAATGTTCCTCCAACAATGAGCCCAATCAGCCACAGGCTGCACACAACGCAGTCAGTGATTTTAATACAGAGCGCTACGTGGAGTTACCAACATAAAAACCTAAACAGCCTAATTACACGGTTAACAAGTGGATTGACTACCTGATTTAAATGATCCGTACATCCAAATGTATCGCGGATTTGACAGCTAGATCTAATGAGAAGCAAAATCGCCAGTATGAAATGTGGCAGGGAGTAGAGATGGGCAAAACTGTTCTTTTCAGAGATCGGATCAGAACTGTTCACTCCCTGAAATGAACTAGCTCTTTTTCATGACTCACCACTCATTCACAATAGAAAATAAATGGAAGGCACATTGCCCTTTAAACTTAGTTTATTCCAGTACTATACCTGTATTTTGATCTTATTTGATCCTATTTTGAAGTAACACAGATAATGAGTAAGAATTTTGTATTGTTTATTGAAATTTCCACGATATGACAAAGTTTTTGATTATTGATTTATTTTGCACTATCGTGGATTTTTGGGTGATCGGAAAATGTTGTAGCTTGAGATTTACATTAACAATATATTTGGCTATAATGTATTAAAATTTCATTAACCTCGTACAAATACATCGCAAGCCATATATTTTTAAAGTGAACATTTCCTTCCGAAGACGCCTAAAATCGCAAAATCCGTACCAGAATAAGAAAAAAAATATATAAATTTGACTGTAAGACAAAAGTGCTGCATACAGCCTTACGTAGAATAAAACAAGGAAAATATTGGTGTATCACATTTTGCGATACGTTTATCGGTTCGCTCGTAATTAAAACGTAAATTCGAGTGTCCAAAATAAAAATCCTATAGTAAGAGGAGTCGTCAGGAACCTAATCTGATCAGTTTAAACAAATAAAAATAAAATAAAAACAAATGATGTATACATAACATAATAATGTAATGTACATAGCGGTATTACTACGAAGAACACTATCCAGTAGAGACGAACTCCGATGCAGAAGCGCTGAGTCAAGTAGGTCGAGCCACGAGCTGTATTACTGCATGAGCTAAGACCGCAGAGACCAGAGTGACACCTGAGTTGCTTTGCTCAACGCTCTGGCTAGAGTCGAGAACGGTGGGGTGAGCGTTGAGCGGGCGAGTTCCGAGGGTGGGGGGAGCAGTGAACGGCCACCAGTCACCCGCTCCGAGACAAATCGTCCGTTCTCTTGCGAGCAGATTGTTGCAAGTAGTTCTTATGTTCTCCGCTAGGAGGCTCTCTGTCCTGTTGCTCGCATCAACTGCCCAGAGGGCAGGACGTGCGACTGAAACGATCGCCGACGGAGTGCGATGCCAAGTTAAGCTGCGCCAGACACTGCACGCGGCAGAGGACGCACAGAGACGGCACGGCATATGTGAAACCCAAAATCCAATGGGGCACTGCACAATGCAGGCAGCCAAGGTAGAAGCAGGGCAGAGGCCGGCGCTGGCTGTGTTGTGTGGCGTGCACTGTGCTCTGCCCAGCAGAGGCGCCGCTGATATGCTCCGTCTCTCTTTCTCTCTCTCTCTCTCTCTCTCTCTCTCTCTCTCTCTGCCATGGGAAACGTTTGGAGCTACCGTTCTTTTTTTGTAAATCACTGATTGTTCACTCCTTTGAAAGATTCAACTCTATGAATCAGTTCAGAAGCGGATCCCCCATCTGTAGCAGGGAGTATTAAATGGCTCTGAGCACTATGGGACTTAACTTCTGAGGACATCAGTCCCCTAGAACTTAGAACTACTTAAACCTAACTAACCTAAGGACATCACACACATCCACGCCTGAGGCAGGATTCGAACCTGCGGCCGTAGCAGTCGCGCGGTTCCGGACTGAAGTGCCTAGAACCGCACGGCCAGGGAGTATCGTGTCGCCAGTATAAATGCACTAATAGCAGTAAAGGGTGGTCAATAGAGCTGAGTGAATTCGGGGATGGACTAGTCGGCCACTGGATATCACCGAGTAATAAATCCATATTTCTACTGCCGAAGTCGACTGTTTGTGAAACGATAGTGAAGTTCAAAAGCGAAAGAACACAGCTAAAGCAAGACCATGCAGATAACCTGTACTGGCAGAGAGCGGCCGTAGGGCATTACGGAGTGTGGCTGTATAAAATAATGTCAAATCAGCGAGATGAATCACTCGTGGGGTCCATAGTCCTACCAAGGGTTCAGCCAGCACACTGGCTGCTCGTAGGAAGTTAAAGTGTATGGTGTACAGTGGTCAGGCAGCTCTTCAGATGCCTCACTTTTCAGGACTCACGGCTAAGCGAAGCTTAGGGTGATGTAAAGAGCGACGCAGATGGGCAGTGTATGATTGGAAATGAGTGATTTGGAGTGTCAGTATTTTAAACATAGCTGCACAACAGCAACAGTTCCACGTAATAAAATTATAAACAGCCGACCAGTTGCAATGAATAAAGAATTCTTTACCTAGGTTTCGATAAATATATTTGTCTTCTTCAGAAGCTGGCCTAAGGACAATGAACATCATAGCTTACATTAATTTTTTTTCTTTATTGATTTTCAATTCCCCCCCCCCCCCCCCAGAAGGGGTCGGGCTGGCAGCAGCTTAGTACGCTGCTCTACAGCCTACAAACTTTTTTTAAAAAAAAAGGAAGAAGAAAGAAACAAGGGAAAACAGGCGATAAAATGGTGACTTAAAGTGTAAAATGGCGTAAAAATGCGGAAAGTTAAAACAGAAAGCAAAAGGGGGTTGGCAATGTTGAGAAAATACACAGGAATCAGACAAGTAACATAGTAGACACACAATTTAAAAAAAAAAACAGGGCGACAGTCTGGTTTCTGTTCGCAAGAGATAAAAAATCACACCCAGCGACAGTATGGTGGCTGTTCGCTACACTTCCCAAAAGACACAACGCGGAACACACACCGGAAAAACACACACTGTAAAACACTGCACTAAAATGGCGGCACAAATATGGCACTCCCGAGCCAAAGGCAGATGGGGGGGGGGACCTGGAGGAGGGGGAAAAACAAGGAGGGAGGAGAGGAAAAACGAAAAGGGGGAGGGGGAACCAAGGAGGGAGAGGACTAATAAAGGGGGAGAAGGGCAGACGCAAGAGGGAATGAGAGGAGGCAGAGGAGGGAAATGTAAAAGGACTCGGGGGAGAGAAGGGGTCATAGAGAGGGGAGGTGGGGAAGAAAGAGGAGGGAAGGGGGGAGAGGGAGCCCGGGAAAAGGACAGAGGAAAGGAGTGGAAGTGAGGATCAGAGTTGATAGGAGGGATAAATGGAGGGAGAGAGGGCATCATCCGGGAGGGGGAGTTGATGGAAGCCACCTTGGGAAAGGAGATGCAGGGTGTAGAGATGGAGGGTAGGGGGAAAATGTTGGCATAGATCCATTTGTCAAAAAATGAAATATAGCCCTAGAATTAATGTCACATAAATATAAATTAGTACATGGATCTTGCAGAGCTCACAACCGACTCAGTGTAACCGGCGAGCGTAGTTACTCTGAGACCAGGGCAGGTGGCGCTCATGGCGCGAACCATGTGCCAATTGGAGTACAAAGGCAACGTGTAAATTATCAGTATTAATAACGTCCTTAGATAAAGTAACAATAAAAAGAAGGAAGGCGTTTAACACACCCGTTATAACAGTATGGGAGCATTGGTACAATTAACGTAGTTATACATCAAAAAGGCAGGTGGCGCTTACGCCGAGAGAGTTACGCACAGTGGCATATACAGCCCAAAATATAAAAATTACATTACTATATTAGTGAAACCCACAAACGGTATATATGTCAGAACTTTAAAATTGACAATAATGGCTCTTAAGACAGAATTACGAACCCTGGTACACAATCCAGTTAATACACATTCTCAGGGAACCAAAGTTTTAGAGCCAGACAAAATCACATAAGAGCCGATGTAGTGGTAACGATACATCGTGCGAAAACCACATTATATAGAGGGTAGTGAGCTTAAAGCATTGAAATTGCATCATAGCTTCCTGGGAAAATAGACCACTAAGGTTACCAGCATTAGTGTTATACCACAAACGGTACAGGTTTAAAGCCTTCGAAAAATTGTCTACAAGCAAGGTTCAACAGGTCGTTCAGTATATTATCGTCCTTGAGCTCTAGATGTTTGAAAATTTGTAACTCTTCCCACAGATATAATCTACGCACTTTGACTTCTCTGTGTAGGATAACAGTGTCTTCTAACTGTTTAGGCGTATGACCGGCTATCAAGAGGTGTTCAGCAAAAGTAGAGCTGTGTATATTCGCTCCTTTTTTACCTAATAGGTGTTCTTTATATCTTGTTTTCACAGCTCTGCCTGTTTGGCCGATATAATATGAAGGACACTTATTACAGTTTAGTTTGTAAACACCTGAATTGGAAAACCAATCGCCGGCAATCTCTACTGAATATACAAGATTTCTTTTTAAACTGTTATCTGTAGAGAAGGAGACGTTGCAGGTTTTTTTTTTTTTTTGGTCGGTTGTGAGCTCTGCAAGATCCATGTACTAATTTATATTTATGTGACAAACCCTAATTTTTTCAAATGGATCTATGCCGACATTTGTAAAAACGGCGATGGTACATTAGTCCTTACTAATGTAAAATTGCCACCCTCTGAAGAAGACAAATTTATATTTGTCGAAACCTAGGTAAAGAATTCTTTATCCATTGCAACTGGTCGGCTGTTTATAATTTTATTATATATACACTCCTGGAAATTGAAATAAGAACACCTTGACTTCATTGTCCCAGGAAGGGGAAACTTTATTGACACATTCCTGGGGTCAGATACATCACATGATCACACTGACAGAACCACAGGCACATAGACACAGGCAACAGAGCATGCACAATGTCGGCACTAGTACAGTGTATATCCACCTTTCGCAGCAATGCAGGCTGCTATTCTCCCATGGAGACGATCGTAGAGATGCTGGATGTAGTCCTGTGGAACGGCTTGCCATGCCATTTCCACCTGGCACCTCAGTTGGACCCGCGTTCGTGCTGGACGTGCAGACCGCGTGAGACGACGCTTCATCCAGTCCCAAACATGCTCAATGGGGGACAGATCCGGAGATCTTGCTGGCCAGGGTAGTTGACTTACACCTTCTAGAGCACGTTGGGTGGCACGGGATACATGCGGACGTGCATTGTCCTGTTGGAACAGCAAGTTCCCTTGCCGGTCTAGGAATGGTAGAACGATGGGTTCGATGACGGTTTGGATGTACCGTGCACTATTCAGTGTCCCCTCGACGATCACCAGTGGTGTACGGCCAGTGTAGGAGATCGCTCCCCACACCATGATGCCGGGTGTTGGCCCTGTGTGCCTCGGTCGTATGCAGTCCTGATTGTGGCGCTCAACTGCACGGCGCCAAACACGCATACGACCATCATTGGCACCAAGGCAGAAGCGACTCTCATCGCTGAAGACGACACGTCTCCATTCGTCCCTCCATTCACGCCTGTCGCGACACCACTGGAGGCGGGCTGCACGATGTTGGGGCGTGAGCGGAAGACGGCCTAACGGTGTGCAGGACCGTAGCTCAGCTTCATGGAGACGGTTGCGAATGGTCCTCGCCGGTACCCCAGGAGCAACAGTGTCCCTAATTTGCTGGGCAGTGGCGATGCGGTCCCCTACGGTACTGTGTAGGATCCTACGGTCTTGGCGTGCATCCGTGCGTCGCTGCGGTCCGGTCCCAGGTCGACGGGCACGTGCACCTTCCGCCGACCACTGGCGACAACATCGATGTACTGTGGAGACCTCACGCCCGACGTGTTGAGCAATTCGGCGGTACGTCCACCCGGCCTCCCGCATGCCCACTATAGGCCCTCGCTCAAAGTCCGTCAACTGCACATACGGTTCACGTCCACGCTGTCGCGGCATGCTACCAGTGTTAAAGACTGCGATGGAGCTCCGTATGCCACGGCAAACTGGCTGACACTGAAGGCGGCGGTGCACAAATGCTGCGCAGCTAGCGCCATTCGACGGCCAACACCGCGGTTCCTGGTGTGTCCGCTGTGCCGTGCGTGTGATCATTGCTTGTACAGCCCTCTCGCAGTGTCCGGAGCAAGTATGGTGGGTCTGACACACCGGTGTCAATGTGTTCTTTTTTCCATTTCCAGGAGTGTATGTATGTATAGGGTGGTCAGAAAATGTGTGAAATGCTTGTAGGGATGTTACAGGGCAGGTTGTACTGAGACATAAATGTTACGAAAGAAATTCTATACGTTGCGCCGTTTCCGAGTTATTTAGCAATGAAGTTAGCCAATCAGATCGTCGCGCGCGTAAATTCAGGTTTCAGCTGACGAGACAAAGCACTCGTTGGGCAACACCGCCCCTGGCAGGCCACTTAAATGCGAGCGCGCGACGCCCCGATTGGCTAAATTTTACGCTAAATAACTCGGAAACGGAGCAACGTATCGAATTTCTTTCTTAACATTTATGTCTCAGTACAACTTGTCCTGTAAGATCCCTACAAGCATTTCACACATTTTCTGACCACCCGCGAACTGTGACCTCTCTGATAGGAAATCACGGATCCTATCACATAACTGAGACGATATTCCATAAGCAGGATAAGCAGGCAATTTCAGTACACGACGCTTGTGTGATACAGTGTCAAAAGCGTCCATTATAATTGTCCGGGCTTTTATGCCGTGGTCGGTTGATGAATTTTGTCTCAATTCCCAACGTTTCGTCTCCGATTGCGGAAGACATCTTCAAGGGGGTCCGTAGCTCGATGGAAGGTCCAACACACACACTGGCTCGCTAATGACTCCCGCCAAATTCCGTATCCGCGCGCTCCCGCGCCGCGGCGTGACGTCACGTGTTTTGAAAACGTCAGTGCAATTGGCCGCTGTCCGTCGCCGTCGATCGCCGTTCCCACCACCCAGTAGTGGGCGGGTGGTACACATCTTCTTTAGCACCGGCATCCATATACCGTTTAATTTCACGCCCTCCTCCTTCCAATTGAAATTAATAGGGTGTTTAGCGATTTCGATTGCCTCCCTGTAGAGCCTTTCGTAGTATACGCTTGTGGCCGCTAGTACTTGCGTCTCCTCGAAACGAATATTGTGGTTCCCTGGCTGGAAAGCATGCTCCGCAACAGCTGATCGTTCCGTTTCTCCTCTTCTACAATTTCCCTTGTGCTCTTCCAAACGTTTAGAAACAGTTCTTTTAGTGGTACCCACATAAACATCACCACAGCTGCATGGGATCCTATACACTCCAGCTTGTTCCAGTGGTTTGCGAGCGTCCTTGGCAGGCTTAAGGTATTCCTGTATCTTCCTGGTGGGCTTGTAGATTACGGTAATATTCCGCTTCGTCAAGATCCTCCCTATTCTTTCCGTTACATTTTTTAACAAACGGCAGGAAAACCTTAGATTTTGCAGTAGCCTGTACATCAGTATGACTTCTGCGTGGCTGCCTCAACGCACGTTTTATTTGGGCGGACGAGTATCCGTTCTTCATTAGTGCATTGTGGAGATGTTCCATCTCAGCGTCGAGCAACCTAGGTTCACAAATATTTCTAGCTCTGTCCGCTGACGTCTTGATAACACCCCGCTTCTCTTGTGGGTGGTGGTTCGAATCCCGATGCAAATAACGGTCCGTGTACGTGGGTTTGCGGTATACTGAGTGGCCCAAACTACCATTTTCGTTTCTAAAAACAAGCACATCGAGGAAATGTAATTTACCGTCTACCTCCTCCTCCCTTGTAAACTGAATTCTCGAGTTTATACTGTTCAGATGTATGTGGAACCGGCTTAGTTCCTCCCTACCATGTCTCCACAGCACAAACGTGTCATCCACGTTGTAAGGGGTCCGTAGGCCCTTACTATAAGTTTGCACTCGCCACAGGTCGATAGGGCGAACAATGGATTGTGTCGTGTTGCGAGAGCGAGTGTGGAGTTGAGGCAGTCCCATGTTGCGGGTAGAGGTGTGTGGAGGCCAGTTGCTGTAATGTAAGGCTTTAACGACAAAGAGAGTTGCCATCGCCGTGGCTTAACCCCTTAGTACTAGAATAATACCGGGAAAGTGAAGAAGTATAGTTACGGAAGTGATTAGTGACATTCTAGTGCCGATATTTTTATTTCGCGTCTACCGCGCCGGCATCACTTTGGATTGCAGTGTTGGATTGCAGTGTGGATTGCAGTGATGGATTAGCATGTGACGATAATGAAAAATTCATTATTACAGCATTTGAGAAGGACGAACTGGAAAGTAACAACTTCCGTAGCAGTCAATTCCGATTGCCAGCCCCATTAGGTACACGGTCACATTAATAATAATTATTGGGCTGCTATTCGATCAGATCAGGTCGGGTCGAATTAAACGGAGGTGTTACAACCATACATTTGGTTTTTTTGCTGGCAGTACCTAAGGCCTGTTCTTCGAATTACTCCATAAAGAAATTTGCAATTACGGGACTTACGGGGCTTCCCATAGCCACGCCATCCGTTTGCTCATAAAACTTCATTCCACTTAAAGTATGTGGTCGTAAAACAATTGGGAATTGAGACAAAATTCATCAACCGACCACGGCATAACAGCCCGGACAATTATAATATTATAATATAATATAATAATATAATATATATAATATTATATATATATATATATATAATACACTCCTGGAAATTGAAATAAGAACACCGTGAATTCATTGTCCCAGGAAGGGGAAACTTTATTGACACATTCCTGGGGTCAGATACATCACATGATCACACTGACAGAACCACAGGCACATAGACACAGGCAACAGAGCATGCACAATGTCGGCACTAGTACAGTGTATATCCACCTTTCGCAGCAATGCAGGCTGCTATTCTCCCATGGAGACGATCGTAGAGATGCTGGATGTGGAACGGCTGGCCATGCCATTTCCACCTGGCGCCTCAGTTGGACCAGCGTTCGTGCTGGACGTGCAGACCGCGTGAGACGACGCTTCATCCAGTCCCAAACATGCTCAATGGGGGACAGATCCGGAGATCTTGCTGGCCAGGGTAGTTGACTTACACCTTCTAGAGCACGTTGGGTGGCACGGGATACATGCGGACGTGCATTGTCCTGTTGGAACAGCAAGTTCCCTTGCCGGTCTAGGAATGGTAGAACGATGGGTTCGATGACGGTTTGGATGTACCGTGCACTATTCAGTGTCCCCTCGACGATCACCAGTGGTGTACGGCCAGTGTAGGAGATCGCTCCCCACACCATGATGCCGGATGTTGGCCCTGTGTGCCTCGGTCGTATGCAGTCCTGATTGTGGCGCTCACCTGCACGGCGCCAAACACGCATACGACCATCATTGGCACCGAGGCAGAAGCGACTCTCATCGCTGAAAACGACACGTCTCCATTCGTCCCTCCATTCACGCCTGTCGCGACACCACTGGAGGCGGGCTGCACGATGTTGGGGCGTGAGCGGAAGACGGCCTAACGGTGTGCGGGACCGTAGACCAGCTTCATGGAGACGGTTGCGAATGGTCCTCGCCGATACCCCAGGAGCAACAGTGTCCCTAATTTGCTGGGAAGTGGCGGTGCGGTCCCCTACGGCACTGCGTAGGATCCTACGGTCTTGGCGTGCATCCGTGCGTCGCTGCGGTCCGGTCCCAGGTCGACGGGCACGTGCACCTTCCGCCGACCACTGGCGACAACATCGATGTACTGTGGAGACCTCACGCCCCACGTGTTGAGCAATTCGGCGGTACGTCCACCCGGCCTCCCGCATGCCCACTATACGCCCTCGCTCAAAGTCCGTCAACTGCACATACGGTTCACGTCCACGCTGTCGCGGCATGCTACCAGTGTTAAAGACTGCGATGGAGCTCCGTATGCCACGGCAAACTGGCTGACACTGACGGCGGCGGTGCACAAATGCTGCGCAGCTAGCGCCATTCGACGGCCAACACCGCGGTTCCTGGTGTGTCCGCTGTGCCGTGCGTGTGATCATTGCTTGTACAGCCCTCTCGCAGTGTCCGGAGCAAGTATGGTGGGTCTGACACACCGATGTCAATGTGTTCTTTTTTCCATTTCCAGGAGTGTATATTTCCGGCCGTGAAAGTCTACATTTTAGTATCAGTGTCAAAAGCCTTCTGGAAATCTAGAAATACTGAAACAATTTAAAGTCCATTGTGAATTGTACTCAACACTTCATATTAGTAAAGAGCTAGTTATGCTTCGCAAGAACGATGTTTCCTAAATCCGTGTTGACTGTGAGTCAATAGCCCATTCTCTTCGAGGTAATTCGTAATGATCGAACACCCTGTGTAGACATCCAACACCTGATTCAAAATCTCTCCGACAGAGATCAAGCCCTGATAATGGCGAAGGGTGGGCTCACCCTCATTAACGTCCATTAATATGCGTCCACATACTGTTGACCAGATACTGCACGCTCCAGGCAGTCGTTTTACGCGCCTGCTTCGCCAGTGCTCAATACACAAATGACGCGGTACGGTCGTGGCATATAGGAGGCGAGCGCGGTAACGTGAGCAGACAGAGCGTGATGAATGGCGGAAGGCGGCCGGTGTTTTTGTGGGGCAGTTGGCTGCAGTGGCGGCGGTGGCTGCCACAGTCCCGCCCAGCATGTGGGGCTGCCCAAAGGACAGGGCGCGCCGCGCCGCCACAATCAGATTGTGCGCGCCGTTTACTATTGAAACTGCCTTCTAATACGCCGCCCCGGCCTTGGGGCGCCTCGGCGGGCAGTTGCGCGATACGCAAAGTGAAGGTGGCGGCGGGCGCTTTCACCAAATTCCTGGGGGCCAGCCGGGCCTCGCAGGAGCACGACACAGTCGTTCCTGCTACACGGGGTCGACTCTGCATACGCTCATATCCAAAATTATAGCAAGAAAAGGAAATTTGGCAAGGCTGCGTATATTTCGCCATAATACGCCCCGTAAACAGGTGGTAGTAAAGTGGAAACAACGTAAAGAATACAGAAGGTAAACAACTGCAACATGCGTAACAGTAGACGGAAATTTCCGGGAATTCAGCCAGGTAACACTTTCAGCGACCGCCGATATTTCGGCGGGAGAACACCCCGCCATTTTCAAGGCAAACTGCAATGGACAGGCAGCGTACATGCAAATTTAAAAGCTCGGTTCTCGGACTGAAACAAGAAAGATAACACACACACTGGACACTAGTGCCACCAAAGATGACCAAAGTCAGAGCTATCGATAGTGAGACTACGAATTCGCAGGTGAAGTAGCATTGACTCTGTCCCTCTGTTTTTTGACAAGGGAGAGACCCGGATTCCTGAGTTTAAACAGAAACCTCCATCCCTGTTAACGAGTATGCTCGCTAATTTATTCTCAACTGCCTCCCTAATAACACTGCCCCAATAGCTGGACGTGCATGCCAATATCTCGGTGTTATTATACAACATTGGGTGACCAGTATCCAAGCAATGTTCGGCAATAGCAGATCTATTTGGCTGCTGTAATCGTGTGTGCCGTTTATGCTCAGTACATATGTCCTCCACGATCCTGATAGTTTGACCAATATATGCCATGCCGCAGCTACAAGAAATACGATATACACCCGCCTTACGCAGTCCAAGATCATCCTTAACGGAATTCAAAAGTGCTCTAATTTTAGATGCAGGTCGGAAAACACATTTCAAATCGTATTTCCGTAAAATACGATCGATCTTGTTGGACGTGTTTCCTACGTAAGGCAAAAAGGCAGTCGACTTAGGTGTTGACTCCGAATTATAATCAGTCACCCGATATACAGTTGGTCGATAGCGCAACGCACGTGCCATCTGTGTATCACCATAACCATTTTGACGAAACATAACTTCAAGATGGGACAGCTCAGCTGGCAAAGTCTCAGCGTCAGAAACGACATGTGCCCTGTGTACCAAGGTACGAAGTACCCCTTCACGCTGACCCAGATGGTGACAACTATTAACCTGTAAGTACAAGTCGGTGTGAGTACGTTTCCTGTAGACTGCATGTCCCAATGATCCATCATCCTTCCTCCTAACCAACACGGACGGAAATGTTCTTCATTTTTTCCAACTTAACGGGTTCACACACACATTCCGACAACTGGTTAATCTGTTCAGTATGGAGTATGACCACCTCTGGCAGCAATACAGGCCAGACAACGGCGGGGCATGCTGTGAATGACGTCATCAATCTCATACTGAGGCAATGACGCCCATTCTTCCTGAAGAGCTGCTCGCCAGTGTTGGAGAGTGGTTGGTGTATGCTGACGTGATGCATCCCAGATATGCGCAGTGGGACTCAAACCGGAAGAACGACTAGGTCATGCGATGCAAGCAATATCATCCGTTTCCAAGGAAATATCAACCACCTGTGCTCTATGAAGTCGAACATTATCATCCATCAAAACTACGTCTGGGTCCACAGCACCTCGCAACAGCAGCTCAGTAGGTCCCAAGATCTTTTCACGATACCTGACAGCAGTTAAACGTTGCCCATACGCACGCACTATTTCATGAAGAAGGTTTCGAGTGGTAAACATAATCCCTGCCCAGACCATTAAGGAACCTCCTCGGTATCGATCTATTTACACAATGTTTGGGTCCCTAAATCGTGTTCCACGTTCCCTCCAAATGCGAATCCGATGAGAATCAATCTCCAGATCAAATCGGGAGTCAACTGTTGGATTGCATTGGGTTGTTTTGGGGGAGGAGACCAAACAGCGAGGTCATCGGTCTCATCGGATTACGAAAAGACGGGGAAGGAAGTCGGCCGTGCCCTTTCAAAGGAACCATCCTGGCATTTGCCTGGAGCGATTTAGGTAAATCACGGAAAACCTAAATCAGGATGGCCGGACGCGGGATTGAACTGTAGTCCTCCCTTATGCGAGTCCAGTGGACTCATCTGTGAAAAGAACATTGGGTCACTGGTCGACCGTCTATGTGGCATGTTGTCTACACAACTCTAGACGTTCACTTCTGTGAAGACGCGTCAGAGGTACACATACAGCAGGTTTCTGTCATTAAAGGTCACTCAGCCGAAGCATTCTGTACACCGTTTGTCTCGCTACAACACGTCCAGTGGGTGCTGCGAGGTCAGATGTCATTAACCGTGCAGTACTAAGGCGGTGTGCGCCCTCGTGGTCTCGCGGTAGCGTTCTCGCTTCCCGAGCACGGGGTACCGGGTTTGATTCCAGGCAGGGTCAGGGATTTTTCCTGCCTCGAGATGACTGGGTGTTATTGTGTCGTCTTCATCATCATCATTCATCCCCACTATGGTCGGAGGAAGGCAACGGCAAACCACCTCCATTAGGACCTTGCCTAGTAAGGCGGCGCGCGTCTCCCGCATCGTTCCCCTACACTCTGTAAAGAAGCATGGGACTTCATTTCATTTTTTCACTAAGGCGGTACCGTTGTGCCGTCACAGCCAAATACCGGTCCTCTCTTTCTGATGTCAACGTGATCGATCCTGTACGTTCGGGATACAGTTTTGATCTGTATAAACTGTCGCCACGTCCGAGAAACAACAGAATGATTCTCATTAATCTATCAGGCCACACGAATTCGCTACTGTCCTGCTTCCACTCTTCCTATGGCCCTACACAGCAGACAGTCTGGTAGGCGTCTTCTCTGAGCCATACCGCACCGTCTGTGACTGTGAATGTGTACACAGCGGTTGCGGATGTGGGACCTGTTTGATAGGTGCCGTCACATCATTGTTGACGTGGTTGTTTGTTGACCGTGTGAGGGTACTGGTGTGTAGTATCTGTAAGTGGTTGTTCTTTGGAGGGCGACAATGCCCAGTGGCGCAGAGAGCCGCAAGTAGAGGCAGTTGAGAGGCTGTGGAAGGTGTAGCCTGTGTGAGCCAAAGGCGGTTGCATAGGGAAGGATTTATCTCATTGTTTAATAGTAGTGGCACACAATTTGAATAATAGTGTGTTTATGTTTGTGCAGTGTGACAAAGGTTCAAATGGTTCAAATGGCTCTGAGCACTGTGGGACGTCTTCTGCGGTCATTAGTCCCCTAGAACTTAGAACTAGTTAAACCTAACTAACCTAAGGACATCACACACATCCATGCCCAAGGCAGGATTCGAACCTGCGACCGTAGCGGTCTCGCGGTACCAGACTGCAGCGCCTAGAACCGCACGGCCACTGCGGCCGGCTGTGATAAAGGAAATAAATTAAATTTTACCAGTTCTTAATGCGTCTCCATCAATTAGTACCACACCATTGCAATTAACAATGAACGAAGTCTCGATATACACGGTCAACTACAACAAGAGGATTGTAACATAATAATCATTAATTAACCCATATAATCTCCAATGTTATTCAATCTGTATATTGAGCAAGCAGTAAAGGAAACAAAAGAAAAATTCGGTGTAGGTATTAAAATCCATGGAGAAGAAATAAAAATGTTGAGGTTCGCCGATGACATTGTAATTCTGTCAGAGACAGCAAAGGACTTGGAAGGGCAGTTGAACGGAATGGATGGTGTCTTGAAGGGAGGATATAAGATGAACATCAACAAAAGCAAAACGAGGATAATGGAATGTAGTCGAATTAAGTCGGGTGATGTTGAGGGTATTAGATTAGGAAATGAGAGACTTAAAGTAGTAAAGGAGTTTTGCTATTTGGGGAGCAAAATAACTGATGATGGTCGAAGTAGAGAGGATATAAAATGTAGACTGGCAATGGCAAGGAAATCGTTTCTGAACAAGAGAAATTTGTTAACATCGAGCATAGATTTAAGTGTCAGGAAGTCATTTCTGAAAGTATTTGTATGGAGTGTAGCAATGTATGGAAGTGAAACATGAACGGTAAATAGTTTGGACAAGAAGAGAATAGAAGCTTTCGGAATGTGGTGCTACAGACGAATGCTGAAGATGAGATGGGTAGATCACGTAACTAATGAGGAAGTATTGAATAGGATTGGGGAGAAGAGAAGTTTGTGGCACAACTTGACCAGAAGAAGGGATCGGTTGGTAGGACATGTTCTGAGGCATCAAGGCATCACCAATTTAGTATTGGAGGGCAGCGTGGAGGGTAAAAATCGTAGGGGGAGACCAAGAGATGAATATACTAAGCAGATTCAGAAGGATGTAGTAGGTACTGGGAGATGAAGAAGCTTGCACAGGATAGAGTAGCATGGAGAGCTGCATCAAACCAGTCTCGGGACTGAAGACCACAACAACAACAACAATCTCCAAAGACGAAGAGAGCTTATAACCGGAATGCCATCTTCCGTGCAGAATACGACTGTACGGACATCTGTTGACAGCTCGTATGACTGTATCGTGAATTACAGAAACGACAAAGGAATAGCGGTTTGTTGCTTTAATTTTGGACACCAGTGTATAAATCTACGAGCACTTTTCTTTGATTGGAGGTGGGGGGGGGGGGGAGGGTCATAAGCTCCCTGGACAAAAAGTTCGTCACAACCCGTGGAACACAGTCTCTATAGATCAATATCTTAACAGGGACTCTTAGACCAGCTTAATTAAAAATTTTATGTTGGATTTCAGTTTTTGACAGCACTGGCCCAATTTCGTCGAAGAAAAGAGAGCTATAAAAATGCTCAGGTAAGACACACCCAGGCGATGCCCCTCATAATCGAGTAGATGGCGTACGGCTGCCACATTTTGGGGATGTTGGTTGTTATGTATCCGCTGCCAGGCCAAAGAGTCCCAGATAGTTTGTATGGAATTATGATCTGGTGATTCACCTGACCAGTGGGGGCTCCATAGGGTGCCACCGTGTTCGGCGTACCAGAAACGTGTGCGTGCAGCGCTGTGATCACTTTGCAGTATGAGGAGTCCACAGAACACTCATTATGAAGATGCAGAAGAATGTGCAACACTTTCTCAATGAGAATATTGAAATAAACATCCTGGTTCGTGTTAAAGCTAACCTGAATGAGTGGGTGCAAGTCATGGTACGAAAAACATCCGCAAAACCTCACAGAACCACTTCCGACCTAAACTGCAACCACCACAGCCTGCAGGTTAAATGCGTTAGTGGGCCGATGGTGCACTCGACGTCTTGCGTCGTTTGGAGGGTGGATTGGTCGCCCCACACTACACATTTCCAGTCAGATTCTGTCCAGAGTCTGTGTTGTTTGTTCCACTGATATCTAACTACTAACATTCACTGCATGCAGCCCTTCGCAATGTATGCTTGGAAACTGGTTGAGAGTGGAAACTGTGGCTGGTCCGGAGCCGATTGTCATACAGGAGTCATTAAACCAGTCTTTGTTTCATGTCGGTTAGAATACTTTTACAAGCACTGCTCTTACGACGTTTTAAATGGTTGGTTATGAATATGTTGGACAGTACGCGACGATACATTAACAAATCATGCAAATGGACACGTGCATACGTGATAGCTCCTTTCTGCCAAGTCGACACATCGGACAGCGTACATTCCGTACAACCGACTGGCGTATACACTAGACAACTGACAACAACGTGTGTCAGGTGGGGGAGAGTGGGGAAACAGTCCTTTCCTTTTCTCCCTTCCTTCACGCGCCTGCCCATGAACTCTGTTATTGGCCGTCCGAAAAATATTGCCTTAGCAGTAGACCTGATTCTCAGCCTCTTCATTGCCTTGACTTATATCAGTTTTTGAGGGCTATATAACAGTGCCACACTATCTACAGCGCCCCAAAGCCAACAGTACGCTGTTTTAAGTGTGTGCCTAATACTTGGTTCGGTGACCTTAACTTCGTCGACGTACCTTATTTGAAGCTGGGGCCCCGTTGATGTGTAGCATTGTATGCGATGGATCGACACGTTAACGTCAGTTTTTTTAACGTAAATAAAGAGCGATTTCCACGTTAAATTTCACTACCATCTGATTGCACTTCTACAAGAGACAAACCCGGAATGTAATAACAAGGATGGAACACAATGCATTTCTGCAAGAAACAGTCCCGACATGTAAATCACAAGGATGCAACACAATTGGGAGCAGTGATAGTTCACGACGGACGGTGCACAAATACCATCGCAACCCAGAGGACGGGGAATTCCTCTTTCGAACGAAAAGCCTAAGATGTGTCTAAGTCAGCAGGAAAACTCGCCCTAAACGTGAAAAATGGGTTTCGATATTTATACGCACGCCATAAAGACTGATTTGTGATATAAAAGCAAATTAAACTAATTCCCTTAGAAGGCAGAAGCAGTGTACCCCTACAACTTTTCTTTTTTTATTACATGTGGCACATTCATTATATATAGTGTGATATAATGAGACTGTGTTATTCTGAAGACTTAGTCTTGTAAGTAGGCTGTTTAGGTTTTTATGTTGGTAACGCTATGTAGCGCTCTGTATGAAAATTACTGACTGTGCTGTGCAGTCTGTGGCTGGTTTGCGTTGTTGGAATTTGCTATTGTAGTGTTGGGCAGTTGGCTGTTAACAGCGCGTAGCGTTGCGCAGTTGGAGGTGAGCCGCCAGCAGTGTTGGATGTGGGGGGAGAGATGGCGGAATTTTGAGAACGGACGATCTGGACGTGTGTCCATCAGAGTAAGACTGGATGTCATGAACTATATTATGACTTTTGAACAATATTAAGGTAAATACATCGTTTGTTCTCTATTAAAATCTTTCATTTGCTAACTATGCCTATCAGTAGTTAGTGCCTTCAGTAGTTAGAATCTTTTATTCAGCTGGCAGTATTGGCGCACGCTGTATTACAATAGTTCGAGTGACGAAGATTTTTGTGAGGTAAGTGATTCGTGAAAGGTATGGGTTATTGTTAGTCAGGGCCATTCTTTTGTAGGGATTATTGAAAGTCAGGTTGTGTTGCGCTAAAAATAGTGTGTATCAGTTTAGTGTTGATCAGAATAAGTAAAGAGAGAAATGTCTGAGTACGTTCAGTTCTGCTCAGCTGTTTGAAAATCAAATAATGTAAGAGGTTTATCAGCACAGTCACTCATAAATTTTTCCAAGGGGACGTTTCAGTCTCTGTTTTAGGCAGAATAAGGAATATTTTGTTTTTGCTTTACAGGCTTCCACGGTTGACAAACATGAATTCACTTGATAAAAAGGGCTACAAGGGAGGGGGGTTCAAGTTTCCGTCCAAACTGCCTCATTGAGGGATTCCATATTGTTCCAGAGGTATTTCAAGCGAGAGATGGGGTTTGACTTCCTACAGGAATGCATATCCTGTTTACACTGAGAACAAGAAGATCAAATTTTAATGCCCTGAAGACGAAAAGTTAATTAGAATAAAAGCATATACATAGGGATTTGGGAAAGATGTGGAGCCGCGCGGGGTAGCCGTGCAGTTTGAGGCGTCTTGTCACGGTCCGCGTGGCTCCCCCTGTCGGAGGTTCGAGTCCTCACTCGAGCGTGGATGTGTGTGCTATCCTCAGCCGAAAAAATGGTTCAAATGGCTCTGAGCACTATAGGACTTAACATCTATGGTCATCAGTCCCCTAGAACTTAGAACTACTTAAACCTAACTAACCTAAGGACAGCACACAACACCCAGTCATCACGAGGCAGAGAAAATCCCTGACCCCGCCGGGAATCGAACTATCCTCAGGCGAAGTTAGTTTAAGTTAGATTAAGTAGTGCGTAAGCTAAGGGACCGATGACCTCAGCAGTTTGGTCCAATAAGACCTTACCACAAACTTCGGAATTTTCCGAAAGATGTGAACAGTAACCAGCTTTATCCCGTATTCGACTCAATCGATTTAGGCCGACAACGGAAAATTCAAATACTGACGTTGATTTGAGAGAATTGTTCCCTCTTGCTCGATTTTCTCAACTGAGTTGATGTTCCTTCTCTGAACGTCGGGATCGATCCTGCAGGCGATCAGTTTTTTCAGAGTGACTCCTCACCGCACTGTCACTTCCAAGGTGTGTCACAATGTCTTGACGTCGACTCAGACTTGCTCGCGTAGCTTTATGCTCTACGCGCCAGCTTCGTGACAAGGAAGTGAGCCGGATCGTGGTCGGATCTGGGTCAAATACTAAAGAGCGTTGAAAAAAAAATTACGAAACTTTATTTTTCAAGATGTTAGTAAAAACTTCGTTACATCGTGAATTGTTGTCGACAAGGTGGCTCGCTTCAGCAGCAGGTGGTAGGAGCATACGCTACATTTCTTTTTAGTATTTGTTACGTACAAAGATGAGCTAAAATAGAGGGTGAGTCAGAACCACTTTACAACTCAAGTCCCACATAAAAGCGTCAAGTGTCATTTTGCTTCGATGTGACTGTCATTTGTGATGCGGCAAACATCCTGCTGGTAATCAATTCGTGGCAGCAAATCGGGCATAGCTTGTGCAGTGGAAGCGTGGATTCGATTTTTCAGGTCGGCTAACTTGTTTAGTAGGGGAGGATGTTATGCATTGTCTTCAGTGAAACCCCAGAGAGAGAAATCCAGTGGTGTCACCGAGCGAGGGGGCGCAGTGGTTAGCACACTGGACTCGCATTCGGGAGGACGACGGTTAAATCCCGTCTCCGGCCATCCTGATTTAGGTTTTCCGTGATTTCCCTAAATCGCTTCAGGCAAATGCCGGGATGGTTCCTGTGAAAGGGCACGGCCAATTTCCTTCCCCATCCTTTCCTCACTCGAGCTTGCGCTCCGTCTCTAATGACCTCGTTGTCGACGGGACGTTAAACACTACTCTCCTCCTCCTCCTCCAGTGGTGTCAAGTCTGGGGCGCGGGATCGCCAAGCGATTGGGCCTTCACGGGAAATCCACCGACCTGGGAACTGATTATCGAGGAAACATCGAACTTCCGCGAGGAAATGAGGTTTTGCAGCATCTCGGTCGTCTTCGTCGATCTGTTGAATTAGTTGGCTCGTTGGTTAATTTGTGGGAGGGGACCGAACAGGGGGTCATCGGTCCCATTGGATTAGGGATAGATGAGGAAGGAAGTCGACCCTGCCCTTTCAAAGGAACCATCCCAGCATTTCCCTGAAGCAATTTAGGTGGACGGATGCGGGTTTGAATCGTCGTCCTCCCGAAAGCGAGTTCAGTGTGCTAATCACTGCGATCTGTGGAATTAAAAAGTTTTCAAGCACTACACAATTCCAGTGACACGCGGTCGACCTAGTCATTCATCATGTCACAGTGAAGATCACGTCTCAATAAAGTTCTTGTGCCGACAGTATATTGTAGGCCTGCTTGGAGTTTCTTTTGCATATTCGGTGCGAAATTTACGCCGAACAGTTGTTGTAAAATTTGTGTCATGAAACTAAAACACGCAGCGACCGCGCTTTGCACCAGTGAAAGTAGACATTTTAACTGTACACTAGCCTGGCGCTATTGGTGGCGGAATGAGGTACTGATACGCGACGTCAATTAAACTTGTGATTGTTTGCTGCCGATTCTGTAAGTTATCTCAATAAATTTTTATATTATTCCTAAGCTGTAGAGTCCTTTTTGACTCACCCTGAATTACGATCCTGACCACCTTATGCGGAGCTCCAGCTATCTGGCGCAGTAAGGAAAGTGTATATGCGATGCAGAGCGAATGAAGAAAATTCTAGCGGCGATGCGGGTCGCAGGTGGGGGAATCTACTCACAGCAGCGCCTTTGAAAAAGGGTGGATTGTTATGGGACGGAATGTGAACGAATATCTCGGAAACGGTGAAGCTATTCGGCTGCCCGGTGCTGCTATCGTGAAATGAAATGTACTTTTCGTTCCAGAGACCCAAAGTGAGGAAATCGTCAAGAACCTACAACATAACAGAGAAACAACACTTCAAAATACATATTTATAAAGAAAAACATGATGTGCTAATGTACGTGCCACTGAACCCAGGTGAAATGTTCCTCGTGGATGTGGAAGAAGTAAAAAAGTCAGCCGGCCGCTGTGGCCCAGCGGTTCTAGGCGCTTCAGTCTGGAACCGCGCGACCGCTACGGTCATAGGTTCGAATCCTGCCTCGGAAATGGATGTGTGTGATGTCCTTAGGTTAGTTAGGTTTAAGAGTACTAAGTTCTAGGGGACTGGTGACCTCAGATATTAAGTCCCATAGTGCTCAGAGCCATTTGAATAAAAAATTCATAAACACATCATCATTTAAAATGCTATAACATTCTTGTCACATAACTGGTAAATGCACAATACACTGAGACGCATATGATAGTTCATATGCTATTGTAGCTATGCATCACCAAAGAGAAAAGTCAGTTTAGAAAACTTTTTAAAATTCATCTCATCACTGCACTTGAAATGTGCTGAAGTCACATCTTCGCAATAATCGCATTGTTTGATATTATCAATATTACACGGACATGAGTCTGTTCTACTAAGACATTCGTGAGTGCAGTAGAAGAATTTGGCTTCCTGTAACTATTTTACATTTCTCTTGATCTGAACTTAAATGATAGTTAAATTTTTAAACTTATATGGCTGTTGGTAGGTTAAGGAAAATGTGTGTTCTTGAATAATGGACATCTTTCTGGACCAAAGTAAGTAAATTCATACATCTGTGAAGATTACTCATACCTCTAGCACTCATCCCAGGAACTGAGTTGTTGGTCTGAAAAAGAGAGACATTTTAATGACAAATTTAATTAAGGAATAAATATATTCAGTAATAGTAGTTAGTATCCGCTATTCGTTGAACAGTCCTCTACAAGACGGTCTTGAGATCACACAACAAACAGATCGTATTACACGTTTTAGCACTCTTTTAGCATGGCTTGATCAGTTACCCTAAGAAATGATGCCATATGATATTATGGAATCAAAGTGAGCGAAGAATTCTAGCTTCCTCATTTTTATAGCACTTGTCTCTGAGAACATCTGCATTGCAAATAAAGATTTGTTTAGGCGCTTCAACAGTTCACAGGTATGCTTCTTGCAGTTGAATTCGTTATCAACCTGTGATTCCAAGAATTTAACACTGTCAACATCTGTCAACTTGGAGGAAGGGGGTAAACTCCTTACAAGTTCTGAACTACATGTATGGCGCCTTTTTAAAGTTTAATAACAAAGAACTGGCCAGGAACCACTCACAGATGTCCATGAAAATTTCGTTAATCGATATTTCTAAGGCTATATTAGATGTGCTATCTACAGCAACGTTCGTCTCATCCACAAACGAAACATAATTGGCATCTGGTAATGCTGCTGATGAAAGTCATTGATATACACAAGAAAAAGTAAGTAATATGGAACCTTGTGCAACGGCATCTGAAATTAATTCACAGTTGGATATAATGCCTGATAGCTTGATACACTACTTTGGCCTACTGAGACCCCTTGTTTCTTGTCGGAGGCATACAACCTAAACGATACTGTGAGTTCACAGACAAGTGCCTTTACATATCACAAAATATACGAGTAGCTTGTAGTTTTATAGTCTAATGATCAAACACACGATCCAGTCACATTAATTTGAACACCGCCTAGAGTCGACTCGAAGTGCAATAAACACTCGCAGACGGTAGGCGGCAGCACTAGCGGAGGAGAGGGTACAAAGCGTGTCTGGGGGACGCGGAAAACAATGCAGATGCTGTCGTAATGCGGAAACGGAGAGATTTATCTGATGTCCGAAAGGGCAAGATCATTGGCTTTCGGGCCAGGGATGAAAGCAGCCGGCCGTTGTGGCCGAGCGGTTGTAGGCGCTTCAGTCCGGAACCGCGTGACTACTGCGGTCGCAAGTTCGAATCCTGCCTCGGGAATGGATGTGTGTGATGTCCTTAGGTTAGTTAGGTTTAAGCAGTTCTAAGTTCTATGGAACTGATGACTTCAGATGTTAAGTCCCATAGTGCTCAGAGCCATTTGAACCATTTCATGAAAGCATTTCCGAAATGGCTAAGTCTTTAAACTTCTCACGTGGCGTCGAGGCTAAAGTATACCACACGTGACAGAATGGCGCTATCCGAAACCGACGCCGAGGCAAATGTGGTGCATCTCGGGCAATAGATAACATGGTTGAACAACGAATGCGTAGATGCGTGCGGCCAATTGCCTACACGAAGGCAGTTAACACGGCAATACCACACCTGGAGGTTCGCTGAGTGGCGACAGGGGCCTTTTCAGATGAATCACGTTTTATTCTCCACCGGACAGGTGGCCTTGAGTGTGCATGACCCTACAATAAACGTCAGAGGGTTCCAGGCTAAAGGAAAGGGCGTTGTGGTCTAGAGAGTCTTGTCGTAGCATTCCCTGGGTGTCCTGTGGTTCAGGAAGGGACAGTGGGTCAACAGAAGTATCCGTCTATCGTTGCGGCCCTTGTCCACCAGTACAAGCAGTTTACTTTTCCTGTGGACAATGGCATCTACCAACAGGACAATGCAAAGTATCGCCCACCTCACAGTGCATGTGCACAGTTCGAAGAGAACCAGGGTGAGTTTAACCCACTCTCCTGGCCACCTAACTCCCTGTATTTAAACCCAGTAGATGTTCTGTGGGACCACATCGACCGGGCTGTTTGTGCCACGGGTCCTCAGCGGGGAAACCTAGCGTGGCTGATCTCGGCAGTGGAGTCGGCATGGCGCACAGAACCTCGCTGACACTATTCCCGCACATCCCGCGATGCAAAATGTGGTTATTCTAGCTTTAGACAGGCGGTCACAATAGTGTGAATGGACAGTGTACATTCTTATTATATGAGACATGAGTTTCTCCTGGCGTATCGTTTTACGATGGAGGTGGAAGAGGATGGTTGCCTTCCCTTTCTTGACGTGTTGGTTAGGAGGGAGGATGATGGATCATTGGGACATGCAGTCTACAGGAAACGTACTCACACCGACTTGTGCTTACAGGCTAATAGTTGTCACCATCCGGCTCAGCGTGGAGGGGTACTTCGTACCTTGGTACACAGGGCACATGTCGTTTCTGACGCTGAGACTTCGCCAGCTGAGCTGTCCCATCTTGAAGTTAATTTCGTCACAATGGTTATAGTGATGGATTGCACGTGCGTTGCGCTATCGACCAACTGTACATCGGGTGATTAATGATAATTCTGAGTCAACACCCAAGTCTACTGCCTTTTTGCCTTACGTAGGAAACACTTCCAACAAGATCGGTCGTATTTTACGGAAATACGATGTGAAATGTGTTTTCCGACTTCCATCTAAAATTAGAGCACTTTTGAGTTCCGTTAAGGATTATCTTGGTCTGCGTAAGGCGGGTGTATATCGCATTCCTTGTAGCTGCGGCATGGCATATATTGGTCAAACTATCAGGACCGTGGAGGACCGATGTACTTAGCAGAAATGGCACACACGATTACAGCAGCCAAGTAGATCTGCTATTGCCGAACATTGCTTGGATACTGGTCACCCCATGTTGTATAATAACACCGAGGTATTGGCATGCACGTCCAGCTGTTGGGACAATGTTATCAAGGAGGCAGTTGAGATTAAATTATCGAGCAACCTCGCTAACAGGCATGGAGGCTTTTGTTTAAACTCTTTTTGGAATCCGGCTCTCTCCCTTGTCAAAAAACAGAGGGACAGAGTCAATGCTACCTCACCTGCGAGTTCGTAGTCTCACTATCGATAGCTCTGACTTTGGTCATCTTTGGTGGCTCTAGTGTTCAGTATGTGTGTGTTATCTTTCCTGCTTCAGTCCGAGAACCGAGGTTTTAAATTTGCACGTTCGTCGCCTTTCCGTTGCAGTTTGCCTTGAAAATGGCGGGGTGTTCCCCCGCCGAAATATCGGCAGTCACTGAAAGTGTTACCTCGCTGAATTCCCGGAAGTTATATGAAAATTCTTATTATTTTAAATAGCCGTCTCCGTAACATAATACTTTAGAAATCAGACCCGTGACTTCGAAAATGTATTATTGCAGTCACATAGTTAGGAAGCCGACCTTTTGAACTCTTGAAAGGTTGAACTCTGAGGAAATTTGACGATATTTCTTCATCTCAT
This sequence comes from Schistocerca cancellata, assembly GCF_023864275.1. Taxonomy (NCBI): domain Eukaryota; kingdom Metazoa; phylum Arthropoda; class Insecta; order Orthoptera; family Acrididae; genus Schistocerca; species Schistocerca cancellata. The sequence goes on along the minus strand of NC_064628.1, from coordinate 7,329,787 downwards.
TTCCACAGTAATAGAGAAGCTTCTTTTAGCACATTCCAACCATTCGAGAAATGATGACTGATTGCCAAATACTTTAATATGTTGCTAAACACAGAAAAAGACTCTTAAATTTGTAGATATTCTATCATAACAATTAGATTTTTGTTTTCTACAGATTTTATGGAGGATATTATTTCTAGTGGTGTAGTTAGAGTATCTATAGAAGGTGGCCGAAGGATTGTGACACATCCCGAAACATTTAGGTCAGACACTTAGCCTCTCTGTAAAGCAGGGTAGGCGCCTATCTGTGGCAAGTTGACGATTATTGAGAATGAAGTGTGGCGCGATGAAAACGCGTCGCCTGGTCGGATGGATCACATTTCTTGTTACACCAGATCGAGCGTCGTGTCCCGTTACGCCGTCATCCAAGCGAACAGATGCTCGAGACAAGCATCCCGCCACGGGTTGATGCAGTACTATGTTGTGAGGTACATCCACCTGGACTTACATGGGGCTTGTGGCAGTAATTGAAACTACCATGAAAGCTAGTAAGTGAACGTTATTGCGGACCATCTCCACCTGTTCATGCTTCATCTCTTTCTAGCAGGATAGACGTCCGTGTCACAAGGCCAGAAACGTGTTGCAGTGGTTTGAGGAAACTGGCGGTGGAGTTACTTTTATGTCTTGACAGCAAATTCACTTGATCTGATACCGAGGGAACACATCTGGAATGCAATAGGACTCCACCTCCTCGCTCACGAACCACGTAATTTACGGGAACTGCATGACCTGTGCGCAGACATCTGCTACTGCGGACCTCCGGAAACCTTCGAAGGACTTATCGAAATCATCGCCGCTATACTGTGTTCGAAAAGCGGACCAACACTCTGTGAAACAAATGGTCATAATGTTTTGGCTCATGAGGGCATGTTTTTGTACTGTTTTGCCGAAACCATGTAGGTTAGTGTATAGTGAAACGTCTCTGTGAAGTCGTTTCATAAGACGCTTGTCGACTTCGGTACAACTTATTGACTTTACTACCTGATTTTAGCTCAATTCGTGAACTCTTCCAGAAAGACTCAGGACTCAAACAAGGCCTATTGAATACTATATGTGTGTTTTAATGAAGGGTTTCGGTTTTGTTTTGTGGGAATCGCTGAGTTGGTCGTCGTCTGTAGGGAGCAGACGATGTTGCTTCTCGTTCAAAGGAGAGCACAGGATGACCAAGTTAGGTTTCCGATACCTGAACACAGAGGTCTACCCATCTGAGTCGAAGGCTGTTTTTGTGTGTGAGGTTGGTGACGGAGGGCTACCCCTCTGGTAACTTCCGCTACACGGGGAGCTAGGTAATGTCGAAAGAGAAAGCGGCACTCTTCGGTGAACGCTTGGTGAGTACGTATCGTAGCTCTTAAGGGGGGTTTCAGATGATAGGAAGTAGGTTGAGTTAGGACTTCATTATGTTTAACTCTTGAAATACTTAATAACTTCAGCTTAACTGATGCCTGTCAAGCGAGTTATTTTTCCGAATGTGCCATAATTATATTGCTTTAAATAGGGGATTTTTGGGTGTTTGAGTTAAAAGTGTGGAAGTTACTTTGTTTATTTTGAACAACGATGAAGTAGAATTTCGAACGGTAAATCTGATTAGGAAAAGCTGGTTAGGACCACTTTAACCGTATGTGAGTGTAATACTGTGTCGAAGCGAGTATGATTTTTAATGATTTTAATCTTATATTTTGTGGAAGTTGCTTTTGTCTTTGTGTGTCGATTTTGTGCCACGTGTTTGGTAATCAGTGACCCAATGACTCTTCTGGTCCACCACGGCACCGCAATAGGCTTTATTTTAACAGTTTGCTTGTTTAATGAGCTACAATTTCTGCAAGAATATCTGTTCTTTAGTGCGCTTTCTACAGAGCAACACAACAGTTTGATTCGGAATGCACCACGTGCTCCAGTTCGGCCGTTTGCAAGCAGCAGACGCAGTTAGTATGTTGAATAATTACCGCACAACCTCGTGCATTGGTTAAACCTCTGTCCAGAGAAGTGCATGCGTAGAATCGTAATGCGAATCTCACTGAGATATTTTTATCGTATGAATGCAAAGGACATCATAGTATTATTGTCTCCCATGCCCGTTTTCTGTGTTTCTTCTTGCTGTAGTTAAATTGTGTTCTGTTACATTCTCACGTAATTATTAGTTAAATATTTCCAGTCAGGCACCAGTTGTGTGTAATTAGGATGTGCAACAAAATACTTAGACGTAATAAATAATCTACGAGAGCGATAAATTCTGTGGTGTTGATCTTGCCCACTTACTCCGATTTCCAATCCTGAATTAATCAAGTTGCTTCATGCACGACATGGAGTGCTATTTATCTGATTACTTAAAGAAATTTGCATACTTGTAATTAAATTATTCAAGTAATTAAATTAATAATTTTCCAGCTCCGTTTTTTTTTCTAAATGGTTAGGAAGGGCTTGGGCTGGTGGCGACCCTGAATTTCTGAATTTTTATCATTATTTGTGTGAGAGAAGCAGTTAGAAATGCGAGATAACGTACACTCCTGGAAATGGAAAAAAGAACACATTGACACCGGTGTGTCAGACCCACCATACTTGCTCCGGACACTGCGAGAGGGCTGTACAAGCAATGATCACACGCACGGCACAGCGGACACACCAGGAACCGCGGTGTTGGCCGTCGAATGGCGCTAGCTGCGCAGCATTTGTGCATCGCCGCCGTCAGTGTCAGCCAGTTTGCCGTGGCATACGGAGCTCCATCGCAGTCTTTAACATTGGTAGCATGCCGCGACAGCGTGGACGTGAACCGTATGTGCAGTTGACGGACTTTGAGCGAGGGCGTATAGTGGGCATGCGGGAGGCCGGGTGGACGTACCGCCGAATTGCTCAACACGTGGGGCGTGAGGTCTCCACAGTACATCGATGTTGTCGCCAGTGGTCGGCGGAAGGTGCACGTGCCCGTCGACCTGGGACCGGACCACAGCGACGCACGGATGCACGCCAAGACCGTAGGATCCTACGCAGTGCCGTAGGGGACCGCACCGCCACTTCCCAGCAAATTAGGGTCACTGTTGCTCCTGGGGTGTCGGCGAGGACCATTCGCAACCGTCTCCATGAAGCTGGGCTACGGTCCCGTACACCGTTAGGCCGTCTTCCGCTCACGCCCCAACATCGTGCAGCCCGCCTCCAGTGGTGTCGCGACAGGCGTGAATAGAGGGACGAATGGAGACGTGTCGTCTTCAGCGATGAGAGTCGCTTCTGCCTTGGTGCCAATGATGGTCGTATTCGTGTTTGGCGCCGTGCAGGTGAGCGCCACAATCAGGACTGCATACGACCGAGGCACACAGGGCCAACACCCGGCATCATGGTGTGGGGAGCGATCTCCTACACTGGCCGTACACCACTGGTGATCGTCGAGGGGACACTGAATAGTGCACGGTACATCCAAACCGTCATCGAACCCATCGTTCTACCATTCCTAGACCGGCAAGGGAACTTGCTGTTCCAACAGGACAATGCATGTCCGCATGTATCCCGTGCCACCCAACGTGCTCTAGAAGGTGTAAGTCAACTACCCTGGCCAGCAAGATCTCCGGATCTGTCCCCCATTGAGCATGTTTGGGACTGGATGAAGCGTCGTCTCACGCGGTCTGCACGTCCAGCACGAACGCTGGTCCAACTGAGGCGCCAGGTGGAAATGGCATGGCAAGCCGTTCCACAGGACTACATCCAGCATCTCTACGATCGTCTCCATGGGAGAATAGCAGCCTGCATTGCTGCGAAAGGTGGGTATACACTGTACTAGTGCCGACATTGTGCATGCTCTGTTGCCTGTGTCTATGTGCCTGTGGTTCTGTCGGTGTGATCATGTGATGTATCTGACCCCAGGAATGTGTCAATAAAGTTTCCCCTTCCTGGGACAATGAATTCACGGTGTTCTTATTTCAATTTCCAGGAGTGTATATGGCTCGATGAGAAACGTCGTAAAGATAGTAATGCGTTACAATAGCGTACACGTAAACGATTTGCTTAAGACTTAAGCGCCAGCTGCGTTCCAGTTGTTGGCTGAGGAATGAATAGAGAGACCACAAAGTAAAGCCAAGTCATTTTACTGCATATCAGAAGTGGAAACGGACCTGTGGCTGTTTAGCTGTTACTGTTTCGTCGCGGTGTTTGAGGTAAATACCTCTTGTGGAGCAGCGACAATACCACTGTCGCCGTATTCTTCCGCCAGAGCACACGTGTCACCTTTGCGGTTACGGTTCAGACCACGCCTTTCCGCGTACGTACGTTCACCAGCCCACGCGCCCTTCAGCGACTGACTGGTGACTTGCGTCCTTTCTGCTGTCCCACTCACCTGCTGCTGGCTACTTGACTACCAAGAAAGTATTAAGAAACGAAGCAGAAAAGTCGTTATCTATTACCAGCAGTCTGATACTGTTTTTATAACCTCGGAAGTTCGTTCGCTTTATTATGCACTTTTCTGCACCATATAATTTATTGCTTTTCCTGTCCATGTCCTACATTTCTCAGAGACATCTTGTGAAACTCACTTCAGTATCTAATAACCGACGCTGGATTTTATATGTTCCTTATTGTCACTGCATCCTTTGATTGCGTAAGTTCCACATACCTTCATGGGCTTTTTGATGAGTACAATGAAATATCGAAAGCCGGACCAGTTTAAGTTCGCACCGATAAACTGAGCAGCCCCATCCAGCAATGTTTACCATTATTTCTTTGAAATATTGTTTTACTTTCGTATAGTAGGTAACGTATGACAGAATTTTATTTTACCAATTTAAGCACTAACAGAGGCTATGCAACTGGCCAACATAATCATTCTTCTTCAAGACATGAAAACTATCCGTCACAATTGGGTCTTCTTAGTTCCTGTCGCAAAAGCAAGTAAACTCAACCATCTGCTGATATTATGCCTCTTCACAGCAAAACGATAATAAAATTCTGGGTCACTACTTACTTCGGCCATCTATGCACTGATGCTGGAAAAGTGCTCAGGACGTTGCGTGCCTATGGACACAAGGGGGACACCCTTACTCGCCTTCACCCAAATGTATGGCATCTACATCTACATCCATACTCCGCAAGCCACCTAAAGGTGTGTGGCAGAAGGTGCTTTGAGTACCTCTATCGGTTCTCCCTTCTACTCTAGTCTCGTATTGTTCGTGGAGCATACGCAGGACTTGACCCTAAATGAAAGTGACAGAGGTTACAGAATATATATACTGTATACGGACGCGCCTCGGGCGAGGCATTAGCCATATACGTCAATCCGAAGATCAAGGGATTGAGTTCCAATGCGGAAAGTTCTTTTTATTTCTTAATCTTTACGTTACTTACGCTGTAAATAACCGGAAATAACACTCAATATGTTGTATTTGTTAATATTTTTCGTAAAAGGCATGAAAAGAGAGAGGCAAAGGAGACTCTAGGACAGCAAGAATACTTACAGGAAACCATTATACTAACAGCGACCTCGAGGATTCTGAAAATAACTTTCCAAGAAGGGACTGTAATTAAAGCGTACAGGACGTCGTATTCCGGTAGTTTCATTTTGACCTTCGAGCAGTCCACGGTAGCTGCACGCTAACAATAGGTTCCCGGTGCAGATAAAATCGATCAATCGGGAGGGAGAAACAAATGATATCCCGAGAAGACTGCATCACAACACATTCCATTGGGCATCGCCAGTCATCCGCGCTAATATTCGGCGAAATGATGAGTTACGCGTGATTTGCTACGAAACTGTGCGATGAGAGACATCCTTTCACGAATGTAAACCTAGTGTGTTTTTCCCTAGAAACTTTAAAACAATCTTGCAGTTGTAAAAATGTGCCGCTTGTAACATGTGCAAGATACTGAGCCAATTATTACTTACCCTGTAATTAAGATGAGTATCAACCCAGCACGTGCAAACCACCAACAGTAAAATAAATGGCTCTGAGCAGTATGGGACTTAACTTCTGAGGTCATCAGTCCCCTAGAACTTAGAACTACTTCAACCTAAGTGCCTTAAGGACATCACACACATCCATGCTCGAGAAAGGATTCGAACCGGCGACCGCAGCGGTCGCGCGGTTCCAGACTGTAGCATCTAGAACCTCTCGGCCACCCCGGCCGGCAGTAAAATTAAAAAAAAGTATCTAATCGTATATAAAAATTTCTCGTGTACACATTACAGCCCCTTTCCTGGAAATTTACTTACAATTACAAATTTTCCCTTGCCTTTCTTTCCATGCCTTCAATATCAATATTGACAAACACAATAAATTTCACGTTATTTCGGTTTATTTATTGTGCAAATGGTGCAAAACTCAATAGGGAATCGAACCACGACCTTCAGATTACCGTTCTGTTTCGGCTGCGCCAACCGCTGTCAGGTACTACCTTAACATAAATGACTCATGGCTCCCCCAAATCGCGTCAAAAACGCTATTTCCTCAAAACGCTTGGCCAATTGGAGCTCCCATTTTCTTCTCTGGCCAAGCCCTGGTTCAAATGGCTCTGAGCACCATGGGACTTAACATGTGAGGTCATCAGCCCCATAGAACGTAGAGCTACTAAACCGTTACTAAACTAAGGACATCACACACGTCCATGTCCGAAGCAGGATACGCACCTGCGACCGTAGCAGTTGCGCTGTTCCGGACGGAAGCGCCTAGAACCGCTCGGCCACCGCGGCCGGCGCCAAAACCTGGATATAACATTAATTTCGGGGAAATCGATGATGATGATGACATGCCGCGGTCCCCTTGTCAGATACGCCAATGGATTTCTGATTTGCAATCATAAAGGTCACATTTCGTATTGATTGACAGGAAATCGTAGGATGAGGTGACAAAGGTCATGGGATGCCCCATAATATCGTGTCTGACCTCCTTTTGCCCCTCGTAGTGCAGCAACTCGACGTGGGATGGACTCCACGAGTCCTTGGAAGTCCCCTTCAGAAACACTGAGCCATTTATAATTGCGAAAGTGTTGCCGATGCAGGACTTTGTGCACGAACTAACCTCTCAGTTATCTCCCATTGATCATTGGGATCAAGTCGAGCGATCTGGGTGGCCGAATCATTCACCAGAATTGTCCAGAATGTTCTCCAAACCAGTCACAGTCAACTATGGTCCCTGTGTCCTGGCGCACTGTCATCCACATTAAGCATGAACTCGACGAATGGCTGCAAATTGTCTCAAAATAGCCGAACATAACCATTTCCAGCCAATGATCGGTTCAGTTGGACCAGAGGAGCCAGCCTATTCCATGCAAACACAGCCCACACGTTCATGGAGCTACCGTCAACTTGCACAGTGGCTTGTTGACGAATTGTGCCCGTGGCTTTCTGGAGTCTGCCCCACAGTCTAACCCTACTGTTATCTCTTAACAACCTAAATAGGGACTCATCTGATGACGCCACAGTTTTCCAGTCGTCTAGGGTCCAGCCGATATGGTCACGGCCCAAGGAGAGGTGCTGCAGAAGATGTTGCGGTCTTAGCAAAGGCACTCGCGTCGGTCGCCTGCTGCCATAGCCCATTAACGCCAAATTCCGCCACACTCTAATAATGGATACATTCACCGCACGGTCAACATTGATTACTGCAATTATTTCACGCTCTGTTGCTTGTCTATTAGCACCGACCTCTACGAAAATGCAGCTGCTCTCGGTTTCGAATGAATGGTGAGAGGTAATGTCCGATATCTGATATTCTCGGCACACTCTTGACACCGTGCATCTCGGAACATTGAATTCCCTAACGATTTCCAAAATGGAACGTACCATGCGTCCGGTTACCACTACCGGTAAACTTTCAAAAGTCTGTTAATTACGGTCGTGTGGCAACAATGACGTCGGGAAAGCTTTTCCCATGAATGACAACTCTGCCAACGCTCTGGTCTTTAATACATTTCGTACGCGGTACCGCCGCTACCTTTGCATCTGCACATCGCTATAATATGACTTTTGTCATCTCAGTGTGGAGTCAAGCAGGAGAGATATGTGGTGCTTCCCAAGCAGCTGTTACAGGCTCTCTGCTGTTCTTTGGATTACGGGATTTACGAGACGATCTGAGCAGTCCTGTTGGATTACGAGGTGCATTCAACTTCTAAGGCCTCCGATTTTTTTTCTAATTAACTACTCACCCGAAATCGATGAAACTAGCGTTACTTCTCGACGTAATCGCCCTGCAGACGTACACATTTTTCACAACGCTGACACCATGATTCCATGCCAGCGGCGAAGGCTTCTTTAGGAGTCTGTTTTGACCACTGGAAAATCGCTGAGGCAATAGCAGCACGGCTGGTGAATGTGCGGCCTCGGAGAGTGTCTTTCATTGTCGGAAAAAGCCAAAAGCCACTAGGAGCCAGGTCAGGTGAGTAGGGAGCATGAGGAATCACCTCAAAGTTGTTATCACGAAGAAACTGTTGCGTAACTTTAGCTCAATGTGCGGGTGCGTTGTCTCGGTGAAACAGCACACGTGAGGCCCATCCCGGACGTTTGTGTTGCAGTGCAGGAAGGAATTTGTTCTTCAAAACATTTTAGTAGGATGCACCTGTTACCGTAGTGCCCTTTGGAACGCAATGGGTAAGGACTACGCCCTCGCTGTCCCAGAACATGGACACCATCATTTTTTCAGCACTGGCGGTTACCCGAAATTTTTTTGGTGGCGGTGAATCTGTGTGCTTCCATTGAGCTGACTGGCGCTTTGTTTCTGGATTGAAAAATGGCATCCACGTCTCATCCATTGTCACAACCGACGAAAAGAAAGTCCCATTCGTGCTGTCGTTGCGCGTCAACATTGCTTGGCAACATGCCACACGGGCAGCCACGTGGTCGTCCGTCAGCATTCGTGGCACCCACCTGGATGACACTTTTCGCATTTTCAGGTCGTCATGCAGGATTGTGTGCACAGAACCCACAGAAATGCCAACTCTGGAGGCGATCTGTTCAACAGTCATTCGGCGATCCCCCAAAACAATTCTCTCCACTTTCTCGATCATGTCGTCAGACAGGCTTGTGCGGGCCCGAGGTTGTTTCAGTTTGTTGTCACACGATGTTCTGCCTTCATTAAACTGTCGCACCCACGAACGCGTGCCGGCCGCAGTGGCCGTGCGGTTAAAGGCGCTGCAGTCTGCAACCGCAAGACCGCTACGGTCGCAGGTTCGAATCCTGCCTCGGGCGTGGATGTTTGTGATGTCCTTAGGTTAGTTAGGTTTAACTAGTTCTAAGTTCTAGGGGACTAATGACCTCAGCAGTTGAGTCCCATAGTGCTCAGAGCCGTTCACCCACGAACGCACTTTCGACACATCCATAACTCCATCACCGCATGTCTCCTTCAACTGTTCATGAATTTCAATTGGTTTCACACCACGCAAATTCAGAAAACGAATGATTGCACGCTGTTCTAGTAAGGAAAACGTCGCCATTTTAAGTATTTAAAACAGTTCTCATTCTCACCGCTGGCGGTAAAATTCCATCTGCCGTACGGTGCTGCCATCTCTGGGATGTATTGACAATGAACGTGGCCTCATTTTAAAACAATTCGCATGTTTCTATCTCTTTCCAGTCCGGAGAAAAAAAATCGGAGGCCTTAGGAACTTGAATGCACCTCGTATTCGGAGATGGTGTTGTCGTTTACCGTCTAGTAATCTCGTCAGTAGATCAGCCAAAATTAGAAAGTGATTTACACAACATAACTGTCTGGTACCAACAGTGGAAAATGACATAGAATATTGAAAAATGTGAGGTCCTTCTCATGAGCAGTAAAAAAATTACTTTACATTTCGGTTACACTATAAATCATGTAATTTTTAAGGTTGTCGATTGAACTACATAAGAAGGGATTATAATTACGAACGAATTAGATTGAAACAATTAGACAGAAACTCTACTTGGCAAAACACTTAGAAGGTTTTACAGATCTGCTAAAGAGACTGCCTTCACTACGCTTGTCCGATCTCTCCCGGAGCGTTGCTGCGCAGTGTGGGTTCCTTAACAGAAAGGATTGTTGCAGGACACTGTTAAAGTTCAAAGAAGGTCAGCTCGTTTTGTGTTATCACATAATTGGTGAGAGAGTGTCATGTATATGATAAGCGAGTTCGGGCGGCAGTCATTAAAACGGAGGCGTTTTTCGTTTTGACGATATTTCTTCGAGAAGTTTGAACCATCATCTTTCTCCTTGGAATGGGAAAAAATTTTGTTGGTTTTTATCTAAATTGGAAGGAATATCTATCGTTATAAAACAAGAGAAATCCGTGTTCCCACGTAAATATTTAGGTGTTCATTTCTCCTACGTGCTGTTCGAGAATGGAACGGTAAACAAATTGTCTGAAAGTGTTTCCATGAACCCTTTCCGTGCACTTAAGAGTGAATTGAAGAGTAGTGTCGTAGCTGTTAGTATTCCTCATTTACTACACTGGAACAATAAGGTGAGCACAGTTCTCAGATTGTTGTTACCATCGACCAGATAACCGGCAAGCAGAACTGACAGTTCCCTGCCGTTGTCTGTAGTGACTACATGTACACTGTAAGCTTTAAAAAAAAATGGAATGGACGTTGGTTGCCCTGTATAGCACATGTGAACAGTTTCGTGAAATAAAACTGTAAACTTCATGAAACGCAAAATTTAAAATAAAGAAAATTAATCTAATTAAAAGCCAAAAGAAACTAATTGTGTGCTCAATGAAAACTATGTAACTAGAACTAAGTACCGTAGTACTATTTGCCGTTGTGTCATATGAAGTGCAATGCTTGACTTGGAATATACACAGAAATAAATTACTGCTGTAGTAGGAAAAAAGTAACTGTTTGAAGTTACCAACACAGTTCTCTGAAAAAAATCTACTTACTGGCACGACACCTGATAATCTCAACTACACACTGTTTCCTCAAGCATGCAAGATTAAATTTGCCCTGAAATAAAAGTCGGTTACCTCTTGGTTAGCATGTTGTTTTTGTGTCTGAAGTACTTACGTTCTCGAAAGCAAATGCAAATTAGCAGATCCAATAAGTGAAGGAAAATAAACTACTCACTCCTATTTTATTTCTTTTTGCTTATCAGAAACAATCTGTGACTTGGTGTGTGGTATAAGGTGCAATGCACACACGACAGTATATTGCAAACTTAACTACGTATCATGGAGGTGGGTTTTTCTTTAATGAAAATCATCTTTGAAAAATTAAACTCTGACTATTGACGAAAAGAACTATACAGCATAAGAAGACTGTAACAACTGCGCAATTCTATCATTACAAAAATTACAAACATTTCAGCCAATTGCGTTATTTGTGTCATAATGAAAACAAAGAGATCAAATCAAAATTAAACCTAGACCTTATTAGCTATTTAAATTACAAAACATTCCTTCGGTTAATAGTTCTGACAAACAAACATTTCATTCTTGAGCATGCAGTGGTTACCTCGGGAAATTCCTCCAAAAACTTTATGCAACAAAGGAAACAATCATGTATGTTTTCAAATAAGTTTACATCTCCATAATAAAGTAATCCAGTAAGTTTCTCTGAGATCCACATAGATAAAATCTCCTTCTCTAAAATCTCGACTGCTCGCTCCTATGCCTCACGTAAGAATGCACACCTGACTGATAGCAAGTGAACCACAGATATAAGTGAACACAGAGTCAAGGATTTTATTCACGCGGAGTGCCCCCAGGTTTGAGGCGCCATGCCACGGATTGCGCGGCCTCTCCCACCGGAGGTTCGAGTCCTCCCTCGGGCATGGGTGTGTGTGTTGTCCTTAGGGTAGGTTTGTTTAAGTAGTGTGTAAGTCTAGGGACCGATGACCTCAGCAGTTTGGTCCCTTAGAAATTCACACATTTTCACTACTCATGCAGTATTCTCAATCATCTTTGTCCCAGTACAGTAAAGATGAAACGCTTTTTAATCTTAGGACACTGTCTCAAAATTAAAAGTAGGATGCGTCATATTACAAATTTCTATAAAGTTTAGAGCTTCGGATGCAATATGATGCAACCAAATCAAACGTCGCGACCCAGTTTGGTTGGCAAAGCCTGATCCACGACCATTCGTCTTCCGTACCACTGTCCTCACATACTCATTGCATTTCATGTCCTTTTTCAACGTTACACACAGATATTTAAACAAAGTGACTGTGTCAAGCAGTACACTACTAATGCTGTACCCGAACATTACGAGATTGTTTTTCCTATCATCGGCATTAACTTACATTTTCCCACATTTAGAGCTAGCTGCCATTCGTGTCAGCAACTAGTAATTGTCTAAGACGTCTTGTATGTTCAAACAGTCACTCAACTTCGACATCTTACCGTACACCACAGCATCATCACCAAACAACCAAAAACCGCTGCCCACCCCGTCCGCCAAATCATTTGTGTATATAGAAAACAACAGCGGACCTATCACACTTCCATAGGGCACTCCAGACGATTCGCTTGTTTCGCCCTCGAGGACAACATGATGGGTTCTATTACTTAAGAAGTCTTCGGGCCAATCACGTATCTGTGAACTTATTCCACATGATCGTACTTTCATTAACAGCATGCAGTGGAGCACCGTGTCAAATGCTTTCTGGCAATCTACAACTATGGAATCAGCCTGTTGACCTTTATTTCGTAGTTCGCAGTGTATAATGTGAGGAAATGGCAAGCTGAGTTACGCACGAGGGACACTTTCTAAAACCATGCTGATTCGTGAACATAAGCTTCTCAATCTCCAGAAAATTTATTATATTCTAACTGAACATACGTTCAAGTATTCTATAGCAAATCGAAGTTAGGGATATTGGTCTGTAATTTTGCGGGCCCGTTCTTTTGCCTTTCTTGTATGCAGGAGTCACCTGCTCTTTTTTCCAGTCTCTTTGGACTTTATGCTGGTCGACAGATTCTCGATAAATGCAAGTCAGTTAAGGGGTCAGTGCCGAAGAATACTCTTTGTAAAACCGAATCGGAATTTCAGCAGTACCTGGTGACTTACTTGTTTTCAAAGTTTTCAGTTCTTTCTCTACGCCAGGGATGCTTATTACAATGTCATCCATACGGGAATATGTATGATTGTCAAATGTCGGTACGTTTGCACGAGTCTCCTGCATGAATGATATCTTGAATGTGGAATTCAGAAGTTCGGCTTTCGTTTCGCTGTACACAGCTGCCACACCAGACTGATCAACAAGGGATGGAATGGATGCCTTAGACCAGCTTAGCGATTTTACAAAGGACCAGAATTTCTCGGCTTTCTGTCAGGTCTTTTGCTAAGGTATGACGGTGGTAGTTGCTGTATATTTCGCGCATAGATCTTTCGCAGACGCACGAATCTCTAATAACCTTTTCGTGTGGTCTTTCGTGCGTTATCTTTTGAACTGAGAGTGCAACAGCGTCTGCTTCCTCAGCATTTTCCCGAATTTCGTTATTAAACCGTGGTGGGTCTCTTCCACCGTTTATCCGCTTACTAGGCACATAACTCTCAAGACCATGTTTTACAATCTGTTTGAACTTTACCCGTAATCCCTCTACGTCCATGTTACTGGAAATAAGTGATACCAGGTCACACTCCAAGTGGGACGCTAACAACTGCTAACCTTCTCCATCTAGCACAAACATTCTCATGACTGGAATGAAATTTTCACTCTGCAGCGGAGTGTGCGGTGATATGAAACTTCCTGGTAGATTAAAACTGTGTGCCCGACCGAGACTCGAACTCACGGCCTTTGCCTTTCGCGGGCAAGTGCTCTACCTCGAGTCTCGGTCCGGCACGCAGTTTTAATCTGCCAGGAAGTTTCATTCTCCTTGACTGATTATAACGTTCTTTTAATTATATTATTTGTGTTTCTTAATGGATACGCAAATCGTGATGTTCGTCTTACGGAAATCTACTGTGTAATGTCTTGTTGAGAAAATGACGTGCTTAATCAGTTTTACTGTAATCCAAAGAAAAATTAAACAACTTAATCTGGAAAACCAGTATGTAATGCCTATGATGAAATCAATCCCTCTGAAATTTACTCAGTCTCGTGAGCACCGAGTTCTATGGCTCTGTGCAGTAAAATGATAAAATTCCCTTTGCAAATAAACAATGAAATACATTTTTCTTAGTTTTTGAGTCGCAACGGATGTAATCTTGGTATTCTGTTCTTTCCACAGTACGCACAGAACACATTTAATCTTGAAACTTCCTGGCAGATTAAAACTGTGTGCCCGACCGAGACTCGAACTCGGGACCTTTGCCTTTCGCGGGCAAGTGCTCTAACTCACATCCGGTACTCACAGCTTTACTTCTGCCAGTATCTCGTCTCCTACCTTCCAAACTTTACAGAAGCTCTCCTGCGAACCTTTCAGGAGTGCTAGTTCTGCAAGGTTCGCAGGAGAGCTTCTGTAAAGTTTGGAAGGTAGGAGACGAGATACTGGCAGAAGTAAAGCTGTGAGTACCGGACGTGAGTCGTGCTTCGGTAGCTCAGATGGTAGAGCACTTGCCCGCGAAAGGCAAAGGTCCCGAGTTCGAGTCTCGGTCGGGCACACAGCTTTAATCTGCCAGGAAGTTTCATATCAGCGCACACTCCGTTGCAGAGTGAAGATTTCATTCTGGAAACATTTAATCTTAGCACAGCGAAGTGCAATGCCGGCCGTAAAATAGTTTCATACAAATAATAGCAATAGATTAGTTGATAAATGAATAACCTTGCAAATGTTCAGTGGAAATATTAGATATTAGCTGAGCTCTGCGCAATGCTGCCCGCATTGAAACTGTTACAAACATTAACACTTTTCTGATTCTAGCACATTAATATTTTTCTGACTCTGATTGAAATATCATTTCTTTTAAAAAATACTCATTGGATTTAAACAAACACGGCATGGAAGAGGGTGTTGAGCTGATAACGGAATATGCTAAGACCGAATGCTCCAGTTTGAAAATTGTATTCAAAATAAAGTTTCTCCTTCACAAAATCTAATACATAACATTTTACATTAACTTGAAATTGAGTTAACTTCTAAACTGTTCTACAATTCTCACTTACTGTCGTAATTAAAAATACTTGGACTGTTACATGAGAAAAAGTCTGACATCGTTTGGCAACATAGTCCCAAAATTAAACTTCTCGGTATGAGCACTACAAAACACACAAAATATTACAAATCGGGCATACCTCATCAACCTACACATTAAATCTGATGGATAATACTTGGATCCTACATTCAAGGGTCAGTACCGTAAAATTAGCAAGATCCACATTGCCCTGCTGCATACGTAAAACAAAATATACAAAATTTCATTACCTTACAAAACTGTATTGTGCTGCGTCCATAGGCCAACAGCTAAATTCTCACAGATAACCACTAACTTTAAGTCTTACATCCTACCTTTAACAGTGTGCAACGGCAACCGCTACTGCGCTCTGTGCACCCCTACTTACAATCGATTCTGCCACTCAGGCAAAATCTTTGGTTCAGTGGTGTCAAAGATACAATCTCTTCTACATGTCATAACAATTTCATGTCTTTTTCATGAAATATATTGCAAAATCGGGCTCCACGTACAAGTGAACCCCTCACGTGATTTATTAACTTTGTCAACAGTAGTTGCTATAATGACATCATGATCGCTTATCCTCGTTTCTATGCTGACTTTCCCGATAAGATCGGCGGAATTGCTAGCTACATTAATGACTTGGCATACAACAGAGAACTCAGATTTCTGTAGCTGATGTAGTTGACTCTGATGAAGTCTAATTTCAAAAAGTTATGCAAATATCCTTAGAGATCTTGAAAAAAACTTAAAAGTGGCGATGTTCCATTAACGGACAGAAATCAAAAATTTTGGAACTGAAAAAAAGCGCGAAAAAGTTGTACCTTATGATTACAACACTGGTGTTCGACAAAAATACGGAAACACAGGAAAGACAATACATTATAATGGCTAATGAGGTGTAGGAAAGCCGTTGGAATCCGAAACAGCTTCCAGTCTTCTCGGAATTGATGGTTGCAGGTACTTTATGGCTTTCAGGGGACTCTTACGAGGTGCATTCAAGTTCTAAGGCCTCCGATTTTTTTTTTTTTTTCTAATTAACTACTCACCCGAAATCGATGAAACTGGCGTTACTTCTCGACGTAATCGCCCTGCAGACGTACACATTTTTCACAACGCTGACGCCATGATTCCATCGCAGCGGCGAAGGCTTCTTTAGGAGTCTGTTTTGACCACTGGAAAATCACTGAGGCAATAGCAGCATGGCTGGTGAATGTGCGGCCACGGAGAGTGTCTTTCATTGTCGGAAAAAGCCAAAAGTCACTAGGAGCCAGGTCACGTGAGTAGGGAGCATGAGGAATCACTTCAAAGTTGTTATCACGAAGAAACTGTTGCGTAATGTTAGCTCGATGTGCGGGTGCGTTGTCTCGGTGAAACAGCAAACGCACAGCCCTTCCCGGACGTTTTTGTTGCAGTGCAGGAAGGAATTTGTTCTTCAAAACATTTTCGTAGGATGCACCTGTTACTGTAGTACCCTTTGGAACGCAATGGGTAAGGATTACGTCCTCGCTGTCTCAGAACACGGACACCATCATTTTTTCAGCACTGGCGGTTACCCGAAATTTTTTTGGTGGCGGTGAATCTGTATGCTTCCATTGAGCTGACTGGCGCTTTGTTTCTGGATTGAAAAATGGCATCCACGTCTCATCCATTGTTACAACCGACGAAAAGGAAATCCCATTCGTGCTGTCCTTGCGTGTCAACATTGCTTGGCAACATGCCACACGGGCAGCCACGTGGTCGTCCGTCAGTATTCGTGGCACCCACCTGGATGACACTTTTCGCATTTTCAGGTCGTCATGCAGGATTGTGTGCACAGAACCCACAGAAATGCCAACTCTGGAGGCGATCTGTTCAACAGTCATTCGGCGATCCCCCAAAACAATTCTCTCCACTTTCTAGATCATGTCGTCAGACCGGCTTGTGCGAGCCCGAGGTTGTTTCAGTTTGTTGTCACACGAAGTTCTGCCTTCATTAAACTGTCGCACCCACGAACACACTTTCGACACATCCATAACTCCATCACCACATGTGTCCTTCAACTGTCGATGAATTTCAATTGGTTTCACACCACGCAAATTCAGAAAACGAATGATTGCACGCTGTTCAAGTAAGGAAAACGTCGTCATTTTAAGTATTTAAAACAGTTCTCATTCTCGCCCTTGGCGGTAAAATTCCATCTGCCGTACGGTGCTGCCATCTCTGGGACGTATTGACAATGAACGCGGCCTCATTTTAAAACAATGCGCATGTTCCTATCTCTTTCCAGTCCGGAGAAAAAAAATCAGAGGCCTTAGAACTTGAATGCACCTCGTACATCGTCCTTCCTGCAAAGTAGTGGAATGTTTAAGCAACCATGGTCGATATGTACAGAGATCATTCACTCGTAACTTTAAAGTAGACCATTAAGGTTCAGTAACACTGAGATCTGGTGGCTGGGCAGTCCAGGGGAGTTCTGACAGTTTATCTTCGTGATCATGAAACCAGTGCTGGAAGCTGCGACCTGTGTGAACACGTGCCATATCTTCTTGGAATACAACGTCACCATTGGGGAACTAGTGTTGTACCGTGAGATGGACCTGATAATCCAAAATGGTCACATAATCCTAGGCAATAATACGACATTCCAGAGAGAATACATCTACATTTACATGGATACTCTGCAAATGACATTTAAGTACCTGGCAGAGGGTTCATCGAACCCGATTCACATTAATTCTCTATTATTCCAATTTCGGACAGTGCGCGGAAAAAACGAACACCTATATCTTTCCGCGCGAGCTCTGATTTCCCGGATTTTATTACGTTCATCGTTTTTCCATATGTAGTTCGACGTCAACAAAATATTTTCGCATTCGGAGGAGAAAGTTGGTGATTGGAATTTCGTGAGAAGATTTCGCTGCAACGAAATACGCCTTTGTTTTGATGACGTCCACACAAAATGCTGCATAATGTCAGTGATGCTCTCTTTCTATCCTACTTCGCCATAATACAAAACGTGCTGTTCTTCTTTGAACATTCTCGACGTACACCGTTAACCCTATCTGCTAAGGATCCCACGCCGCTCAGCAATACTCCAAAATATGACGGACAAGTGTAACGTAGACAGTCTCTTTGGTAGATCTATTACATTTTCTAAGTGTTCTGCCAAAAAAACGCGATCTTTAGTTTGCCTTCTCCCACAACATTTTCTGTGTGCTTTTTCCAGTTAAACTTGTTCTTAATTGTAATTGCTAGGTATTTAGATAAATTTACAGCCTTTAGATTTGACTGATTTATCGTGTAACCGAAGATCAACGGATTCATTCTAGCACTCGCGTTCAAACCTCTCCCTAAAAAGTTTATGAATTACTGTGCTGATAAACCTCTTATGTTATTTGATTTTCAAACAGCTGAGCAGAACTGAACGTACTCAGATATTTCTCTCTCTACTTATTCTCATCAACACTAAACTGACACACAATATTTTTAGCGCAACGCAATCTGACTTTCAATAATCCCTACAAAAGAATGGCCCTGACTAACAATAACCTATACCTTCCATGAATTACTTACCTCACAAAAATCTTCGTTACTCGAACTACTGCAATACAGCGATCGCCAATGCTGCCAGCAAAATAAAAGATTCTAACTACTGAAGGCACTAACTACTGATAGGCATAGTGAGCAAATGAAAGATTTTGATAGAGAACAAACAATGTACTTACCTTAATATTTTTCAAAAGTCATCATGTATATACAGGGTGTTACAAAAAGGTACGGCCAAACTTTCAGGAAACATTCCTCACACACAAATAAAGATAAGATGTTATGTGGACATGTGTCCGGGAACGCTTAATTTCCATGTTAGAGCTCATTTTAGTTTCTTCCACCTACAGTCAATGGAGCACGTTATCATGATTTCATACGGGATACTCTACCTGTGCTGCTAGAACATGTGCCTTTACACGTACGACACAACATGCGGTTCATGCACGATGGAGCTCCTGCACATTTCAGTCGAAGTGTTCGTACGCTTCTCAACAACAGATTCGGTGACCGATGGATTGGTCGAGGCGGACCAATTCCGTGGCCTCCACGCTCTCCTGACTTCAACCCTCTTGACTTTCATTTATGGGGGCATTTGAAAGCTCTCGTCTAAGCAACCCCGGTACCAAATGTAGAGACTCTTCGTGCTCGTATTGTGGACGGCTGTGATACAATACGCCATTCTCCAGGGCTGCATCAGCGCATCAGGGATTCCATGCGACGGAGGGTGGATGCATGTATTCTCGCCAGCGGAGGACATTTTGAACATTTCCTGTAACAAAGTGTTTGAAGTCACGCTGGTACCTTCTGTTGCTGTGTGTTTCCATTCCATGATTAATGTGATTTGAAGAGAAGTAATAAAATGAGCTCTAGCATGGAAAGTAAGCGTTTCCGGACACATGTCCACATAACATATTTTCTTTCTTTGTGTGTGAGGAATGTTTCCTGAAAGTTTGGCCGTACCTTTTTGTAACACCCTGTATATATATATATATATATATATATATATATATATATATATATATATATATATATATATATATATATATATATATCCACCACTGCTGGCGGCTCACCTCCAACTGCGCAACGCTACGCGCTGTTCACATCCCTCTGCCGCTGCCCAACACTACAACAGCAAATATTCCAGCAATACAAACCAGCCACAGACTTCACGCAGCACAGTCAGTGATTTTCACATAGACCGCTATGTGGCGTTACCAACATAAAAACCTAAACAGCTTACTTACAATCTGTGTGACCTCACACTTTTCGTTATTTTGGGTCAATTGCCAATTTTCGCACCATACAGATATCTTCTCTAAATTGTTTTTCAATTTGTTTTGATCTTCTGATGACTTTAGTAGACGATAAACGACAGCATCAACTGCAAACAACCTAGGACCGCTGCTTACGTTGTCTCCTACATCATTTATATAGATAAATAACAGCAAAGGTCCTATAAAACTACCTTGGGGAACGCCAGAAATCACATATATTTTACTCGATAACTTTATGTGACTTACTACGAACTGTGACCTCTCTGACAGGAAATCACGAATCCAGTCACATAACTGATACGATATTCGATTTTCACTACAAACCGCTTTTGTCGTACAGTGTCAAAAGCCTTCTGGGAATCTACAAATATGGAACCCATTTAAAGTCTGTAGTTGTGTTTCACAAGAACTATGTTTTGTAAATCCGTGTTGACAATGTGTCAACGGACCGCCCTCTTCGAGGTAATTCACACTGTTCAAACACAATATATGCTCCAAAATCCTGCTGCATATCGACGTTAATGATATGGGCCTGTAATTTAGTGGATTACTCCTACTACCTTTCTTGACTACTGGTGTGACCTCTGCAACTTTCCAGTCTTTGGGTACGGATCTTCCGTCAGGTGAGCGGTTTAAACCGATTGTTAAGTATGGATGTATTGCACCAGCATACTCTGAAAGGAACGTACCCGGTATGCAGTCTGGACCAAAAGACTTGCATTTATTAAGTGGTTTAAGTTGCTTCACTACTCTGAGGATATGTACTTGTAAGTCACTCATGTTGCCAGCTGTTCTTAATTCGATTTATAGAATATTTACTTCCTCCTCTTTCGTGAAGGAATCTTGTAGGCTAAGTAATTCTGCTTTGGCAGCTCTGTCGTCGATAGAATTTTCATTGCTATCGCGCAGAGAAGGCATTGAATGTGTCTTGCCGCTAGCATACTTTACATGCGACCAGAGTCTCTTTGGATTTTCTGCCAGGTTTCGAGACAAAGTTTCGTTGTGGAAAGAATTGTAACCATCTAGTATTGAAGTCCACGATAATTTTCGAGCTTCCGTAAAAGATCGCCAAATCTTGGGGATTTTGCGTTCGTTTAAATTTGGCATGCTTTTTGCGTTGTTTCTAAGCCATTTTGTGCATCATGGGGGATCAGCTCCGTCGTTTGTTAATTTATTTGGTATAAATCTTTTAGTTGCTGTCGATACTATTTCGTTGAATTCAAGCCACATCTAATCTAGACGTATTTTGTCAATTTGGAAGGAGTGGAAATTGTCTGTCAGGAAGGCGTCAAGTGAATGTTTATTTGCTTTTTGGAATACGTGCATTTTTCGTTTATTTTTGGAGGATTTGGGGACTACAATATTCAGTCTCGCTACGACAGTCCTGTGTTCACTAATCCCTATATCGGTTTTAATGCTGGTTATTAACTCAGGATTATTTGTTGCTAAGAGGTCAAGTGTGTTTTCACAACCGTTTACTATTCGCGTGGGCTCATTAACTAATAGCTCGAAATAATTTTCAGAGAAATCGTTTAGCACACTTGCGGATGACGTTTTATGCCTACCTCCATATTTAAACATGTATTTTCGCCAACATATCGAGGGTCAATTGAAATCACCACCAACCATAATTGTATGAGTCGGGTAGGTGTCTGTAATTAAACTCAGATTTTCTTTGAACCTTTCAGCAATTGTATCATCTGAGTCGGGAGGTCGGTAAAAGGATGCAGTTATTATTTTGTTACTGATGGCAAGAATGACCTCTGCCAATACTAACTCACATGAACAATCTATTTCAATTTCACTGCAAGATAAGCTACTTCTAATAGCAAAAAACACGCCACCGCCAACTGTGTTCAGTCTCTCCATCCCGAAACCGTTGCTTTCTTTTCTGGACACTGTTAGGTTCTTTGCAAAAATTTCGGCTGAACTTGTGTCCGGCTTTAGCCAGCTTTCAGCGGCTGTAACGATTTGAGCATCAATGTTTTCTATTAGTGCTTGGAGCTCTGGTACTTTCCCAACACAGCTACGACAATTTACAACTGTGATTCCGATTGTTCGTGTATCTACAGGGTGTTTCAAAAATGACCGGTATATTTGAAACGGCAATAAAAACGAAACGAGCAGCGATAGAAATACACCGTTTGTTGCAATATGCTTGGGACAACAGTACATTTTCAGGCAGACAAACTTTCGAAATTACAGTAGTTACAATTTTCAACAACAGATGGCGCTGCGGTCTGCGAAACTCTATAGTACGATATTTTCGACATATCCACCATGCGTAGCAATAATATGGCGTAGTCTCTGAATGAAATTACCCGAAACCTTTGACAACGTGTCTGGCGGAATGGCTTCACATGCAGATGAGATGTACTGCTTCAGCTGTTCAATTGTTTCTGGATTCTGGCGGTACACCCGGTCTTTCAAGTGTCCCCACAGAAAGAAGTCACAGGGGTTCATGTCTGGCGAATAGGGAGGCCAATCCACGCCGCCTCCTGTATGTTTCGGATAGCCCAAAGCAATCACACGATCATCGAAATATTCATTCAGGAAATTAAAGACGTCGGCCGTGCGATGTGGCTGGGCACCATCTTGCATAAACCACTAGGTGTTCGCAGTGTCGTCTAAGGCAGTTTGTACCGCCACAAATTCACGAAGAATGTCCAGATAGCGTGATGCAGTAATTGTTTCGGATCTGAAAAATGGGCCAATGATTCCTTTGGAAGAAATGGCGGCCCAGACCAGTACTTTTTGAGGATGCAGGGACTATGGGACTGCAACATGGGGCTTTTCGGTTCCCCATATGCGCCAGTTCTGTTTATTGACGAAGCCGTTCAGGTAAAAATAAGCTTCGTCAGTAAACCAAATGCTGCCCACATGCATATCGCCGTCATCAATCCTGTGCACTATATCGTTAGCGAATGTCTCTCGTGCAGCAATGGTAGCGGCGCTGAGGGGTTGCCACGTTTGAATGTTGTATGGATAGAGGTGTAAACTCTGGCGCACGAGACGATACGTGGACGTTGGCGTCATTTGGACCGCAGCTGCAACACAGCGAACGGAAACCCGAGGCCGCTGTCGGATCACCTGCTGCACTAGCTGCGCGTTGCCCTCTGTGGTTGTCGTACGCGGTCGCCCTACCTTTCCAGCACGTTCATCCCTCACGTTCCCAGTCTGTTGAAATTTTTCAAACAGATCCTTTATTGTATCGCTTTTCGGTCCTTTTGTTACATTAAACCTCCGTTGAAAACTTCGTCTTGTTGCAACAACACTGTGTTCTAGGCGGTGGAATTCCAACACCAGAAAAATCCTCTGTTCTAAGGAATAAACCATGTTGTCTACAGCACACTTGCACGTTGTGAACAGCACACGCTTACAGCAGAAAGACGACGTACAGAATGGCGCACCCACAGACTGCGTTGTCTTCTATATCTTTCACATCACTTGCAGCGCCATCTGTTGTTGAAAATTGTAACTACTGTAATTTCGAAAGTTTGTCCGCCTGAAAATGTACTGTTGTCCCAAGCATATTGCAACAAACGGTGTATTTCTATCGCTGCTCGTTTAGTTTTTATTGCCGTTTCAAATATACCGGTCATTTTTGAAACACCCTGTACGTTCTTCCTGTGGTCGACCTGCACCCTTTCAGACCGAGGCCTTTGTTGTGTTTCCCCGAGACCCTCTAACCTAAAAGACCGCCCAGTCCACGCCACACAGTACCTGATTACCGTGTAGCTGCCTCCTGCGTGTACTGGACTACTGACCTATTGAGCGGGGTCCCAAACCCAATCATCTTATGGTAAAGCTGCCCAAATCAACACCCAACCCGACCCAACCTCCGGCCCCCTTCAGCTTATTTCACTCTTCCTTCGGACGTATACTCGTCCAGAAGTCGTAAAGTGTGAAACAAGACTTATCCGAGTAAGTTACTTTTTTCCGTAGTCACCAGTCCAGATTTCATGGTTTCGTCACCACTTTTTACTGATTCGGCCATTTTACTCAGAGTTCTGTGGTTTTGGAATTGCTGATCGCCCTACAATTCGTAGCATATGGAGCTACCTTCACGTTGTTTTGATGCGACATTCAGTTCTGCAGTGACTTTTGCAGCTGTCGTCCCGTTATTTTTCGTCACAGTTCTCTTCAGTGACCGCCTGTCACAATCACTCAGCACACATTTTCTTTACAGTTGTGGCTGAGCGGATAATATTTTTCTGCTGGCCCTGTATGCGATGTAAATCTTTGATACGGCGTGTCTTGAAACACCAAACACTTCTGCTCCCTTCGCTACGGAAGCTCCCATCATAGAAGTTCCAACAGTTTGCCCACGTTGGTATTCACTCAGCTCCATCATAGCGCACTTGGAGCTTCACAAGACACTGTTCTGATGAAGAACGACACATGCAACATATAGACGCAAATTATCGTGCAAGAGTTTATACACAAAATTTCAAGAACCATTAGTAACATGGGAATCTATAGTCTCCAGTAGGGACCGCGAAGGTAAGATTAGACCAATAACAGTATGTTCAAACTCATTTAAGAAGTCATTCATCACCCACTCTATACGTGACAGCAAAGGGAGGAAACCATAATATTTGATAAAATGGTAAGGACCCTCTTCCACGCACTTCGCAGATTATGTAAGTAGATGTAGAACACTGGTGCACAGTCTAGCGTCCATCGCTTGTTGCCTTGCGGCATTGCAGCCCAATCATTTGCATTCTATTAACGCTAAATTTGGTGTTAGAGTAAACAGTAAAACCATTTTAAAGTTTCCTGACGAAAGGTCATAGTGTTCTGAAACGTTGACTTTAACGACAGAAGTAGTCTGGTAATGAATTTAGTGTTTATGTAGAATGTTCCACAATCCAAGGAGGCGCGCGGGAAGCGAATATTGTATTCGTCTTAAGCATGGCGACAGCGTTCAGAGTATAAGCAAAAGGCGCTCACTTTCAGGAGGGAGCGACGCGTAGTCAGGGCTTGACTGGAAGGCGGTCACGTAGACGGCTATAACAGCTTCGAGAATGTTCTGGACAATTCTGGGTAGTTGGCCTTCCGATCTGCAGAAGCCTGAAAAACGCAGCACGCCTACGAAGAAACCCTCAGCTAAGCGAATGGACTCGTCCATCTGGGAGTGAAAAATAGAGCGGTAGAATACTATTTATTCTCTTTTCGATCCTTAAAAGGGGAATAAACATTGAGATCATCTCTTAAGCGGCTCTAGACAGTCAATAATATTGCACTACAATAGTGTGCGGTATTCTTTACGTTCTTCCTAGACTGATCAATAATCTTGTGCAAGAATACTGTGGTCCGGAATGTTGGACGGAAAAGACGATGCTGCCGCGATCTTCGCTCTACTTCGTTGCAATCAGGAAACGAAGGTGGATAAAAAATTGGTTCAAGGAGCGTCGAAGGCCGCTCACGAAAACTTGTTGAGAGAACTGGAGTCGAATCGAAAAAAGAAAAAAAAAATCGTACCTTCTTGCGTGTTGGTGGACCAACGTGTAATACATTACTGGGAATGGATCTCCCCATACCGACCCGTGGCGATAACATATTAGACCTTCTGGTGACAAACAGACCCGAACTATTTGAAAAAGTTAATGCAGAACAGGGAATCAGCGATCATAAAGCGGTTACGGCATCGATGATTTCTGCCGTAAATAGGAATATTAAAAGGGGTAGGAAGATCTTTCTGTTTAGAAAAAGTGACAAAAAGCAGATTTCAGAGTACATGTTGGCTCAACACAAAAGTTTTGTCTCAAGTACTGATAGTGTTGAGGATCAGTGGACAAAGTTCAAAACCGTCGTACATAATGCGTTAGATGAGTATGTGCCAAGCAAGATCGTAAGAGATGGAAAAGAGCCACCGTGGTACAACAACCGAGTTAGAAAACTGCTGCGGAAGCAAAGGGAACTTCACAGCAAACATAAACATAGCCAAAGCCTTGCAGACAAACAAAAATTACGCGAAGCGATATGTAGTGTGAGGAGGGCTATGCGAGAGGCGTTCAATGAATTCGAAAGTAAAGCTCTATGTACTGACTTGGCAGAAAATCCTAAGAAATTTTGGTGTTATGTCAAAGCGGTAGGTGGATCAAAACAAAATGTCCAGACACTCTGTGACCGAGATGGTACTGAAACAGAGGATGACGGACTAAAGGCCGAAATACTAAATGTCTTTTTCCAAAGTTGTTTCACAGAGGAAGATTGCACTGTAGTTCCTTCGCTAGATTGTCGCACAGATGACAAAATGGTAGATACCGAAATAGACGACAGAGGGATAGAGAAACAATTAAAATCGCTCAAAAGAGGAAAGGCCTCTGGACCTGATGGGATACCAGTTCAATTTTACACAGAGTACGCGAAGGAACTTGCCCCCCTTCTTGCAGCGGTGTACCGTAGGTCTCTAGAAGAGCGTAGCGTTCCAAAGGATTGGAAAAGGGCACAGGTCATCCCCGTTTTCAAGAAGGGACGTCGAACAGATGTACAGAACTATAGACCTATATCTCTAACGTCGATCAGTTGTAGAATTTTGGAGCACGTATTGTGTTCGAGTATAATGACTTTTCTGGAGACTAGAAATCTACTCTGTAGGAATCAGCATGGGTTTCGAAAAAGACGGTCATGTGAAACCCAGCTCGCGCCATTCGTCCACGAGACTCAGAGGGCCATAGACACGGGTTCACAGGTAGATGCCGTGTTTCTTGACTTCCGCAAGGCGTTCGATACAGTTCCCCACAGTCGTTTAATGAACAAAGTAAGAGCATATGGACTATCAGACCAATTGTGTGATTGGATTGAGGAGTTCCTAGATAACAGGACGCAACATATCATTCTCAATGGAGAGAAGTCTTCCGTAGTGAGAGTGATTTCAGGTGTGCCGCAGGGGAGTGTCATAGGACCGTCGCTATTCACAATATACATAAATGGCCTGGTGGATGACATCGGAAGTTCACTGAGGCTTTTTGCAGATGATGCTGTGGTGTATCGAGAGGTTGTAACAATGGAAAATTGTACTGAAATGCAGGAGGATCTGCAGCGAATTGACGCATGGTGCAGGGAATGGCAACTGAATCTCAATGTAGACAAGTGTAATGTGCTGCGAATACACAGAAAGATAGATCCTTTATCATTTAGCTACAAAATAGCAGGTCAGCAACTGGAAGCAGTTAATACCATAAATTATCTGGGAGTACGCATTAGGAGTGATTTAAAATGGAATGATCATATAATGTTGATTGTCGGTAAAGCAGATGCCAGACTGAGATTCATTGAAAGAATCCTAAGGAAATGCAATCCGAAAACAAAGGAAGTAGGTTACAGTACGCTTGTTCGCCCACTGCTTGAATACTGCTCAGCAGTGTGGGATCCGTACCAGATAGGGTTGATAGAAGATATAGAGAAGATCCAACGGAGAGCAGCGCGCTTCGTTACAGGATCATTTAGTAATCGCGAATGCGTTACGGAGATGATAGATAAACTCCAGTGGAAGACTCTGCAGGAGAGACGCTCAGTAGCTCGGTACGGGCTTTTGTCAAAGTTTCGAGAACATACCTTCACCGAAGAGCCAAGCAGTATATTGCTCGCTCCTACGTATAGCTCGCGAAGAGACCATGCGGATAAAATCAGAGAGATTAGAGCCCACACAGAGGCATACCGACAATCCTTCGTTCCACGAACAATACGAGACTGGAATAGAAGGGAGAACCGATAGAGGTACTGAAGGTACCCTCCGCCACACACCGTCAGGTGGCTTGCGGAGTATGGATGTAGATGTAGATGTAGATACATTAGGAAGCTTCACTCCACCCCACCCCACCCCACCCCCACGCCCTCCCCTCGTATCCCATATTCCTATCTTCAGAAAACAAAATAGTACAGTCAGAGGCGCAGTTACACCAAGCCAGCACGTGTGTATTATACTACAATACCTTGCCATTGGCATTCTTTCGAAGACTCGAAATTTGCAAGTGCAGTTTCGCCTTACAGTATTTGACAAATAGTCATGGAAACGTGTCATGCACGTGTCATGCAACAATTAATATCTATATATACTTTTATTATATCTTATAATGTGGTATCGGACCTCCTTTTGGCTGGCGTAGATCAGTAACTCGGTGTTGCATCGACTCAACAGTCGTAGCAAGTCTCCTGCAGAATACCGAGCCACGCTGCCTCTACAGCCGTGGTTGCCAGAGCAGAATGTTTTGCAGGGACTGACGTCTCGATTATGTACTATATACACTCCTGGAAATTGAAATAACAACACCGTGAATTCATTGTCTCAGGAAGGGGAAACTTTATTGACACATTCCTGGGGTCAGATACATCACATGATCACACTGACAGAACCACAGGCACATAGACACAGGCAACAGAGCATGCACAATGTCGGCACTAGTACAGTGTATATCCACCTTTCGCAGCAATGCAGGCTGCTATTCTCCCGTGGAGACGATCGTAGAGATGCTGGATGTAGTCCTGTGGAACGGCTTGCCATGCCATTTCCACCTGGCGCCTCAGTTGGACCAGCGTTCGTGCTGGACGTGCAGACCGCGTGAGACGACGCTTCATCCAGTCCCAAACATGCTCAATGGGGGACAGATCCGGAGATCTTGCTGGCCAGGGTAGTTGACTTACACCTTCTAGAGCACGTTGGGTGGCACGGGATACATGCGGACGTGCATTGTCCTGTTGGAACAGCAAGTTCCCTTGCCGGTCTAGGAATGGTAGAACGATGGGTTCGATGACGGTTTGGATGTACCGTGCACTATTCAGTGTCCCCTCGACGATCACCAGTGGTGTACGGCCAGTGTAGGAGATCGCTCCCCACACCATGATGCCGGGTGTTGGCCCTGTGTGCCTCGGTCGTATGCAGTCCTGATTGTGGCGCTCACCTGCACGGCGCCAAACACGCATACGACCATCATTGGCACCAAGGCAGAAGCGACTCTCATCGCTGAAGACGACACGTCTCCATTCGTCCCTCCATTCACGCCTGTCGCGACACCACTGGAGGCGGGCTGCACGATGTTGGGGCGTGAGCGGAAGACGGCCTAACGGTGTGCGGGACCGTAGCCCAGCTTCATGGAGGCGGTTGCGAATGGTCCTCGCCGATACCCCAGGAGCAACAGTGTGCTGGGAAGTGGCGGTGCGGTCCCCTACGGCACTGCGTAGGATCCTACGGTCTTGGCGTGCATCCGTGCGTCGCTGCGGTCCGGTCCCAGGTCGACGGGCACGTGCACCTTCCGCCGACCACTGGCGACAACATCGATGTACTGTGGAGACCTCACGCCCCACGTGTTGAGCAATTCGGCGGTACGTCCACCCGGCCTCCCGCATGCCCACTATACGCCCTCGCTCAAAGTCCGTCAACTGCACATACGGTTCACGTCCACGCTGTCGCGGCATGCTACCAGTGTTAAAGACTGCGATGGAGCTCCGTATGCCACGGCAAACTGGCTGACACTGACGGCGGCGGTGCACAAATGCTGCGCAGCTAGCGCCATTCGACGGCCAACACCGCGGTTCCTGGTGTGTCCGCTGTGCCGTGCGTGTGATCATTGCTTGTACAGCCCTCTCGCAGTGTCCGGAGCAAGTATGGTGGGTCTGACACACCGGTGTCAATCTACATCTACATCTACATCTATACTCCGCGAGCCACCTTACGGTGTGTGGCGGAGGGTACTTATTGTACCACTATCTGATCCCCCCTTCCCTGTTCCATTCACGAATTGTGCGTGGGAAGAACGACTGCTTGTAAGTCTCCGTATTTGCTCTAATTTCTCGGATCTTTTCGTTGTGATCATTACGCGAGATATATGTGGGCGGTAGTAATATGTTGCCCATCTCTTCCCGGAATGTGCTCTCTCGTAATTTCGATAATAAACCTCTCCGTATTGCGTAACGCCTTTCTTGAAGTGTCCGCCACTGGAGCTTGTTCAGCATCTCCGTAACGCTCTCGCGCTGACTAAATGTCCCCATGACGAATCGCGCTGCTTTTCGCTGGATCATGTCTATCTCTTCTATTAATCCAACCTGGTAAGGGTCCCATACTGATGAGCAATACTCAAGAATCGGACGAACAAGCGTTTTGTAAGCTACTTCTTTCGTCGATGAGTCACATTTTCTTAGAATTCTTCCTATGAATCTCAACCTGGCGCCTGCTTTTCCCACTATTTGTTTTATGTGATCATTCCACTTCAGATCGCTCCGGATAGTAACTCCTAAGTATTTTACGGTCGTTACCGCTTCCAATGATTTACCACCTATGGCATAATCGTACTGGAATGGATTTCTGCCCCTATGTATGCGCATTATATTACATTTATCTACGTTTAGGGAAAGCTGCCAGCTGTCGCACCATGCATTAATCCTCTGCAGGTCTTCCTGGAGTACGTACGAGTCTTCTGATGTTGCTACTTTCTTGTAGACAACCGTGTCATCTGCAAATAGCCTCACGGAGCTACCGATGTTGTCAACTAAGTCATTTATGTATATTGTAAACAATAAAGGTCCTATCACGCTTCCTTGCGGTACTCCCGAAATTACCTCTACATCTGCAGATTTTGAACCGTTAAGAATGACATGTTGTGTTCTTTCTTCTAGGAAATCCTGAATCCAATCACAAACCTGGTCCGATATTCCGTAAGCTCGTATTTTTTTCATTAAACGTAAGTGCGGAACCGTATCAAATGCCTTCCTGAAGTCCAGGAATACGGCATCAATCTGCTCGCCAGTGTCTACGGCACTGTGAATTTCTTGGGCAAATAGGGCGAGCTGAGTTTCACATGATCTCTGTTTGCGGAATCCATGTTGGTTATGATGAAGGAGATTTGTATTATCTAAGAACGTCGTAATACGAGAACACAAAACATGTTCCATTATTCTACAACAGATTGACGTAAGCGAAATAGGCCTATAATTATTCGCATCTGATTTATGACCCTTCTTGAAAATGGGAACGACCTGCGCTTTCTTCCAGTCGCTAGGTACTTTACGTTCTTCCAGCGATCTACGATAAATTGCTGATAGAAAGGGGGCAAGTTCTTTAGCATAATTACTGTAGAATCTTAAGGGTATCTCGTCTGGTCCGGATGCTTTTCCGCTACTAAGTGATAGCAGTTGTTTTTCAATTCCGATATCGTTTATTTCAATATTTTCCATTTTGGCGTCCGTGCGACGGCTGAAGTCAGGGACCGTGTTACGATTTTCCGCAGTGAAACAGTTTCGGAACACTGAATTCAGTATTTCTGCCTTTCTTCGGTCGTCCTCTGTTTCGGTGCCATCGTGGTCAACGAGTGACTGAATAGGGGATTTAGATCCGCTTACCGATTTTACATATGACCAAAACTTTTTAGGGTTCTTGTTTAGATTGTTTGCCAATGTTTTATGTTCGAATTCGTTGAATGCTTCTCTCATTGCTCTCTTTACGCTCTTTTTCGCTTCGTTCAGCTTTTCCTTATCAGCTATGATTCGACTACTCTTAAACCTATGATGAAGCTTTCTTTGTTTCCGTAGTACCTTTCGTACATGATTGTTATACCACGGTGGATCTTTCCCCTCGCTTTGGACCTTAGTCGGTACGAACTTATCTAAGGCGTACTGGACGATGTTTCTGAATTTTTTCCATTTTTGTTCCACATCCTCTTCCTCGGAAATGAACGTTTGATGGTGGTCACTCAGATATTCTGCGATTTGTGCCCTATCACTCTTGTTAAGCAAATATATTTTCCTTCCTTTCTTGGCATTTCTTATTACACTTGTAGTCATTGATGCAACCACTGACTTATGATCACCCTCTTCTACATTCACGGAGTCGAAAAGTTCCGGTCTATTTGTTGCTATGAGGTCTAAAACGTTAGCTTCACGAGTTGGTTCTCTAACTATCTGCTCGAAGTAATTCTCGGACAAGGCAGTCAGGATAATGTCACAAGAGTCTCTGTCCCTGGCTCCAGTTCTGATTGTGTGACTATCCCATTCTATACCTGGTAGATTGAAGTCTCCCCCTATTACAATAGTATGATCACGAAACTTCTTCACGACGTTCTGCAGGTTCTCTCTGAGGCGCTCAACTACTACGGTTGCTGATGCAGGTGGTCTATAGAAGCATCCGACTATCATATCTGACCCACCTTTGATACTTAGCTTAACCCAGATTATTTCACATTCGCATTCGCTAATAACTTCACTGGATATTATTGAATTCTTTACTGCTATAAATACTCCTCCACCATTGGCGTTTATCCTATCCTTGCGGTATATATTCCATTCTGTGTCTAGGATTTCGTTACTGTTCACTTCCGGTTTTAACCAACTTTCCGTTCCTAATACTATATGCGCACTATTTCCTTCAATAAGAGATACTAATTCAGGAACCTTGCCCTGGATACTCCTGCAGTTTACCAATATTACGTTAACTTTTCCTGTTTTTGGTCTCTGAGGACGGACGTTCTTTATCAACGATGATAATGTCCTCTCTGGTAAGCCGTCAGGTATTTTATCGTTTCGCCCAAGGGGGGGTCCCTCTAACCTAAAAAACCCCCGTGTGCACGCCACACGTACTCTGCTACCCTAGTAGCTGCTTCCGGTGTGTAGTGCACGCCTGACCTGTCTAGGGGGGCCCTACAGTTCTCCACCCAATAACGGAGGTCGA
Source organism: Schistocerca cancellata (assembly GCF_023864275.1). Lineage (NCBI taxonomy): Eukaryota > Metazoa > Arthropoda > Insecta > Orthoptera > Acrididae > Schistocerca > Schistocerca cancellata. The sequence continues at coordinate 7,297,284 of NC_064628.1, read as the reverse complement.
TGAATTTGCAACCATTATAGTCGCAGAGTCGTCTGAGCCTCTGGTTTAGACCCTCCACACGGCTCCAAACCAGAGGACCGCGATCGACTCTGGGCACTATGCTGCAGATATTAAGCTCAGCTTGCACTCCGCGTGCGATGCTGGTTGTCTTCACCAAATCAGCCAGCCGCCGGAAGGAACCAAGGATGGCCTCAGAACCCAAGCGGCAGGCGTCATTCGTTCCGACATGTGCTACTATCTGCAGCCGGTCACACCCAGTGCGTTCAATAGCTGCCGGAAGGGCCTCCTCCACATTACGGACGAGACCCCCCGGCAAGCACACCGAGTGCACACTGGCATTCTTCCCCGACCTACCCGCTATTTTCCTGAGGGGCTCCATAACCCGCCTAACGTTGGAGCTCCCTATAACTAATAGGCCCGCCCTCTGTGACTGTCGGGACCTTGCCGGAGAATCGGCCACTGGCCCAACAGGCGAGGCATCCTGTGGTGGCTCGGAAACGATGTCATCACCACTAGGAAGCACCCCGTACCTGTTGGAAAGGGGTAAGGCAGCTGCCACGCGGCCAGATCCCACCTTCGCCTTTCGGCCAGGCACGCGAGAGCCCACCACTGTCCGCCATTCACCCTGGAGTGATGGCTGACCGGTAAGATGCTCACTGCCGGAAGACGCAGCGACTTCAGGGGTTCCATGTGATTCCAAGGCCACCGAAGTAGGCATAGGTCTCACCACAGTTGCCCCAACGCCACTACGAGCCGACGCCTGCGCCTCGAGCTCGATGAGCCTAACAGACAAAGCCTCCACCTGCCCCCGAAGAGTGGCCAATTCTCCTTGCGTCCGCTCACAACAACCACAGTCCCTACACATGACTATGTTTACCCTACCCTATACGGTGACAAATTCCCAAGATAATCTTCTGATGAGCTACTCTGATAATCAAGAAACACTCACTGAAATACGAGACGCGAAAACTACGCTAGGTTTTCCCAGAAAAACTATTTAAAAGCTAAGCGCAGCAAATAAGTACAAAAACGCTTTATACAAACAGTACTCGCTGCTGCTGGTGCTCTCGCTCTGGCTGTCACAAGACAACTGCTGATTCAAGTGACTAGTGGCTAACGGCCGCGAAACAAACAAAGGCGGTTTTAGGGCGCTTTCTGTTCTAAACGATCAAGAAAACACTAAGAAATCTAACACGAAAACTACGTAAAGTCTTATCAAGAACTGTTAGTTACTATGCAGAGCAGATAAACACAAATAGAATCCCTTCCTTAGTGGAAGGTCGTAAACAAAATGCAAAATAAACGCTTTATACAAACAGTACTGTGCTGCTGCTGGTGCTCTCGCTCTACTCAATGTGTTCTTTTTTCCATTTCCAGGAGTGTATGTTCGATTGGCTTCATTTCGGGCCATCTGGGTGGCTAAATGATTCGCTGAAACTGCCTAGAATCGCGAACAACTGTGGCCCGATGACAAAATCCGTAGTTGTTTGAGATCATGAAGTCCGTGAATGGCTACAAATTGTCTCCAAGCAGCCGAACATGACCATTTCCAGTCAATGATCGGTTCAACTGGAGCAGAGGACCCACACAGTCCATCTGAACACAGCCCACATCATTACAGAGCCACCACCAGGTTGCACTGTGCTTTGTTGACAACTTTTATCCATGGTGTCAAGGGGTCTGTACCTTACCTTCAGCTCTTAGCAACTGAAATCGGGACTCGTCTGACCAGGACATGGTTTTACAGTCGTCTAGAGTCAATCTGATATGGACACGAGCCCACGAAAGGCGCCTCATCCTATGTCCTGGTGTTGGCAAACACACACTCGTCGGTCATCTGCCGCCGCAGCCAGTTGTCAAATTTCGCTGCGCTGTCCTAACGGATACGTCGTCGTACGTCTGACTTCGATTTCTGAGGATATTTCACGCAGAGTTGCTTGTCTATTAGCACTGACAACTCTACGCAAATATCGCTGCTCTCGGTCGTTAAGTGAAGGCAGTCGACCACTGCGTTGTCACTGGTGCGACGTAATACCTAGAACTGGGTTTCTTAGCACACTCTTTGCACTGTGGATCTCGGAATATTGAATTCCCTAAAGATTTGCGACATGGAACGTCCCAGGTGTCTAGTTCCAATTACCATTCCGCGTCAAAATCGGTTAATTTCCGTCGTGCGGCGTCACCAGCTCGTGGTCGTGCGGTAGCGTCCTCGCATCCCACGCCCGGGTTCCCGGGTTCGATTCCCGGTGGGGTCAGGGATTTTCTCTGTCTCGTGATGACTGGGTGTTGTGTGATGTCCTTAGGTTAGTTAGGTTTAAGTAGTTCTAAGTTCTAGGAGAATGATGACCTTAGATGTTGAGTCGTATAGTGCTCAGAGCCGTCGTGTGGCCATAATCACGAAATGAAATTTTTTCACATGAACCACCTAAGTATAAATGACATCTCCGCCCATGCACAGCCTTTTTTGCATTGTGTGTGCGATACTACCGTCATGTATATATGCGTATCGCTGTCCTATGACTTTTGAGAGCTGAGTGTATAATCTGACAAATCTGGAGCAATTACATCCAATGGAGACACAAATATGTCATAATAGTTTGTGAACAATTTGCAGTTGCTTCAGCATTAAAACGGACGGAAGGGTAAATAGAAACATCGAGTAATGGAAAACGCGACTGGTTTCAATCCGGCCTGCTAATGAAATTCATAGGAGGGAGAGCAAGGCGCTCGTATTGTACCCTTCCAGTGACACACTTTCGGACATTCAGCATTCTGCTCTTCACATTACTACATGTTCGCTACTGTATAATATACATTGTGCATGCAAAGCTCAAGCCATTTAGGCTTTTAAGCTTCCTAAAATGAGCAAAGAAATGATGGCTTAATTTACTTATTGTTACAGAAACAACCCATGCCTACTCGATCAGTCATCAATAGTATTTAGGACAAGTATTTTAAAAAATGTATACCGGTAGTCTCTGTGGATAGTAGCACACTAAATTTCAATAACTGCAATGATCTTCCTATGACCAAATATCGAAAATTTACTCCTAATTGCCTATCAACTGGAATCGTCTGCCTCATTTCCGTATTTTGTTTGTCTACTCTTTCTTGTATTAAAGTTAGTAATTCTAGTCAGCTACGGACGTATTAGTACACTCCACTGTTAAAACTGAAGGTAATGTATAATTAACTAGGGAACCCGGCAATGCTTTGTGATTGCTAAGTATGTATTGGAATAGGATACACGTCCTAATCTCCTTCTCCCCCTCTCTCTATCCCTCTCTTCCTCCCCCTCCCTTTGTCCATCTCCAGCTCCTCCCCCGCGTTTCTGTCCATCACCTTCCTCCCACTCCCTGTATATCTCTTATCCCACACTCCTCTCTCTCTCTCTCTCTCTCTCTGTCTTCCTTTCCCTTCTTTATATCCATTTCCCCCTCCCTATTATATCCGTTTCCTTCATCTTCTCTGTCCATCTCCTACCCTCCCCCATCCCTCTCACCTTATTTATTCATATTGCAAACGAAACCATGGTTGGGAATACAAGTCAAGAGGTATCGGTAAATCGGTTGGAGTTGTTGTAAACGCAGTCTGAGAGAGGCCTTTCCAGCTGCTGCATCTGTGAGGACAATAGTTTTAATGACAGTATTTCGCATGGTTTGAATCTATAAACAGGCAGGAGTGGAAAGTAAGCCATAAAAACAGTAAGACATCATGGTCTCCTGACCTTCATTGCTTACATATTCCGCCCTCACAATAATGTTCCACACACCAAGACGCTTCATTCGAACCAAAACTCGATAAGATAAAGTCAATGTTGTATGAATTCATGTAAACGATATACAATTACCAAGTAAGCGCACCGTGGTTGAAATACTCAAGGCTGGCGTAGACGCATACATTCCAGACATGACGGCACAGAAGCTTTTAGTTCGGGAGAGAAACTGCACAACAGGACGCCGGTCCCTTCAGAGGACGACCCAGCCTGTGTTGGCCGGTGACCGCCCGTGTAGCAGACAGCGTGGGCCCGAGCGAAAGTGGGGAAACCACCCCGTGTTCGGCTTAAAAGCAAATTCTGCAACATCGTGTGGGAGCAGCCAGCATACGCATTCTTTACACACAGCACGCAGTTTCAGAGATTTTCACAGGGAGACAGCAAACGCCAAACTCCAATGCTACAGGTTTCTGGATTGGTCGCCTTAAACGAAACGTCATTCTCCCGTTTTAGAAGAGCAATGCTGATGGGCAGACGATATTTCTGACGCCTTGAGCTGAAGGAATAATGGAAGAGACCGAAAGATATACCCCTTCACGTCTGGCGTGGAGAGGCGCCGTTCTGTTGTCGCTCTTGGAGCGAGGAACAAGTCCCTCCTCAGTACTTCACTGGGAGAGCACCTCTGTTGAGAGCAAATCGAAGTGCTACTCTATATTGAGTCATTGCGATTAAGCATTGTTCACTGTGTTGGCCGACACACTTATTGTGTGGTGTGAATGGACAGAGTTATAGTTAAATGCCTGCAAGCGAATTTTTTAGTGGCATCGCAGTGGCCTGGTTATCTGACCGGTGTACCACGCCAGTAGTTAGACTAGGGGCGAATAGGAATCCTTGACTTCATCAAGGCATAGGGAGAGTTTGATTGGCGAAGCTCAATCCAGATAGAAAGAGAGTTATCTTATTTGTCAGCAGCGAGCGGTGCAGACAGCAGTCATCACAGCTTACAGTATTGTGCGCTACAGCTATTGCGAGCCCCATATTTCCTTCACAACAGTACACTTCACTGCCTCTCAGCCATTCTGCCAAGTCAACAACCATCTTAAACTTTGTACAGAAATTTTATTAGCGAATCCTTTCCTTGAGAGGTAACTTCACATTCCGAAAAGAACCAGGATATAGCTTGTTCAGTACATTACTAAAAGTGCTATTGTGATTTCTCAGAATTTTTGCAAAATAAATAATAACTTTCGTTAGTTTCATGTTTTTCTTACACTAACTAGGCCAACTCCAGTACAGATTAATCCGTTGCGCAGAATAACAGAATAACAGAGCACCCCCACACCACAAAACAACTTTGCTGTTTTCTGTTAAAAATCACTGCGAAAAGGAAAAAAAATCGCTTATGCTCACAGTGCAGCTCAGAATGTTCTTTTTCGCAACCGGTTCAACAGGAAGTTTTTGCTGTGTAATTGTTATTCGATTTGCCTCTACGCTTTTCGTCAGCCTGACTAACTATCACGTACCTGGACCACAATGCGCACACGCCTCACTGGTGGCATTTTTTCCAAAAAAAAATAAACCACTAACTGAAATCAATTGAATGTATGGTACACATGACATCATCAATCACTACAATACACCGAAGACGTGATTACCACCGACAACAGAAAGACATACCGCTTTCAATTGTATTCTTTTTCGCAAAATATCAATATTCAGTGCAGAATTTGTTGTTTTTATGAAAACGTGCAATATAAGAACTAGCAACTGATGGTCACTTTTTTTTTCTCTCTCTCTCTCTTTTTTTTTTTTTTAGAAAACATGTGACAGCCGAACTGTTAAATCGACATGTGACAGCCGAACTGTTAAATCGACCGTCACATTTCTTTAATTACGATTTTCAAACGAACACAACCACAGCAAAAATGAAAGTCAGCCAGATCGGTCGAGTCGGTCGGAAGCTATGGTCTTCCGCATTTGCGGCAATTGATATTTATTTACGTAGATTAGCTGCAACCAGTTGCTTTTATACGTGTCTATTTGCCCATGGTGACATTTGAAGATGCCTGACATCCCATCGTCAGATATTTACATTTATTTAAGTGTCGTATTTCTTGCCTAAGCGTGTTTCAGAATTCTGCAACGGAAGTTTTTATGACAGCTACTGTACAACATGTGCACCTCCGTCACTGAGCGGTCACCGCGACTGACTGCCATGCGGAGCTACCGGGTTCGATTTCCGGTACTGTAAGGAATGTTTCCTAGGTGAGAGGACTGGTACAGGGTGCACTTGGACTTGTGATGCCAACTGATAGTCTACTAGATCGATCACTGGCGGTTCCGAAGGTCAAGAAATGCGACAGCGACCGGGGAAGGGATGGGCCATCCAAATGGCCCTCCATACCCCATCCCATGACACTGCTGGCAGAGGGTGGCATGGTGGGTGACTGCTCGGTCCCGGTTGGCGCGTCTAGGGACAGAACGCATAACTCTACCTGTTCTAAAACGTCGTAAGTAAAGAGACAATGTTCACGGGGAGTACATGGGTGTGGAAATCTGAAGATGGGGTAAACATATAATGAATATTCATAGATTTCCAGAACGCTTTTGATAAAGCTCCCCACAAGTGTCTATTAATCGAACTGCGTGCATATAGTTGTGTGACTGGATTCGTGATTTTCTCTCAGAGAGGTCACAGTTCGTAGTGATAGACGGTAAATCATCGAGTAGAACAGAAGTGATATCTGGCGTTCCGCAAGGTAGTGTCTTAGGCCCTCTGCTGTTGCTGATTTATATAAATGATCTAGGTGATAATCTGAGCAGCACCCTTAGATTGTTTTCAGATGACGCTGTAATTTACCGTCTAGTAAAATCATCAGACGATCAATTCCAATTACAAAATGATCTAGAGAGAATTTATGTATGGTGCGAAAAGTGGCAATTAGCACTAGACAAAGATAAGTGCGAGGTCATCCACATGTGTACTAAAAGAAATCCGATACATTTTGGGTATACGATAAATCGCACAAAACTAAGGGCTGTCAATTCGACTAAATACCTAGGAATTACAATTACGAGCAAACTTAAATGGGAAAGACCACATAGGCGAAACAAAGACTGCACTTTGTTGGCAGAACACTTACAATTAGAAGATGCGACAAACCCACTAAAGAGACAGCGTACATTACCCTTGTCCGTCCTCTGCTGGAATATTGCTGCGCGGTATGGGAACCTTACCAGATAAGATTGACGGTGGACATCGAAAAAATGCAAAGAAGGGCAACTCGTTTCGTGTTATCGCGTAATAGGTGTGAGAGTGTCACTGATATGATACGCGAGTTGGGGTGGCAGTCAATGAGACAAAGGCGGTTTTCTTTGAAGCGAGATCTATTTACGAAATTTCAATCAATAAGTTTCTCTTCCGAATGAGTAAATATTTTGTCGACACAAACCTACGTATGGGGAAATGATCATCACAATAAAATAAGAGGAATCAGAGCTCGAACGGAAAGATTTAGGTGTTCCTTTTTCCCACGCGCCATTCGAGAGTGGAATGGTAGAGAAGTAGTATGAAAATGGTTCGGTGAACCGTCTGCCAGTCACTTAAGTGTCAATTGCAGAGTAACCATGTAGACGCAGACAGTCTCAACCACCAGTTACAGAAAAGTACCTTCCGCCGCTCTCAAATGAATAAAATGTCTGTCTTTCTTTGAACTTCAATATTTAATTTCAGAATGTCGTCGATCTTTTCTTTCACGTGTACTCTCAAAACTCGTATTGCGGGACACAGTTTTGTTGGCGTGAGGCGCCGGGAAGCGGATTCCGTTCACATATGCGTTTACTCAACAAACATTAACGTCGCTGGCGCTGTACTTTTGCCTTTATGCTCTATGAGCGTTACAGCCACGTCACGTGACGCTTATGTAAGCGTGTGAATCAGACCCGCAGGTCAACAGAGGTCGCTCGTTCCTGCTGTAAAGTAACGCGGTGAAACATGCGGTGGGGGCGCAATGTTTTGAATACTTTATTTCAAAACCCGCTTGGCAGAGAATGTAACTTTGCAGAGTGTAACTGGTACAAGTAAGATTAAGCCCGCATTTTCTGCAAGCGAGAAGTTTCCGCGACTGTCATAACTTCATGACGAACACGCAGGAATAGCGTGTTATGGGTTCTTGGTTTCCTGTGAGGACTCTGCGCGCTATGGTGGCAGGTAGAGACTATCACATGTCAAGCAAGGCTTTCAGAGACCACGGCGTTTCATAATACACTCCTGGAAATGGAAAAAAGAACACATTGACACCGGTGTGTCAGACCCACCATACTTGCTCCGGACACTGCGAGAAGGCTGTACAAGCAATGATCACACGCACGGCACAGCGGACACACCAGGAACCGCGGTGTTGGCCGTCGAATGGCGCTAGCTGCGCAGCATTTGTGCACCGCCGCCGTCAGTGTCAGCCAGTTTGCTGTGGCATACGGAGCTCCATCGCAGTCTTTAACACTGGTAGCATGCCGCGACAGCGTGGACGTGAACCGTATGTGCAGTTGACGGACTTTGAGCGAGGGCGTATAGTGGGCAATCGGGAGGCCGGGTGGACGTACCGCCGAATTGCTCAACATGTGGGGCGTGAGGTCTCCACAGTACATCGATGTTGTCGCCAGTGGTCGGCGGAAGGTGCACGTGCCCGTCGACCTGGGACCGGACCGCAGCGACGCACGGATGCACGCCAAGACCGTAGGATCCTACGCAGTGCCGTAGGGGACCGCACCGCCACTTCCCAGCAAATTAGGGACACTGTTGCTCCTGGGGTATCGGCGAGGACCATTCGCAACCGTCTCCATGAAGCTGGGCTACGGTCCCGCACACCGTTAGGCCGTCTTCCGCTCACGCCCCAACATCGTGCAGCCCGCCTCCAGTGGTGTCGCGACAGGCGTGAATGGAGGGACGAATGGAGACGTGTCGTCTTCAGCGATGAGAGTCGCTTCTGCCTTGGTGCCAATGATGGTCGTATGCGTGTTTGGCGCCGTGCAGGTGAGCGCCACAATCAGGACTGCATACGACCGAGGCACACAGGGCCAACACCCGGCATCATGGTGTGTGGAGCGATCTCCTACACTGGCCGTACACCACTGGTGATCGTCGAGGGGACACTGAATAGTGCACGGTACATCCAAACCGTCATCGAACCCATCGTTCTACCATTCCTAGACCGGCAAGGGAACTTGCTGTTCCAACAGGACAATGCACGTCCGCATGTATCCCGTGCCACCCAACGTGCTCTAGAAGGTGTAAGTCAACTACCCTGGCCAGCAAGATCTCCGGATCTGTCCCCCATTGAGCATGTTTGGGACTGGATGAAGCGTCGTCTCACGCGGTCTGCACGTCCAGCACGAACGCTGGTCCAACTGAGGCGCCAGGTGGAAATGGCATGGAAAGCCGTTCCACAGGACTACATCCAGCATCTCTACGATCGTCTCCATGGGAGAATAGCAGCCTGCATTTCTGCGAAAGGTGGATATACACTGTACTAGTGCCGACATTGTGCATGCTCTGTTGCCTGTGTCTATGTGCCTGTGGTTCTGTCAGTGTGATCATGTGATGTATCTGACCCCAGGAATGTGTCAATAAAGTTTCCCCTTCCTGGGACAATGAATTCACGGTGTTCTTATTTCAATTTCCAGGAGTGTATATTTTCAACAGCCACACTTCGTACTGTTCTTGCTTGGAGGCATAACAATCCACTTCTCTGACCAAAATTCATTTTAGCGTTTTGACATAACTGTCTGAAGCAGAGATAGATGCTATCTGGGAGCATTTCTGTAATGAGATAGGTTTGCAGGATGGCAAAAATCAGAACCATTTCCAACACAATGTAAGAAACTTCCTGGCAGATTAAAACTGTGTGCATGTGCCCCGGACCGAGACTCGAACTCGGAACCTTTGCCTTTAGAGGGCAAGCGCTCTGGCACCTTTTTTATTTTTATTTTTATTATTTATTTATTTATTTATTGAGGGCAGATAACCCTCTGACCGAACACGCTGAGCTATCGTGACGGCGTACGATCTGAGCCACCCAAGCACAACTCACGCCCCGTTCTCATAGCTTTACTTCTACATCTACATCTACATTCATACTCCGCAAGCCACCCAACGGTGTGTGGCGGAGGCCACTTTACGTGCCACTGTCATTACCTCTCTTTTCTGTTCCAGTCGCGTATGGTTCGCGGGAAGAACGATTGTCTGAAAGCCTCCGTGCGCGCTCTAATCTCTCTAATTTTACATTCGTGATCTCCTCGGGAGGTATAAGTAGGGGGAAGCAATATATTCGATACCTTATCCAGAAACGCACCCTCTCGAAACCTGGCGAGCAAGCTACACCGCGATGCAGAGCGCCTCTCTTGTAGAGTCTGCCACTTGAGTTTGCTAAACATCTCCGTAACGCTATCACGGTTACCAAATAACCCTGTGACGAAACGCGCCGCTCTTTTTTGGATCTTCTCTACCTCCTCCGTCAACCACACTGATAAGCAATACTCAAGTATAGGTCGAACGAGTGTTTTGTAAGCCACCTCCTTTGTTGATGGACTACATTTTCTAAGGACTCTCCCAATGAATCTCAACCTGGCACCCGCCTTACCAACAATTAATTTTATATGATCATTCCACTTCAAATCGTTCCGTAGGCATACTCCCAGATATTTTACAGATGTAACTGCTACCATTGTTTGTTCCGCTACCATATAATCATACAATAAAGGGTCCTTCTTTCTATGTATTCGCAATACATTACATTTGTCTATGTTAAGGGTCAGTTGCCACTCCCTGCACCAAGTGCCTATCCGCTGCACATCTTTCTGCATTTCGCTACAATTTTCTAATGCTACAGCTTCTCTGTATACTACAGCATCATCCGCGAAAAGCCGCATGGAACTTCCGACACTATCTACTAGGTCATTTATATATATTGAGAAAAGCAATGGTCCCATAACACTCCCCTGTGGCACGCCAAAGGTTACTTTAACGTCTGTAGACGTCTCTCCATTGATAACCACATGCTGTGTTCTGTTTGCTAAAAACTCTTCAATCCAGCCACACAGCTGGTCTGATATTCCGTAGGCTCTTACTTTGTTTATCAGGCGACAGTGCAGAACTGTATCGAACGCCTTCCGGAAGTCAAGGAAAATGGCATCTACCTGGGAGCCTGTATCTAATATTTTCTGGGTCTCATGAACAAGTAAAGCGAGTTGGGTCTCACACGATCGCTGTGTCCGGAATCCATGTTGGTTCCTATAGAGTAGATTCTGGGTTTCGAAAAACGACATGATACGCGAGCAAAAAACATGTTCTAAAATTCTACAACAGATCGACGTCAGAGATATAGGTCAACAGCTTTGCGCCTCTGCCCTTGAAGACTGCGACTACCTGTGTTCTTTTCCAATCATTTTGAACCTTCCGTTCCTCTAGAGACTTGCAGTACACGGCTGTTAGAAGGGGGGCAAGTTCTTTCGAGTACTCTGTGTAGAATCGAATTTGTATCCCGTCAGGTCCAGTGGACTTTCCTCTGTTGAGTGATTCCAGTTGCTTTTCTATTCCTTGGACACTTACTTCTGCCAGTATCTCATCTCGAACCTTCCAAGCCTCACAGAAGCTCATATCAGCGCACACTCCGATGCAGGGTGAAAATCTCATTCTGGAAACAAAATGGAAGTTCATTCCTGAGCCTAGCCTCTGCTACCAATAGGACAAGCAGGCGGGTAGTAAACCAAGTAATCAAAATGAACGTCACAGCGAACGTCCTTGGCCGGCCGGAGTAGCCGAGCGGTTCTAGGCGCTACAGTCTGTTACCGCGCGACCGCTACGGTCGCAGGTTCGAAACTTGCCTCGGTCATGGATGGGTGTGATGTCCTCAGGTTAGTTACGTTTAAGTAGTTCTAAATTCTAGGGGACTGATGACCTCAGAAGTTAAGTCCGATAGTGCTCAGAGCCATTTGAACCATTTGAACGTCCTTGGTAAGCTCCAGCAGTGTCTGTAACTACTGGAAATGAAATATTTTTGCAGCGTTAGCATTCGAACCGCCCATAGACACCATCCCAGTACCTACTGAGCTTATAAAAACAGTTCGACTGCGTGAATGACAGTAGAGCAACAATCTTTGCTTGGACTTCAGAACAGAAAATGCGAAGATGCAGACTCTACAGAACATTTTCTTGTTGTTTGTTTGTAACTGGCAGGAAAGAAAGGAATAGTGGTAATTGACATGTTAAACTGACTAACGGAAAACTCTGTCGCTGAATGAATATGCGGAGGTGACTTGGTAGGTACGTTATCACTATATCAACGACAGACACATCAGCCTGCCTATTTCTGTAAATATCACTTCTAATTATGACATTAACACAAAAGTCTCTGTACGTCCATCTTTTTAGCGGTGGTTGAGGGACTCGGCTGTTTGACAGAAGGTATCAAGTTAAACGCCTTTCAGCCGTCAATTTTAAATCTTATTTTAACGGGCACCCAGTTTCAGCGTTTTACTACGCCTGCCGACCGTCGGCAGGTGATGGTTGAAGTGGTCACTACAACAAGTATCTACTAAAACTTGTATTGCTGGCCCGTGTTTTGATCACAAGTGAGGTAGATTATTCCTACACAGTGGTCTGGGGCCTGAAGACGGCGTAGTGAAACGCTGAAACTGGGTGCCCATTAAAATAAGATTCAAAATTGACGACTGAAAGGCGTTTAATGTGACATCCTTCAACGTAAAAAATACTGCAAGGTACGCTCTACGAAACTTTGATTTTCGTGCAAAATATTTCGATATTATGATCCCATGTCCGAAACATTTTGAAAGAACGTATGCTTTATGTTGTGGTTAGCAGGAGAGCCAACACCGTGTTACTAGAGGAAGCCGAAAGGCACGCGTTTTAGCTCACGCAGGCTGGCGTGACTTCTGCAACAGGACAAGAAAATTAGAATTTAGAAAAAAAACGGACGTAGCTGGTGGAATACTTAACTTTAATCCATTAAGGGTGAACGTCGCTCTTGACTGTACGTGATTCACAGTATCAATAGTAACTGGTAATGGCCGGCCGCGGTGGTGTAGCGGTTCTAGGCGCGCCGTCCGGAACCGCGCGACTGCTACGGTCGCAGGTTCGAATCCTGCCTCGGGCATGGATGTGTGTGATGTCCTTAGGTTAGTTAGGTTTAAGTAGTTCTAAGTTGTAGGGGACTGATGACCACAGATGTTAAGTCCCATAGTGCTCAGAGCCATTTGAACCATTATTTTAACTGGTAATGGCGCCTTGCTAGGTGGTAGCAAATGACATAGCTGAAGGCTATGCTAACTATCGTCTCGGCAAATGAGCTCGTATTTCTTCAGTGAACCATCGCTAGCAAAGTCGGCTGTACAACTGGGCGAGTGCTAGGGAGTCTCTAGACTAGACCTGCCGTGTGGAGGCGCTCGGTCTGCAATCACTGATAGTGGCGACACGCGGGTCCGACGTATACTAACGGACCGCGGCCGATTTAAAGGTTACCACCTAGCAAGTGTGGTGTCTGGCGGTGACACCACACTTTATGCATCAGCATATTAATGTACGAGCACGTATTGCTGTGTTTCGCTATGTAATCAGTGCTAAAAAACAAAAATTTGAGTTTTAGTGATTCTTTCTTAAGTAAGCAAGCAAGCTGTCCGTCGATAGTCTCTCACGTAATGACTCAAACAGCGATGTTTCCCTCTATGTCGAACAATTTCTGTCTCGGATGAATCTTTCATCGCAGCAGTGGCACAAATGTTTCCAAGATTTACATAAAACTGAGTGAAATACTTTCGATTTTGCCCCTTGGAATAGTTGAATCAGTTGTTTCACTCACGTCTAATCTACTGTATTTCTTGAAAGCCATATAGCGATGAAATAAAACCTTGTAGCCAGTGAAACTGTAGACAAGTCATTTCTCCACCAAGTTGTTTCTCAAGGCGCTTCTAGTTCCAGCGAGATGACTACCTCTGTGACGCTCTAGGTCAAGGGCTGCACTTGTATCATTTGAACACTCAAATAGTCTACCTTCAGGCAAGGTCGGGGCAACAGTAGGCGACCCACAAGCAGTTGCTCATCGAAGTCTTGCAACGAGGTAAGTTCTCAAGTCGCGCTTTGCGCGTGTCTTTCTTATACGAGAAATTGGGGCTCATACGGAGGCATACAGACACTCGTTTTTCGCTCGCTCCATTTGCGAGTGGAAGAGGAAAGAATATAACTACTAGTGGTATAGGATACCATCCGCCATGCAGCGTGCGGTGGCTTGAGGAATATCTATGTAGATATAGATCGAAAAGGGATCTGCTACATTTCGGTTACAGGATAAAACACACAAATCTAAAATCTGTAAATCCAAACTAAACACTTGCGGATTACAGTTACGAATAACTTAAATCGGAACGAACACAAAGGTAATGTTGTTGGGAAAGTAAATCAAAGACTGCGATTCATTGGCAGAACACTTAGAAAATGCAACATATCTAGCAAAGAGTCTACTTACACTACACCTGTCCGCCCTCTTCTGTAGTACTGTTGTGTGGTGTAGCATCCGCATTCGATCGGGTTGATAGTGGACAGCGTAAAAATTCAAATAAGCGAATTCTGTTGGCAATCATTAAAGCGAAGGTGATTTTCGTTGCGGCAGGTTCTTCTCATAGAATTGTTCACCAACCTTGTCCTCAGAATGTGTAAATATTTTGTTGGCTCCCATATGCATGGGGAACGATCGGAACGATCATCATAATAAAATGAGTGAAATCAGAGCTCCCACGGAAATATTGAAGTGTTCGTTTATCCCTCGCTCTGTTCGAGAACGGAACTGTAGGGAAATAGCTTGAAGGTGGTTCGATGAAACCTCTGCCAGACACGTAAGTGCAGAGTAATAATGTAGATCCAGATGCAGATGCAGGACCACTCATATACGCAACACACTGGGAAACCTCACATCACTCTGGGATGTCGAGTGCTAAGCCGACGTCGCGCTTGCCACCTCGTCCATTGAGCCTCATCGAACAAAATAAGAACACGAGAAAGCTCTTTAACGGCCTGTTGCCGTCTAGTAGTCTCCCACGCTACATCGTCTTTGTTATCCTCTTGCTGCTACTCCAGCCGCCTGAACTTTCTCATCTATAAAAACCCGCTGTCAACTTAACACACATGTTCCGAGCCCCAAGTGTAAGTGGATGTTCTGTTATTCTTAACACGATTTTGTTATTGGATGAAATGTAGGCAGATTGAATTACAATAACAGGGCGTTTGAAGAAGAGTTTAATTCTTGCGACGAAACTGTGAACAGTCTGCTGTTACTATGCGAAGCAACATCCGCGTCTAAGTCAAATGGAAATCATTGATGTATTATATCACTGTTACTGTGATTAATTAAGCACCAAAGTTTTGATACAGCTTACATACAGGGTGTTTCAAAAATGGCCGGTATATTTGAAACGGCAATAAAAACGAAACGAGCAGCGATAGAAATACACCGTTTGTTGCAATATGTTTGGGACAACAGTACATTTTCAGGCAGACAAACTTTCGAAATTACAGTAGTTGCAATTTTCAACAACAGATGGCGCTGCGGTCTGGGAAACTCTATAGTACGATATTTTCCACATATCCACCATGCGTAGCAATAATATGGCGTAGTCTCTGAATGAAATTACCCTAAACCTTTGACAACGTGTCTGGCGCAATGGCTTCACATGCAGATGAGATGTACTGCTTCAGCTGTTCAATTGTTTCTGGATTCTGGCGGTACACCTGGTCTTTCAAGTGTCCCCACAGAAAGAAGTCACAGGGGTTCATGTCTGGCGAATAGGGAGGCCAATCCACGCCGCCTCCTGTATGTTTCGGATAGCCCAAAGCAATCACACGATCATCGAAATATTCATTCAGGAAATTAAAGACGTCGGCCGTGCGATGTGGCCGGGCACCATCTTGCATAAACCACGAGGTGTTCGCAGTGTCGTCTAAGGCAGTTTGTACCGCCACAAATTCACGAAGAATGTCCAGATAGCGTGATGCAGTAATCGTTTCGGATCTGAAAAAATGGCCAATGATTCCTTTGGAAGAAATGGCGGCCCAGACCAGTACTTTTTGAGGATGCAGGGACGATGGGACTGCAACATGGGGCTTTTCGGTTCCCCATATGCGCCAGTTCTGTTTATTGACGAAGCCGTTCAGGTAAAAATAAGCTTCGTCAGTAAACCAAATGCTGCCCACATGCATATCGCCGTCATCAATCCTGTGCACTATATCGTTAGCGAATGTCTCTCGTGCAGCAATGGTAGCGGCGCTGAGGGGTTGCCGCGTTTGAATTTTGTACGGATAGAGGTGTAAACTCTGGCGCACGAGACGATACGTGGACGTTGGCGTCATTTGGAGCGCAGCTGCAACACGGCGAACGGAAACCCGAGGCCGCTGTCGGATCACCTGCTGCACTAGCTGCGCGTTGCCCTCTGTGGTTGGTGTACGCGGTCGCTCTATCTTTCCGGCACATTCATGCATCACATTCCCAGTCCGTTGAAATTTTTCAAACAGGTCCTTTATTGTATCGCTTTTCAGTCCTTTGGTTACATTAAACCTCCGTTGAAAACTTCGTCTTGTTGCAACAACACTGTGTTGTAGGCGGTGGAATTCCAACACCAGAAAAATCCTCTGTTCTAAGGAATAAACCATGTTGTCCACAGCACACTTGCACGTTGTGAACAGCACACGCTTACAGCAGAAAGACGACGTACAGAATGGCGCACCTACAGACTATGTTGTCTTCTATATCTTTCACATCACTTGCAGCGCCATCTGTTGTTGAAAATTGTAACTACTGTAATTTCGAAAGTTTGTCCGCCTGAAAATGTACTGTTGTCCCAAGCATATTGCAAAAAACGGTGTATTTCTATCGCTGCTCGTTTAGTTTTTATTGCCGTTTCAAATATACCGGTCATTTTTGAAACACCCTGTAAGTATCTTCTTCATAACTAGTGTCGCAATATACAGTGATGGAAAACAATCACGACATTAAGGAGGAGTTGGGGTTAGTCAACAATACCTTTAAGGCGACAAAGACGCCATTATTAATACCTCACTGAGTTTGATCGAGCTTGTGTAATAGTGCTACGAGCAGCTGATGTTCCTTCTGCGATACTGCAGAAAGACTTGGCAGGAATGTAACCACTGTACATGATTGCTGGCAGGGAGGTGACGACAACGTAAGGTCGCAAGAAGACCTAGCTCCCGATCGCCACGTGGCGCTACCGAGGGAAGACCATAGGATTATGCGTATCGCTCTGACGCATCGTAGTACATTGCAGCAGCAATTTTTGCAGCAGTTGGCACTACAGTCACCCAACCAACTGCTATTTCAAGGACAGTTACGAGCCAGACGCCGTGTAGCGTGCATTTCACTGACCCCGAACCAACGCCATTTGCGACTTCAGTGGTGTCAAGACATATCCCATTAGAAGACACGCTGAAGATCCGCTGCGTTTTATGATGAAAGCTGGTTCTGCCTCTCGGTTCCAGTGATAGCTGTACGTTGGTTAGGAGGACAGCTGAAGGCCTGCAACCAGCCTGTCTGCTCGCCAGACACACTGGATCTGCAGCTGGAGTCACGGTGCGGGATGACAGCAGGAACACTCCCGTGATTATCCCACGCACACTGACTGCAGAAGTTGTACATCAGACTGGTGAGTCGATCTGTCGTGGAGCCAGTTATGAACAGCATTCCAGAGGGTGTTTTACAACTGGACAACGCTCGCCCACATACCGCTGTTAGTACCCAACATGCTCTACAGGGGGTAGAGATGTTGACTCTGCATGCTCGGTCACCACATTTGTCTACAATCGAGCCCAAGTGAGACATCAACGGACAAGTCCAGCGTTATCCACAAACAACTTTAAGTGTCCCTCTATCGACCAATCATATTATTCAGACATGGGACTCCACCCCACAAATTGACATACGGCACCTGAACAACACCATGCATCTGCGTTTGTTTGCTTGCATTCAACATTCTGGCGGTTACACTTGTTAATACCGGCCGGTGTGGCCGAGCGCTCGTAGGCGCTTCACTCCGGAACCGCGCGACCGCTACGGTCGCAGGTTCGAATCCTGCCTCGGGCATGGATGTGTGTGCTGTCCTTAGGTTAGTTAGGTTTAAGTAGTTCTAAGTTCTAGGGCACTGATGACCTTAGAAGTTAAGCCCCCATAGTGCTCAGAGCAATTTGAACGATTTTTGTTAGGATGTACTAGCGTGTCTCGTGTACATGAACTTGTGATCATTCAGTGTTAACCACTTAAATATGTTACCTAGACAAATTCATTCCCCAAAATTACGTTATTCTACATTCTTTACTTTTAGTGTTACGCTTTTTTTCCGTCAGTGTATATCACATGAATGAAAGAAATGCGTTAGATCTGTCACCATAACTGACCTAAAAGTGCAGGAATCGAGGTGATACGTGAAGACGGGTGAAGGGACAGTCGTTACGAATACCTGCTCTGAAATGAACACCAGCTCTGTAGTTTCATTAATTTCATTGCTATCTTGAGGGGAAATCATTGATAAACCCCCCTCACATCCCCTCTCCTGCTTACTCATCCCTCAATAAAACTCCGCAGAAAGTCAATCGATTTTACTCCCATCATCTGTTGATCGATTTCATACTTAAGAATCAAGACTCAATACTGAGGCGAATCCATGCACAATCCTCAGACATATCACTAACGCTTTCCAGGCCGAAAGTTGACAGATATCAACAGTCTGGAACCGCGCGACCGCTACGATCGCAGGTTCGAATCCTGCCTCGGCCATGGATGTGTGTGGTGTCCTTAGGTTAGTTAGGTTTAAGTAGTTGTAAGTCCCACGGAACTGATGACCTTAGAAGTTAAGTCCCATGGTGCTCAGAGCCATTTGAACAGATATCAAATGATCCAAAATAGAAAATTCACTGTTTTCTGAAAATTTCCTACATTTTTATGTTATCATTGGCTATATAAAATGGTTCAAATTGCTCTGAACACTATGGGACTTAACTTCTGAGGTCATCAGCCCCTATAACTTAGAACAACTTAAACCTAACTAACCTAGGGCCATCACACACATCCATGCCAGAGGCAGGATTCGAACCTGCGACCGTAGCGGCCGCGCAGTTCCAGACTGAAGCGCCTGGAACCGCACGGCCACACCGGCTGGCTCATTAGCTTTACACTGAGTCGACAAAAGTCATGGGATATATCGTAGCATCGTTCTGATCTGCTTTGGATCGCCTTTGTGCTGCATCTCGACGTGGCATGGACTCGGAAAGTCGTTGGAAGTCTCCAGCAATAATGTTGAGCCGTGCTGCATATACAGAGGAACTGCGAAAATGTTGCGAGTACAGTAATTTGTACGCGAACTGATCTGTCGATCAGGTCCCATAGATGATCGATGGGATTCGTGTCGGACGACCTGGGAAGCCAAATCATTTGCTCGAAATGTCCAGAATGTTCTTCAAACCACCCACCAATAAAAATGGCCCCGTGACAAGGAGGACTGTCATTCATAAAAATTCCTTCGCTCTTTGGAAACATGAAGTTCAAGAACGGCTGCAAATTTTCTCCAGCTAGTGGAACATAATCATTTCCAGTCAATGATAGGTCCAGTTGGGCCACAAGACCCAGTCCATTCCGTATAAACATAGCCCGCACCATTATGGAGCCACCAGTAGCTTGCACAGTCCCTTGCTCACAATTTGTCAGCATGGATCCATGGGGTCTGTATTATACTCGAACCCTACTATCAGCTGTCACCAACTAAAATGTGGACTAGAATGAAATTTTCACTCTACAGCGGAGTGTGCGCTGATATGAAACTTCCTGGCTGATTAAAACTGTGTGCCGGACTGAGACTCGAACTCGGGACCTTTGCCTTTCGCGGGCAAGTGCTCTACCAACTGAGCTACCCAAGCACGACTCACGCCCCGTCCTCACAGCTTTACTTCTGCCAGAACCTCGCCTCCTACCTTCCAAACTTTACAGAAGCTCTCCTGTGAAACTTGCAGAACTAGCACTCCTGAAAGAAAGGATATTGCGGAGACATGACTTATCCTTTCTTTCAGGAGTGCTAGTTCTGCAAGTTTCGCTGGAGAGCTTCTGTAAAGTTTGGAAGGTAGGAGGCGAGGTTCTGGCAGAAGTAAAGCTGTGAGGACGGGGCGTGAGTCGTGCTTGGGTAGCTCAGTTGGTAGAGCACTTGCCCGCGAAAGGCAAAGGTCCCGAGTTCGAGTCTCAGTCCGGCACACAGTTTTAATCAGCCAGGAAGTTTTAAAATGTGGACTCATGTGACCAGGCCAGGGTTTTCCAGTAGTCTAGAGTCTAACAGATAAGAGCCAAGTAGAGGCACTGTATGCGATGTCGTGCTGTTGGCAAAGGGACTCGTGTTGGTCGTCTGCTGCCATAGTCCATTAACTACAAATTTCACCGGATAAGTTAGACGTACGCCCCATATTGATTTCTACACTTGAAACGTCCCCAAATTAAGAATGGCTGTGCTGGAAAAGTGTTATTTGATTTTCTAACAGCTGAGCAAAACTAAACGTACTGAGACTGTTTTGTCTTTACTTATTCTGATCATGTCTAAACTGATACACAATATTTTAGCGCAACGAAAGCTGACTTTCAATAATCCCTACAAAAGAATGGCTCTGACTAACAATAGCCTATCCCCTTCATTAATCACTTACCTCACAAAAATCTTCGTTATTCGAACTACTGCAATACAGTGAGCGCCAATACTGCCAGCTAAATAAAAGATTCTAACTACTGATGGCACTAACTACTGATAGGCATAGTTAGCAAATGAGATATATATATATATATACATATATATATATATATATATATATATATATATATATATATATATATATATATATATACAGGGTGTTTCAAAAATGACCGGTATATTTGAAGCGGCAATAAAAACTAAACGAGCAGCGATAGAAATACACCGTTTGTTGCAATATGCTTGGGACAACAGTACATTTTCAGGCAGACAAACTTTCGAAATTACAGTAGTTACAATTTTCAACAACAGATGGCACTGCGGTCTGGGAAACTCTACAGTACGATATTTTCCACATATCCACCATGCGTAGCAATCATATGGCGTAGTCTCTGAATGAAATTACCCGAAACCTTTGACAACGTGTCTGGCGGAATGGCTTCACATGCAGATGAGATGTACTGCTTCAGCTGTTCAATTGTTTCTGGATTCTGGCGGTACACCTGGTCTTTCAAGTGTCCCCACAGAAAGAAGTCACAGGGGTTCATGTCTGGCGAATAGGGAGGCCAATCCACGCCGCCTCCTGTATGTTTCGGATAGCCCAAAGCAATCACACGATCATCGAAATATTCATTCAGGAAATTAAAGACGTCGGCCGTGCGATGTGGCCGGGCACCATCTTGCATAAACCACGAGGTGTTCGCAGTGTCGTCTAAGGCAGTTTGTACCGCCACAAATTCACGAAAAATGTCCAGATAGCGTGATGCAGTAATCGTTTCGGATCTGAAAAATGGGCCAATGATTCCTTTGGAAGAAATGGCAGCCCAGACCAGTACTTTTTGAGGATGCAGGGACGATGGGACTGCAACATGGGGCTTTTCGGTTCCCCATATGCACCAGTTCTGTTTATTGACAAAGCCGTCCATGTAAAAATAAGCTTCGTCAGTAAACCAAATGCTGCCCACATGCATATCGCCGTCATCAATCCTGTGCACTATATCGTTAGCGAATGTCTCTCGTGCAGCAATGGTAGCGGCGCTGAGGGGTTGCCGCGTTTGAATTTTGTACGGATAGAGGTGTAAACTCTGGCGCATGAGACGATACGTGGACGTTGGCGTCATTTGGACCGCAGCTGCAACACGGCGAACGGAAACCCGAGGCGTTGTCGGATCACCTGCTGCACTAGCTGCGCGTTGCCCTCTGTGGTTGCCGCACGCGGTCGCCCTACCTTTCCAGCACGTTCATACGTTCCCAGTCCATTGAAAATTTTCAAACAGATCCTTTATTGTATCGCATTTCGGTCCTTTGAATACATTAAACCTCCGTTGAAAACTTCGTCTTGTTGCAACAACACTGTGTTCTAGGCGGTGGAATTCCAACACCAGAAAAATCCTCTGTTCTAAGGAATAAACCATGTTGTCCACAGCACACTTGCACGTTGTGAACAGCACACGCTTACAGCAGAAAGACGACGTACAGAATGGCGCACCCACAGACTGCGTTGTCTTCTATATCTTTCACATCACTTGCAGCGCCATCTGTTGTTGAAAATTGTAACTACTGTAATTTCGAAAGTTTGTTCGCCTGAAAATGTACTGTTGTCCCAAGCATATTGCAACAAACGGTGTATTTCTATCGCTGCTCGTTTAGTTTTTATTGACGTTTCAAATATACCGGTCATTTTTTAAACACCCTGTATATGTTCGTGACATCCAGTTAAACAAATTTCCTTTTGCTGACGATGTCCAGATCGTCCGCTCATAGTAACCTGTAACCTCTCAAAACTCTGGCATCTCTGACCTCACATCCACCACTGCTGGCGGCTCACCTCCAACAGCCCAATCTTACTGGCAGTTCCCATCCAACTGCCCAACACTACACGATTAACTTCCAACAACGAGTCCAACCAGCCACAGAATGCACACACTGCAGTCAGCGATATTAATGCAGAGCGCTACGTGGCGTTACCAACATAAAAACCTAAACATCCTATTTACACAGTTATTTCACAGAGTGTTGCTTGTCAGTTAGTACTGACAACTCGACGCAAACACCGCTGCTCTCATTCGTTGAGTTAAGGCCGTCGGCCACTGCGTTGTCCATCATGAGAGGTAATGCCAGAAATTTAGTGTTTTCGGCACACTCTTGACACTTCAGATCGCGAAATACTGAATTCCCTAACGGTTTCGGGAATGGAATGTTTGATGCGTCTAGCTCCAACTACCATTTCGTGTTCGACGTCTGTTAATTCACGTCGTATGGTCATAAGAACGCCGGAGACGTTTTAACGGCTCCACCAGTGCATTTCCCATTTATGCCTTGTGTAAGCGATACAACCGCCATCTGTATATGTGCGTATCCTGTCCCATGACTGTGCGTATACTACGTAGCGTGACAATCTGATATAAAAATGTGCTACACTGCTTTCAGACATCATGCCCATACCTTAGTAGCTTATATAAACAGAACTGACATCACTAAAATTTTATTACTGCCGATTCGTTTTGCCTGCTAAGGAAAGACAATGCATTACTTAGACGCATTCTATTCTGTAATATTATTTTACATAGTTTCAGTTAGCAGATTGCGAAGTAACTAAATAGTCATTGTTTGTAAAATCGAATCGTAGGAAAGAATTTTTATACGTTAAAAATGTAATTCGTCCTACTTGAGCTACACTACTGGCCATTAAAATTGCTACACCACCAAGATGACGTGCTGCAGGCGCGAAATTTAACCGATAGGTACAAGATGCTGTGATTGGCAAATGATTAGTTTTTCAGAGCATTCACATAAGGTTGGCGCCAGTGGCGACACCTACAACGTGCTGGTATGAGGAAAGTTTCCAACCGATTTCTCATACACAAACAGCAGTTGACCGGCGTTGCCTGGTGAAACGTTGTTGTGATGCCTCGTGTAAGGAAGAGAAATGCGCACCATCACGCTTCCGACTTTGATAAAGGTCTGATTGTAGCCTGTCGCGATTGCGGTTTGTCGTATCGCAACATTGCTGCCCGCGTTGGTCGAGATCCAATGACTGTTAGCAGAATATGGAATCGTTCGGTTCAGGAGGGTAATACGGAACGGTGTGCTGGATCCAAACGGCCTCGTGTCACTAGCAGTCGAAATGACAGGCATCTTATCCGCGTGACTGTAACGGATCGTGCAGCCACGTCTCGATCCCCGAGTCAACAGATGGGGACGTTTGCAAGACAACAACCGTATGTACGAACAGTTCGACGACGTTTGCAGCAGCATGGACTAGCAGCTCGGAGACCATGGCTGCGGTTACCCTTGACGGTACATCACAGACAGGAGCGCCTGCGATGATGTACTCAACGATGAACCTGGGTGCACGAATGGCAAAATGTCATTTTTTCGTATGAATCCAGGTTCTGTTTACAGCATCATCATGGTCGCATCCGTGACGGTGAACGCACATTGGAAGCGTGTTTTCGTCATCACCATACTGGCGTATCACCCGGCTTGATGGTATGGGGTGCCATTGGTTACACGTATCGGTCACCTCTTGTTCCCATTGACGGAACTTTGAACAGTGGACGTTACATTTCAGATGTGTTACGACCCGTGGTTCTGCGCTTCATTCGATCCCTGCGTAACTCTACATTTCAGCAGAATAATGCAAGACCGCATGTTGCAGGTCCTGTACGGGCTTTTCTGGATACAGAAAATGTTCGACTGCTGCCCTGGCCACCACATTCTCCAGATTTCTCACCAACTGAAAACGTCTGGTAAATGGTGGCCGAGCAACTGGCTCGTCACAATACGCCAGTCACTACTCTTGGTGAACTGTGGTATCGTGCTGAAGCTGCATGGGCAGTTGTACTTGCACACGCCATCCAAGCTCTGTTTGACTCAATGCCCACGCGTATCGAGGTTGTTATTACAGTCAAAGGTGGTTGTTCTGGGTACTGATTGCTCACTATCTATGCACCCAAATTGCGTGAAAATGTAATCACGTGTCAGTTCTAGTATAATATATTTGTCCAATGAATACCCGTTTATCATCTGCATTTCTTCTTGGTGTAGCAATTTTAATGGCCAGTAGTTTAGTTACAACTTTTTGTTTTTGTACTTTGTCCATTTGATGTAACACTTGATCCCAATCGTCGAACCATGTCAGATAAGTCACAGATGAGAGTCCGTCATTTCCCTTAAAGGACAACGATGAGCACGTTTTCGTTGTGTCAGAGTGTGGCGAAAGACGCTAAAACAAATGAGGCCCTCTAAACTCTGTGATGAAGCAATCCGCCGGACTTAACCTAGAGAAGTGACTCTGTCGACAAAACAAATTAAAACATGAGAACAAACTCAGACTGTCGTACATATAAATTAACTGCTGTAACGCGTCATGACCCACGTAATGAGAAACAATTTTAAGAGGAGAACTCCTCCACCGCTGTACGTTCGTTCCATTCACAGCAAAGAGGCACTTCGCTGACTTGCTGGTACAGCGCGCCAGACATGCATGTCATCACAGGTAAAACCTGCAATCAGCTAGTGCGCGCTAACTACACTGAGGCACAAGCAAAGAAAACTGCACGACACTCGCGGTTAACCTCTGCCGTCGCGATTCAAACACGGCTGTCACGAAGGTCGCATATCCACTACCGCAAAGGTTGCGTTGAGGAATTACGAACGGCGTTACTGAGAAACTGTTTGGCGGTGCACGTGAATAATTCATCCTACGTGTAAAACCGCTGTCTTCACAAGTGTGTGTAACGCCACAGTGGAACGACCGAAATACGACATGCGATGCGATATCTCGTAACGATGCACACCGCTCGACTATTTCCGTATCTCTTTAAGATAATTACAGTTACTCTTCAAACAGTGCCCTGTCATTGGATTCAGCCTGCATAGGACACATAGCTTTTAACAAACTCTCCATTACTACACCAATTATAACAGTAAAACATTTGTGAGCTGTTGGCGACGAACGGTTGGTTCTGTTTTTTTTTCTACCTGTGACACTGTAAGTAGGCTGTGTAGGTTTTTATGTTGGTAACGCCATGTAGCGCTCTATGTGAAAATCACTGACTGTGCTGTGTGAACTCTGTGGCTGGTTTGCATTGTTGGAATATTTGCTATTGTAGTGTTGGGCAGTTGGAGGTGAGCCGCCAGCAGTGGTGGATGTGGGGAGAGAGATGGCAGAATTTTGAGAGAGGACGATCTGGACGTGTGTCCATTAGAAAGAGTAAATTTGTAATACTGGATATCATGAACTGATATATATGATGACTTTTGAACATTATTAAGGTAAATACATTGTTTGTTCTCTATCAAAATCTTTCATTTGCTAACTATGCCTATCAGTAGTTAGTGCCTTTAGCTGGTAGTATTGGCGCTGGCTGTGTTGCAGTTGTTCCAGTAACGAAGAGTTTTATGAGGTAAGTGATTCATGAAAGGTATAGCTTATTGTTAGTCAGGGCCGTTCTTTTGTAGGGATTATTTAATGTCAGATTGCGTTGCGCTAAAAATATTGTGTGTCAGTTTAGTGTTGATCAGAATAAGTACAGAGAGAAATGTCTGAGTACGTTCAGTTCTGCCCAGCTGTTTGAAAATCAAATAACGTAAGAGGTTTATCAGCACTGTAATTCATAAATTTTTCGAAGGGGATGTTTCAAGACTCGTATTCTATGAGTATGTAGACCAGTTTCCATTTCGTATTTTGTTAGAATATTTAAATATTCGCAGTACAATTTTTTGGATTATACCACTATCTTGCTTTTTTATAACTCTGCTTCTGTTAATGTGTCAGACAGACTTCATATCATTTAGAAAATGTATACTCATAATATGAACAGATATTTTCTTACTAATCATTTTACGTAAACTCATCACTGTTAACGGTGGGGCGTATTTTGACCTTTGTAATGTGCGACTCGTGGCTCTCTTGGAACAAATATTCTGTGTGATTACATTTAATAGGAGGTGACAATCATTTGTTCTACTAGTGCATTTTAATATACGAGTCATATTCTTCCCTTACAGATAACACCTTCTACTCCTTTTTTACTCTTCGTCCCGTCAGCTACCGATGGACTACACCCACTTACAATTTGGCAACAACAATCATTAAAATATAATGACATTAAATACAGTTGACGATAGTTTTGCCAATGCAATACAGGAATTCCATAATAATAATAATAAGAATTACTATTACTTTCAATCCTCTGCACGTATGCTCTTCTTGTCTCAACAGGCGTCAGTATGGGAATTGTGAACCGTTTTCATTGGGTGTATTAGTACAGGGTGTTTCAAAAATGACCGGTATATTTGAAACGGCAATAAAAACTAAACGAGCAGCGATAGAAATACACCGTTTGTTGCAATATGCTTGGGACAACAGTACATTTTCAGGCGAACAAACTTTCGAAATTACAGTAGTTACAATTTTCAACAACAGATGGCGCTGCAAGTGATGTGAAAGATATAGAAGACAACACAGTCTGTGGGTGCGCCATTCTGTACGTCGTCTTTCTGCTGTAAGCGTGTGCTGTTCACAACGTGCAAGTGTGCTGTAGACAACATGGTTTATTCCTTAGAACAGAGGATTTTTCTGGCGTTGGAATTCCACCGCCTAGAACACAGTGTTGTTGCAACAAGACGAAGTTTTCAACGGAGGTTTAATGTAACCAAAGGACCGAAAAGCGATAGAATAAAGGATCTGTTTGAAAAATTTCAACGGACTGGGAACGTGACGGATGAATGTGCTGAAAAGGTAGGGCGACCGCGTACGGCAACCACAGAGGGCAAAGCGCAGCTAGTGCAGCAGCTGATCCGACAGCGGCCTCGGGTTTCCGTTCGCCGTGTTGCAGCTGCGGTCCAAATGACGCCAACGTCCACGTATCGTCTCGTGCGCCAGAGTTTACACCTCTATCCATACAAAATTCAAACGCGGCAACCCCTCAGCGCCGCTACCATTGCTGCACGAGAGACATTCGCTAACGATATAGTGCACAGGATTGATGACGGCGATATGCATGTGGGCAGCATTTGGTTTACTGACGAAGCTTATTTTTACCTGGACGGCTTCGTCAATAAACAGAACTGGCGCATATGGGGAACCTAAAAGCCCCACGTTGTAGTCCCATCGTCGCTGCATCCTCAAAAAGTACTGGTCTGGGCCGCCATTTCTTCCAAAGGAATCATTGGCCCATTTTTCAGATCTGAAACGATTACTGCATCACGCTATCTGGACATTCTTCGTGAATTTGTGGCGGTACAAACTGCCTTAGACGACACTGCGAACACCTCGTGGTTTATGCAAGATGGTGCCCGGTCACATCGCACGGCCGACGTCTTTAATTTCCCGAATGAATATTTCGATGATCGTGTGATTGCTTTGGGCTATCCGAAACATACAGGAGGCGGCGTGGATTGGCCTCCCTATTCGCCAGACATGAACCCCTGTGACTTCTTTCTGTGGGGACACTTGAAAAACCAGGTGTACCGCCAGAATCCAGAAACAATTGAACAGCTGAAGCAGTACATCTCATCTGCATGTGAAGCCATTCCGCCAGACACGTTGTCAAAGGTTTCGGGTAATTTCATTCAGAGACTACGCCATATTATTGCTACGCATGGTGGATATGTGGAAAATATCGTACTATAGAGTTTCCCAGACTGCAGCGCCATCTGTTGTTGAAAATTGTAACTACTGTAATTTCGAAAGTTTGTCTGCCTGAAAATGTACTGTTGTCCCAAGCATATTGCAACAAACGGTGTATTTCTATCGCTGCTCGTTTAGTTTTTTTGCCGTTTCAAATATACCGGTCATTTTTGAAACACCCTGTATTTTAACCGTTTGTCTTTTGTTTTCTGAGGCTGAGTTGGCAGAGCACTTCAGAGTTCGTCCACACAGCCCTTTCAAAGTGCCCACAGACCACTCTCAGACAAGTTGGGCTACGGGACCAATGGCTGCTAACCTTGCACGCCAATTCGGTTCCGGTGTGTCTCACTTTTCGCATACAGCAAGCCAGTGGACAAAGGTATGCGAGCAGTCCAGGCCATATGTGGACTGATTTATGTAAATGGCAGTGTTTACGTCGTAGATGGAAACAATTCGCGGCCGAATATAATTGGTCTATTTATTCTCGGAATGTCTGTCAACGTTGTGACCCTTTGTAGACATTTGATTTAATTAAAGACAACAGAACTTAGGATACCGGATTCTATCGCTCTAGCTTCAATAGAAGATTTTGTGTTGTCGAATGTGGCAGGAGGCTAGCATTGAACAGTTGCAGGCACAAACCATCCTAACCAGTATTGGCCGTCTGATTCATGTATGTTGTTGTGGCCTTCAGTCCGAAGACTGTTTGATGCTACGATATCTTGTGCTAGCAAGCCCTTTCATCTGCCAATAAGGACGGCAGCCTACATCTATTTGAACCTGCTAACTGAATTCGTCTCTTGGCTCCCTCTATAACTATTACCCCCCCCCCCTTCCGCCACACTGCCATCCAATACTAAATTGATGATTCCTCGATGTCTAAAAATGTGTCCTATCAACCTGTCCTTTCTCTTAGTCAATTTATGCCACAAATCTCATCTCCTTCCAGTTCTATTCTCTTCTCGTCTGAACTACTTATCGTTCACATTTCACTTCCATACAAGGCTACGCTTCAGACAAGTACCTTCAGAAAAGACACAAGAACACTTCCATTTGTATTCGGTGTTAAAAAATATCTTTTCGTCAGGCATATTTTTGTTAGCATTGTCAATCTACTTTCCATATCCTCACTACTTCACCAACCATAAGTTATTTTACCGCGAAAATAGTACAACTCATCTACCACTCTTCGTGTCTCATTTCGTAATCTAATTCCCTGAGCATTGCATGACTTAATTCGACTTCATTCCATTACCCTTGTTCTGCTTTTGTTGATGTTCGTCTTACATCATCCTTTCAGGACACTGTCCATTTCGTTGAACTACTCTTCCAAGCTTTTCGCCGTCTCAGACAGAAGTACAACGTCATCGGTAAACCTAAAAGTCTTTCTTTTCCCCGAACTTTATTTACTTCTTCTAATTTTTCTTTGGTTCACTTTACTGATCGCTCAATATACAGACTGAAAAACATTGGGAATAGGCTACAACCCTATCTCACTCCCTTCTCAGTTCCCTTTCATGCCGCACGGCTCTTATAACCACCGTCTGGTTTCTGTAGAAGTTATAAATAACCTTTCGTTCCCTGTATTTTATCACTGCTACCCCCAGAATTTCAAATAGGGTATTCAAGTCAACAAAGTCTCTACAGCAACAAATGCTATAAACATAAGTTTACCTTGTTTAAGCTATCTCTTAAGAGCACTTGCCCGCGAAAGGCAAAGGTCCCGAGTTCGAGTCTCGGTCGGGCACACAGTTTTAATCTGCCAGGAAGTTTCATATCAGCGCACACTCCGCTGCAGAGTGAAATTCTCATTCTGGTATCTTTTAAGATGACTCACAGGGTCAGTAGTGTCTCGAGTGTTCCTACATTTTTCCGGAAACCATTCTGATCTTCCCCGCCGAGGTCGGCCTCTGTTGCTTTTTCTCTTGCTCTGTAAACCACTCGTGTCACTATTTTACTTCGACAATATTCACACCTATCAGCAACTGCTTTCTTTGAAATTACAATTATTAAATTCTACGTGATGTCTGAGGCTATTCCCCCTGCCTCATACACATTGCATATGAGGTGCGATAGTTTTGACTTGGCAGCCTCCCAAGTATATCAGTAGTTCCATCGGAGTGTCGTCTACTCCTGGGGCCTTGTTTCAGCGTGGTCCTTCAGTGCTTCGGTAAATTCATCTCTTGGGGGATAATTTCCAGGACTCCAAAAATCTGGAAACAGTCTTCCAGGCTGTGGCTGTGTCTCCGCGGTATCCTGTGTTCCAGGAGTGTCAGTTTCGCAACGTATATAGGAGAACTTCAGTGAAGTCTGGAAGGCAGGGGACGAGGTACTGGCTGAAATAGAGCTGCGTGGGCGAGTCGCGACTCGTGCTTGGATAGCTCAGTCAGTAGACCTATTGTATACGAAAGACAAGGGTTCTAGTCTCGAAAGTAGTTTTTATCTGTTAGAAAGTTTCAATGTGTTATTTGTTCATCAGCTGACGAATTCGATATACACATCGAAGCTCTGAGTCCTGAATCTGGTAGTGATTCTGACTCCCTATGTCGCTGAAGATTCGATATTGAGTCTGAGATACGACGGTTCAAAATGGTGCAAATGACTCTAAGAATCGTGGGACTTAACATCTGAGGTCATCAGTCCCCTAGAACTTAGAACTACTTAAACCTAACTAACTTAAGGACATGACAGACATCCATGCCTGAGGCAGGATTCGAACCTGCGACCGTAGCAGCAGCGCGGTTACGGACTGAAGCCCCTAGAACCGCTCGGCCACAGCGGCCGGCTGTACTACGGTTGGCTCGTGAAACAATTCCTAGCATCTCCTCAGTCGATACAAGCTTAGAGTAAAATGGGGGCGCCCCTGGCGGAGATCTGCGCTTAAACACGCGTGCTCAGCCACGTCCTGCCACTCGCCTGTTACCTCTTTAAGACCTTCAGGCCACGCCATTGGATACAGTGCTCGACTATCGCTTGTGTTATGGCTTATTAAAGTTCGGTGTTCACTCTGGGCTGATCACGATCTGTTACGATGACCTTGCAGCGTTTTGGACTCTATTTATAGCTAATCGTCCACTGCGTGAACTACGAGGTGCATTCAAGTTCTGAGGCCTCCGGTTTTTTTTTTCTCCGGACTGGAAAGAGATAGAAACATGCGCATTGTTTTAAAATGAGGCCGCGTTCATTGTCAATACGTCCCAGAGATGGCAGCACCGTGCGGCAGATGGAATTTTATCGCCAGCGGCGAGAATGAGAACTGTTTTAAATACTTAAAATGGCGACGTTTTCCTTACTTGAACAGCGTGCAATCATTCGTTTTCTGAATTTGCGTGGTGTGAAACCAATTGAAATTCATCGTCAGTTGAAGGAGATATGTGGTGATGGAGTTATGGATGTGTCGAAAGTGCGTTCGTGGGTGGGACAGTTTAATGAAGGCAGAACATCGTGTGACAACAAACCGAAACAACCTCGGGCTCGCACAAGCCGGTCCGACGACACGATCGAGAAAGTGGAGAGTATTGTTTTGGGGGATCGCCGAATGACTGTTGAACATATCGCCCCCAGAGTTGGTATTTCTGTGGGTTCTGTGCACACAATCCTGCATGACGACCTGAAAAATCGAAAAGTGTCATCCAAGTGGGTGCCACGAATGCTGACGGACGACCACACGGCTGCCCGTGTGGCATGCTGCCAAGCAATGTTGACGCGCAATGACAGCACGAATGGGACTTTCTTTTCGTCGGTTGTGACAATGGATGAGACGTGGATGCCATTTTTCAATCCAGAAACAAAGCGCCAGTCAGATCAATGGAAGCACACAGATTCACTGCCACCAAAAAAATTTCGGGTAACCGACAGTGCTGAAAAAATGATGGTGTCAATGTTCTGAGACAGCGAGGGCGTAATCCTTACCCATTGCGTTCCAAAGGGCACTACGGTAACAGATGCATGCTACGAAAATGTTTTGAAGAACAAATTGCTTCCTGCACTGCAACAAAAACGTCGGGGAAGGGCTGCGCGTGTGCTGTTTCACCAAGACAACGCACCCGCACATCGAGCTAACGTTACACAACAGTTTCTTCGTGATAACAACTTTGAAGTGATTCATCATGCTCCCTACTCACCTGACCTGGCTCCTAGTGACTTTTGGCTTTTTCCCTCAATGAAAGACACTGTCCGTGGCCGCACATTCACCAGGAGTGCTGCTATTGCCTCAGCGATTTTCCAGTGGTCAAAACAGACTCCTAAAGAAGCCTCCGCCGCTGCCACGGAATCATGGCGTGAGCGTTGTGAAAAATGTGTACGTCTGCAGGGCGATTACGTCAAGAAGTAACGCCAGTTTCATCGATTTCGGGTGAGTAGTTAACTAGAAAAAAAATCGGAGGCCTTAGAACTTGAATGCACCTCGTATTAAGCCCGGTTTATACGAACGACTACCTGCTCAAAATCGGCTACTCGTTGTAGATGCGTATCAGGTGCTTGCGTTTAGATCAAGCGCCAGACACGTCGTAAGTGGGACAGTGAGGGCAGAGCTCCAAATCCTGGAGTAAGCACCAGACTGCGCATGCCCAGAGGTAGAGGGCTTTGGCATCGCATGCGAACATGTAACCAATTCTCGCCGATCTCAGTACCATGGCAATTGAAAGGTTTATGTAAGGAGAAAGCCACCTACATTGCATGATATAAGAACATTTCATAGATCCGTTTCACTTGTTTTATAGAAGAATCTTAGAGAAACACATTGTCTGCAACATATATCATGAAGAAATTCTATTCATAAAAAAAATAGTTTCCCGATTGTATTTTTTATGTATCGTATTACTCTAATGTGCCAATTTACTGAGACATGTTTTTATACTTTCAACATTGCAGCACAGTCAGCAAACGTGATAATCTAATATATAAGAAACTATCAGCCTCGATTGCGGTAATGAAACCAACCTTACCTAGGTTTCAGCCCAAATACTTGAGCCTTCTTCAGAAGATATACTTGAATCACATTTTTAAAATGTGACTACGCCTCTTCAGGCTGTTTTAGTTTTATTTCTAGACCATGCCCTCTTACACAAATTATAGATTCAGGTATATCTTCTGAAGAAGACTCAATTATTAGGGCTGAAACCGTGGTAAAGGTAATAGTTTCTTATATATTACTGAGTTTCTTATGTATTACTAAGACATAATTTTCGATAGCACGAGTTTTTCAGTCATTTGTCTAACAGATGGACTGCAGAGGCTTTACATTCCACAAGTACATTTTTAAAGCTTGGCCACATAAAAGGACACATTGTTTTTGAGTACCACATGGGAAAAAAGGTGTTTGGTAAGCAGAACAGTAGTAGTGGGGAGAGCCGGACGCAGTGGCCGAGTGGTTCTAGGCGTTTGTCTGGAACCGTGCGACCGCTACGGTCGCAGGTTCAAATCCTGCCTTGGGCATGGATGTGTGTGATGTCCTTAGGTTAGTTAGGTTTAACTAGTTCTAAGTTCTAGGGGACTGATGACCTCAGATGTTAAGTCCCATAGTGCTCAGACCCATTTCAATAGTAGGGAAAACGAGTCGTAGTTGAATCTTGGGCGAGATATGACGGTGATCGGCTGGCTTAGCCAAAGAGCTCCGCGTAAGAGCAAATAGCTCCATTTTGAAGATGAGAAATTCTGAGCTGAAGGAGTAATGGAAGGGACCGAAAGATACCCCCTTCACGTCTGGCGTGGGGTGGGCCCTTCCGTTGTCGCTCTTGGAGCACTACACCAGTACCCAAGTATCCCACTAGTTACGTAAGAAATTTTGTGAATTTTTGTGTCATTTCCTTACAGCGGACGACTCCAGAAGATATTTATTGCTGAAAGTTTTTCAGGCATTTCCCTTTAGAACGTTAGGAACGTCTGTCTGACATCTGTAGTAGTGCGGGGGTGGAAATTGCATCTTGGAGGAGCCACAGGGTAAAGGGTACATCTCAGATTAATCCGTTGCGCAGAATGACAGAATAGCACCCACCCGCTCACAACATTCTCTACACTTATTGTATAGGCACTGCGAGTGAGCATTCCGTAACGGGGTTAGTTTCATTTAATACTGTCAATGTCCAAAGTTCCTTTCGTTACAAATTTCCAAATTAAATACTTTCATTTTATTAAATAGTTTCCAGAATTTGCCATCGTCAAACATTTTTCATTAGATACTTCCGAAGTCATAAATTTTATTCTTTTCTGGGTTCTTGATTTTTTATAATTTGCTCTGACAAAGTTTTATGAGTGCCTGATATTTTTGCTGCTAGTGTTTCCCCACAAAAGAAATGAAATATCTGAAATAAAAAAGGTAATTATGTGCTACAATATCTGGAGAAAGAAAAAGTGTACGCTATGTATAATTCAGAAAGTGAATAGATAATCGTTTTCAAAGCAAATTGTTTCAACGGTGAAACGTTATATCTATTTAACAAGAAAAATAGTTTTCGATATTACTTCGACTCACAAAGCAAATAGGATAAAAAGGATAAATTAAAAAGGCGGTTTTTACTTCTATTGAAGTATTGTTGTTTGATGTGTTTTTAGGTCCATATTTTCTCGAGTTAAAGTATCTGGAAAGTTGGTACAATTGCTACAGTCAAATAATGCTGATGAAAGACTTTCTGCTGGCTCCAAGTGTCTATGTGATCTCAGAGATACGTCAAAGTCTAATTAAGATCTACAATCCCATTATGCACTCCATGCTCCTCTGTCATTGAGAAAGCTGGACGCTAGATAAAAGTTGATGGAAAAGTTTCTGAAGTTTTTAATGAAGGCTATGAGACTGAACTAGGGCACAGTGAGAGAAGGAAATACTTTGAGAACAAGAGAGAATGATGAAATTTATGAGATCACGAATCACCCCAACGTTTTACCATATCACAAGAGCAAACGGCTCCAATGGGCAGGTCATGTAACCCGTATGCTAGAGAACCGATTCCCTAAGCGAGCTCTCATTGTCCACATTACAACGAAAGGAATCCTGGGTAGGCCAAGAAACAATTGGGAAGACGACATAAAGAAAGCTAAAGAAAGCTGTAAATGTGGTATCAGGGTTCCAGAATGAGATTTTCACTCTGCAGCAGAGTGTGCGCTGATATGAAACTTTCTGGCAGATTAAAACTGTGTGCCCGAGCGGGACTCGAACTCGGGACCTTTGCCTTTCGCGGGCAACTGCACTACCATCTGAGCTACCGAAGCACGACTCACGTCCTGTACTCACAGCTTTACTTCTGCCAGTATCTCGTCTCCTACCTTCCAAACTTTACAGAAGCTCTCCTGCGAACCTAGTTCTGCAAGGTTCGCGGGAGAGCTTCTGTAAAATTTGGAAGGTAGGAGACGAGATACTGGCAGAAGTAAAGCTGCGAGTACCGGGCGTGAGTCGTGCTTCGGTAGCTCAGATGGTAGAGCACTTGCCCGCATCTCGTGGTCGTGCGGTAGCGTTCTCGCTTCCCACGCCCGGGTTCCCGGGTTCGATTCCCGGCGGGGTCAGAGATTTTCTCTGCCTCGTGATGGCTGGGTGTTGTGTGTTGTCCTTAGGTTAGTTAGGTTTAAGTAGTTCTAAGTTCTAGGGGACTTATGACCACAGCAGTTGAGTCCCATAGTGCTCAGAGCCATTTGAACCATTTGGTAGAGCACTTGCCCGCGAAAGGCAAAGGTGCTGGTATCAGGGTTGTTTGGAAAGTAAGTTCCTTTTCCTTATACACCATAAACCACCACAGATTTTTTAAAAACACTGTTTTATTAAATTCCTTACATGTTTCTCTATTTTTACATAGTTGTCATATTTGTTTAAACATTTGACAGTACATTCTACAAGCATTTGTATCCCCAAATCATAGACGCCGGCCGCCTGCGAGGATAACCGGTCTTTAACTGCTTCTTTCACATCGTCATCTGTTGGGAAACGCTTGCCGCCGAGAAACTCATTTAGGTAGCGGAACAATTGAAAATTGCTCGATACTAAGTGCGGATCATAAGGTGGGCGGACAGTCTGTTACCATCAAAACGATCTGATCAGATTCTGGGTGTGAGTGGCAGAATGTGATCTGGCATCGTCTTGCAGCAGTGAAACTTTATGCATCAGAAGGCCACGTCGCATATTTTGTATTCCACATAGAAAGTCAGGCTAATGCAGTAAGTGGCTGCATCTATTGTCGTCCCTTGCTGCATAAACTCGATTAACAAGGCCCCACGTTCACCCCGAATGTCTGTTGCCATAATCTAGCCTGATGAGATTGTCTGCTTGTCCTTAACTTAGAGTAGTGCGTGTGACGCCCTTTCATCGACTCAGGTTCTGGCTTTGGCGTCATGTGCGAAACCCATGCCTCCTCCCCTGTGGCAATATTCTCCTTATGATATCGGTCCATAAACTCAAGAGCACAAGCCATTATTTACATATTGTGTTCCTCAGTAAGCAACTTGGGAAATCAACGTGCGCACAATTCACGAAATTGCAATTTTTCAGAGACAATTTTGTGCCACATTGTTCTAAGCACATTCGGAAATTCCAGTGATAAAGTTGAAATTGTGAATCACCAGTCTTCACGAACCTTCGAAAAAAATCTCCTGAGATCACTGATGGCCGGCTTGATCGCGTTTCAACACCGACATTTTTCCGGTTGGGTTTCAACAAGTTACGCGATTGCAACAATGCACTTGTTATGAGAAACACTTCCAGACCGGGAGATTTTTTACAACGTGAATTGGCCACTAGTATATTGTGATCTGACGCCACGTAACTTCTCCACTAAATTTCGCGTGTGCAGCCGCATAAATTCATTTTCTTCTATGTTTCAGCTGTATATCGCTCAACCATCTTGAGAATAGATTTTTCTTTTAAGTTACCTGTTTCACCATCGAGTCCCAGAAAGATGATGTAGTGATGCTAAAATTTCGACGTTTTCGTACAATATAGAGTGACCACAATCTGTATAGTGTTCTCCGGCGGCCGATTTATTTGGCGGTAATAAGCTGTGTTCCGTACATCTTTCATGAAGTGTTGGAATAGTCTGTTCAATGTATAAGAGGCCACAGTCACAAGGTACTTGTAGACTCCACCCTTCCGGTGTATCATATCACATTTACGGAACCCAAGAGTGGTGCTGTCTTCGGTGGTGAGCGAAAAATCAGTTTTACTTCGTGCTTGCTGAGTATCTGTCCTATTTTTGACGACAGACTTCCAATACATGGCAAGAAAGTCATGGATTTAAATGTTTCTGTATCTTCCTCTGCATTGCTTATGGCTACATTTGCTTATGGCTACATTCGTGGCATCTTACGCACCTGCTGCGGAGAATACCCGTTGGCTTCAAAAACGCTCTTCAAGTGCACGAGCTTTTGCTAAATATTTCTCTCGTCAGCAATAATGTGTGCTCTGTGAACTAAAGTTCTGATAACACAGATCGTCTCCGAAGAATGGTGGCAGATATTTACACGTAAATGCAAATCTGTGTTGCGTCGGTTTCGGATATACTTCTGCCCCAAAGTGCCATCATCTTTGCGCCAAACCATAACAACCAGAAATGAAAGACAATTTCCGTTGTAAACTAGATTTGTGCATGGAAGGAATTCAGACGGTTTAAAAAGTCTTTTAATTTATCTTCGTCGTAGGGTCATACTACAGACGTGTTATCAACATAGCTGCAAAATACTCTGGACCTTAAGATAAGATTCCACCGCTGTTTTATCGAAGTTATCCATAAATAAACTGGTGACCAAGGGCGACAAGGGACTTCCCCCGGCAACACGATTAGCCAGTTCAAAAATTTAGTTATTAAATGAGAAATATGTCGAGGTCATTACATGTATGAACAAAGTAGAAATCTCTTTATCAAAACTTCTTCCAATAAGTAATAAGGATTCTGCAAGTGTAACCTTCGTGAATAAGGGCACCACATCGAAACTGACTAATAAATCAGAACTGTTCGGTTTCAGTGCTTTTAGCTTGCCAATGAAGTCCCAAGAGTTGCATCTTGTGGGGAAAGAAAGGCTCACCACATACGTTCCACTTCATACCGAGAGTGTGTCTGCAGAATCGTGGAACGCATCTGCATAATATTATATTTCATTCATAACCACAGACAGCCTATGCTGTAATTATGTAAATGACTGACTTTCATAAATAAATTTATATTTGCTATGCGCTCAGAAGCTACGTTCTTCCTACATCTACATCGACATACATCCTCCACATGCTACAGTATGGTGGGTGGCGGACGCTACCCCGCAGCACAACAAGTGATTTCCTTCCCTGTTCCACTCTCAAATAGATCGAGGGAAAAACGACTGTCTATATGCCTCCGTGCGATCCCCCATCTCTCTAATCTTGTCTTCGTGGACTGTATGCCAAATGTACATTGGCTGCAGTCGAACCGTTCTGCAGTCAGCCTCAAATGGTGGTTCCCTAAGTTTTCTCAATAGTGCTCCTCGAAAAGAACATCCCATCCTCACATTGACGATTTAACACAAAAGTTGCATCGCTATTCACTACTGAAGGATCTATGCCGACCTCTCCCCGAGCGAGTAACGCGCCTACGGTCAACGTATGTAATACCTCCTGGGAGTCATGTAGCTTTTTTTCCGATGCACCACTGCCAGTTTACTGTAACTATCGCACCCTCACATTTACCATTTAACACAGAAACTGCATCGCTATTCAATACTAAAGGATCCATGCCGACTTCTTCCCGAGCTAGTAACGCGCTTGCGGCCAACGTGTGGAACACCTCCTGCGAGTCATGAAGCGTCTCCGTAATACTTGCGGGTTGTTCGAAACTACCGAAACAAATCTAGCAGCCCGCCTCTGAATCGCTACGATGTCTTCCTTTAATCCGACCTGGTGCGGCTCCCAAACATTCGAACAGTGGGGCGCACTAGCTTCCCATATGCGGTCTCCTGTACGGATGACCCACAGTTTCCTAAAATTGTCCCTATAAAGCGAAGTCTTCCCTATTACTATCGTTACACGCTCATTCTATTTCATAGTGCTTTGCAACATTAGGCCTAGATATTTAATCGACATGAATCTCTGTACCCGAACATTATGGATTTCTTTTTCCTACTCACCTCCATAAACTTACATTTCTCCACATTTAGAGCTAGCTGCGACTCATATCTACATCTACATCTACATCCATACTCCGGAAGCCACCTGAAGATGTGTGGCGTAGGGTACTTTGAGTACCTCTATCGGTTCTCCCTTCTATTCCAGACTCGTATTGTTGGTGGAGAAAAAGATTGTCGGCATGCCTCTGTGTGGGCTCTAATCTCTCTGAATTTATCCTCATGGTCTCTTCGCGAGATATACGTAGGAGGGAGCAATATACTGCTTGACTCCACGGTGAAGGTATGTTGTCGAAACTTCAACAAAAGCCCGTACCGAGCTACTGAGCGTCTCTCTTGCAGAGTCTTCCACTGGAGTTTATCATCTCCGTAATGCTTTCGCGATTACTAAATGATCCTTTAACGAAGCGCTCTGCTCTTCGTTGGATCTTCTCTATCTCTTCTATCAATCCTATCTGGTACGGATCCGACACTGCTGAGCAGTATTCAAGCAGTGGGCGAACAAGCGTACTGTAACCTACTTCCTTTGTTTTCGGATTGCATTTCCTTAGGATTCTTCCAATGAATCTCAGGCTGGCATCTGCTTTACCGACGATTAATTTTATATGGTCATTGCATTTTAAATCACTCCTAATGCCTAATCCCAGATAATTTATCGAATTAACCTCTTCCAGTTGCTGACCTGCTATATTGTAGCTAAAGTACAAGGGATTTTTCTTTCTATGTATTCGCAGCACATTACACTTGTCTACATTGAGATTTAATTGCCATTCCGTGCACCATGCGTCAATTCGTTGCAGATCCTCCTGCATTTCAGTACAATTTTCCATCGTTACAACGTCTCGATATACCACAGCATCACCCGCAAAAAGCCTCAGTGAACTTCCGATTTTATCGACAAGGTCATTTAGGTATATTGTGAATAGCAACGGTCCTACGACAGTCCTTTGCGGCACACCTGAAATCACTCTTACTTCGGAAGACTTCTCTCCATTGAGAATAACATGCTGCATTCCGTTATCTAGGAACTCTTCAATCCAATCACACAATTGGCCTGATAGTCCATATGCTCTTAATTTTTTCATTAAACGACTGTGGGGAACTGTACCGAACGCCTTGCGGAAGTCAAGAAACACGGCATCTACCTGGGAACCCGTGTGTATGGTCCTCTGAGTCTCGTGGACGAATAGCGCGAGCTGGGTTTCACACGATCGTCTTTTTCGAAACCCATGCTGATTCCTACAGAGTAGATTTCTATGGGAAATTCTTTGACTGTGATGAACAGGACAGAAATAATGAGTGCGTAAGTGGAAGTTACATAATCGTTCCTGCTTGTCCTGGTACCTGGACAGTGGTGGACCTTGCTGGTGGCTCCTTGTTGACAGATGTCGCCGCGACCGCTACGGTCGCAGGTTCGAATCCTGCCTCGGGCATGGATGTGTGTGTTGTCTTTAGGTTAGTTAGGTTTAAGTAGTTCTAAGTTCTAGGGGACTAATGACCTCCAATGTTGAGTCCCATAGTGGTCAGAGCCATTTGAACCATTCTGAACAGATGTCGCGGCGACAGTGTGATGTCGTAAGGCAGGGCGAACGCAGGACCCAGATCCGGCAGTGGGCAGACACAGAAAGAGAGAGAGAGAGAGAGAGAGAGAGAGGGAGTGAGGGAGAGGTGTAGCCTTAACCCGCTGCGCTCGCTTTTGGGCGAGACTTATCGAAAGTATTGTCGTGCGCGCTGCCAGGGCAGTGGCGGCGCCGTCGGTGAGCGGCGCGACTTATATAAACCACAATCACCTCGCCTCACCTCACCGCAGCCGCAGACCGCGAGATAAGAAAACGGACACGCGCCGCGCCGCGCCGCGCCACACGGCTCTAGCTACTCTGGCCTTGGTGCCGGGGAGAGGCTGGAGCGCGGCGGCCACCGGGCAGCGGGGGGACAACACAGCGCCCCCCCCCCCCCCACCTCCCCTTACCACACCACTCTGGCGCTCCACCCTCGTCGTACCTGCACACCTGTTGCTCTCTTTCGTCCCAACGCGGCCACGCGAACTCGGCAGGAGCAGTGCGTCCGTTCTCTCGAACGGCGGGTGGTATAAAAGTAAAAGAAAGGCACCTAGGTGACTTGGCGCTGTCGGCAGCCACCGTTACTGGCTAGAATAGTCCGCTCAAGTCGCCACGGTTGTCAGCTAGGACTCGAGTTGCGCTCCGCCGAAGCAACGGTTCGGTACGCTACATAAAAGACGTAGCAGACGGAAGCATTACAGGTAGTACTGGTAGGGGAAGAACCGTAAATGAATGCGTGAGAGAGAAACTGCAGGGAGCCGACGATTTCTCTTTTTTTTTATTTTGTTTCTTTTTGGCTTTTTTTTCACATTAATAGGTCCGCGCATCACTGAGTGTTTGCAGAACATAAAGTGCACTTTATAAGCAATGAAACATCAACAAAAGCAAAACAAGGATAGTGGAATGTAGTCGAATTAAGTCGGGTGATGCTGAGGGAATTAGGTTATGGAAATGAAACACTTAAAAGTAGTAAACGAGTTTTGCTTTCGACCATGTTCAGTGGAATACTCCCAAATTCTAAAGGTGGCAGGGGTAAAATACAGGGAGCGAAAGGCTATTTACAATTTTTACAGAAACCAGATGGTAGTTACAAGAGTCGAGGGGCACGAAAGGGAAACAGTGGTTAGGAAGGGAGTGAGAGAGGGTTTTAACCTATTCCCGATGTTATTCAATCTGTATATTGAGCAAGCAGTAAAGGAAACAATTCACGGTAGGTATTAAAATCCATGGAAAAGAAATAAAAACGTTGAGATTCGCCGATGACATTGTAATTCAGACAGAGACAGCAAAGGACTTGGAACGGAATGGGTAGTGTGTTGAAGGGAGGATATAAGATGAACATCAACAAAACCAAAACGAGGATAATGGAATGTAGTCGAATTAGGTCGGGAGATGCTGAGGGAATTAGATTATGGAAATGAGACACTTAAAAGTAGTAAAGGAGTTTTGTTATTTGGGGATCAAAATAACTGATGATGGTCGAAGTAGAGAGGATATA
The DNA here is from genome assembly GCF_023864275.1 of Schistocerca cancellata. Lineage (NCBI taxonomy): Eukaryota > Metazoa > Arthropoda > Insecta > Orthoptera > Acrididae > Schistocerca > Schistocerca cancellata. The sequence continues at coordinate 7,255,009 of NC_064628.1, read as the reverse complement.
AAATGTAGACTGGCAATGGCAAGGAAAGCGCTCCTGAAGAAGAGAAATTTATTAACGTCGAGTATAGGTTTAAGTGTCAGGAAGTCGTTTCTGAAAGTATTTATAAGCAATAAAACATAAACAAAAGCAAAACAAGGATAATGGAATGTACTCGAATTAAATCGCGTCATGCTGCGGGAATTAGATTAGCATATGAGACACTTAAAGGTAGTAAAGGAGTTTTGCTATTTGGGGAGCAAAATAACAAATGGTTCAAATGGCTCTGAGCACTATGGGACTCAACTTCTGAGGTCATTAGTCCCCTAGAACTTAGAACTAGTTAAACCTAACTAACCTAAGGACATCACACACATCCATGCCCGAGGCAGGATTCGAACCTGCGACCGTAGCGGTCTCGCGGTTCCAGACTGCAGCGCGTAGAACGGCATGACCACTGCGGCCGGCGGGAAAATAACATGATGGTCGAAGTAGAGAGGATATAAAATGTAGACTGGCAATGGCAAGGAAAGCGTTTCTGAAGAAGAGAAATTTGTTGATATCGAGTATAGATTTGAGTGTCAGGAAGTCGTTTCTGAAAGTATTTGTGTGGAGTGTAGCCATGTATGGAAGTGAAATATGGACAATAAATAGTTTGGACAAGAAGAGAATAGAAGCTTTTGAAATGTGGTGCTACAGAAGAATGCTGAAGATTAGATGGGTACATTAGATAACTAATGAGGAGGTATTGATTGTGGCAGAACTTGACTAGAAGAAGGGATCTGTTGGTAGGACATGTTTTGAGGCATCAAGGGATCACGAATTTAGTATTGGAGGGCAGTGTGGAGGGTAAAAATCGTAGAGGGACACCAAGAGATGGATACACTAAGGAGATTGAGAAGGATGTAAGTTGCAGTAGGTACTGGGAGATGAAGAAGCTTGCACAGGATAGAGTAGCATGGAGAGCTGCATCAAATCAGTCTCTGGGCTGAAGACCACAACAACAACAAGCAATAAAAATTAGTTGTTTGCGTAACTTCTGCGCTCTTACGTAACCAAAGCAGTCACTTTTGATGCAAGTACAGTTTACAGGAAGAAACATACGAGGGTTGTCCAGAAAGTAATGCACCATATTCATTTCTCTTCGACAATTCATTATTGAACATAGCGAGAACTACACACGCGAAAGAATGGTGTTTGATGTGCCCACCCTTTTTTTTCTCCACGTAATCTCCATCCTGTTGTATGTCCTTCCTCCAGCGCGAAACAAGGAAGTTGTATGCGCTGTTGGTACGTATCCTTGTCCTGGTTGTGGAGCCAATGCTTCACTGTGAGAAGCCCCCCATCATCGTCCTCTAAATGTCTGCCAACTGCCGAGTCGTAATGCGCCTGCGCTCGCGAATGACAACATCAGCTCGCTGCAACATGTCAGGTGTGACAGCCGTGGATGGTCTCCCCGACCGCTGCAAATCGTGGAGCTCCACCGAACCGCCTTCTGATGACCTCACCCTGCGTGCCCAGCGACTAACTGTACTTCTGTGGACAGCAGATGCTCCGTACACTTTGCGAAATCGTCTATGAACATTCCCCACAGTTCCTTTCCCCGCAGTGAGAAATTCAATTACGACACATTGCTTGTAACGTATATCAGCTACAGACGCCATCTTGACACACTCCTGCAGCTACCCTATCTGTCGGAAGTGACGCAAACTTGACGCGCCCACTCAAATTTCAAATAAGACATACGAAACGTTTCGCATTCGCAGCATTGTTTTCGGCTCAGAAAAAAAGTGCGGTGCATTGAATTTTCGCGCAACCCTCGGGAAATGTGTACAATTACTGTTGTTGTTTTGCACTCAGTAGAATGTTCTTCATCATAATAACATGCTAGAATTTCCTGTTATTACTGATAATTGCAAAATTATTTATGAACAACAGGAACCTGTTTTACAAGTATGTAAGTTCGACGAAGTATTGAAGCAATGGTTGAAACACTTCTGTTTTGCGTTGTTTTTGTTTTACCTTTTTGTTGAGAAAATTGCGTTTTCTAGCGCTATATGATAAATCAGCATTGTTTTCTTTATTTTTATTGTAACATCCCACTGTTTCACGTTACAGATCATCAATTTTTCGAATAAAACCTGAATCAAACGCTGAAAAGTTCAATTTTGCTATAGGTACAGTTTATTTTTAAGTAACGGTCAGCAGCATAAGCACTATGTTGTTGTTGTTGAGGTGGTCTTCAGTCCTGAGACTGGTTTGATGCAGCTCTCCATGCTACTCTATCCTGTGCAAGCTTCTTCATCTCCCAGTACCTACTGCATCCTACATCCTTCTGAATCTGCTTAGTGTATTCTTCTCTTGGTCTCCCCCTACGATTTTTACCCTCCACGCTGCCCTCCAATACTAAATTGGTGATCCCTTGATGCCTCAGAACATGTCCTACCAACCGATCCCTTCTTCTGGTCAAGTTGTGCCACAAACGTCTCTTCTCCCCAATCCTATTCAATACTTCCTCATTAGTTACGTGATCTACCCATCTAATCTTCAGCATTCTTCTGTAGCACCACATTTCGAAAGCTTCTATTCTCTTCTTGTCCAAACTATTTATCGTCCATGTTTCGCTTCCATACATGGCTACACTCCATACAAATACTTTCAGAAATGACTTCCTGACACTTAAATCTATATTCGATGTTAACAAATTTCTCTTCTTCAGAAACACTTTCCTTGCCATTGCCAGTCTACATTTTATATCCTCTCTACTTCGACCATCATCAGTTATTTTGCTCCCCAAATAGCAAAACTCCTTTACTACTTTAAGTGTCTCATTTCCTAATCTAATACCCTCAACATCATCCGACTTAATTCGACTACATTCCATTATCCTCGTTTTGTTTTTGTTGATGTTCATCTTATATCCTCCTTTCAAGACACTGTCCATTCCGTTCAACTGCTCTTCCAAGTCCTTTGCTGTCTCTGACAGAATTACAATGTCATCGGCGAACCTCAAAGATTTTATTTCTTCTCCATGGATTTTAATACCTACTCCGAATTTTTCTTTTGTTTCCTCTACTGCTTGCTCAATATACAGATTGAATAACATCGGGGAGAGGCTACAACCCTGTCTTACTCCCTTCCCAACCACTGCTTCCCTTTCATGTCCCTCGACTCTTATAACTGCCATCTGGTTTCTGTACAAATTGTAAATAGCCTTTCGCTCCCTGCATTTTGTCCCTGCCACCTTTAGAATTTGAAAGAGAGTATTCCAGTCAACATTGTCAAAAGCTTTCTCTAAGTCTACAAATGCTAGAAACGTAGGTTTGCCTTTCCTTAATCTTTCTTCTAAGATAAGTCGTAAGGTCAGTATTGCCTCACGTGTTCCAGTATTTCTACGGAATCCAAACTGATCTTCCCCGATGTCGGCTTCTACTAGTTTTTCCATTCGTCTGTAAAGAATTCGTGTTAGTATTTTGCAGCTGTGGCTTATTAAACTGATTGTTCGGTAATTTTCACATCTGTCAACACCGGCTTTCTTTGGGATTGAAGCACTATGTAGAGCAAAAATATTCCGCCAGATTACGCTGCCATTTATATACACTCCCTCAGTTTCTAGACTGTTAACTGCATCCGCTTTTTAGGGAAATCCAGTAAGACAATGATTGCATGCGTAATGAAAGCGATCGTTTTGAGGTAAACCCTGATAGGTATGCAACACACGTTACGTACAGGTAACGCAAGTACATCCTTTATTGACCAATGCTACCAGAAAAAGTCTACGTTTAAATGGCTCTGAGCACTATGGGACTCAACTTCTGAGGTCATTAGTCCCCTAGAACTTAGAACTAGTTAAATCTAACTAACCTGAAGACATCACACACATCCATGCCCGAGGCAGGATTCGAACCTGTGACCTTTGCGGTCGCGCGAGTCTACGTTTACCTACGATAATCTATATAGTTGCCTGCAGTAGTTTTACAACTTAAGCTAGAACGCTCATTTTGAATATTTGCACCAATCTTCCTCAGTTTAAAGTTCAATACTGTTTATTTTGTATATAAAGCGTGCTTGTTTTAACTTGAGACAACTAAATATCTCTACAACGACGTTTTTCCTCACCCATGTGTGTCACGATATGTGCAACTCCATGTTCATTGTACAACTGGAAGCCATTGTTACTGCCTTCCCAGACGGAAAGATTTTCCAAATTCATGTTTATTGTTGATAGGTACACATGTGACAGAATATGGTTATTCCAGTGGTCTTGGTTCATACTGGCCGTTTCTTTATCGTCACCATGCCGGAACAGCATTGTAGAGTGCTTGGGTTGCTGCATACTTACATTTAGGTCTTGTTTCTTGTGTTTCTGTAGGCATTAAGAGCTATAGAATTCCTCTGAAATGCCTGTTGCGGTCAGGATATAAACATCTTTATTGGAAGTGTGGGTGACTCTCCGAGTGTGTTTTCTGCTAGAATTTGTACTATATTATTCGTAGTTAACTTTTTCTATCTTACTGATTTGTCAGATAATCGTATTCGAACGTACGTCTCTATTACGTATGTGCTGGTCAATGTACTATTGTTCTTAAGATTTTCAGCTTTCAGTTGTTGACTGTTAATACTAGGCTTCATATGTGGTATGTATATGAAGGTGACGATTATCGAGTCTAATTTTTCGTTGTCTCCTTCCCGTTTGGGATGGATTCTCATTCCTTCCTCCTAAAACATTTTTTTCTTCATTTTTATTTACGGGTTCACTTGATGCATTTCAGTTTGAGGTAAGCCTGTTGCAGTGTTGTTGAAGCTGCAGTTGGAGATCAGACTAGCATTCATATCAATAATCATTTAACATTACATGGTTTTTGTGCATTCATTGCACATAAGAGTTTTCACGAAGAGCGATGAAAGGAAAATCTACATTTGAATAATATTAAAGTTAAATTTGTTGTGGGAATGTGAGGTAACCTTGCTGTAGGATCTCGCTGACTGTTACATCAAGTAATAATCACGAGATTAGTTCATTATTATAGTTTACTATTATTACCACAAGTAACAAGTAGTTGATTCACCTTCTCTAGTTACTAGCACCACACACATAACCGAGTTTGGAAAACTACAGATTAAAAATACTCCTGCGACGTGAGGATTTTGTCACTGGTTGAAATATGGATCGAATAATCACTGCTAAGACTATCTATCCGTGCTACAGGATAAAATATAGATTGTAATTCAGATTACAACACTTGAAGCATTTTCTACATGTTTCGGTTCTCCATATACGAAAGTATCGGAAACGTTACGTCAATATGGCCTGCACTGGTTTCTACTTCCTTCGCCTAGGGCAATTTAAATCGATGACTGGAATTTCGTCGAAGGCTAATTACAAAGCGCTGATTAATTCCATCCAAACGGCTAACTATTGAAAATACTTTCACACCTGACGCCATTACCACTGCCTTATAGACACAGCTTAAATAACTCTACGTCCAGGAATGTGTGATAAATGAAGGGGATTATAAGGTAATAAAGATGATAGTTTCTTGTGATTCTGGGTGATACTTTCGTTGCCGCCTTTCCACAGACGTTTCTGTAGCTTTGTGAAGTTAAGGCAACAATGTACATGTGAAACTATCATATTTGAACTAGACCTTTGAATCTGGCTGGAAGATATTAACGTTTCATTAGTGTTCTGTTGTTGCAGCTTGCTCTAGTTTTACTTTGTACGATGTAATGTGCCAGCTTGAAATGTCTACATCTACATCTACATCCATACTCCGCAAGCCACCTGACGGTGTGTGGCGGAGGGTACCTTCAGTACCTCTATCGGTTCTCCCTTCTATTCCAGTCTCGTATTGTTCGTGGAAAGAAGGATTGTCGGTATGCCTCTGTGTGGGCTCTAATCTCTCTGATTTTATCCTCATGGTCTCTTCGCGAGATATACGTAGGAGGGAGCAATATACTGCTTGACTCTTCGGCGAAGGTGCATTACTGATTTATTTCTCTTCAGCTCATTATAGCGTGACAAAGCACCATTTTTAATGTTTTATTATTAAAAAAAGGGTGCTCAACGGTGGGATCGAGTTTTTGAATTATGTAGGTACATATCTCAGGTATCACACACTGCAGACATACACCCTGGTGGACTTTCTTTTGCTAGTAATTGACGAAAAAATTCCAATTTTGTATGACTTTCATTAGCGTTAAAAAAGATGCATTACATGAACTGGTTGTGTGCTGTAATGGATAGGGTAAGAATTTCACATGTGCTATGTCATGTGTCTGAATATCTTCCTGTGCTTTGTTTTTTATTTTTAAATATTTATCGAAATGATATTGATCATCATTTTTATTCAATTACTTGATTTAAATGTAATTTTTATCTCCATTCACTTGTCACATAGTTTCAATCATAATATCAACTTCTTCATTTGCTCTCATTTTTCTTCCTATAATTTTTTTTTCCACTTGAAACTTTGTTCAACAGTTTCTAATTAATGTTGTGCACATAATCTCGTTATATGTTTTTGCCTTCATCATCCTATCTTTTCGTTCAGGTTATTGCATTCATTATATCTATTCCTCAGTTTGCTTGAATTTCATTTTAGTTATAAATCCTTCCATCTTTTAAATCTTCATCTGCGTTATTTTGTCCATAGTGCAATAGGATGTAGGCTTTGTTTTAAATGGTTCTGTGATAATTAACATGCAAAAAAATTGCACATGTTGTAATGAAAGATACATTTTCACACCGTTGCACAGCCAGTATAAATGATCTGTTTTGTCTTTTGTTTTTTAACCGATAGATCGGAATCTTCAAATAACTGAATATAATTAAATTCATGTCCATAAAAATTCCGAGTGGAGAACGATTGAAAGCAATCATGCAGTTCATATGGAGGTTAAAATGATGTGACAAAGCAAGAGAAACAGAAAGTTATATTTAAACCAATTAAATGAATAAAAATAACGATGAAAGTCAGTTCCACAAAGATTCAAAAATTAAAAATTTCATGCTCCTCACGAGATTCAAACCCTTGTTGCTTGTGAAGCCCTTACACTATCCATTACACCACGTACACAAAGTAGACGATACACCTCGTTACGAAAGTAACGTTTATCTAGCGACTTGTTATATTGCGTAACCTATCTCCATAATTAATAGTGTTTGATAGGACTATCTTTCACAGATACTAATAATACTTATAATTTTTGTTTTACGTGAAAGCTAGTGTTCGTACTGCAACTTTCTTTAACGCTGTTGAGCGTCATGCAAAATTCCGAAATTTTTTCGTCAGTTACTCGCAAATGAGAGCCCACCTGGTCGAATGGCTGCAGGGAGAGATACCTGGGATTTTAACCTACATCCCCGTATATTTGGTTTCAGAAAGACGTTCCCACCACTTTTCTTCAAACTTACACAGTCGAAACGCATGTGTTCAACAGATTTCTAAAACGTGATACTTGTAGAAGACAGTAATCTTAATGAAAGTAAATAAATAAATATGAAACAGTTGGAATCGATGACAACCACATTGTCTAGCAGAGACAAGACACCTGCTAAATTCAGAGAGGAAAGCGAATTTTTAGCAGAAAGATAGCGTTAATATAAAGTGTATCACTACATAGTACGTATAACAGCCAACCTTTCTTATGAGGTCTAAGTAGTCACGGTGTGACAGGCAATAAATTTAGTGACGTGCTTCACATTCATTCAGCAACAGTACCATTTGACAGCTTACAGCACCGTATTTTCACCTGGTGGCAGAAAATTGAACTATTATTTTTTCAGCATATTCAGCGAGCACACTGATTACTGGTTCAAATGGCTCTAAGCACTATAGGACTTATCATCTGAGGTCATCAGTCCCCTAGACTTAGAACTACTTAAACCTAACTAACCTAAGGACATTACACACATCCATGCCCGAGGCAGGATTCGATCCTGCGACCGTAGCAACAGCGCGGTTCCGGACTGAAGCACCTAGAACCGCTCGGCCAAATCGGCCGGCCACATCGGCCGGCCACTGATTAATGAACATATCTACAATGTTTCAGCGTCCTGCAATGTCTGCGACCCTCAGTGCAGCATTATGAACACTGCCACTTTAATTATAAACATCCATTACAATTATGTATTGAATAATAATCATTAATGCGGTGTATTGTTGAAAGTAGTCCTTATCGGTGTAACAGATCCTGTCACCTAGAGAGTCATGTTTTTAATTCCGTCTATCTGTGCCATACATCCATGAAATGAAAGTTTATTTCTCTTTCTTTACGTTGTATCAACGTTTCATTACAGTTTTTTTTTTAAAAAAAAGACTAGTCTTTCTGATACAAACAACTGTGGAAAAAGACGCATCCATCTTTAGGGTAATACGAGGTGCATTCAAGTTCTAAGGCCTCCGATTTTTTTTTCTCCGGACTGGAAAGAGATAGAAACATGCGCATTGTTTTAAAATGAGGCCACGTTCATTATCAATATGTCCCAGAGATGGCAGCACCGTACGGCAGATGGAATTTTACCGCCAGCGGCGAGAATGAGAACTGTTTTAAATACTTAAAATGGCGACGTTTTCCTTACTTGAACAGCGTGCAATCACTCGTTTTCTGAATTTGCGTGGTGTGAAACCAACTGAAATTCATCGACAGTTGAAGGATACATGTGGTGATGGAGTTATGGATGTGTCAAAAGTGCGTTCATGGGTGCGAGAGTTTAATGAAGGCAGAACATCGTGTGACAGCAAACCGAAACAACCTCGGGCTCGCACAATCCGGTCTGACAACATGATCGAGAAAGTGGAGAGAATTTTTTTGGGGGATCGCCGAATGACTGTTGAACAGATCGCCTCCAGAGTTGGCATTTCTGTGGGTTCTGTGCACACACTCCTGCATGACGACCAGAAAATGCGAAAAGTGTCATCCAGGTGGGTGTCACGAATGCTGACGAACGACCACATGGCTGCGCGTGTAGCATGTTGCCGAGCAATGTTGACCCACGACGACAGCATGAATCGGACTTTCTTTTCATCGGTTGTGACAATGGATGAGACGTGGATGCCATTTTTCAATCCAGAAACAGAGCGCCAGTCAGCTCAATGGAAGCACACAGATTCACCGCCACCAAAAAAATTTCGGGTAACCGCCAGTGCTGAAAAAATGATGGTGTCCATGTTCTGGGACAGCGAGGGCGTAATCCGTACCCATTGCGTTCCAAAGGGCACTACGGTAACAGGTGCATCCTACGAAAATGTTTTGAAGAACAAATTCCTTCCTGCACTGCAACAAAAACGTCCGGGAAGGGCTGCGCGTGTGCTGTTTCACCGAGACAACGCACCCGCACATCGAACTAACGTTACGCAACAGTTTCTTCGTGATAACAACTTTGAAGTGATTCCTCATGCTCCCTACTCACCTGACCTGGCTCCTAGTGACTTTTGGCTTTTTCCAAACAATGAAAGACACTTTCCGTGGCCGCACATCCACCAGCCGTGCTGCTATTGCCTCAGCGATTTTCCAGTGGTCAAAACAGACTCCTAAAGAAGCCTTCGCCACTGCCATGGAATCATGGCGTCAGCGTTGTGAAAAATGTGTACGTCTGCAGGGCGATTACGTCGAGAAGTAACGCTAGTTTCATCGATTTCGGGTGGGTAGTTAATTAGAAAAAAAAATCGGAGGCCTTACAACTTGAATGCACCTCGTATAATAATTTATATTGTGTAATTCTTTTGCAGTTAAAAGACTGAATGGTCCAGAAATAGGCGATATTAGCTCGAGAACTTTACCACAGACGTGACGAGCTCTCTGCGCCTGAGACCTGGGGCTCAGCTGGTATTCTTCGAATCCAAGTAGAGATGTTATTAGGCAGAGAAAAAGACGCGTATACTGCTACTCACCGCCGTTAACTCGAGCCTCGCGGAGCTCTTCCGTTACCTGCGCGTGGCCTTCTGTGTAGGAAGCCTCGGTCAGCTGTTGCGTTGGGACGCTCCGTCGGCCTCCAGTTGCTACCGGCCGGTCACGGCCGCCGCTTTGACCGCTGCTCACGAGTCCGGCCGCACGCGAGGCATCCCATTCACTGGCCGGCTGGCGGTAGGCGGTGCGTCATCGACTGCGTGCAGCTCCCTCTCTCCAGAAGCCCACCTTGTTGTGTCTCATCAGACCAGTAGTCAGTACATCGCTTCAGATTGAGCACGGTAACTTACAAGGGAAGACCACGACGTTAGGATCACGAGTTACTTAAGGGGCTCCGGAAAGGCTCAGAATCATGAAAAGTTCAATTTTTACTTTTTTGCGTTTTCTGAATCTGCAGACTATTACCCTTTAATAGATATATAATTTATTCAATTCCGAAGACGACAACTATTTTTAAATTTTTTTTGAAATGTGTTCTACATGGGCGTGTCCCACTGTGGCGCTGTTAAACTGCTGTCAAATGGTGTTATTATTAACGTCCGTGTTCATCAGGTACATTTTAGTGATGTGAGATAAAGTATGTGTTGTGGCTAACCTATTTTCAGAGACTTAGCACCACCTGAACTGTTGAAAAAGTGTATTCACGGAAAAACTCAAAACCCCAATGAAAGTGTAAATAGTGTAATATGGTCGAGAATCCCCAAGACTGTATTTGTTGGAATAGAAACACTTCACTTTGGTGTGTATGATGCTGTTGCGACTTTCAATGATGGCAACATTGTAAGGTGCAAGGTATTTAGAAATATGGGAATGAAGATAGGTTCTAACATGGTACGAGCGATGCTTACTTTAGACAAGGAACGCCTTCGGGCTGCAGACAGGGCTGTAAAGAGTCTAGAAATACAAGCAAGAGTAAACAGGAGGAGGAACAAGAGGAAGCTGGAGGAGGAGTTTGCAGAGGATGAGGATAATCCATCCTATGGACCTGGAATGCACTAAAAAGTTAATCCAATCTTTGTCGCTCGATTCCCAAAACTTTTATTTTCTCATACTAATTACATGTTTTCTAAGGATCTTCCAAACATATTTGTTTCAAACTTTCAGTAAATGTTACACACTACCTTCTGCATAATTTAACACAGCCTTTTTCCAAAAAACTGTATATTTTTGAGTATATAAATAAAAAATTGCAAAAAAATGTTGTGAATTTTCATTACAATTGAAAAAAAATCATCTTTAATAACTGAACTAAAATTTTGTAAAATCCCTGTGTTAAGTTGTAGCCCATATTCCAATAAATAATCTGTAAAAAGTTCAACTTCCTACCTCAAATACTTTGTGAGGAAAGATGTAATTTATAAGCGTTATTTTAACATTGCAAGTATAGGGCGTTCCGGAGCCCCTTAAAACTATTTGCTCCTTTAGTAGGTCATTAAAACAACGATGTTCGAGTACTATAGTACATTACTCCAGCAGTCCAGAGAAAATCGGAAGAGAAGTTTCACGCGTCTGTTATGTACCTGAAGGTATCTATGGGATGGTGGCGGCCGTAAGAAGTCATTTTCGTCACGTGGTTAGCGTTCCCGCTTAGCAAAAGGCCACGTTTCGAATCCCACCAGCATTAATTTTTCAACCTATATTTTTTTCATCACGGCTCACACTATTTAATTTACACTGAGGAGCCAAAGAAATTGGTACATCTGCCTAATATCGTGTAGGGTCCACGCGAGCACGCAGAAGTGCCGGAGGACGTGGTATGGTCTCGACTAATGACTGAAGTAGTGCTGGAAAGAACTGACAAAATAAATCCTGGAGGTCTGTCGTTCAGTCCATAAGAGTACGAGCCGGTGGAGATATCTTCTGAACAGCGTGTATCAAGGCATCCCATGTATGCTGAATAATGTTCATGTCTGGAGAGTTTGGTGGCCAGCGGAAGTGTTTCAACTCAGAAGAGTGTTCCTGGAGCCACTCTGTACCAATTCTGGACGTGTGGGGAGTCGCATTGTCCTGCTGGAATTGCCCAAGGCCGTCGGAATGCACAATGGACATAAATGGATGCAGAACCATACCTCGTTGACATTTTGAAAAGATGTATCTTTCCTCCTATAGTGTTGATGCAAACGATGTATCACCAGTGATGAAAAAATATAGATTAAAAATTAATTATGAGCGTCAGTCGAACCGTCACCTCACACACGTTCGTCTTACGAAGATCGAACTCTAACCACTTCACCACCCTGACTCTAACGTCCGGCCCTACGCACAGATACATACGCCCCGTAATAGACGCGTAAAACTTCTCTTGCGATACTGCCAGGGTGGTGTACCTTACTTCTTGCTCATTATCTTGGGCTAATGGCCTATTAAAGGTGTGCAAAGTCTGAAGTAAATCTGTGATCCCCACGTCGTCGCCTCCCCTAAGTAGTTGTAACTAATACACGTCGACTGCTTTTGACAGTGGAAGAGACATACAAAATGTCTGAACATTAGTAGTAAACAGCGAGAGATTTATTCTCGAGTTAAAAAGAAGACCAACTTGACAATGAACGTAATCCTATGACGCTTTGTCCACTATGGGTGCAACAACCGTGGTTCACTAATCCTGTGGAATCTTCTCATGTAGGCCTATTTCCTACAATGGTACAGGAGTTACACAGACTGTGACACCATGGATTCTTACCACAATGTTCTGTTCAATGACGAGGTCATATTTTGGTATCTAAATCTTACATAGTACTCCATTTTGGGTGCGTGCTAATCGCTACGCTGCTAATGGCGTTATTCAGCAGAGATTTTGTTTCAAGGTACGGTAAAAGGCCTCGTCTATGATCCAAATCATCGGTCTCTGCATGTCAGCCCTATGGCTAAACGTACCTGAGTACTTGGCCTTGTTGAGTTACAAGTTAGCTGAGTGCCTAGATATCGTGTATCTACCATGTCGTTCAAAAACAGCAGAGCCTCAGAGCACGTTCATTTCGATCGGTTCATAGTATAGAGAGGTGAAGGACGACGTATTATGATGCAACATCTTTGCTCCTGTTAAACAAGAAATTTGGAAATTTGTGGTAAGGTCTTAAAGGTCTTATGGGACCAAACTGCTTACGCACTGTTGAAACTAATTTAAACTAACGTACGCTAAGGACGATGTAACCTCCCCCTCACTTATCGACCTTAGTGACAGTGAAAAATTAAACCGCGTGCACCTAATGGACATTTGGGAAAATCAATCGTCACCGAAGTTAATTTGTCGGTAAAGAGGGAGGAAAGGGTTACATCTAAATGAAAGGAAAAATGCTAATGAAACTGGTGGAAATTAATTTCGAAAAGGGATAAAGTTAATAAAGAAAGTAAATGTGCGGCCGTTACGTTAACAATTAACTAGCGGTAATTAGATATTTGAGATGTGGGGGAAATTACGGGCGCCAGTCCTAAGGACAGTTACTATAGTAACTGAAAAAGAAAGGTTATTACACATATAATTAGCACTAGAAGCGTGGCAACTGAAGGTTGACACGTGTAGTGTGAAAACTGAAAGTTTGTCAGCAGTAATAAATTTCGCTACACTGACTTAATTTAGCAAAATAATTAATAAAACCGGAAAATCGAAAGTTAATTTGGTGACTGAAGTTAATAGTGAGCTTTCTTTCTGAACCACATCGAAATTCAGTAAAATACGGTTAGTCTTGGACTACCTGAACAATCATTTCAAAAGCTACTTGAATCTACGCAATTTAGAAATAAGAGATTTCACTTTGAAGTTGAATTAAATGATTCTGGACAATCAACAATAGTAAAATTCAGTACGTACCAAGCTGAGCTGGAGTCATAGGTAAGCTAAAATACGGTAACAAAACTCGCACTCTTAATTTGTGCTTGTGTAATCTAAATATTTTAGCCAGCTATGAATACCTTAACTGAACTTTGAAATTAAAGCAGTGAAATCGAATGATGCTGGCGTTTGAATTTCAACGACACTCGGGTTCATTCCGGAAAAGGAAGGGACCCTGCTTGGTAATGCAATTGGGACAATGAGCAACAAACGTTCATGCTAAGTTGCTGTAATTTTGTGATGCAACAATTTTAAAAGATTGAATAACTGAGGTCTGCCATACAGTTCTAAAACCTTACGTGCTTCCAGTCTTCCTTGTTGGCTGATTGAAGGTTTGAAGCCGTCGATCGAGGAGGTGGCGACAGTCACTCATTGTCGGCCGTCGCTGTTGCAGAAGCTGGATGTTGGCGCGCCTTCTTCTCGACACGGTCACCAGACGAAACGGGTTCTTGATGTGCTTCCCGTGCGCGACACCATGTCAGAAACTATTATCGCAAGTCGAGCGCAATTACATGCTGCCAAACCCCGAAAGCGCGGCAACTCGCGGGAGCTTCACACAACACACCTGCTCCTCTCGCTACCCCAGCCAGACTCCCTCTCTGCCCGCGCTTCACGCGACATAGTTAACACTACCAAAGATCCTACACACTTTGATTCTTCACACGAGATATCGATGTAATCGTTCGATAGCATAGTTTTCCCTAGGCCAGACCCAGCCCAAAAATACAAATAATATTTACAAAACAAACCAATTATACATCGACATAAATGCATAAATATATATATGTAAATAGTAAAACAATTACAATAAATAAAGGCACAGAAATGTCATAAATTCAGGTAACAAAATAAGGAAAAAATTTATAGTACAATAGATGAAAATAGGAGGATATGCATTTCCGGCGTTACAACGCTGCTATCCCGCGCGGCCTGTTAAACACAAATATTATGTGATACATACGAAATTCTAGCATGCTGGAGTAGCTGTGGGTCAGCAACTTCTAAAATTTTACTTTCTTTCATTCACTCGATGACTCGGCCCAAAACTAGTCATCGATTGAATAAAAAAAGTAATTTTTTTCAACTTTGGAGTGGTTTTTTTGTTGTACTGATTATATGATATGGCAGCAATTATCACCCTATCGTTCAATTTTCAGAATCATCTAAAACAATTAAACTGCAACACGTGAATGCCATTACAGTTACCTGCACCAATAACTTTATCCACTTTTATGCTATTTGTGGACTATACCGACATCCTGAGACGTCGCCCATCTTGCTTCGTAACTTTACTGTGTTGAGTGTCTGAAGGTCGTATGGATCGCAGTGATTACACAAGTAACTGGTAAGGCTAACTCGAGGTTGCGATTTATTGGTAGAGTCCTGAAGCGATGCAGTCAACAACGGAAATAGCTTACAATACTTTAGTTGGACCTTGCCGTTGGTGGGGAGGCTTGCGTGCCTCAGCGATACAGATAGCCGTACCGTAGGTACAACCACAACGGAGGGGTATCTGTTGAGAGGCCAGACAAACGTGTGGTTCCTGAAGAGGGGCAGCAGCCTTTTCAGTAGTTGCAAGGGCAACAGTCTGGATGATTGACTGATCTGGCCTTGTAACAATAACCGAAACGGCCTTGCTGTGCTGGTACTGCGAACGGCTGAAAGCAAGGGGAAACTACGGCCGTAATTTTTCCCGAGGGCATGCAGCTTTACTGTATGATTAAATGATGATGGCGTCCTCTTGGGTAAAATATTCCGGAGGTAAAATAGTCCCCCATTCGGATCTCCGGGCGGGACTACTCAAGAGGATGTCGTTATCAGCAGAAAGAAAACTGGCGTTCTACGGATCGGAGCGTGGAATGTCAGATCCCTTAATCGGGCAGGTAGGTTAGAAAATTTAAAAAGGGAAATGGATAGGTTAAAGTTAGACATAGTGGGAATTAGTGAAGTTCGGTGGCAGGAGGAACAAGACTTTTGGTCAGGTGACTACAGGGTTATAAACACAAAGTCAAATAGGGGTAATGCAGGAGTAGGTTTAATAATGAATAGGAAAATAGGAATGCAGGTAAGCTACTACAAACAGCATAGTGAACGCATTATTGTGGCCAAGATAGATACGAAGCCCACACCTACTACAGTAGTACAAGTTTATATGCCAACTAGCGCTGCAGATGACGAAGAAATTGAAGAAATGTATGATGAGATAAAAGAAATTATTCAGACAGTGAAAGGAGACGAAAATTTGATAGTCATTGGTGACTGGAATTCGAGTGTAGGAAAAGGGAGAGAAGGAAACGTTGTAGGTGAATATGGATTGGGGCTAAGAAATGAAAGAGGAAGCCGCCTTGTAGAATTTTGCACAGAGCACAACTTAATCATAGCTAACACTTGGTTTAAGAATCATGATAGAAGGTTGTATACATGGAAGAACCCTGGAGATACTAAAAGGTATCAGATAGATTATATAATGGTAAGACAGAGATTTAGGAACCAGGTTTTAAATTGTAAGACATTTCCAGGGGCAGATGTGGACTCTGACCACAATCTATTGGTTATGACCTGTAGATTAAAACTGAAGAAACTGCAAAAAGGTGGGAACTTAAGGAGATGGGACCTGGATAAATTGAAAGAACCAGAGGTTGTACAGAGTTTCAGGGAGAGAATAAGGGAACAATTGACAGGAATGGGGGAAAGAAATACAGTAGAAGAAGAATGGGTAGCTTTGAGGGATGAAGTGGTGAAGGCAGCAGAGTATCAAGTAGGTATAAAGACGAGGGCTAGTAGAAATTCTTGGGTAACAGAAGAAATATTGAATTTAATTGATGAAAGAAGAAAACATAAAAATGCAGTAAATGAAGCAGGCAAGAAGGAATACAAACGTCTCAAAAATGAGATCAACAGGAAGTGCAAAATGGCTAAGCAGGGATGGCTGGAGGACAAATGTAAGGATGTAGAGGCGTATCTCACTAGGGGTAAGATAGATACTGCCTACAGGAAAATTAAAGAGACTTTTGGAGATAAGAGAACCACTTGTATGAATATCAAGAGCTCAGATGGAAACCCAGTTCTAAGCAAAGAAGGGAAAGCAGAAAGGTGGAAGGAGTATATAGAGGGTCTATACAAGGGCGATGCACTTGAGGACAATATTATGGAAATGGAAGAGGATGTAGATGAAGATGAAATGGGAGATACGATACTGCGTGAAGAGTTTGACAGAGCACTGAAAGCCCTGAGTCGAAACAAGGCCCCCGGAGTAGACAAAATTCCATTGGAACTACTGACGGCCTTGCGAGAGCCAGTCCTGACAAAACTCTACCATCTGGTGAGCAAGATGTATGAAACAGGCGAAATACCCTCAGACTTCAAGAAGAATATAATAATTCCAATCCCAAAGAAAGCAGGTGTTGACAGATGTGAAAATTACCGAACAATCAGTTTAATAAGCCACAGCTGCAAAATACTAACAGGAATTCTTCACAGACGAATGGAAAAACTAGTAGAAGCCGACCTCGGGGAAGATCAGTTTGGATTCCGTAGAAATACTGGAACACGTGAGGCAATACTGACCCTACGACTTATCTTAGAAGAAAGATTAAGGAAAGGCAAACCTACGTTTCTAGCATTTGTAGACTTAGAGAAAGCTTTTGACAATGTTGACTGGAATACTCTGTTTCAAATTCTAAAGGTGGCAGGGATAAAATACAGGGAGCGAAAGGCTATTTACAATTTGTACAGAAACCAGATGGCAGTTATAAGAGTCGAGGGACATGAAAGGGAAGCAGTGGTTGGGAAGGGAGTAAGACAGGGTTGTAGCCTCTCCCCGATGTTATTCAATCTGTATATTGAGCAAGCAGTAGAGGAAACAAAAGAAAATTTCGGGGTAGGTATTAAAATCCATGGAGAAGAAATAAAAACTTTGAGGTTCGCCGATGACATTGTAATTCTTTCAGAGACAGCAAAGGACTTGGAAGAGCAGTTGAACGGAATGGATGGTGTCTTGAAGGGAGGATATAAGATGAACATCAACAAAAGCAAAACGAGGATAATGGAATGTAGTCGAATTAAGTCGGGTGATGCTGAGGGAATTAGATTAGGAAATGAGACACTTAAAGTAGTAAAGGAGTTTTGCTATTTGGGGAGCAAAATAACTGATGATGGTCGAAGTAGAGTGGATATAAAATGTAGACTGGCAATGGCAAGGAAAGCGTTTCTGAAGAAGAGAAATTTGTTAACATCGAGTATAGATTTAAGTGTCAGGAAGTCATTTCTGAAAGTATTTGTATGGAGTGTAGCCATGTATGGAAGTGAAACATGGACGGTAAATAGTTTGGACAAGAAGAGAATAGAAGCTTTCGAAATGTGGTGCTACAGAAGAATGCTGAAGATTAGATGGGTAGATCACATAACTAATGAGGAAGTATTGAATAGGATTGGGGAGAAGAGAGGTTTGTGGCACAACTTGACCAGAAGAAGGGATCGGTTGGTAGGACATGTTCTGAGGCATCAAGGGATCACCAATTTAGTATTGGAGGGCAGCGTGGAGGGTAAAAATCGTAGGGGGAGACCCAGAGATGAATACACTAAGCAGATTCAGAAGGATGTAGGTTGCAGTAGGTACTGGGAGATGAAGAAGCTTGCACAGGATAGAGTAGCATGGAGAGCTGCATCAAACCAGTCTCAGGACTGAAGACCACAACAACAACAACAACAACAACAACAACAACTTTAGTTCGTCCAGTCTTAAGAGTATTGTTCGTTTGTATGGGACCCTTACCAGTTGGGTCTGATTCAAGAGATTCAGAAGGTCGAAACAATAGCGGCCAGGTTCGTGACTGGTACATTTAGCCATCGCGACAGCATTACAAATCTCATAGAAAGTTTGAAGTGGGACACCCTTCCTGATAGAAGGGGCGCTAAACGGAAGGGGCTGGTCACTAAATTCCGAAATCCGATCTTCGCCGAGGATGTAGAGCATACATTATTACCACCAACTTTCAAATCGCGCAATGATCACCATTCAAAGATAAGGGATGTTACAGCTCGTACTGAGGCGTTCAGACAGTCGTGGGTGGAACAGAGAGGGGGGGGGAATACAAGTATGACTTTGGCGCGAATTGTGCCCTCCGCCACACCCCGGTTGGTGGCTAGTGGAGTATGTATGTAGATGTAGATGACTTCTTGTACAGTTTAACCTCACAACGATGTGGAACATATGCCTATATGCTGGTGAGCCATAATGTTATGCCCACCTCTTTACTATCGTGTTGGTCCACGTCTGAAACGGAGTTCAGGAGCTTTTCTTCGTCGCACGAATTGGACGGGTTCTTGGCAGGCTGTCGGAGGTACGAGACACAAGACATCTACGCACAGTCAATCCAGTTCTCGTAAATTACATGCCGGTGGCTTGTGGGCGAGCGACTGGCATCCGATAGCGTCCCAAATGTGTTTCATTGCATTGAGATAACCAGAATTTGATGGCCGAGACATCGACTTAAGTTCAATATCGTGCTCCTGAGACTACTGTAGCACACGTCTGGCATTGTAACTTGAAGCGTTATCCTGCTGGAAGATCCAATCACCGTCGGTGTAGACATCAAGCATGAAGGAATGGGGGTGGTCCACAATAACGTTCACGTAGTCCAAAGCAGCCGTACTGGCTTCCACTACCACCGCTGGTCCTATGGAAAGCATGGTGAGTGTTCCCCATAGCACAGTATTGCCCCCGGCGATCTGCGTCCGTGCCACAGTGCTTGTTTCTAGCAGCCATTTGCCTGAAAGGTGGTATATCTGGACACGACTGTCAACTTGGTGTAACTAGAAACGTGATTCGTCCGATCAGGCGACACTTTTCAAATAATTCATGGTCTTTTCTAGATGATCCTGTGTCCACTGGATCGTTAAAGACCATCTATTGGGGTGTCCCATGTTCAACGGAATACACGGAACGGTGTCCTGTGAAACACTTGTGTCTACAACTGTAAATGTGATCCAACACCAGCATTCGAGACAGAAAGCTCTCTGCAGAACATTGCAACGATAACATGTGCTACAGATGCGCACTGACGCAGTTACAGTGAAAGTGAACAGCACTCCGTAAAAAAAATACCGGGTGATCAAAAAGTCAGTATAAATTTGAAAACTGAGTAAATCACGGAGTAATGTAGATAGAGGGGTATAAATTGACACACATGCCTGGAATGACATGGGGTTTTAGTAGAACCAAAAAAATACAATAGTTCAAAAAATGTCCGACAGATGGCGCTTAATCTGATCAGAATAGCAATCAATAATTAGCAGTTACGGTCGCAGGTTCGAATCCTGCCTCCGGCATGGATGTGTGTGATGTCCTTAGGTTAGTTAGGTTTAATTAGTTCTAAGTTCTAGGCGACTGATGACCTCAGAAGTTAAGTCGCATAGTGCTGAGAGCCATTTGAATAATTAGCATAACAAAGTAAGACAAATCAAAGATGATGTTCTTTACAGGTAATGCTCAATATGTCCACCATCATTCTTCAATAATAGCTGTAGTCGAAGAATAATGCTGTGAACAGCACTGTAAAGCATGTCCCGAGTTATGGTGAGGCATTGGCGTCGGGTGTTGTCTTTCAGCATCCCTAGACTCGTCGGTCGATCACGATACACTTGCGACTTCAGGTAACCCCAAAGCCAATAATCGCACGGACTGAGGTCTGGGCGCCTGGGAGGCCAAGTATGACGAAAGTGGCGGCTGAGCACACGATCATCACCAAACGACGCGCGCAAGAGATCTTTCAAGCGTCTAGCAATATGGGGTGGAGCGCCATCCTGCATAAACATCGTACGCTCCAGCAAGTGTTTATCAGCCAGGCTGGGGATGATGCGATTCTGTAACATATCGGCGTACCTCTCACCCATCTCGGTAGCAGTTACAAAACGAGAATCACGCATTTCCTTGAATAAAAAAGGCCCGATAATGGTAGATGTGGTAAATCCAACCCATACCCTGACTTTCTCGCCATGCAGTGAAGTTTAAACGACAGTTCTAGGATTTTCGGTAGCCCAAATTCTGCAGTTGTTGGCGTTGACCGACCATCGGAGCGTGAAATGAGCTTCGTCGGTCCACAACACGTTACTCAACCAATCTATCTTTTGAAACGCCCACACCGCAAATGCCCTCCGCTTCCCTAAATCGCCAGGTAACAGTTCATGATGCCGATGGATTTTGTACGGATAGCATCGGAGGGTACGCCTAAGTGCCAACGAAACAGTAGTGTATGGAAAGCCGGTGCGACGTGCGACTGATCGTAACGCTGAACTAGCACATTTGGATAATACAGCTTCACTAAAAGCGCCTTTTCAGGTAACGTCAACATGCTGCGACTGCTGGCGCATCTTCTGATTCTCTCTGTCATTACAGCTCCTTTTATACACGATTGTCATGCGCAGTCACTGACGTTTTGCTGTCCAACGCCATCTGTCGGACATATTGTGAACTCTGTTTTTTTTTTGTTCTAATAAAACCCCATGTCATTCAAAGCATGTGTGTCAATTTTTACCTCTCTATCTACATTATTCCGTGGTATATTAAGCTTTCAAATTTATGCTGATTTTTTGATCACCCGGTATACAGGGTGTTACAAAAAGGTACGGCCAAACTTTCAGGAAACATTCCTCACACACAAATAAAGAAAAGATGTTATGTGGACATGTGTCCGGAAACGCTCAATTTCCATGTTAGAGCTCATTTTAGTTTCGTCAGTATGTACTCTACTTCCTCGATTCACCGCCAGTTGGCCCAATTGGAGGAAGGTAATGTTGACTTCGGTGCTTGTGTTGACATGCGACTCATCGCTCTACACTACTAGCATCAAGGACATCAGTACGTAGCACCAACAGCTTAGTGTTCATCACGAACGTGGTTTTGCAGTCAGTGCAATGTTTACAAATGCGGAGTAGACAGATGCCCATTTGATGTATGGATTAGCACGGGGCAATAGCCGTGGAGTGGTACGTTTGTATTGAGACGGATTTCCAGAACGAAGGCGTCCCAACAGGAAGACGTTCGAAGCAATTGATCGGCGTGTTAGGGAGCACAGAACATTCCAGCCTATGACTCGCGACTGGGGAAGGCCTAGAACGACGAGGACACCTGCAATGGACGAGGCAAGTCTTCGTGCAGTTGACGATAACTCTAATGTCAGCGTCAGAGAAGTTGCTGCTGTACAAGGTAACGTTGACCACGTCACTGTATGGAGAGTGCTACGGGAGAACCAGTTGTTTCCGTACCATGTACAGCGTGTACAGGCACTATCAGCAGCTGATTGGCCTCCACGGGTACACTTCTGCGAATGGTTCGTCCAACAATGTGTCAGTCCTCATTTCAGTGCAAATGTTCTCTTTACGGATGAGGCTTCATTCCAACGAAATCAAATTGTAAATTTTCACAATCAACATGTGTGGGCTGACGAGATTCCGCACGCAATTGTGCAATCACGTCATCAAAGACAGATTTTCTGTGAACGTTTGGGCAGGCATTGTTGGTGATGTCTTGATTGGGCCCCATGTTCTTCCACCTACGCTCAATGGAGCACGTTATCATGATTTCATACGGGATACTCTACCTGTGCTGCTAGAACATGTGCCTTTACAAGTACGACACAACATGTGGTTCTTGCACGATGGAGCTCCTGCACATTTCAGTCGAAGTGTTCGTACGCTTCTCAACAACAGATTCGGTGACCGATGGATTGGTAGAGGCGGACCAATTCCATGGCCCCCACTCTCTCCTGACCTCAACCCTCTTGACTTTCATTTATGGGGGCATTTTAAAGCTCTTGTCTACACAACCCCGGTACCAAATGTAGAGACTCTTCGTGTTCGTATTGTGGACGGCTGTGATACAATACGCCATTCTCCAGGGCTGCATCAGCACATCAGGGATTCCATGCAACGGAGGGTGGATGCATGTATCCTTGCAAACGGAGGACATTTTGAACATTTCCTGTAACAAAGTGAAGTCACGCTGGTACGTTCTGTTGCTGTGTGTTTCCATTCCATGATTAATGTGATTTGAAGAGAAGTAATAAAATGAGCTCTAACATGGAAAGTAAGCGTTTCCGGACACATGTCCCCATAATATATTTTCTTGCTTTGTGTGACGAATGTTTCCTGGAAGTTTGGCCGTGCCTTTTTGTAACACCCTGTATATAAATGAAGTTCCATTTCACACAAGTACGGCACAGATAGACACAAATAAATACACAACACCCTAGGTGAGAGATTTTGTCATACTGATAGAGCTAGAATAAACGAGACATCGCATTAGCACTTGCAGAGGTGTACTTAATAGTGATATTGCTGGAGATTGAGTGTAGAGCACTTTACTCGCTTTATTGCATACAAGACCATGATTTATTACATCCCAGATGGAATTTTAACTGATATCAAAGAGGCGGCGAGTGTGTGACAGTCGGTGAAGTTTCAGTTTCTATTAAACACATAAATATCTGTTACGTTTCTCTGTCAAGTTTATCTGTCTTCCAGTGGGCGTATGCCGCTACCGTTTGTCTTTTTCTACGGTTTTATGGCTTGACGGCGCTATAATCAAACTCATTTGTCTCTGTCTATGAGATAGCGTGACAGTGTTTGCGTGCATGCAAACACGTTTCATGTTGCCGCAAGATTCTGCCCAACGCAATGCCCGTCTCGCAGCCATATTGTTTTAGGTCCTGTGAGGTTTCTCTTACAGGTTCATACACGTCACAGGATGTCTCCTGAAAGATTCTCACCACTAATCGTTCCATATTTGTCAGCAGGCTGTTTTCAAATAATGTATCTAGTTTTTTACCGTAAATGAAACTTCTAGGTGTAAGAAAAATATACTATGTGATGTAAAATACGTAAAGCAAACCTGACTCCTCTTTACGGGAGCAGTTGCATATGGGGGGATGAGTCAAACAAACGTTAACAAATCAACAATTATTTCAATAAATGTACTTATTAGTGTGGCGCTTGCAATTAAAGGTCGATTCACACTTGACGGAACGGAAAGGCACGTGAAAAACGTCCCACAATGTGTCTGAATTGATGGTATTCAGACAGCCCGTGAACGTCATGAAAGTTTTGTCACTGATGTTGGTGCTAGTAGGACAACGATGACGTCATCTGCTAACCTACTCTCTCAGTGCTTACACTTGTTATAATAGCGGATTTCGTGACTCTGCGTCTTTTTAGATTTTATTTTGTCCCTTGCTATGTTTTCGTGGCACATTGCCAATGTTCCTTGACAACCTGGATATTTTTTTCCATAAGGATTTGCCCACAAAAGAGGCCAGATACCTAAAACCGAAAAATAATCTACATTTTTCTTTACGTCTGCAACCAAAAAAAACCAATTGTGCATATAAAGAAGTGAATTTATGAAAAAATTCTCATTCATAATCTTTTTTACCAGTGTAAATATTAGCTGCATTGAAGAAGGAAAAAGAAAACGGTAAAGTGAAAAAATTCTATACGCGTTGATTCCATGATGATGTTAAAAAAATTAGCAGGGTAAATGTACGAGTTTGAGTTAAGGGAGGGTGTTCCGGAAACGATCGAGTCGCAAGTTATAAGCTCAAGTCGTTCTGATACCTGTGACAGTGGAACACACGTAGAGGTACTGTAGTTGCAGGGTAGAAAACTTTCAGAGGTGATAGTATGGACCAAAATAAGAACAAAAAATATTTGTGTAAGTTGACTGTTAACACCTGTCAAGTAATTCATGAAATTTATATTTCACCATGTAATGGTACTTGAATTACGTAACCATTACGGTACCTCAACTCAACCTCTCGATACCAGCAACATTCTACTCTGTTTCTGTAAAGTAGATTCAGATTTGATTTCATTAATGTAGAGGTACTTTGATACATCGATATGTTTATGTTGCAATGATATTATTCTTATGTGTATTCTTTCTTTTGTCTCTATGATGTTTGACGTACTTGTAAGTCTGATTTTTGGGCGCGTAAGTAGTTAGATAGAGAGTCGGACCTTGAGAAAGATAAGTCTTCGACGTTATGTTGGAAAGACGCACAACGTAGTCAGCTTATAAAATGTGAACTTTAACAGTGAGGAAGATGTTTTCAAGTATGTTTTGTATTGTGAAGTGATGTTTGTGTGTTACGTGATATTGCAACAAAAGCAATAAAAAGGAAGTGTGACTTAAATTCGGAGTGCTGTTTATTTTTTTACATCACCATTGTGTTAACTTTGAAAGGTTTAATCTTCAAGAATGGTTTGTGAAGAGCATCTATAAAACTTTTGAATATCGCATAATAAAACCTAGGCCTATTTGCATCCGTGCTTGGAATCATCACTACCTAGATTTTCGACGATTGAGCCATGATTTTACAACGAGACCAGCGTGGGAAACACGAAAAGATGAGTGCCTAGTTTATTCATTACTACATGAAATGACTTTATTAACTGTGCTCTAATGACACCTGTCACATAATACAGGGTGATTCAAAAAGAATACCACAACTTTAGGAATTTAAAACTCTGCAACGACAAAAGGCAGAGCTAAGCACTATCTGTCGGCGAATTAAGGGAGCTATAAAGTTTCATTTAGTTGTACATTTGTTCGCTTGAGGCGCTGTTGACTAGGCGTCAGCGTCAGTTGATGCTAAAATGGCGACCGCTCAACAGAAAGCTTTTTGTGTTATTGAGTATGGCAGAAGTGAATCGACGACAGTTGTTCAGAGTGCATTTCGAACGAAGTATGGTGTTAAACCTCTGACAGGTGGTGTATTAAACGTTGGTATAAACAGTTTACAGAGAATGGGTGTTTGTGCAAAGGGAAAAGTTCTGGACGGCCGAGAACGAGTGATGAAAATGTAGCACGCATCCAGCAAGCATTTGTTCGCAGCCCAGGAAAATCGACTTGCAGAGCTAGCAGAGAGCTGCAAATTCCACAATCAACTGTATGGAGAGTCCTACGAAATAGGTTAGTTATGAAACCTTATCGTCTGAAATTGGTTCAAGCACTGTCTGCAGCTGATAAGATTAAAAGAATCGATTTCTGTGATTTTATCCTTGCTCAAATGAAAACAGATGAATCTTTCGTTTCAAAGATTGTGTTTAGTGATGAAGCAACTTTCCACACTAACGGGAAAGTCAACCGTCACAATGTCTGTATATGGGGCACTGAGAATCCGCGGGAAACAACTCAGTATGAACGTGACTCGCCTAAGGTGAACGTTTTCTGTGCCATTTCAGCCAATGAAGTTTTTGGTCCCTTTTTCTTCAAAGGTGCTACTGTAACTGGACCACAGTATCTGGAGATGTTAGAGAATTGGCTGTTCCCTCAGCTCGAACACGAAGAACAACAATTCATATTTCAGCAGGATGGACCGCCACCACATTGGCACTTATCTGTCCGTAACTACCTGAACGTCAACTACCCGAGGCGATGGATCGGCCGCCAGGCAGCCCGTAACAGAGCACTTCATCACTGGCCTCCAAGAAGCCCTGATCTTACCCCGTGCGATTTTTTCTTATGGGGGTATGTTAAGGATATGGTGTTTCGGCCACCTCTCCCAGCCACCATTGATGATTTGAAACGAGAAATAACAGCAGCTATCCAAACTGTTACGCCTGATATGCTACAGAGAGTGTGGAACGAGTTGGAGTATCGGGTTGATATTGCTCGAGTGTCTGGAGAGGGCCATATTGAACACCTCTGAACTTGTTTTTGAGTGAAAAAAAAACCTTTTTATATACTCTTTGTAATGATGTATAACAGAAGGTTATATTATGTTTCTTTCATTAAATACACATTTTTAAAGTTGTGGTATTCTTTTTGAATCACCCTGTATAACTTTGTTGTTGCCCGAAAATTCAGTATTTAGCAGCGTGAGCAACACCACAATCATTATTAAATTTTGACCTTTGTTGTGGTAGGGTTGTTGGAACCACCAGCTGTTAGATTGAAAAGCTTAAGCATCAAACTTTTCCCGTCTTAGACCATCAGGCTAAGTACAGTTGAAGTAAATACACCTCAGCTCGCCCGGCTAGCCGCGCGGCCTACCGCGCTGCTTCCCGAGCGGGAAGGCGTGCCGTGCCGGTCCCCGGCGGATTAGTCTCGAGGTCCAGTGTGTAGGCCAGCCTTTGGAAAGCGTTTCTCCGTCTACCTCGGCGAATGCGGGCTGTTTCCCTTTATTCAACCTCAGTTACACAGTGTCCCCGATTGCTGTGCAAACACCGTCTCCACGTACGCGTGCATCATAACTACTCTAGCACACAAACATTTGGGCTACACTCGTCTGGTATGAGACGTTCCCGGTGGGGACCTCTGGGGCCGAACCGCACAATAACCCTGGGTTTGGTGTGGGGCGGAGGTGGGGTGGGTGGACTGCTGTGGCCTGTTGTGGGGTTGTGAACCACTGAAAGTTACGGAGGGGCGCAGCCTCACCGTCGTTTCTAGGTCTCCAGTTCAATACACAAATACACCCTGTAACGCTGGAAATGCATATCCTCCTATTTCCATCTATTGTACTATAAATTTGTTCTCCTTATATTTGTTACCTGAACATATGACATTTCTGTGTCTTTACATATTGTAGTTGTTTTACTATTTGTATATATATATTTATGCATTTATGTCGATGTATAATTGGTTTGTTTCGTAATTATTATTTGTATTTTTACGCTGGGTCTTGCCTAGGGAAAACTGCTATCTAACGATTACATCTATAGGTCGTGTGAAGAATCAAAGTGTGTAGGATCTTTGGTAGTGTTAGCTCTGTCTCGTGGAGCGCGGGCAGAGAGGGAGTCTGGCTGGGGTAGCGAGAGGAGCAGGTGTGTTGTGTGACGCTCCCGCGAGTTGCCGCGCTTTCGGGGTTTGGCAGCATGTAATTGCGCTCGACTTGCGATGATTGTGTCTGACATGGTATCGCGGATGGGAAGCATTAGCTGGCGCTCATCAAGAGCCCGTTTCGCCTGGTGACCGGGTCGAGAAGGAGGCGCGCCGACATCCAGCTTCTGCAACAGCGACGACCGACAACGAGTGACTGTCGCCACCTCCTCGATCGACGGCTTCAAACCTTCAATCAACCAACAAGGAAGACTGGAAGCACGTAAAGTCTTAGAACTGTATGGCAGACCTCAGCTTTTCAAACTTTTAAAATTGTTGCATCACAAAATTACAGCAACTTAGCATGAACCTTTGTTGCTCATTGTCCCAGTTGCATTACCAAGCAGGGTCCCTTCCTTTTCCGGAATGAACCCGAGTGTCGTTGAAATTCAAACGCCAGCATCATTTTATTTCACTGCTTTAATTTCAAAGTTCAGTTAAGGCATTCATAGCTGGCTACAATATTTAGATTACACAAGCACAAATTAAGAGTGCGAGTTTTGTTACCGTATTTTAGCTTGCCTGTGACTGCAGCTCAGCTTGGTATGTACTAAAATTTACTGTTGTTAATTGTTCAGAATCATTTAATTCAAGTTCAAAGTTAAATCTCTTATTTCTAAATTGCGTATATTCAAGTAGCTTTTGAAATGATTGTTGAGGTAGTCCAAGACTAACCGTATTTTACTGAATTTCGATGTGCTTCAGAAAGAAAGCTCACTATTAACTTTCGATTTTCCTGTTTTATTAATTCTTTTGCTAAATTCAGTCAGAGTGTAGCGAAATTTATTACTTCTGACAAACTTCCAGTTTTCACTCTGCACGTGTCAACCTTCAGTTGCCACACTTCTAGGGCTAATTATATGTGTAATAATCTTTCTTTTTCAGTTAGTATAGTAATTGTCCTTAGGACTGGCGACCGTAATTTCCCCCAAATCTCAAATATCTAATTACCGCTAGTTCATTGTTAATGTAACGGCCGCACATTTACTTTCTTTATTAACTTTACCCCTATTTCAAAATTAATTTCCACCAGTTTCATTAGCATTTTTCCTTTCATTTAGATGTAACCCTTTCCTCCCTCTTTACCGACAAATTAACCTCGGTGACGATTGCTTTTCCCAAATTTCCATTAGGTACACTCGGTTTAATTTTTCACTGTCATTAAGGTCGATAAGTGAGGGGGAGGTTACAACCTCTCATGCTTTTATTTGACAGTGGATACATCTCACATGTCACTACTGAGTACACTGTAAATATTCTGTCTAGAATTTTCTGTACTGGACTTTACATATTACAAGAACTGAGGTGTACTCACTGCCAAGTAATGACAGGAAAGATGTATTTACCTGTACTGTTTTTAACGTTATATCTGTTCACGATGGTGTAAGAACGAAACCGTTTGATGCTTAAGGTTCTCTAAATAGCAGCTGATGGCGAAATATGAATTTCATGAATTATTTGATGGCTGTTAACAGTCATCTAACAAAATGGTTGTTTGTTGTTGTTTGGGTTCTACTACTGTCTCTGAAAATTGCCTACCCTTCAGTCTTTGCAGCAACATTACCGGTTCATGTATTCCACTGTCAGAGGTATGAGAACGAATTTCGCCAATAACTTCCGATTCGTTCGTTTCCGTATCAGGGTCCCTGGCCTCGAACCGATACGCGTACCACTCTCCAACATCCCTGGAAGTTTGTAACATCATCACAGAAACATCTTGTACATATAAGTATATTTGACATATTTCTGTTCATGCATATTCTCTTGAAAATAAATACTCCAATTTTGAAGTTTTTGGACGACACTTTTCTTGTTTCGCTGCTCAGAAGTGGACTATACAAATTTTCTCAAGAATACCCGTTATAAAGCTTGTCTTGTCGAGTAATATGCTTTATCATTGCTAGTTCCTTAATTGCGATACTACATTCCGACTTCCTGTATCACAGATGGTGCCTCATAACCTCACTTTCTCCGATCGGAGCTGGGCTAAGCATAGTGACGTCACGTTGACGTTCCGTCTCGTGTAAACACTCCACCAGTTCACAATGGCGGCGCCTTTCATTTCGTTACGTTAAGGATCGGTGTGAATCAGCCTTAAACGTAGAAAGGACGAGATTGCCTTTTCATTGATGTTGCTGAGAATTTTGCAGTATAAGCGTGTAACTTGACAGTAGATTTATGACACATAATTATTATTTAAGAATCTTTGTACTTCAATTCGCTGTTTTGCAAATTCATTCAGTTTTTGACCTGAACCAGGTTGTTTCACGTTCACGGTAACACGAATGTATGGACCCAAGTCATAGTACGAAAAACTCCCCCCCCCCCCCCCAAACATCACAGAAGTACGAGGACTGTTTGGGAAGTGAAGTCCGGTCGGTCACGAAATGGAAACCACAGTGGAAATAAAAAGTGTTGTATTCACAATAGTTGGTTACAACTTCCAGCTACTTCTCTACGTAGTCAACACTCCGATTTAGACATTTGTCGCAGCGTTGTAGCAACTTTCCAACATGCTCGTCATAGAAGGCACTGGCATGTCATTTCCTCTTCTTCTCTACTCTGGTCTGCAGTTTGTTGTCTGGACCAAAATGTTGTCTTCCTGTGAGCAGAGATGACCATCAGTGTGTGCCAAGTCCAGGCTGTATGGTGTGTGCTAAACACTTCCCATTGAAAACTCTGCACGCCCTCATTGGGCGAAACGATAAAATACCTGACGGCTTACCAGAGAGGACATTATCATCGTTGATAAAGAACGTCCGTCCTCAGAGACCAAAAACAGGAAAAGTTAACGTAATATTGGTAAACTGCAGGAGTATCCAGGGCAAGGTTCCTGAATTAGTATCTCTTATTGAAGGAAATAGTGCGCATATAGTATTAGGAACGGAAAGTTGGTTAAAACCGGAAGTGAACAGTAACGAAATCCTAGACACAGAATGGAATATATACCGCAAGGATAGGATAAACGCCAATGGTGGAGGAGTATTTATAGCAGTAAAGAATTCAATAATATCCAGTGAAGTTATTAGCGAATGCGAATGTGAAATAATCTGGGTTAAGCTAAGTATCAAAGGTGGGTCAGATATGATAGTCGGATGCTTCTATAGACCACCTGCATCAGCAACCGTAGTAGTTGAGCACCTCAGAGAGAACCTGCAGAACGTCGTGAAGAAGTTTCGTGATCATACTATTGTAATAGGGGGAGACTTCAATCTACCAGGTATAGAATGGGATAGTCACACAATCAGAACTGGAGCCAGGGACAGAGACTCTTGTGACATTATCCTGACTGCCTTGTCCGAGAATTACTTCGAGCAGATAGTTAGAGAACCAACTCGTGAAGCTAACGTTTTAGACCTCATAGCAACAAATAGACCGGAACTTTTCGACTCCGTGAATGTAGAAGAGGGTATCAGTGATCATAAGTCAGTGGTTGCATCAATGACTACAAGTGTAATAAGAAATGCCAAGAAAGGAAGGAAAATATATTTGCTTAACAAGAGTGATAGGGCACAAATCGCAGAATATCTGAGTGACCACCATCAAACGTTCATTTCTGAGGAAGAGGATGTGGAACAAAAATGGAAAAAATTCAGAAACATCGTCCAGTACGCCTTAGATAAGTTCGTACCGACTAAGGTCCAAAGCGAGGGGAAAGATCCACCGTGGTATAACAATCATGTACGAAAGGTACTACGGAAACAAAGAAAGCTTCATCATAGGTTTAAGAGTAGTCGAATCATAGCTGATAAGGAAAAGCTGAACGAAGCGAAAAAGAGCGTAAAGAGAGCAATGAGAGAAGCATTCAACGAATTCGAACATAAAACATTGGCAAACAATCTAAACAAGAACCCTAAAAAGTTTTGGTCATATGTAAAATCGGTAAGCGGATCTAAATCCCCTATTCAGTCACTCGTTGACCACGATGGCACCGAAACACAGGACGACCGAAGAAAGGCAGAAATACTGAATTCAGTGTTCCGAAACTGTTTCACTGCGGAAAATCGTAACACGGTCCCTGACTTCAGCCGTCGCACGGACGCCAAAATGGAAAATATTGAAATAAACGATATCGGAATTGAAAAACAACTGCTATCACTTAGTAGCGGAAAAGCATCCGGACCAGACGAGATACCCTTAAGATTCTACAGTGATTATGCTAAAGAACTTGCCCCCTTTCTATCAGCAATTTATCGTAGATCGCTGGAAGAACGTAAAGTACCTAGCGACTGGAAGAAAGCGCAGGTCGTTCCCATTTTCAAGAAGGGTCATAAATCAGATGCGAATAATTATAGGCCTATTTCGCTTACGTCAATCTGTTGTAGAATAATGGAACATGTTTTGTGTTCTCGTATTATGACGTTCTTAGATAATACAAATCTCCTTCATCATAACCAACATGGATTCCGCAAACAGAGATCATGTGAAACTCAGCTCGCCCTATTTGCCCAAGAAATTCACAGTGCCGTAGACACTGGCGAGCAGATTGATGCCGTATTCCTGGACTTCAGGAAGGCATTTGATACGGTTCCGCACTTACGTTTAATGAAAAAAATACGAGCTTACGGAATATCGGACCAGGTTTGTGATTGGATTCAGGATTTCCTAGAAGAAAGAACTCAACATGTCATTCTTAACGGTTCAAAATCTGCAGATGTAGAGGTAATTTCGGGAGTACCGCAAGGGAGCGTGATAGGACCTTTATTGTTTACAATATACATAAATGACTTAGTTGACAACATCGGTAGCTCCGTGAGGCTATTTGCAGATGACACGGTTGTCTACAAGAAAGTAGCAACATCAGAAGACTCGTACGTACTCCAGGAAGACCTGCAGAGGATTAATGCATGGTGCGACAGCTGGCAGCTTTCCCTAAACGTAGATAAATGTAATATAATGCGCATACATAGGGGCAGAAATCCATTCCAGTACGATTATGCCATAGGTGGTAAATCATTGGAAGCGGTAACGACCGTAAAATACTTAGGAGTTACTATTCGGAGCGATCTGAAGTGGAATGATCACATAAAACAAATAGTGGGAAAAGCAGGCGCCAGGTTGAGATTCATAGGGAGAATTCTAAGAAAATGTGACTCATCGACGAAAGAAGTAGCTTACAAAACGCTTGTTCGTCCGATTCTTGAGTATTGCTCATCAGTATGGGACCCTTACCAGGTTGGATTAATAGAAGAGATAGACATGATCCAGCGAAAAGCAGCGCGATTCGTCATGGGGACATTTAGTCAGCGCGAGAGCGTTACGGAGATGCTGAACAAGCTCCAGTGGCGGACACTTCAAGAAAGGCGTTACGCAATACGGAGAGGTTTATTATCGAAATTACGAGAGAGCACATTCCGGGAAGAGATGGGCAACATATTACTACCGCCCACATATATCTCGCGTAATGATCACAACGAAAAGATCCGAGAAATTAGAGCAAATACGGAGACTTACAAGCAGTCGTTCTTCCCACGCACAATTCGTGAATGGAACAGGGAAGGGGGGATCAGATAGTGGTACAATAAGTACCCTCCGCCACACACCGTAAGGTGGCTCGCGGAGTATAGATGTAGATGTAGATGTAGATGCCACTGCAGTGTGCGGCCTAGAATTGTCATGTAGAAGAAAACGCGTGACAGGCACGTTATGTGGGGTTGCATGAAATTAGGCGAAACCTCACAGCAGGAATCCATACTTGGCGGGAGACACCACTTTTCTAGGCATCTATACGTGATCATTACGCACGCGAAACGAAAAGAGCGAAGTGACGCGATTAACAGACATACTAGATACATCTGCCAAAGACATCTCTGCAAAGCTTAGTCGGATTTTCACTATCGTTCCCATTTTGCGATCTATCGGACCACACCACATCCCTTCAGTTACCTCCAGTCATCCCACGGAAGACATGCAGCTTCATGTGCAACCTCGAGAAATAGCCGTTCGCGAGTAACCGACTCCAAATGTCCATTTCTGGCAATTCCGTTTGCATTTTCGCTCTGAAACTGGTTGAGTTGCACTTGCATGCCCTGACCTTAGCAAATCCTATCAGATTTGAAACCGACTGTCATGGAAAAGGAGTGACACTTGTCTCTCCTCCTGTCGGTTAGGACTTTTTTACGACCACTATATTCGCGCCGCGTTACATGTCAGTGAGTGATACCCCATTCCCTGTAGATGCAGATGCGCTGAGCAGTCCGCTTTGATACACAGACAAATAGGATTACTTAATTCACGTTGTGGTTGTGTCACGTTCAAACACTATAATTTCTGTGTCGTTTCCAAGTTGACTCATCTTACTGCTCTGGTTCGAAAATATCAGCTGATACATACAGACCATTTCACTGCCATGAATTACATCAGCCGTGGAAGGTCACATGACTCCCGGTACCAGTCCTATATAGTTCCCAAAACGACTAGTGTGATCTTCTAAAGGGATGACTAGATTTTTGTCTATGGTGAACTTACCTAAGGTTCATTGGTGCAAGTATGCAATATCTTCACTGTCTGAGAAGTTTACCTAGTAGCGTCTTTTTCCTTCATTTTATCATCTGTATCGTGCTCTTACTATCTGTAGTTTTACTCATCCCTCTATAGCCGAGGATTCGTCCTCATCTGATGTATCCTTGCTGCCTACATGTAGGTAATAAAACTGTCAGATTCCACGTTAAGTAACAGTGGAGTCAGTCGCACTACGAGATCATTGAGCAAAACTGACAATAACCGAGACATTTAATCAGGAATGTACAAGGTTCCCAAGGTGAAAATGTCAGTATTCAGGGATACGATAGGAACGATCGTCGAAACAAAGAATTATGGTAAAAATGGGCTCAAAAATGTGTACTTTAAGCGATATGAGCACTTCTTAATCTTCGATACTGAGCTTGTATGCAAGGTCTTTGCTTTCCATATTTTGAGATGTAGTAGCATGGAGCAAAACAGTAGAGAAGTTTGGTAAATATGGCCTCTAAAGTTCATACCTTAAAAGCTACATGCACTTGTTCATCTTCACTACTCTGAAACACATCTCTTCTAACGAACATAGTTCTTAAGACATATATTTTAGTGAACACGTGTACTAGACAATTTTTCTTGTTTCTGCCCATACTATCTCCTCCCAAAATATGGAAAGCAAAGAGTCTGTTGTATACGAAATTTATTTCACAGTGTTGAACATGAAGAAGTGCTCACAGCTGTTAAGGTATGCAATTTAGAGCCCATGTTTACTTGATTTGTTTCGCCTCGAGTAATCGCTCCTGTCATATCCATGAACACCGACCATTCCTCCTGGAACAACCTGTGTATCTCTTCTTCATTATTCATGTTACTGGGTATCGTATTTTTATGATCGCTTCATTTGCTATGGTCAGAAACAAGATTCGTTTTGCCTTAACGTGAGCTTAGTTACATAACACGCCAGCTAATCTTACTTGAGCTAAACTCCTGGAAGCGTGTGTACGTAACGCTTGTGTCAGCTTGTGGAAACTGAACCGTTGCAACATCGAAGCCGGAATCGTGGACCAGTAATCCTTGATTACTGAACTTGTTCTAGAAATGAACAGACGGATATTAATTCAGTTTCCATAGTCGTCTAGTTACCGTTATTAGAATTTCTCTCAGGTTCCACGAAATTATACGCGTTTCTGTTTAATTGATAGATGCATGGTAATAGTGTATGACCTTAGTATGTGCATTCGTGGTATTAATTAGACCCAAGTCGCTACTCTGAAATTTACGTAATCACTCTATCGCTGACTATTTTTTAAAAAAAATAGAACTAGTCTATTGACAGTATATCAATAGAAAGGAGCACAGTTATCCGATAACCAGTGATTGAGTTCCTTATAACATTCTGTCAGAAAACGAATCTGACATTAGGCCGCTGCAGTGAGTGATCATCATTGAAACGGTAGTAACCCTGCTGAATCTATGTCACTGTAATTCTAGTATACTATGTGTCTCTCTGTTGCTGAAGTCCACTGGGAGCTCTATTTAAAGTTAACATCTGCCTAGAAGGGAGGCACAAGGAGAACGGGACCAGAGGTTCTACGTTCATTGTAATTTTTATTACAATATCAACCAAAAGGGATTCACTTAGCTTGGTCATATTTAATTTCTGAATGGGAAACGAGTGTGAACTCTCCATTTCTTTTATAAACAAAAGTAGAACATGCAAGTACGAAACTTCCCTTATACATATATATACATACATATATATATATATATATATATATATATATATATATATATATATATCAGGGAACATATGAAAACCACTTGCCAGTTTTTCTACTATCGTCCCATCATCGTTTTCTAGTTGAATTTAGTCCAAATATCGTTCTTTATACAACAAATTAGATCAGTTTAATTTATGTCTATCCCTTGAATTCTTAACATTATCAAAACGGATTTCTGAGCAAGATGAATACTCCTGTTTCATAGATATACTCAAGAGGAGCCAAGCAATAGAAAACAGAGCGTACAGTTATATGAAGTGGAGCGTTATAAGATATAAAAAAATGTACTTTGAACAGAACTCTGACTGACCGAGTGGTCACAGTTATGATAATGAGTGGTAGTTGACGAAGGATGTCGCAAAAGGAGCGGTGTCGTAAGGCGAAGAAACAGTTACATTTATTCGTGGCTTGCGGCGCTCAGTAAATTCTTGTCTATACACTCGAAGAGCTCAAAAGGTGGTTATCAACCAACTAAGTCAGCCTTACGGGAGATATTCGTAGTGAATATTCTGGGGAAAAGAGTTACGAAACGTATACCACAGTGTGGATAGCGAGCTCCAGGCCTAGGATTGGTCGGATTTGGGCTTAGAATGCTCAGCTTCGGGTCTGTAACCGCCCATTGAATTTTCTGAATGAACGAGTGACCTTCACACTCATAAACTTCTCTTTTAGTGCGTTGAAGCAACACTGACAGACATGCGCCAGTATACTTCACAGTTAAAAGTCCGGTGATTAAATGCAGTGGCCGTGGTGTTAGAGCATGTAGAGCACTAGACTCGGAGGTCCCAGGTTCAATCTCAGATAGAGATGGGGCTTTTTTCCTCGTTCCAGGCCTTCCAGGACGGCCACAGGTCCACACTGCTGTCAAAGTGAGTGCCAGGGATCTATACGTAGAACCTGGTGTAAAAGGCAGCTGGGGCGATGGACCAGTGACCCACCTCCTCCTAGTGCCGCGGTGTACAGAAAGGCTGCACTATACCTGAAGTCAGGTCACTAATCTGGTGAGAGGCTTAAGCCACAGACTTTATTGTAACCTAATTAAATGAAATTACTTAGGACTGAATTTCAGATAAATCTGCCCGACTGACATACAGGTGATAGTTATTCAACTATATGAAAAAAAAGTAAATTAGTTGTAAACTATGGCGTGCACACACTTTATTCAGCACTACAGATATTCGGATTTAGGTTATAACATGTTCGATATGCCTGCCTGTAACCTCCCCTTCACTTATCGACCTTAATGACAGTGAAAAATTAAAACCGCGTGTACCCAATGGGAATTTTGGAAAAGCAATCGTCACCGAAGTTAACCTGTCGGTAAAGAGGGAGGAAAGGGTTACATCTAAAATGAAAGGCAAAATGCATATGAAACTGGTGGAAATTAATTTTGAAAAGGGATAAAGTTAATAAATAAAGTAAATGTGCTGCCGTTACGTTAACAATTAACTAGCGGTAATTAGATATTTGAGATTTGGGGAAAATTACAGTCGCCAGTCCTAAGGACAATTACTATAGTAACTGAAAGAGAAAGGTTATTACACATATAATTAGCACTAGAAGCGTGGCAACTGAAGGTTGACAAGTGTAGTGTGAAAACTGAAAGTTTGTCAGAAGTAATAAATTTCGCTACACTCTGACTTAATTTAGCAAAAGAATTAATAAAACCGGATAATCGAAAGTTAATTTAGTGACTGAAGTTAATAGTGAGCTTTCTTTCTGAAGCACATCGAAATTCAGTAAAATACGGTTAGTCTTGGACTACCTCAACAATCATTTCAAAAGCTACTTGAATATACGCAATTTAGAAATAAGAGATTTAACTTTGAACTTGAATTAAATGATTCTGAACAATTAACAATAGTAAAATTTAGTACGTACTAAGCTGAGCTGCAGTCTCAGGTAAGCTAAAATACGGTAACAAAACTCGCACTCTTAATTTGTGCTTGTGCAATCTAAATACTGTAGCCAGCTATGAATACCTTAACTGAACTTTGAAATTAAAGCAGTGAAATAAAATGATGCTGACGTTTGAATTTCAACGACACTCGGGTTCATTCCGGAAAAGGAAGGGACCCTGCTTGGTAATGCAACTGGGACAATGAGCAACAAAGGTTGCTGTAATTTTGCGAGGCAAATGGGACAATTTTAAAAGCTGAGGTCTGCCATACAGTTCTAAAACTTTACGTGCTTCCAGTCTTCCTTGTTGGTTGATTGAAGGTTTGAAGCCGTCGATCGAGGAGGTGGCGACAGTCACTCATTGTCGGCCGTCGCTGTTGCAGAAGCTGGATGTTGGCGCGCCTTCTTCTCGACCCGGTCACCAGGCGAAACGGGCTGTTGATGTGCGCCAGCTAATGCTTCCCGTCCGCGACACCGTGTCAGAAACTATCATCGCAAGTCGAGCGCAATTACATGCTGCCAAACCCCGAAAGCGCGGCAATTCGCGGGAGCGTCACACAACACACCTGTTCCACTGCACCACCCCAGCCACACTCCCTCTCTCTGCCCGCGCTCCACGCGACAGAGTTAACACTACCAAAGATCCTACACACTTTGATTCTTCACACGACCTATCGATGTAATCGTTCGATAGCAGTTTTCCCTAGGCAAGACCCAGCGTAAAAATACATATAATATTTACGAAACAAACAAACATAAATGCATAAATATATATACACAAACAGTAAAACAATTACAATATATAAAGAAACAGAAATGTCATATCTTGAGGTAACAAAGCAAGGAGAAAAAATTATAGTACAATAGATGGAAATAGGAGGATATACATTTCCGGAGTTACATGCCATCATTGGCGATGATATAGCGCAGACGAATAGCGAAATTCTGCATGACCCCCGAAGTGTTGGAACATCGATGCTGTCGATGACCTCCTGAATGGCTGTTCTCAGCTCAGCAATGGTTTTGGGGTTAGTGCTGTGGTACACCTTGTCCTTAGTATAGCCCCACAAAGAGAAGTCGCATTTTTTCAGATCCGGAGAATATGGTGGCCAATCGAGGCCCCTGCCAGTGAGTATACTAGAGCGAGAGTGCGGTCCCCAAAGTGCTCCTCCAGGACATCAAACACTCTCTTTCTTCGATTGGGTCGAACTCCGTCTTGCATGAACCACATCTTGTTGAAATCAGAGTCACTTTGGTTAATGGGGATGAAATCATCTTCCAAAACCTTCACGTACCGTTCGGAGGTCACCGCGCCATCAAGGAATACCGCACCGATTATTCCGGGACTGGACATTGCCCACCACACAGTCACCCGTTGACGATCTAGACATTATCGATCGCAAAATGTGGATTCTCATTCCCCCAAATGCGCCAATTTTGCTTACTGACAAACCCATCCGAATGAAAGTGGGCTTCATCCTAAACCAAGCAATACATGCGCATACTAATTCCCATCACACCGTACAGCCAGACGTGCACTTTGAACGTCCTAACGCAAGCCGTTCAGAAGTTGTGACGGTTTTATTTCATATAGTTCAATAACTTGTAAGTAGGCTGTTTATATTTTCGTATTGGCAACGTTACGTAGCGCTCTGTATGAAAATCACTGGCTGTGCTGTGTGCAGTCTGTGGCTAGTTTGCATAATTATTGGCCACTGCCCAAAACAATTTGTAAAATTTTTTGTGGGGAGCATGGGGGCTATGTAAGTAGGCTGTTTATATTTTCTTATTGGCAACGTTACGTAGCGCTCTGTATGAAAATCACTGGCTGTGCTGTGTGCAGTCTGTGGCTAGTTTGCATTGTTGTCTGCCATTGTAGTGTTGGGCAGCGGCAGCTGGATGTGAACAGCGCGTAGCGTTGCGCAGTTGGAGGTGAGCCGCCAGCAGTGGTAGATGTGGGGAGAGAGATGGCGGAATTTTGAAATTTGTAAAACTGGATGTCATGAACTCCTATATATATTATGATGTTAAGGTAAATACATTGTTTGTTCTCTATTAACATCTTTCAATTGCTAACTATGCCTATCAGTAGTTAGTGCCTTCTGTAGTTTGAATCTTTTATTTAGCTGGCAGTAGTGGCGCTCGCTGTATTGCAGTAGCTTGAGTAACGAAGATTTTTGTGAGGTAAGTGATTTGTGAAAGGTACAGGTTAATGTTAGTCAGGGCCATTCCTTTGTAGGGATATCTGAAAGTCAGATTGCGTTGCGCTAAAAAAATATTGTGTGTCAGTTTAAGCACAGTCATGAATAATTTTTCTAAGGGGACGTTTCAAACTGTCACCTTCTGTACCATGTGAATCACCTAAAGTTTGCACAATAGGTATTTCGGAAACGAAAAGCGCTATTGATGTGCGGTTTTCGCAGAATTCTTTGGTAGTGAGGGGCTCTATTGTTATTAGCAAATAAACAGATTATGATAATACATAGCGAAAGTATTTTTTGTGCAAGCATACAATTTTTAAATGGAACAATACATAATGACACCAACAGACTAAAAGAGAGGTAAATTAGAATGTCAGTAATATTTGTTGCAGGAGTCTAGTGCGTGTAGTTTACTACATATCTTATTTTCAAAATTTTATATAGCGCCACTTGTTTGTGCCCTTCCAACTGTGTAGTCTGTTTTCTTACAGTGTTCTTGTGTTTTCCTTGAGGCTTACTAGTCAGTCAGTGTGTGAAAGTCCGAGCAGTAGGTTGTGAGTGCACGATGGGATTTACCAACACAGAAAAAGCCGACATGCTCATGGTGTATGAAGAGTGTAGGAAGCATGCAGTTCGTTCTCGAACGGTGTATGCTGTAAGATATCCCAAGTAACATCAATCATCTCGGCATTTATTTATCAACCTCTTCAACCAGCTACGTGGAAACGGTGGTGTAACTCCCAGGCAACGTAACAGAACAAATAAGTGACAGCAGCAGAGGGATTAATTAATGTTCTTGTTGCTGTTGCAATTGATGTGCATGTCAGCTTACCTGCAATCGCAGACGGAAGTGGCATAAGTCAGTCAAGAGTCCTACACATTCTCCATCGACACAGATTCCATCCCTATCACGTGTCTCTCCATCAAGAGCTGCATGGAAACGGTTATAAGAATCGTGTTAACTTCCGTACATGGTCATTAAGACAGGCTACTCCAGGTGTATCATGTCTTGTTTAGTAGTGAAGCCACATTTACCAATCATGGGCAGATAAACGGGAGAAACATGCATTATTGGTCTGTTGACAATCCACGTTGGTTTCGTTAGGTGGGACGTGGAGTATAAACGTGTGGTGTGGGCTCGTTTGTCAAAGACGGAGCACTGAACGTGCATATGTATCGCAGTCTCCTAACAGACCACCTTCCACCGATACCAGAAGACGTTCCGCTGCAGATCATGTATTTTAGGGTGGGAAATTCAAATATGATACTTAAAAAACTGTATCACCCACCATTTCTTCACATTTTACGGGTTAAATTTATTAAATTAAGCGATTTAAAAAAAATTAAAAGCTTGTACATAGTTAAAATAATTTAAAAAGGAAATTAATGAATGTAGATGACGTTGGTAGCACTACTGAAAAACATTTGCTGCCAAGAAAAGGTCGATTGTATTTTTGTGTTAACAGATGGAGTTTTGTTTACTGTCAATATAAACTCACTTTCCCCTTTCCTGTCTATGTGCTCAGTACAATGTCTAATCGTGATTGTAAAAACTTTGCTGATAGTTTTTGTTACATTTGTGGTGAATTTGTGATTCAAAAACACCAAAAAAACATTACAGACTTTGTGAAAAAGGTTTATCTATCATACTTTGGATCTAAACGTGGTGATTAAGATAAATCTTGGGCGTCGCATAAGGTATGTTATGTGTGTGTTGAATATCTGTGGAAATGGTCCAAAAAGGAGAAAAAAAAGCCTTTAGATTTGCTGTTCCTATGATATAGAGGGAGCCAAAAAATCATTATGATGATTGCTACTTTTGCAGTGTTGATATTACAGGTCATAATTCGAAAAACAAGAAGGTAATAAGCTACCCTAACCTTCCGTCCGTCATCCGAACAGTAGGGCATGGTGTGCATGAAACAATTTGTAAAGGCTTTGCCTAAAGATGGAACATATTATAAGAATCTCTGCCAAAAGTTTCCACACCTTTCAGAAGATAAACTAAAAGAAGGCGCCTTCGTCGGAACTGACATTATAAAATTGATGTTTGATGTTAACTTTGAATCCACAATGACCTTAACTGAGAAAGAAGCATGGGTATCATTCAAGCAAGTCGTTACAAAGTTCTTAGAACATGAAAAAGACACAGAATATGTTTCTATTTTAGCTACACTGTTAAAGAAGTTTAAAACTTTAGGATGTTTAATGAGCCTGAAAGTTCGCTTTTTGAACATTCACCTTGATTACTTACCAGACAATATGGGAGATGTCAGTGAGGAGCAAGCAGAATGTTCACCAGGACATTAAAGTGATGGAAAAACGCGACGAAGGCCGCTGGAACACAAACATGATGGGGGACTACTGTTGGTCACTTGACCGAGAAGTTCAGCAAGCGACACATCGTAGAAAGAGCTGCGCAAGAAGCTTCAAAGAAAAATGAGAAAGATAATACAAACCAATTCCAGCTGACAAGTGAAACCTCTATTAACACATATCATTGTTTTAAGTAGCTTACTGTAAATACAAACTATGCTTATGATGCAACAAAGCGTTTCATTAATTTCCCCGTTTACTGTATAGCATAGGATTTTTATTCTATACAGTATAATAAAAAGCATATTGCTCGAAAACTGTGGGTGATAAAGAAAAACTAAGGCTAGATTTGGATTCAGCTCATAAAAATCTATAAAGATTAGCTACCAAAGTAAAGAAAGTTTTCTTAAAAATTTTTTTCGTTGGTCTGTGTTATCCAATAAAAAAAAAGAACGCAGCATACTGTACGTACAGAACGTAATGTTTAAGCGTTAACACACACAACTCGGCGTAAGTAATATATGGATGTTTCGGTATGTTTCCTTTCGAACTGTTACCTAATAATTGTACTGCATCAGGCCCAATTCAGCTCCTCAAGCAGAAGTGTATGGGCTGAACATCTGAAATGAAACCGTTATAGAAGATAAATGGTGCGTTTCCGGACATGCGTTCTCATTCAAAATATGTACTCACTCCTCTCTACATGTCCTAGAAGTTTTTAACGCGCATTTCCGAAGACTCTATATTTATACATCAAGTGTATTTTGGAGAAACCATCAGTTGTCTGTCTGATAATGTCTCGCATTTACTGACGTAAGAATGTTTATATGTAACATGGGAATACACAACAGGTAAATCTCTAGGACTGATGCTCGGAGATTTTGATGGTGAAACAAGTACTATTCGACGTCCAGCGTAGCAGTTACGAAACTGCCGGTCCAGTAGTATTGGACAACAGAGCGGAACTTTGAGTCACCGTGCTATCATCCATTTAAGGTATCTGGAAACTGTCCTTAAGTCCAATGATTGTCAAAAGCAACTAATTAAAGTGCACATCCGCACAGTCTTATTTTTTGCTCGGCATCCATGGTGTCAAGTAGCAATGATTCAAGCAATTTTTAGTTGAAGTTCTCGTTCTGTTTCGTTCTCCAGATTTCGCTCCCACGATACCATCTAACCTCTCGACGGTTGGTCATGTTCTTGATTTTCGTGGTATATTTTTCCTACAGTAATCTATTTTGCTGAAAGGTATAATTTAGTCCAAATGATCTTTGTTTATTAGCGTGTTGGGTAAACGATTACACTCTTTAAGAGAGGTCAAAAAACATCTTAAGTGAAGCTAACAAGGAGGTGACTTGTGACGATCTAGACACATGCACAGTAAACGAACTCCTTTATAGCTTACGAAGTCTTAACTTCTTACGTGAAAATTCAGAAGTTGTGTGACTACGTGTGTGATTGATTATAGCTGTCAATAATATTTGATGTTCTGTATAATAGAGTTAGAAACTGAAATATAAATGTTGTAAAAACGCGTTTTTTTATCACTAACACTTTAAGTACTGAAATACGGCGACT
The DNA here is from genome assembly GCF_023864275.1 of Schistocerca cancellata. Taxonomy (NCBI): domain Eukaryota; kingdom Metazoa; phylum Arthropoda; class Insecta; order Orthoptera; family Acrididae; genus Schistocerca; species Schistocerca cancellata. Next base: position 7,211,185 of record NC_064628.1, on the reverse strand, counting down.
AGAGCCAAAACGCCCCAACTAACATGTATCTCCCACTACGGTGACTCGCACGTGGTACACCCGTTTTGCAGCCTACTCATTACAGTAATACACACCTCGAAGCTATGAAGGTGACGCTTGGAAAACGATGTCGTCAAACGCCGAAAGACCTGTTATTTAGCACACGTTAACAACAACGTACAATCATGGCGTTATCTTTCCATCTCTCGCCGCAGGCTAGCCGCCGAATCAGATCGGACATTCGCCACGACCCCTCTAGCCGTGTGATCGGCTTACAACACGCGTGTCGATACTCGGCCGGTTTCCAAAACCGCAAGGGTGATGCAATGTGGTCCACGCTGTTCTAATTTTTTTTTACCTGCCGTAGAAAAGTGCACACTCCAACAGCAACTATTATGTGAGTTCTTAAACGCTACGCTTCGTCGAATGTAGCCTGATGTGCAGCTATGATCTCAACGTTAAGCTCGGAAATTACTCCCTGATTATTCATTGACGTAGCAGTTCTGAGCGTTAAAATCTATTTTCACGGCATTGCGGGAAACATACGAGAGAGTAATGACCATACGCGAGTTCTCAACAAGTAGTTGCCTCGTTATTTTCACTAAATGACGCTTACCCTAGGGTGCTATTAGCTGAACACCTGAGAACACCTTGTTAACGAGCGGCCTTCTCGACGTTTTCCCTAGTTAACTGCTGCTGCAGCACTTTGAGCTGTTCTCTAGGTTCGTAGCGTATTATACCAGTGCATTAACGTGCTGGCGACGTTATTACCAATGGTGAGTAACAACTGACTACGGCTGCAGAACCTGAGTGTAAAACAAGCTGATCGCTGTTCAAGAGCAACCGAATGGGACGTTGATGAGAGCATTACTTGTAAGACCAATGTAAGCAATACTTCGGAAATGATGCCATGAAAAATAATATACGAGGTGCATTCAAGTTCTAAGGCCTCCGATTTTTTTTCTCCGGACTGGAAAGAGATAGAAACATGCGCATTGTTTTAAAATGAGGCCGCGTTCATTGTCAATACGTCCCAGAGATGGCAGCACCGTACGGCATATGGAATTTTACCGCCAGTGGCGAGAATGAGAACTGTTTTAAATACTTAAAATGGCGACGTTTTCCTTACTTGAACAGCGTGCAATCATTCGTTTTCTGAATTTGCGTGGTGTGAAACCAATTGAAATTCATCGACAGTTGAAGGAGACATGTGGTGATGGAATTATGGAGGAGTCGAAAGTGCGTTCGTGGGTGCGACAGTTTAATGAAGGCAAAAAATCGTGTGACAACAAACCGAAACAACCTTGGGCTCGCACAAGCCGGTCTGACGACATGATCGAGAAAGTGGAGAGATTGTTTTGGGGGATCGCCGAACGACTGTTGAACAGATCGCCTCCAGAGTTGGCATTTCTGTGGGTTCTGTGCACACATTCCTGCATGACGACCTGAAAATGCGAAAAGTGTCATCCAGGTGGGTGCCACGAATGCTGACGGACGACCACATGGCTGCCCGTGTGGCTTGTTGCCAAGCAATGTTGACGCGCAACGACAGCATGAATGGGACATTCTTTTCGTCGGTTGTGACAATGGATGAGACGTGGATGCCATTTTTCAATCCAGAAACAAAGCGCCAGTCAGCTCAATGGAAGCACACAGATTCACCGCCACCAAAAAAATTTCGGGTAACCGCCAGTGCTGAAAAAATGATGGTGTCCATGTTCTGGGACAGCGAGGACGTAATCCTTACCCATTGCGTTCCAAAGGGCACTACGGTAACAGGTGCATCCTACGAAAATGTTTTGAAGAACAAATTCCTTCCTGCACTGCAACAAAAACTTCCGGGAATGGTTGCGCGTGTGCTGTTTCACCAAGACAACGCACCCGCACATCGAGCTAACGTTACGCAACAGTTTCTTCGTGATAACAACTTTGAAGTGACTCCTCATGCTCCCTACTCACCTGACGTGGCTCCTAGTGACCTTTGGCTTTTCCCAACAATGAAAGACACTCTCCGTGGCTGCACATTCACCAACCGTGCTGCTATTGCCTCAGCGATTTTCCAGTGGTCAAAACAGACTCCTAAAGAAGCCTTCGCCGCTGCCATGGAATCATGGCGTCAGCGTTGTGAAAAATGTGTACGTCTGCAGGGCGATTACGTCGAGAAGTAACGCCAGTTTCATCGATTTCGGGTGAGTAGTTAATTAGAAAAAAAATCTAAGGCCTTAGAACTTGAATGCACCTCGTAAATCATTTAGTAAATCTCATCCTCACCCTTCAGATATTCTTTCCTGTCCTTCGTCAATAGAGTTGTACAGCGAACAACTGAAATTTCTTCGTGCACTGTTCTTAAACAGTGTCAATAGCTTTTCGGTTTCCGTACTTCAATCGGTAAAGCCGAACCCTTATATGTCACTTTGTTGTCCGTTTGTCTGTCTTTCAGACTGTTCAAAACCCTTTTTTTTTCAGAATCAAGTAGACGTATCACGTTGAAATTTATGCCATACACTAGGGTCTGCCATCCCTTGGCGATGTAAAAAAGTGAAGCTTGTAGTGTCATCAAAAGATACGGCCGTTTATGTCACATATTTTGATACAAACTCATTCATAAAAACCTACAGCGCACTTCCAGTTAATTTAGACTCATGAAATTTGGCAAGAAGCAAGGTTTTATACCACAACCAAAGGAAAAAAAAGATGAAAATTGTGAATTTGTTTTTATGTCACACGAAACAATTTTTTTTTGTCATTTGTTCTCTGACAGTCTGCCTTCCATCCGTCTGTTAATACCCCTTTTTGTGAGGGAAATTTATGTCACATACTAAGCCCTATGTTTTCTTGGTGACGTAATAAAAGTTAGCTTCAAAGTCAATGCAATGTAAAAATATGGCCATTTAGGTCAAACATTTTGCTATTCGCAAACTCACTCACAAAACTTTATGGGGTACTTCCCCTTGACTTACAATCATTAAATTTGGCAAGACAAAAAATTTCGCAGTACAATTAAAAGGAAAAACCTCAGAAAATTGTTGATTTGGTGTTATATCACACCAAGAAATGTTTTTTACGTCATTTGTCAGCCGATATCGAATTTACAATTAAAACATCCTCGAAAGTCTTGGAATCCCTGGGACCAATATCTTGCCCGTATCAGTGTCGATAAATAGGGAAAAAGTAGTCGAAATACTTGATTCCCGAAATGGAGGGACTGTCTTTACACTTAATTAAGATTTTTTCCACGCAATCACGCACCACTGCCCGCTGCCTGTTTTTGGACAGGCGTTTTTCAGGAATTACGAGTATTTCACACACTTTCTTTTCCTGTCTTCTGCTTTGGTTTGGCCTGTAGGACTTGCTCCCCAGCGCCACCTCATCTCAGAGTAGCACTTACAGCCAACATTTTCAATTTGACGGAGTTTCGTATATTACAATCTCTGTCTTCCCCCACAGTTTTGGTCTCTACGGTTCCCTGAGGTCTTAACACATTTCTTACCACCACGTCTTCTTCCTGTCAGTTTTTCTCACACAGTCCTCTTTCGTCGCCGATTGCGAGGGAAACTTCTCAATTCATATCTTATCACTGCACTTGACTGTCAACACCCCTCTGTAACACCACAAGTCTGCGATTTTCTTCTTTCCTATTTTTTACCGAAGACCATTGTTCACCTCTATTCAATGCCGAGTACCGGACGTACATTCTCAAAAGTAAGTCTGGCTTCAGTCGAGGCCCACATTTGGTGCTACTAGATTTTTTTTCATGGAATGTCCTTTTATCAGTGTAATTCTCCTTCTTGTATCCCCCTTGCTTCGTTCGTCATTTGTTACTTTACTTTCATTAGTTTCATGGAACTGCTGAGGCACGTGCAATGCGAGGAGAAATGCCATAGACGGGTTTCTAGGGTTTCGTGTCTCAATCTGTAAGAACGGAATCCTTATAGGACCACTTCGTATCCATGCGTCCCTCTGTTGAGCACCATTTTTCTCAGAAACGGGTTAGACGTCTCAAGTTCCAATTTGTGTTACATGTTAAAGTCTATGGACCCTTGGAAGTGTAAAAGTTTTAATCTTCTAAGTCACTGCAATCAAAACATACGGCCACTTATGTGACATTTTTGATACTCAAAAAGTCACTCATCTAAACCTGCAGGGTCCTCCCCGTATACATAGTCATGAAATTTGGCAAGAAGAAAGGTTGAGCAGCAAAACTAAAAAAAGTCTAAAGATTGTTAATTTGTAGTTATTTAACTTGAAAAAATATTTTTGTCATTTCTTTTATACTTCTGTCTGTTTGTCTGTACGCCTGTTAAGACCTGACTGGCATTGTATTCATCATTCGTCAAAAGCGTTACTGTATGGAAACATAAAATGTAAATTGTAGCCATGTTTTAGCAAGTAAGTAAAAATGTTTTATTAAGTATTATTCTACTACACATACAAACTGACGTCGGATGGTCGCTTCATTTTGTATGACTAAGCTAGTCTGAGGAACTACTGTAGAGATTTTGACACTATCTTGGAATTCCGAGAAGCAATATCTTACCAGTATCAATATCGACAACAGACAAAAATCATTGAGGTTTTCGATTTCCGGAATGGATGAACTATAATTACATATATTACATCCTTAAATGCTATCCACCTCATGCTTTAGTTAACGGTTGTTATGTCAGTCGTTAAAGTTATGTAGCATACGATGTTCTTAGCACATTCTTAATTGCATCTAATATTCCCAAATTTTTTTAATAATTTGTGCTTAATTTGTTATATTTGTATACAAATCTCAATGCCTCACCTGGCAAAATAACTTTAATATCATCGTGCTAAGGATTACAGGAAGCGGTCCCTTAGTTCTTAGGTAAAAACTTAAACTTCTTTAGCGTGCAAATGCTAAGTAAGTATAACAAGGACTTACCATATTTCATAGTTACTGGACTTCTGAGTCTTAAGAGCCAGTCACTCAGTTATAGTTCAAAATACTATCTTTTAACTATGAAACTCATGAGAAGTACTTTATCTCATGAAAATCACTACTGTTTCAACATATTGAAAGGAAATGTCAATACAATGTCCGAAAAAAATTGCAACATCTACTAGGAATTGTGCGACGTAAACGAAAGTTGGTAGGCATGTTTCATCCTTTGAAAGAAACTGTCTATTCCGATTTCGTGTCAGTCGCATAAGAGTGCTGCCACTACCGCCATTGTGAGGATGCAAATTAGGTTTGCTTTAAATGCGCGCTGTAACGGCTGCCTTTGAGAGTTGATGTTTGTCAAGAACGCCTTTAACGCGACAAAGACGTCATTATCAACACCTCACAGAGTTTGAACGAAGTCGTGTTATAGGGCTACGACATTTGTGACTTCAGTGGTGCCAAGTGAGAGCGCATTGGAGGGCAGCGTGGACGTCTGTTGCGTTTCCTGATGAAAGCTGATTCTGCCTCGGTGCCAATGATAGCTGTGTGTCTGTCAGAAGGATGTCAGCTGAGGGCCTCCGATTAACCTGTCAGCGTGCTACATGCACTGGACCTACACCTGGAATTGTGGCCTGGCTTTCGATATCATGTGACAGCTGCAGCACTCTCGAGATTATCCCACGCACCCCGACTGCAAATTTGTGCGTCACTCTGGTGACTCGCCCTGTTGTGCTGCAATTCATGAACACCACTCCAGAGGGTATTTTCCAGCAGGATAACGCTCGCCCACATATCGCTGTTGTAACCCGACATTCTCTACAGACTGTTGTGGCTCCTCCTCCTATTTCGTAGTCTTTCGTGGGTGCTAGATTTTAGTTTATTATGTTGGCGGGTAACAATGTCTTCGATCTCCAGAGTCGTGTTCATTTTATTTTTATTTAAAGCTGCAAGCACCAGTCAGAAACTTGATTAAAATCTCTTGAAACAGTAATACCGGACTTAACGTAGCTTGAAATCATCGTAAATTGTTTATTCGCAAACCCTTATATTCGTCGTAATTAAGTTTTCTCGCTGAAAGCCAGAGAGATTACTGCAATGTAGTCGGCGAAATTCTTCAAATAAATGACAGTCAGCCGATCGCTCTGTGCTGCGCAGGCCCACACAACGGCACGAGTGGTCGACTGTGAAGAGCGGACAAATTGAATAGCTGGCCGGCGGCCATTAGAGTGGTAAACTGACGCGCGGAGTTCGAATGTTTATACATCGCTTTTGGTTATAAAATGCCTTCCCTTGAGTTAGGTCGCAAACATAATGCCTCATTTAAATACGTTACTACAATATACTTTTTAATTTACGAACAAACAGCAACTAGTCACTGTTTATGAATTTATCTTACGTACTACATGGAATCTGCCGTAGCTAAAAGTTATGTACTGGACCCCTAGCATTTTTCGTAGTTCATTTACGATAGATGTACGCAAAATGCATCAAAATACTCGAAGATTAATAGATACTTTCTGACTCTACCTTGCTTTAGATTTTATGACGAAAAGTGCGTTATATATGGCATAGTGCTTTGGCAACTCACGACCAAATTATCAAGTTTCAACCTAACCTAGACCATGAAAACACTACCGATAAGCCAACTTTCTTCAAAATGATCAGAACATGTAAAATGGTATTCTGTCGGTCGGAAATCTTGCTTCCTGACAGCGTGTAACCATTTTTGTAACAGCTGTGGTTTTGAGAAAGGAAACCTGCAAATAGATGCACAGACATTATGCTAATACCGTGTTACAAAAACATTTACTAAGCAAGCGCACTGACATACAAAACAACTTAAAATATCCACATACCTGTGAAATGTAATATTCGTTCCTTTCTCGAATTTATTTGTACTATTAATCACTGCACAACTCTTCACTATTGTACTTCTTTTGATTGGAACGTACAGACAGTAGAATTACGAGTAACAAATACTGTATGTACGCCCCAACAAATAGACAACGTTGAATCAGGGTCTTCATAAACAACAATACTACACAACACATCAGACTACAACCACTATAATGGCGTCCAGCCGAAGGTTCAAATTATCCCGCGACTGCAGCGCCATCAGCGAGTCTAGTTATTTTTTACAAGGACTTTGGTGCTGCGATCGGACGTCAACTTTTTCATGAAAATTGTTTAACTGCTGTTGAATTGAGATCGACTTCAAAATTATAGTAAGTACAGAGCAGTTTGTTTAAACCAATCAGCCTCAGATGTAAAATCGTAACACTTCAATAATTGCACATATTAAATCCCGTAAATAACGAAGTTGGACCAGAAATTACTATTGATTCTGTTGTACTCGTAAATCGTGCGAAACTTAACTTTCACAAATAACGCTTTTCGACAGCAAACATAAATGTTACCGAGATTCTAACTGAGAGAGAACATAAGATATCGCTACGGTCTAAAACATATACTACTAAAAACAAAACACTGAACAATGTAACACATTGTAATACCTCTTTATATTCGATGAATTATTCTGATACAATTCTACCCTTTAATGACGTTTACTAATTTTCTATCTTCATACTCGCAGAATCCATGCGAAAAGTAGTTCATACAATAGCTATGCCATGAGCGCATAAGTATTCTTTGTAGTACTCTCTCTGGTGGTTGATAGAAAACAGAAAGAAAGGGAGCTTCCGAGGTTGTCTTCGTGCCGATTAGCATGAGCTTGGCTTGGAAGAACTGTAATTTGATTATTGAGATTTATCACAGAAGATAACTGATACGAACTGTACGATTAAAAAGGAAATATGTATACATTGCTCCTTCAAAAAAAGGTGTGTATGTGACATTTGGGAATTAATGATATTTATCGATATATTGCGTAGTTGTTAATCAGAAGGGACTTCCGAAAGACTGGATACGAACCTGCATTTAATAATCCAAGAGCTCCATTACTTCTTCGGAAGGTTAAAAAACTTCATCGAAGCCAAATATCCTCTTGATCTGAGGTTTCCCGACTGATTATACAACGCTCCCAAAATTACGAGGCATTTTATTTGTACAGGTCAGCAGACTGCCGCAAAGCACGAGCCTGCAGAGAAGAAGAATCATCGCCTGATTTCATTCTAACAAGTAAAATTTCAGAATCATTTTGGAGTGACTGAGCTATGACTGTGTTTCCTATCATGAATGATTGATTGCTCGAACGAATTGAGAGCTACAGATTTACGTAGATAGGAGAAAAAAATTACAACATCCTTGTTATTCTGAAGCCTAGTGTCCTTGAAAAATCTGAATTATTTTATTGTATTAATAAACTTAGAAATTTCAAACAAAAATTGACATAACGACTTATGTAAATAACTCAAATAAAAATAAATATTTCAGTTACTATACTACGAAAGAGTGACTTCACTGGCGACCTGTTGTCTTGGCCTGCTCGATCATCGGATCTGTCTCCAATGGAGCACGTATGAGAAATCACCGGACGACAACTTCAGCTTCATCCAGAAACAGCATTAACAACCGTCCCTCTACTGACCGACCAAGTGCTACGGGCTTGGAACTCCATCCCACACACTGACATCCGGAACTTGTTGAGCACATGCATGCTTGCAGACAACATTCTGGCGGCTACAGCGGTTATTAATGTACCAGTATTTCACATTTGCTTATCTCGAACTTACGTTAACCTGTGTTTTTGCAGAGCTAATCACTTAAATATGTTACATAGATAAATGTACTCCAGAAATTTCATCACTCTACAATAATTATTTTTTGGTGTTGTGATTTTTTTTGTTAGTTTCCAGTCAGGAAACTAAATAGGTTGTAACAGACACTAAGCGGAGCGCTCTAAATCAGAATCTAACCCTACCTAACCCTGTGTCTCATTATGTAAATTGTGTTGTCCGTTGCAAAACTCATTTGCTTAGAAACTGAACTGTCAGTGTGTACCCTACGGTTGACTCCTTTGATTTATACACACCTTTCGCTCTTCCTACATGGAGACAGTGTTTATTTTGAATATTTATTTCGTATGCTGTTCTGAAGCTAGAAATTGCGTTAACTGCGTTGCAATGATAGTCCACATGACCTGCCTTTTATACGTTTTTTATTTATGCTACTGGTTTCGAGCATGTTTCATTTTCAAAAAGCACCTAATTACAATAAAAGAAATAAGATCGTAAATGCTACTTCATATATGATACTTGAAAAATAGCAGTTGCGATCTTATTGCCTTGATTATACATAGGTAAAAAAAAAAAAGTGTACAGAAAAGCAGCTCAGGTGAATTATCATTACCATGCATTTCATTGTTTACTATGCACCACAAGTAATGGATAATAACTTACACGTGCACTACTTTGTGCACATCAAAACAATCACTTGAAAGAGATGATGTTTGGAGTATCAGAAACAGAAAAAGGAAGTTAATGTGCTAAGACTACGTCACACCACCTCCAGCTCTAGCCAAGGTTACTAACGTTCAATACTTGGATGGCCCACGACTAGAGAGTGCACTGTTCGAATTCTGCTCGCTGGGAATATAACTCGGCACTGCTTTGTGTAACTTTGGGTCCTCACAATGTAAATGCCACGGTGACACCACGTCCACATTGTTCCCCGCTGGAGTACCGTTGCTGACACAAACAATTCTTTTCATTGACGACAGCCATATTGTAATCACATATAAAAAAAGGAAACGAAACCGTGAAAATGTTTGTAATTGGTTATCACGCAATAAACTTACACAGAACATATAGAGAAGAAACAGCATAATTTTCTGCTTAAAGAAGGAAAATAGTTCTGTAAAAATATATGTGGGTGAAAATTTCATAGGCTATACAGCAAACACAAAAATGTTAGGAATTAATGGAGACTGCAACCTGAAATGGAATGAACACATAAATAAATTAGCAAAGAAAATAACAGACAATGCCTTATGGTTACGTACTATTTCTGCATTCACCCCAACTTTAGCTACGGAATCATTTTTTGTTAGTCCCATTTAAGAAACATGTACGAGTGTCACTCCAAAAGAAATGTACACTACTTTTTTTTTAAATCCATCTTTTATTCTAGATGTTTGAAAGTTTTACAGTGCGTAGATACATCCTTTAGGACCAATATTTTCATTTCTCCACATAATTTCCATCCCTCTCAACTGCCTTATGCCATCTTGGAACCAGCGCGGTAAAATTCTGGGCCAACCTGTTGGAGCCACTGTTTGGCAGCGTGCACAAGGGAGTCATCATCTTCAAACCTTGTTCCAAGAAGGGAGTCTTTCAGTTTCCAAAAGACATGATAGTCACATGGAGCCAGGTCAGGACTGTAAGGCGGGTGTTTCAGTGTTGTCCAACCGAGTTTTGTGATCGCTTCCACGGTTTTTTGACTGAAATGTAGCCGTGCATTGCTTTTGCCGATGTGGTTGAACACGACTCAGTCGAGCTTGAACTTTCTTCAGTTCCGTCACATATGCATCAGAATTTATGGTGGTTCCACTTGGCATGGTGTCCACAAGCAAGAGTCCTTTTGAATCGAGAAACACCGTAGCCATAACTTTTCCAGCGGAAGGTGTGGTTTTGAATTTTTTTTTCTTGGTTGAATTTGCATGATGCCACTCCATTGATTGCCTCTTCGTCTCTGGTGGAAAAATGATGGAGCCATGTTTCATCACCTGTCACAATTCTTCCAAGAAATTCATCTCTACCATTCTCGTACTGTTCCAAAAGTTCGTTGCATACCGTTCTCCTTGTTTCTTTGTGAGCCACTGTGAACATCCCGGGAATCCACCTGGCACAAACCTTTTTAACGCCAACACTTTCAGTATTCTGCAAACACTTCCTTCCCCTATCCCAACGCAGCGTGGCAATTCGTTCACTGTGATGCGTCTGTCAGCAGTCACCAATTCGTTACCTCTCTGCACATTATCTAGAGTGTGTGCAGTACGAGACCTGCCGCTGCGAGGAAAATCCTCAATATCGCCGTGCCCGCTTTCATTACGTAACCTGCTTGCCCACCGACTAACTGTCCTGCGATCGACAGCAGCATCTCCATACACCTTTCTCAACCTCTTGTGGATGTTTCCCACTGTCTCGTTTTCACAGCACAGGAATTCTATGAGACCACGTTGCTTCTGACGAACGTCAAGTGTAGCAGCCATCTTGAAGACAAGCTGTGACGGCGCCACTCACGGGAACAGGTTGAACCAAGTTTGAAAACAAGCGGGAAGGATGTATCTACGCACTGTAAATCTTTCACACATGCAGAATGAAAACTGCATTTTTACAAAATAGTGTGCATTTCTTTTGGAGCGACCCTCGTACATACTCTTCAAACCACAGTAAAGGGCCATCGAAATAATAACTGAAAATAGCAACTGAGCTCCCTGTAAACAGCTGTGGATTCCAACTGCGTCATGTAAGTACATCTGCTAATCTGTTGTGCATATCGAGAGTAACATCTGACAAGCAGCAGCATTGATGACCACGGGACGAGAGCAAGACTAAACTTCCATTCCCAATAGTAAACAAATAAGGAACACAAAGCAGCATTTTGTACAAAAGACCAATCTTGTGCAATAAATTGCCCAAATGGACTAAAGAAAAATCTGAAATTCAAACGTTTGAAAAATGATTTATAGAATACCTCTCAAAAAGTTCATACTAGTTAATCAAGCATTATTTAGATAATGCAGAGTAGGGAATGGTTAAAAATAAATATCCTTTAATAATAAAAACCATCACTCTACAGTAAATTTTCTTAGTTCTGTGAACCTTACTGTTCAGTACTACACCAAAGATCCGTGATGGATAATACTCTTTCCTTTTTCTGGATGTCAGTGTCGTATTCATTGTACTTCGGTGCCGTCTCTTCATCTTGAGATGGGCCAAGGGATCAACATTAAGAGTTAAATAAAACTGCGAAAGTATGGTTATGGACCTTTATAAATATGTATGAAAACACCGTACACAACACATCAAAATTAACAACACATATTATTCTAGACCTACTAAAGACAGTATTAACGTATGCATTAACTATTTGATCAGAGTGCATGTCAGATGGCATTCCTGATATCATTTCGTAAATCATCCACGGATGAATAAACAAGAAACTAACTTGCAGGTGTAGTCCGGTCATACGCAGCTCCATTACATCTGCTCCGCCTGCAGGTCATACAGAACAAGGCACTAGCAGCCGTAAGCAGTTCTTCTCAGTAAATACGCATCGTGGACATGTACTATGAATTCCAGCTTCGGCGAATCTCGTTCATGTGCCACTGTTTCTTGAGGATATTCACTGTTCTACACTCTCACATTGCTACGATTAACCTTTCCACATAAATGGAAGTTTGCTTCGTCACTGAATATCAGCTTGGAGACGAAATGTCCATCCTCAAGTGTTTTCTGCGTTGCGATGCAAAAAGGAAGGTGCCAACCATATTCTTCCGGTCTTAATTATTGGACGAACTGTAGATGGCATGGTTTGAAATGTAACCTCCGTCGCAAAATCTTTGAAACAGTTTGCTGTTGTATTCCAAGTTTGTGACTTGAGCATACCGTACATCTTTTTAAACTGCATACGAAACTTTCCCTTGTCCTCCCCACGGTTGCTTTTGGCACACGTGGTTAACAGACACCTGTGTAAAAAGACAACCAGTGTCCCCATATTGTCGATACCAACGCACGACGCTTTCTTTAAATGGCGGTTATTTTTCATAATTATTGTGAAGGCACACTGCACTGTTGCAACAGATAAACTTAACGCGGTTTCCAACACACAAAAACTCTTTTCTAGTTTTGTCGTCGTTGCGCCAGCTGGTGGACGGAGTGCAAACTCAGTGACGTTGTGGTTCTATTTACGTGTCAGTCATATTTGTACATGTGATACTTTCGAAAATATACAGCTTTGGAATTGAATGAATAATTTATAATAGCCTTGTATAAAAATTTAGTGACAAATATCGTTTTTTGGACTGAGAACTACAGTATTTCCACGCACTGCATTTCTTATAATCTGTGAACGACCGTATAACAATAGTTCAGAGTTTTTTCGCTTTAGTAAATACAATTATGTACTTTTTCAAATCCCTTATTTCTGTTGTTTGGTTTTATTTTAAGTAACATCCTGTAAAATGTGCATATATGATGGCGTTTTCTAAAAATGAGCTGCGTTCACGCAAATAGTCCGATGTAAATCAAAAAAATTCAAATGAATGATGAGGTGCTCTGTTCGTCAGATGGAGCCATAAATTCACCATTTGCATTTGCAACTCCTTGTGTTGACCGTGTTTGCAGTTAAAAGTGTAGGATGTGAGGTCACCCAACACAGAACAACACAAAACACAAACAATGTCCGCCGCGCGGGATTAGCCGAGCGGTCATGGACTGTGCGGCTGGTCCCGGCGGAGGTTTCAGTCCTCCCTCGGGCATGGGTGTGTGTGTTTGTTCTTAGGATAATTTAGGTTAAGTAGTGTGTAAGCTTAGGGACTGATGACCTCAGCAGTTAAGTCCTATAAGATTTCACACACACACACACACAAACAATGACCACACCCGACACAACAGAGCAACAACACACACACAAAACGAAATGGCACATACTCACATACCCTAAGAAGATTGTTCACAGAATAGGCAACATATTACAGAGACAGGGGCTCCAAATAGGATAACGGACAGAGAACACAACACAGAAAAAGATCAGAAGACAAGAAACACTTATGGATAAATTTAACTGATCACGAATATATGAACTCACATGTAACACTTGCCAGTCAGTGTAGATAGGACAAACATGCAGAAACCTCAAAACCAGGTATTCAGAACATCTCATAGCTTTGAAAAGCAACAGCTCCCATAGCACGTTTGCTGACCACCTTGTAGCCCACAATCACCACCCAACCACAATGGAAACAGACTTAAGAATACTAAAACTCAGCCACAGTCTACACAGCAAACTGACCATTGAGGAAAACTTCCACATACAGAAGGCCATAGTAGGAGGAAAACAGGTCTTAAATGAATACACTACACTCTGCAAGGACACACTATTTAACACATTAAAGGAACTTTACAAAAAATGAAACACAAACATATAAAGTCTACCCACACACACACACACACACACACACACACACACACACACACATACACACATGCACATACACACATGCACACACACGCACAAACAAACAAACAAACAAAGATAAAATGTAAACAAAATTCAAATTTGGCGCCGAACTCTCTGGTGAACAAATGAACGCTGACTGGGCTGGAACACACAACAAACCACAATCACACTGTGTTTTGGTGAAGTGAAAAGTGTTTTACTAGCTTATTTGTGGAAAATACGTGTTATATTTATGTGTGCATCACGACACTTCACCATGATGTGGAGTATAAAAGGGCTTGCCACACGAAAACGTCACTAAAAACAAACATAGGCGCAAAAACATCGTGACAAACCAAATTCCATTTTAGATAATAGGTTAATTCCCAGCAAAATTTTCTCATCAACATCGTTTGGTTCCAGATGGCAAGCTACCTGTAGTAAACAATACACAAGTGATCTGGAAAATTCATCCACACTAAATGTAAAGGTATTAACAAAAAGAAATGAACTAGTGTTTGAACTAAACATGCACATAATTTTGTAATCATTTAACAAAAATGTTCACATTACAGAATAAACAAAACGGAAACCCACTGATGATGGCACAGTGGTGCTGAAACATGTTTGGGTACTGAGAAATTTGCATAACTTGCGCGACCTCAAATCTTACAATTTGGAGCCATAAATCTTGACACCAGCTTTCACCCTCTACCCTAATTTTGTTTGATACTCATGCATAACGACATAAACACTAAACTGTAACAACTGTAACTACAGTCATTTTGCGAGTCAGGTACACACTAGACACTTCTTTGGTCGATGTGATAAACGCACGAGTATGCACTTTGCAAAAATTCAGTGCAAGTTTACTGCGCTGTTCATAATTTCAGCAGTCAATTCGGAAATGGCGTGCTTGCGATTTCACGTAAGTTAATGATGCGCAGTACGAACAAAAGTTATTCGGTTGCTATAAGAATCTCACGAGAAAGAAAGAGGTATTTCTGTAAAATAATTCGACGGCTGAACCAGCCGCCTTCCTTAGGTCCCGTGAACGATGGTAGGAGATGTGCTTTCAGTCTGCAACCGGAATACGTTCCGACCTATTAATACGCAGAGATGCAGCTTCCAAACTTTCGTGAGGTGTCGCATTTTAAGGTTGCCGTTGTTTAGCACGCATCACAACGGTAACAAGCTGGGTTCATCACCCATTCCTCAGATTTTTTCCAGGCAGGAGATACCGGTACCGGTTCGTTACATTGTGGAGACTGTTTTTGAAGTCAGTGTGTGTGTTTCAGCGAGTGAGCGGCAGAGTAACAAGTAGCCGCGACGACGCAATCGCTGCCCATTTAGGGCTGCTAATCAGCCGAAGAAAATCGACGGCGGTTTCGCAGTTGCTGAATACGTGCTCCGCCTGCGCCCCACATTTCGGCCCTGTGACTAATCTGCCACCGACACAGCTCGGTCAGTATTCGCTGCTGCTGTTCTGTGCACAGTCACGAGCAGACAATGGCCAGCCTCAGACATGTGGGTGAAGACGCGCCATTCACCCGAGACAGAAACAACGATGGATATATGTCTGGCACTCGAATTAAAGTGCCATTGTAAACCATATAATACCTGTTCCGATATTACATTAAAAAAGAAAACCCTGTGCTTTAAGTTCATGCCTACGAAGAGCAAGTGTCAAAATTAAAAAAAAAGGAGGTGTTCGTAGAACTCTGGCACTAACGGTTTAGAACAAACTCATTTATGTACACTACTGGCCATTAAAATTGCTACACCAACAAGAAATGCAGATGATAAACGGGTATTCATTGGACAAATATACTAGAACTGACATGTGATTACATTTTCACGCAATTTGGGTGCATAGATCCTGAGAAATCAGTACTCAGAACTACCAGCTCTGGCCGTAATAACGGCCTTGATACGCCTGGGCATTGAGTCAAACAGAGCTTGGATGGCGTGTACAGGTACAGCTGCCCATGCATATTCAACACGATATCACAGTTCATCAAGAGTAGTGACTGGCGTATTGTGACGAGTCAGTTGCTCGGTCACCATTGACCAGACGTTTTCAATTGGTGAGAGATCTGAAGAATGTGCTGACCACGGCAGCAGTCGAACATTTTCTGTATCCTGAAAGGCCCGTACAGGACCTGCAACATGCGGTCGTGCATTATCCTGCTGAAATGTAGGGTTTCGCAGGGATCGAATGAAGGGTAGAGCCACGGGTCGTAACACATCTGAAATGTAACGTCCACTCTTAAAAGTGCCGTCAATGCGAAAAAGAGGTGACCGAGATGTGTAACCAATGGCACCCTATATCATCACGCCGGGTGATACGCCAGTATGGCGATGACGAATACACGCTTCCAATGTGCGTTCACCCCGATGTCGCCATCACGGATGCGACCATCATGATGCAGTAAACAGAACCTGGATTCATCTGAACAAATGACGTTTTGCCATTCGTGCACCCAGGTTCGTCGTTGAGTACACCTTCGCAGGCGCTCCTGTCTGTGATGCACCGTCAAGGGTAACCGCAGCCATGGTCTCTGAGCTGATAGTCCATGCTGCTGCAAACGTCGTCGAACTGTTCGTGCGGATGGCTGTTGTCTTTCAAACGTCCCCATCTGTTGACTCATGGATCGAGACGTGGCTGCACGATCCGTTACAGCCATGCTGAGAAGGTGCCTGTCATCTCGACTGCTAGTGATACGAGGCCGTTGGGATCCAGCACGGCGTTCCGTATTACCCTCCTGAACCCATAGATTCCATATTCTGCTAACAGTCATTGGATCTCGACCAACGCGAGCAGCAATGTCGCGATACGATAAACCGCAATCGCGATAGGCTGCAATCCGACCTTTATCAAAGCCGGAAACATGATGGTACGCATTTCTCCTCCTTACACGAGGCATCACAACAACGATTCACCAGACAACGCCGGTCAACTGCTGTTTGTGTATGAGAAATCGGTTGGAAACTTTCCTCATGTCAGCACGTTGTAGGTGTCGCCACCGGCGCCAACTTTGTCTGAATGCTCTGAAAAGCTAATCATTTGCGTATCACAGCATCTTCTTCCTGTCGATTACATTTCGCGTCTGTAGCACGTCATCTTCGTGGTGTAGCAACTTTAATGGCCAGTAGTGTATATAGTCAGTTTTACATTCCAGTAATGAAGGATATTGCCGAATTATGACTATTAACGACATTGATACTGTCAAGTTATCGCTCCCTGGGCTTTCAAGGCTTTCGAGACTATTTAATTTCAAGTTTGAAGTCGGACAACAAATCTACATCAACAGCTACAGCTAAATACATACGCCGCAAGTTGGCGTACCGTGCATGGTAGAGGCTACCATGTACCACTAAAAGTCATTTCCTTCTCTACTGCAATACATTGATTCTATATTTTCGTTTGATATAACTAGAAATTAACAATTTCGGGTTTTTGCCTTTACTTGTGCCATGAAACCTCGCTTCTTGCCAAATTTCATCATTCTAGGTTAACGGAAAGTACCTCATAGGTTTTGATGAGTGGGTTTTCGAGTATCAAAAGATGTAACATAAATGGCCACATCTTTTGATTGTATTGATTCAGAAGCTTAAAATTTTTCCACCGCCCGGAAACCATCGATCTTAGTATGTGACACAGATTTGACCTATATGCGCGAAACTTTTCCGGAGAAATATGATCTTAACAAACGGACGAACGAAAAGACAGACAGATGCAGTTTCGCAAAAAATATTTATTTCATGTTATACACTTACAAATTAATAATTTTCTGATTTTTTTCCTTTTCTCGTACTGTGAAATCTTTCATGTTGCCAAATTTCACGATTCTAGGGAAACAGAAAGTACGCTAAAACTTTGATGAGTGAGTTTTCCAGTATCAATATGTGACGTAAAGGACCGTATCTTTTGTCTGAAACGAGTCAGAAGCTTAAAATGCTTACAGTGCCAAGGGATCATAAACCTTAATAAGGTACATAAATTTGAACTTTATATGTCCTCTCGTTCCCGAGGAAAAAGGTTCTTAAGAGTCTGACATACAGACAGTAAGCTGGACAACAAAGTGACCGTACAAGGGTTCCGTTTTTACGGCTTGAGGCCACGGAAAGCTAAAAATTAAAGAATGAAGCAAGAAGTAAAAATAATAATGGGGAGACTCTAATAGTAAGTCTACTGCTGAAAAATTAACTACAAGAAATAAGAGCCTAACAGACTCCAAGCAAGCTTATGCCTTGGAATTTTGATTATTTACAATTCTGCTGCTTTTTCAAGAGACTATACACGTTCATCGGTATGAAATTGAATCATTGCCAACCCATCGACGGATTTGTTTTCCTATACAAGTTCATACGTGGAGTTGCCCAGTCTGCAGTTTTCACCTTGACGACCAAAGTGCGTTCGTGGTAATTCAGTTCAGCTGCCAAACTGGGCACTTCAAAAAGTATCCAGCAATCGAACAACTAAGTGGTTACAGTTCTTTTTGTGTCTTCAGAACATACACAAAACAGTTACAATTAGTCCTAATCAATTTACTCCATTCGAATAAGTCATGATGTTCGACATAATTTGACGTATTTTAGCAAAGTGTTGAAGTAAGTAAAAATCATATAAATACGTCTTATTTGAGCCACAGTCTACAAAACCAGTATTCAGCTGGGCACAAATCTGTACTGGATTGCTCCTTTCACTTGTTGGGTACTTTGACCTGCAACATTATAGCAGTGATGACGTCATTTCTAGACAATATGCCTACATACTGACTTACTTACAATGCAGTAACACGCATCACGAACTTCCCAAGTGATTCTACACGGGTACACAATGATAGCGGTTTCCTTTTTAACAGATTTGCATTACTTTTTTATCTCTTAGTTTAATTTCTGTGTTGACCACCGCTGGTTTTAATTACAGCATCTTCTACATTGATTATCTACGAAGGGAGATATCTTGTTGTTGATCTTCTAGATTGTGCATCATACGTAGGTAATATCTCTGGGAAACAGCTAAATGCAATCTGCACATCCATCTGTAATTAACTTTGTGGATTACTTTTTATGTACACAGTTCGCTGTACTGGGCGTTTCCTCTCAATTTAAAGACGCAGATACGAATTTTGTGACACTGTGCCACGTACCACTTCAATAAAGATTGAATCTATGGAAAACGATGTGCCAGACCATTGGTAAATAGTTTTCGCCATTGTTTCCCTGGGCAGAAAAATGTCTATTTCCCAACAATGTCGCAAACACGCATTACCTGAGTTGTGGTTACATTTTTAAATTAAATCGACACGTACTCCATTTGTGTCTCATTTACACGTATAATAGTATTTATCTCTGTTGCGCCAATTGGTTGTGGATGCCGGTGAGTCTCGCTTCGAATCCACATTTTCAGTGCAAGCACACAAAAGTTTCTTGCATTCTGGTAAACTCAACAACGACGTCGCAGGCTATGCTTAACGTACCTTCTGTTAGCACCGGCTCCGTATTACAGTCTTCTGTAACATTGTCTGCTATTCGGAATGATAATTTTGCATTTTTGAACTTCTGTTTACTGTCGTACTTTCTATCGATATGACTACAGCACCGCGTGCGATCGATTGCTTCTAAACTTCGTTAATTGTGCCACATTTTAGAAAATGAGAATAGTCTGACTTTTCGTAAACTGATAGATAAAATGTGCATGTAGGAAGGCAGCGGCATATCAAATCTCTGATGGTTTATAGAAGTTAAACACAATATAACTCCAAGGATCTGTTGTATTAATTGTTTCAAGAATGTACTAATCGTTACAACATGAATACTACCGTAAGTATGAGTTTGTATCAGCTTTCCTAAAAACTGTCCAGAAAGTCCATGCAACAGCAGCTAAACCATACATAATGAAAGGGATTAATATTTCTGGCGGCATTTAAAAGGAATTTTATACGCTTGCCAGAACAAGTGGATACCCTGTGGTAATTGCAGTCATCAAAGTCCACTGGAAAATAAAAATAAAATGTAGAGCTACAAATCAGATCTGGCACAAGGTAATATTGATTATTTTATTTATTTATTGTTCAGCTAATTCAATCTAAACAAAATGTAGCCTCATTAAGTTCAAATGGCTCTGAGCACTACGGGACTTAACATCTGAGGTCATCAGTCCCCTAGAACTTAGAACTACTTAAGCCTAACTACCCTAAGGACATCACACACATCCATACTCGAGGAAGGATTCGAACCTGCGACCGTATCGGTCGCTCGGTTCCAGACTGAAGCGCCTAGAACCCCTCGGTCACTGCGGCCGGCCGTCTTTAAGTTATTAAATACATTTTAAGAGGTTTTTCCATGCATCTCTGTCCACTGTTATCTTCTGCCAGTTGAAGCCCGCAACTTTCGTGAGTTCCTTACCCCAGCGATCAGGTGGTCTCCCTGGTGGTCTTCGTTTTTCTGTGGGACTCCACTCTAAAACTGATTTTGTCCATCTTCCATCCTTTTTTCATGCAATATGTCCTCCCCACTGCCATTTTATAGTATTAACACGTTCTATAATATCTTTTACTCCTGTTATTGGTCGAATGTCTTCACTTTTCTGTCGATCTTTCTTAGTGAGACCTAACATTGACCTTTCCATAGCTCTCTGAGCAGTTATAAGTTTCCTTTTGAAAAAATCATGTAAAGTCCAAGTTTCACACCCGTACGTTAAAACCGGTAGGACACTCTGATCAAAAACTGTTTTCTTTAAGTAGACTGGCATGTTAGGTTTGAAAACTGTTGCATTCCTTCTGTAAACCTCCAACCCAGCTTAATTCTACGAAAAATTTCAGGTTTCATATCCTCTTTTGTGTCAATTGCCGCAGATAACCGTATTCTGTAACATTGCTTAGGATGTTACCGTTCAGGGTTACGTGTTCTGCAACTACCCACTTATTATTCTTAACGTTAGTTTTAGAGAAATTTATTTTAAGTCCAACTTCCTGACAACGATCTGTTAAGTCATTTATAGAGGACTGCATTTCCATCTTACTGTTAGCGAGGTCCACTATATCGTCTGCAAATCTCAGGTTGGTGAGCCTTTTATCATTTATCCTTATTCCTCTGTTGTTCCAAATAATTTTGGACACGGCCACCTAGAGGACTACTAAAAATAACTTCCTAAGTTCTAGGGGACTGATGACCTCAGAAGTTACGTCCCATAGTGCTCAGAGCCATTTGAACCATAAATAGCTTCGGAGATATAGGATCGCCCTGCTTTACTCCTTTTCTAATGATAAATTCGCACTGTTTTTTCCTATGTTGATAGATGCTACAGACGTGTCATAAATGTTGCACAATATATTTATATATTGATTATAGTTTAATAAAACCTGTTTGGAATATTGTGAAACTAAAGACAGGACAGATACTCAATGAACAAGCTGAACATTCAGTTGAAGTAAATGATGGTATAATGGCTAATAGTTGACATGAATTGTAGATTGGAGTAGGCCACCTCCTGGTGGCTTTACGGTAAGGAGCACAGACGAACGGCGAATCGATGTAGTGGCGACACAAGCCACAAATGGGGAAATCCACTGACACCAGCGACTTTGACAATATTTCAGATAAGTAATATAATCAAAGAAAAACGAAAAAAATAAACACACAAAGAAATATTCTGTCTCAACCGGACAACTCAGTTCTTAACTCTGGTGAGGTATCCTCGTAAGTGGTTACTCCATCATACCGACGATATCGGTATTTTTACCCTCCTGAGTCGATTCCACTCCAGCAAAAATGCCCAACAACAAATACGAGGTGCATTCAAGTTCTAAGGCCTCCGATTTTTTTTCTAATTAACTACTCACCCGAAATCGGTGAAACTGGCGACACTTCTCGACGCAATCGCCCTGCAGACGGACACATTTTTCACAACTCTGACGCCATTATTCCGTGGCAGCGGCGAAGGCTTCTTTAGGAGTCTGTTGTGACCACTGGAAAATCACTGAGGCAATAGCAGCACGGCTGGTGAATGTGCGGCCACGGAGAGCGTCTTTCATTGTTGGGAAAAGCCAAAAGTCACTAGGAGCAAGGTCAGGTGAGTAGGGAGTATGAGGAATCACTTCAGATTTGTTATCGCGAAGAAACTGTTGCGTAACGTTTGCTCGATGTGCGGGTGCGTTGTCTCGATGAAACAGCACACGCGCAGCCCTTCCCGGACGTTTTTGTTGCAGTGCAGGATGGAATTTGTTCTTCAAAACATTTTCGTAGGATGCACCTGTTACCGTAGTGGAACGCAATGGGTAAGGATTACGCCCTCGCTGTCCCAGAACATGGACACCATCATTTTTTCAGCACTGGCGGTTACCCGAAATTTTTTTTGGTGGCGGTGAATCTGTGTGCTTCCATTGAGCTGACTGGCTGGCTTTGTTTCTGGATTGAAAAATGGCATCCACGTCTCATCCATTGTCACAACCGATGGAAAGAAAGTCCCATTCGTGCTGTCGTTGCGCGTCAACATTGCTCGGCAACGTGCCACACGGGCAGCCATGTGGTCGTCGGTCAGCATTCGTGGCACCCACCTGGATGACACTTTTCGCATTTTCAGGTCGTCATGCAGGATTGTGTGCACAGAACCCACAGATATGCCAACTCTGGAGGCGATCTGTTCAACAGTCATTCGGCGATCCCTCAAAACAATTCTCTCCACTCTCTCGATCGTGTTGTCAGACCGGCTTGTGCGAGCCCGAGGTTGTTTTGGTTTGTTATCACACGATGTTCTCCCTTCATTAAACTGTCGCACCCACGAACACACTTTCGACACATCCATAACTCCATCACCACATGTCTCCTTCTACTGTCAATGAATTTCAATTGGTTTCACACCACACAAATTCAGAAAACGAATGATTGCACGCTGTTCAAGTAAGGAAAACGTCGCCATTTTAAGTATTTAAGACAGTTCTCATTCTCGCCGCTGGTGGTAAAATTACATCTGCCGTACGGTGCTGCCATCTCTGGGACGTATTGACAATGAATGCGGCCTCATTTTAAAACAATGCGCATGTTTCTATCTCTTTCCAGTCCAGAGAAATAAAATTGGAGGCGTCAGAACTTGAATGCACCACATATAACACCTGTAAGTAGTTAAGGCCTTGTAAAATGGCAGGCCTTGTGGCCCTCCCACACATGGTAGTAGGACCCATCACGCCAGTCCATCCTACATTATTATGTTTGACTCTGCACGTATACAAACTGCCTTTAATATGAGATTTGCATATTTCGTTATGCAAATCGGTGATCACATACTCCTTGCTGACGTACAAGGGAAATAACTTGCATGGAAGACGTATGCAATTTTATTTATTTATTTATTTTTTTCAATCCTTTTCTCCTTATTTATTGAGACCACTGTGGTGGTTGCAGCTGCCAAGTTTGAGTGTAGCCAGAGGGGGAAGAAAGTTGACGGATTCCCAGAAATGTGGCCAACCTAGTAGCGCTGGCCTACGTCTGACTGTAATTGAACTGGGGGGGGGGGTCAACACCCGTAGGTCAAGCGCCTGAGACATCGCCCACGGGTGGCCTTCTGATGTTAGCAATCGACGACTAGCGGGCGCCCCGGACGACGTTTTACGACGGCGAATGTTGTCGTCCGAGGGGGCATGTTTTGAGAGAGAGCAGTGTGAGGACAACTGTTACAGCTTATGGCACTGCCTGCTGGAGCTCCCCGGAAGCGGGCGTCCGTCTCTACGAGGGGTCCGCCGCGGTGGCTCCATACATAGAACGTGTGATTGAAGCACTCCGTTTTCAGGCCACAAGCGGCCAATGGAGACCATCCGACCGCCGTGTCATCCTCAGCTGAGGATGCGGATAGGAGGGGCGTGGGGTCAGCACACCGCTCTCCCAGTCGTTATGACGGCTTTCTTTGACCGGAGCCATCACTATTCGGTGGAGTAGCTCCTCAATTGGCATCATGAGGCTGAGTGCACCCCGAAAAATGGCAACAGTTCATGACGGCCCGGATGGACACCCATCCAAGTGCTGGCCACGCCCGACAGCGCTTAACTTCCGTGATCTAACGGGAACCAATGTATCCACTGTGGCAGGCCGTTGCCAGACCGTGTAATTAGCGCAGCCCATTGGCATCCCACGGCCTATAGCTTTTCGCTCAGACATCTGACTCTGATTGCAGGGTTGACTCCCACGCTTCATGTGATGTTGGTATTCACTTTGAACAAGGGATGTCTTGGATATGTCTCCTTTTAAGTTATTCTGCTGATAAGGAGAATATTTATCAAGTCGGGTGTTCGCAGACTACTCCGAGCTGAAGATCACAACGAGGTAACTTAAAATATAAACGAACCCTCGCTATCTGTGGCGAAGGAAACACAGAGAGAAAACAGTTCAGATCGTGGCAGGTTTCGGTCGTTACTCACTCTTCCGTACTTTGTCGCAGAGCAGTTTGTTAGAGTCTTACTTGTCAGGTCAAATGAACAAATAGTTTCGCGGTCTTGATTGTTTTTATAAGAATATTATTAGCTTTAACTTTTTTAGGCGGTGACTTCTATTCTTTTATGTTTTTTATTAAGCTTGCTGTTATATCCTTTGCCTCGGACTTCATTAGTCACGTCGCAGCGCACCCGGTCAGCAATCGCAGCAGCTGCGGATGATGCTGTGGTATACAGAGAAGTTGCAGCATTAGAGAATTGTAGCGAAATGCAGGAAGATCTGCAGCGGATAGGCACTTGGTGCAGGGAGTGGCAACTGACCCGTAACATAGACAAATGTAATGTATTGCGAATACATAGAAAGAAGGATCCTTTATTGTATGATTATATGATAGCGGAACAAACACTGGTAGCAGTTACTTCTGTAAAATATCTGGGAGTATGCGTGCGGAACGATTTGAAGTGGAATGATCATATAAAATTAATCGTTGGTAAGGCGGGTACCAGGTTGAGATTCATTGGGAGAGTCCTTAGAAAATGTAGTCCATCAACAAAGGAGATGGCTTACAAAACACTCGTTTGACCTATACTTGAGTATTGCTCATCAGTGTGGGATCCATACCAGATAGGGTTGACGGAGGAGATAGAGAAGATCCAAAGAAGAGCGGCGCGTTTCGTCACAGGGTTATTTGGTAACCGTGACAGCGTTACGGAGATGTTTAACAAACTGAAGTGGCAGACTCTGCAAGAGAGGCGCTCTGCATCGCGGTGTAGCTTGCTCGCCAGGTTTCAAGAGGGTGTGTTTCTGGATGAAGTATCGAATATATTGCTTCCCCCTGCTTATACCTGCCGTGGAGATCACTAATGTAAAATTAGAGATATTAGAGCGCGCACGGAGGCTTTCAGACAGTCGTTCTTCCCGCGAACCATACGCGACTGGAACAGGAAAGGGAGGTAATGACAGTGGCAAGTTAAGTGCCCTCCGCCGCACACCGTTGGGTGGCTTGCGGAATATAAATGTAGATGTAGATGTAGATGTAGATGTACACGCAGAAATTTGCCGCTTGTGGTAATGTACGCTGCTCCGGCTAACAGGGAATCCGTCAGTCGGTTTCACTCCCCGACTCGGTACCCTTACGTTCACAGCTTTTGCACTTCTCACCAATTTCTTTTCAATAGCAGCAGGGTGGCAAAGTGTCGGATCACTTGCACGTTAGCTGCGATTACAATTAATTCGCATCTCACTGCAGAGACAAAGGAATCATCAGGAGTGCCCCACGCAAGTGTGATGAGGCAGCTATTGTTCTCTGTAAACATGAATGATTTGGCGGGTGTGGGTAGCAGTCTGCGGTTATTTGCTGATGCTGCCGTGGTGTACAGTAAGGTGTCGATGTTGAGTGACTATAGGAAGGTACAAGCGACTTAGACAAAATTTCTAGTTGTGTGATGAACGACAAGTAGCCGTAAATGTGGAAAAATGTAAGCTAATGCGGGTAAGTATGAAGAAAAAACCTGTAATGTTCGGATACGGTATTACTAGTGTCCAACTTGACACAGTCAGGTCGTTTAAATATCTGGGGTAACATTGCAAAGCGATGTGAAATGGAGCGAAACATGTGAGAACTGTGGTAGGAGCGGCAAATGGTCGACTTCGGTTTATTGGGAGAATTTTAGGAAAGAGTGATTCACCTGTAAAGACCTATAAAAGAGATCGCATATACGAGGGGCGTTTGTAAAGTCCGTGCAAAGACCGACAGATGGCATCACCGGTGCGTATCGCGGTCATGTTTAGTTAGTAGCATCTTTGGAAAGAACGCACACCAAGTTTCAGCCATATTGATCTATTTCTTTGTGTTTGGCATTCGTGTGAATGAAGGAAGTCGAGTGATTGTCAAAAAATGGACGAAGAAGAATTTCGTGTGGTGATTAAACATTACTTTATGAAAGGCAGATGGCCTCAGGACACTACAGAGAAGCTTGATAAACATTACGGTGACTCTGCACCTTCAATAATAATATATTTATAAGTTGTTTCAAAATTTTCGCATTAGCCGTATGGGAACAAGTGATGCTGAACGTTCAGGACGCCCTGTGGTGGTTACAACTCCAGAAATCATTGATAAAATCCATGATATGGTGATGGAGGGCAGAAGAATTAAGGAGCGTGAGATTGCTAGTGCTGCGGGCATCTCGAATGAATAATATTTTGCATAAACATCATATGTTGAAAACAATAGACTGGCTGGGTGAGATTAAGATATGTGAAAACAAAATAAGCAGTCTTGCATATGCGGATGACTTAGTTGTGATGGCAGATTCGATTGAAAGTTTGCAAAGTAATATTTCAGAGCTAGATCAGAAATGTAAGGACTATGGTATGAAGATTAGCATCTCCAAAACGGAAGTAATGTCAGTGGGAAAGAAATATAAACGGATTGAGTACCAAATAGGAGGAACAAAGTTAGAACAGGTGGACGGTTTCAAGTACTTAGGATGCATATTCTCACAGGATGGCAACATAGTGAAAAAACTGGAAGTGAGGTGTAGCAAAGCTAATGCAGTGAGCGCTCGGCTACGATCTACTCTCTTCTGCAAGAAGGAAGTCAGTACCAAGACTAAGTTATCTGTGCACCGTTCAATCTTTCCACCAACTTTGTTGTATGGGAGCGAAAGCTGGGTGGATTCAGGTTACCTTATCAACAAGGTTGAGGTTACGGATATGAAAGTAGCAAGGATGATTGCGGGTACTAGTAGATGGGAACAATGGCAGGAGGGTGTCCGCAATGAGGAAATCAAAGAAAAACTGGGAATGAACTCTATAGATGCAGCAGTCAGGGCGAACAGGTTAGATGGTGGGAGAAGCAAGGTTACCCAAGAGACTCATGGATTCAGCAGTAGAGGGTAGGAGGAGTCGGGGCAGACCGAGGAGAAGGTACCAGGATTCGGTTAAGAATGTTTTTGAAGTAATAGGTTTAACATCAGAAGAGGCACCAATGTTAGCACTGAATAGGGGATCATGGAGGAACTGTATAAGGGGGGCTATACTCCAGACTGAACGCTGAAAGGCATAATCAGTCTTAAGTGATGATGATGATGATGATAAACATTTGGACATGAGAAAGCTATCCGCAAGATGGGTTCCGCGATTGCTCACGTCTGACCAAAAACGGAATCGTGTGAAGTGTTGCAATGATGGTTTGCGGCTGTTCAGGAAGAATCCGCAGAACTTCAAGCGTTGTTTCATCACTGTGTGATACATTACTGTACTCCTGAGACCAAACAACAATCTAAACAATTAGTTATCAAGGGAGAATCTGCACCAAAAAAGACGAAGACCAGTCCTTCGGCCGGAAATTTTATGGCGACTGTCCTTTGGGATTCGTAAGGGATAATCCAGATCGACTATCTAGAAAAGGGTAAAAATATTACAGGTGCATAGTATTCAGCGTTATTGGACCGTTTGAAAACCGAGCTGCAAGAAAAACGCCGGCAATTGGACTGAAAGAAAGTCATTCTCCATCACGACAATGCACCAACACACACCTTAGCAGTTGTGGACGCTAAATTAATGGAAATAGAATTCCAACTCGTTTCACATCCCTCCTATTACTCAGACTTTGCTCCCTCGGACTATTATTTGTTCCCCAATTTGAAGAAATGGCTGGTGGGACAAAGATTTTATTCAATGAGGAGGTGATTGCAGCAACTAATAGCTATTCTGCAGACTTGGACAATTCCTTTTATTTGGAAGGGATCAACAAATTAGAATAGCGTTGGACGAAGTGACTAAGTCTAAAAGGAGACTATGCCGAAAAATAAAAAAGGTTTACGTCAAACACGTAAGTAGTTTTTATTTTTGCAGGCACTTTTCAAACGCCCCTTGTAGAATGCTAGCGCGACCTATTCTTGAGTACTGCTCGAGGAAGACATCGAAGAAATTCAGAGGAGAGCTGCTACATTTGTTAGCCTGGTATTACACTATCATATTTTGTTGTCAAAGTTGATATGTCAAATATTTATGTCAAAGAAATTTGATGGTGTAACAGGGAACTTTCTCAAATCTCGCCTCTCGTCAAATAAATGTGATCACGTCTAGGGCCTCGCTACAGATTTGATTATAAAAGTCTCTTGTCTTCTGTTCACTGTGAAACGTTCCCTTAGAAAAATTATACATGACTGTGCTTAAACTGACACACAATATTTTTAGCGCAACGGAATCTGACTTTCAATAACCCCTGCAAAAGAATGGCCCTGACTAACATTAACCTATAGCTTTCATAAATCACTTACCTCACAAAAATCTTCGTTACTCAAGCTACTGCAATACAGCGAGCGCCACTACTGCCAGCTAAATAAAAGATTCAAACTACTGAAGGCACTAGCTACTGATAGGCATAGTTAACAAATGAAAGATTTTGATAGCGAACAAACAATATATTTACCGTAATAGCGTTCAAAAGTCATAATACATATATCAGTTCATGTTATCCAGTCTTAGAAATTTACTGTCTCTGTCCAGATCGTCCGCTCTCAAAATTCTGCCATCTCTCTCCCCACATCCACCACTGCTGGCGGCTCACCTCCAACTGCGCAACGCTACGAGCTGTTCACGTCCAGCTGCCCAACACTACAATGGCAGACAACAATGCAAACTAGCCACAGACTGCACACAGCACAGCCAGTGATTTTCATACAGAGCGCTACGTGGCGTTACCAATATAAAAACCTAAACAGCCTACTTACATATCCCCCATGCTCCACACAAAAAATTTTACAAATTGTTTTGGGCACTGGCCAATACATATTACTTAAATTTTTTTACAATTAAAATAACAAAGAAATCAAATGCACACACTTATTGATACAATGTTGGTCAAAAGATAAAATTTTCCCACAGTCCATAAAGACAGTCCTGATCATTCATTAGAGTAAAATTGCAGTGGTTTTTATTTTTCGCAAAGTCTGAGCAGTAAAAGAAAATGCACACAGAAGTAATGGATTTCCATGCAGTCTTGAAGAAGTAGTATTGTCGTTCCAACAGGAAGATAATGCTGACTCTTGACATGCAGACAGGTAATGGTCCACAACAGAGCAAACCCACAACAGAGTCAGTCGAAGTTTTGAAGAATATTGGTTGGTAGGTATCGCAGAACAGACCCACTGTAGTCCTGGTAGAGATTACGGTACTGGTGGGCCACCAGAGGTGCAGACCCACTGCAGTCCTTGTAGAGATAATGGTATTGGTTGGCCATCAAACGTGCAGACCCACTGTAGTCCTTGTAGAAATAATGGTATTGGTGGGCCATCAAAGATGCAGACCCACTGTAGTCCTTGTAGAGACGGCCAGCAGGCATCTGTTGGAACTGTGCAGGTGCACAGTCACCATCAAAGAGTCTTGCGGACAATATAGTAGGTCCTGAAACCACCAATTGTGCACTCACAAAGTTTTTGGAATTGTCCTTAGAACCAGCAATTCTGTTAATCAGTCCCTTGCTGAATTATCAACACACTTGGGAAACACTAACAGTCCCCTTTTTTTTCACATATTGTGCATTTACTATGACCAACAGAAACGTGTGTAGTGAAATGTAACTTACAAGTTACTTAATTTGATGAACTGGTCTCAATTACAATTTTATAACATAAGAATACAATAACAAAGGTACAAAATACATCATTAAAGAACATAACAATACAGATAACATTTGTAGTAATACAGGCTTTACATAAGAATCGAACTAACATATACATCAGTGTTACAGGAATTATGACATAAGTAAATACATAAAAGATCAGAATAACTTTTTAAACATCAACTTCAGACATGAGCATTAAAACAAAACAGAATAAATAATGTATAAACATCTTTACAAAGTAAATAACACATTATTAATGTAAATTAAATTTGGGGATAACAGTATTCCTCATCATAGTGAATGTAGCTTAGTACTAGAAAAATTCTACAACATAAATCTTAGTAGCTAAACACATAAAGACAGGAAAATCACAAATAGACAAGAGTACACAAACACATAGCAGAATAACACCGGAGGAAAGGACAGGGTTTGATTTCAGTGTAACATTTGGTACTGTAGTCCAACCCAAAACTTCATTCCATAGATCTTTCGTCTTATTTCAACATTTGTTTCCACCACAAAAATCCTATCCAAGCACGCTTTCTGTATTTATATGTTCACATATTTCTTACCTCATTATTTATTTTCCATTATCTTACCTCATCATTTATTTCCAAGAAAATCCTACCTAAACCTGCTTTCTGTACTTTTTTCATATAACTTCTCAATGCATTTCTTGCAATTCATCACAACTCATTCTCTTATATAGTCTACCCCCTCTTAAGCTAACTTAAATCTACTGAGCTCAGATGCTAAACTAAGGGACGAGGCAATGTAGCAGCACAAAACAATTAATACAAACAGCAATGAAAAAAATGGAAATTATCAAAGCAAACAGCAGCAAATCTAAATTAGCAGAACAAATGCAACATTACAACTAATATGAGCCAATGTGCAGCAACAAGAAAAATAAATCAGTAGGAAAACTGGCTTAACAGAATAATACAAAGTGGCATTCAGTAGCATTATGCATGGCAAACAACAGCAGCAAATGCTATAACTTATACCTAAACATGGCAAAGCTCAAACAGAAAAAATATTACACTAAAGCCAACAATGCAGATAACGGAAATGTCTATTCACATCTGAATGTCTATGTAACTACAGTGGTGCACCACAAGAAGTTATTCTACCAAAAAAATTACCAAGTAGTTGAAAAGAAAATTATGTATGCAAGTCCTGTGAAGGGAAATGTCTTTTTGTGCTCCTTCGTTTTTTTTAAGTAGATCATAAAGTTATTATTTACTGGA
This sequence comes from Schistocerca cancellata, assembly GCF_023864275.1. Classification (NCBI taxonomy): domain Eukaryota; kingdom Metazoa; phylum Arthropoda; class Insecta; order Orthoptera; family Acrididae; genus Schistocerca; species Schistocerca cancellata. The sequence continues at coordinate 7,179,840 of NC_064628.1, read as the reverse complement.
TCTGTAGGCATAAAATATCTATATTAGTAGATCTATAAAATTTTATTTTAACCAATGCTGCAGTGCAGCTAGAAACTAGATATTAAACAAAATGAGCAAACTCTCATCTAGAAAGGCAATAGATGTAAAATGTTTCTCATCATATCATTAGGCATTTTAGTAAATATCATAAATTAAGAGCTCCACAGTATAATCATATGTTTTCAAGTTTGAGCGTGTCGTATTTGCGATGCTTTCTACAAAGAAATGTCAATAGCGAGGATAATGGCCTCCTTTTTTCTCCACCTGTGCCTCTGAAAGGCACACACTAATGACCTTTTTCCAGGCGACTGTCGCACAGCTGGGTGCCCACGATGCATTACGTGAAGCTCACTTAACTTTCTTACCGAAATATTTACGACACCAGTTTGCACTACAGTGACAGTCTCATATAAAAAATTTCACAGGTCGAGAATGTGTAGAAACAAAATCCTATGAATATAACTGTGTGCAAAAAATTTTCGCCTGCATTGTGATACATTCACGCATTTACACACATTTCATAACTCTTAAAGTACGATCCTCAGTTTATTGTTCATAAACATATCTCAACAGCATAATACACATCCTCATCATAATAATAACATCATAACAGATGAATCACATCTCAGAATCATCGCAGCTTCATTCAATAATGTTAAGACCTTCAATAAAGTCATCTACCTCAAATGTACCTCAAAAATCATGATCCCTTACCAGATACATCATTCAAAGCCCTAATAGTATCACAGTGGTTCCAAAAAAACATGAACAGTTCACAAAGCACAAACAAAATACAATTTCATAAGTGTGAAGTTAACCAACTGTGTAATTATGTAAACATCTGTCACTGATGTAGTAAAATAAATGTTCGTCTCTCCCAGTTAAATGATCAGATAGCTGTGTAATTTATGTGTTAGAGAAATATGGTACCGATGTGTAAAGTTGTATAAGCAAATACCATATTAGCTAGGGCTCCTTGCGCTTGCCAAACACATGGTACACAAAGTAAGCGTGTATCCTCCTGAGGATTAATGTAATTATATCCTCAGGTGTTACAGATTACAGCAATGGAATGAAATGTATCACAGAAAACTTTCTTTGTAACTCTAAAATCTTTAAAAATAAATGGTTTAAGTACAAAATTAATTTCTCAAATGCATGTCCTGTAGCGCTAAATGTACGTCTTGCTGTAAGATAATTCTGTGGAAGTGTCGTAATTATCGTACTCTGTAAGCTAAGTTCTGCAGAAGTCAATGTATTTACCTCATCATAAACGAAAGTGAAATGCTTTGCATATAGATATCCTGGTTATTACATACCTTACCATGATCAAGAAAGTACTATAATGTAACGTATTGTTGTGCTACGATAAAGGCTGTCTCATTGTAGCTATACCACAAAAGTTACTACTAAAACATGTTTTACTTTCCAGAATAATTCAGAAAAACTGTGCAGATATAAAACAGATGCAGCACAAAAGCAATAATATAAATTGTGTCACTCATTGGTAGCATCGTGATATAATCATGTAGCAGTCAAGTAAACTAACCACTGAGTCATCTGATATCTCTCAGAAAGTACTTTAAATCCATAATATATTTTCAAGTAAAACAAATGTTGCATTAAAATCTCATTAGTAGTACCGGTATATGTTTTAAGTATGTAAGCCTTATAGTTGTTACGTAATCGTGCAACTAACAAGCAAGAATGTACAAATAATAACACTGTGTCGTCTGTTCACTATAACAATGCACTCATAAATACTGTCTAAATATGTTCCCTAGGTTCTAGACTGGATAGTTAAGTTCAAAACATTGTTGCATGTTAACAGTTTCTCAGTGGGACAAAGAGTACTAGTAATGTGAAGTGAAAAGTTTTATGGCAAAGACAAAGTTAAAAAGCAGATTATCTTTCAATAAACTGTTTTATATGTGAAATGTGGTGCAAGCCTTTACTCTTCCTACTATACAGAGCTCCAGCTTCAACGGAATTATCATGTGGTATATGGTACACCGGTAAAGGATGCTCAAATTTTTCTCAAGGTTAGCGTCTATGTTATTTTTCTCTGAGCCAGCCGGCGGACGTGGCTGCCTGCAGTGCAAGTCATTGTCTGCTATCTCTTTGTTGGCGTGCATCGTTATTGGGATTAGGAGACCTAACTTCTACAAATTCACTTTTGCGAGAGGGTCCAGCCCTGTTTGAATCGCGCCAGTTCTGATGAAATTCAGGTCTGTCGTTATGATTATATCGTCTGTCGTCATGTCGGTAGTTCCTGTTGTTTCTTTCTTGTCGGTTAAGTGGTGGAGAAATGAAATGGCTCTGAGCACTATGGGACTTAACATCTTAGGTCATCAGTCCCCTAGAACTTAGAACTAATTAAACCTAACTAACCTAAGGACATCACACACATCCATGCCCGAGGCAGGATTCGAACCTGCGACCGTAGCAGTCCCGCGGTTCCAGACTGCAGCGCCAGAACCACACGGCCACCACGGCCGGCTAAGTGGTGGAGAATTTCTCCCTGAATTATAACTGCACGGTGGACCATTGCATCTGAAATTATTCTGTCTCCCGTGATAATAATAGTTCTGGTTACCATATTGTCTGTTTCTATGATTGTCTCTGTTATATTCATTACTACGGAAATGCGATATTTTTCTGTAACTATTACTCTGCCAGTGGTTGTCATATGGGTGGTGTCTGTTTTGTTCACGATTTGCGTTATAAGAATAGCCTTGTCGTGTCCAGTTATTATTTCTGTCATCGCGGAATTGTGACAGATGTGACCTGTAATTGTTGTGCTCCTGTTTTCGTGTTCCGCGATTGTCAGTGTCAATTTCTAATTCTTGTAAGAGTCCCTGAAAAGCTTCAATGTCGTCTTTGCAACGTCCTGCCAAATTAATATGTCATAAATGTTTAGGTAATTAGATTAAGCAAATGCGGAAGAGTTCTGAGGGTCTGTATGGGTTTGACAGGTACTGATTCTTGTGCAACATGTCTTCAAAATATTTCACAAGACTGGAGAATTCAGATTGTTCGAAATGTTTCATCATTATGAATTCTTGTGTAGCTTGAGACCAATATGCTGAGAGGAAGGCATGATAAAATTCTCCTTCACTGTGGCAATCGTGAATGACCGATCGCATTCTTACAGCTGGTTCATTCTCTGAATAGTCACACATAAATTCTAATCTGTGCTCTAATGACCAGTTGGGAGGAAAACAATGAGAGAATTGATGAAGCCACACTTGTGGATGAATGTCGTTGCCGGAATTCTTAAATGTTTTGAATTTACGTGCAGTAATAAACAGCTTATAGTCAAAATCATCATGTCGGCGAGTCGCATATCGGTCATTGATATTTCGTTTCGGCAGTTCCATCTCAAAATTCGGTGTACCTTGCCAATTTCTTTCATAATTTCCGAAGGATCCCGTGTTATTATTTTGGGGCTGTTCCATATTTCTATGTCCCTCTTCCTGTATAGGAGCACGTGTGTCCTCTGATGTGTGTAATTCTTGTATTACTTGTGCAAACTGGTCTTGTACTTCCCGAATTTTTCTTTTGTTCTGTGTATTGATTTGATTTTGATTTTGATTGAATTTTCTGATTATTTCATACTCTTCTGTGTCAGTGAAGGCTACAGGTCTTGTGCCATTCATATCATCATCTACCTTTGTAGATAAGTTAGTGAACTGATCCAAAAGTCCAGCTACTTTCTCTGATAATGAACTAATTTCCTCTATGTGTCTTTCTGAACCAATTTTCAGAGTATCTACTGTGTCCTTTAAGTTTTCCTGAGTTTTTGCAAGTTGCGTAACCGAATCGGTAGATGCAACTGAGTCAGTTTTACCTTGCAATGTCTCATGATTTTCATGAACAATAGTTTACAGTTCTTTTATGGCTGCTCCGTGATTCTGTAATGCATTTTCATGACGCGAAAAAATTGGTAGAAAATGCTCACAAATTTGTGTTTTTACGTCATTACAGACTTTCTGACATTTCAATTCGATTTTAAGCAACTCAGCAGTTAAACCTTCATGTGTTTGTTCAAGCGTTTGTTCGAATGAGTCTAACTTTTGAAGCTGTTGCTGTGTTTGTCTCTGATTTTGTTCCATCGTATCTAACTTTCGAAGATTTTGTTCCATTGTGTCTAACTTTTGAAGCTTTTGTCCCATTTGTTGTATTAATTGTAACAACAAGGCACTGGTGTGTGAAACGTGTTCCTCAGTGCTTTTCGGCAACGAATTTGCACCGGCAACATTCACATTTTGACAAGCAGAAAATGTGTCTTGACTTATTTGAGAAAACGGTGAGGACCCAAAACCTGAATCTACAGTATTTGCGAGATTGTGTCCTGTCATTTCGGATTCCTGAGGCGAGCTGTTGCCGACCGATCGATCGCTAATGCTTCCCTGTTCACTAATTGTTTCACTGTCTACGCCATTATTTGCCGCCCGCTTCATTTCCCTATGCACAATTACCAAATTACTACTTCGAATGTCTGTTAATTCACTACACAGTGGTGCTGATAAGCTACACTCATCGTCACTATTATTTCTCAGATTACTTTGGAGCCTAGTGTTACGTTTTTCACACGCCATTATTTTCACAATATTTCACACGATAACACAGAAAAGCACAATTTGAAGAGCAAAAATAAGAGAACACATTAACATAGCACTGAAAATAATATCTAGTTAATTGCAAGCGCAGCTGCGAAATACTTGGTGCAAATCTACATGCATGCCACAACTGTTTTACTGTACAACAATGAAAGACTGCAACTACAAAGGAGATTCTCTCTACAATTCGCGCTACCAATAAACAAAAGCTACACTAATTACACGAACTACAAGGAAAAATCAGAAGATTCTAGTGAGGTATCCTCGGCTAAGGGTCGACATATGAAACGTCCCCTTAGAAAAATTATGCATGACTGTGCTTATACTGACACAATATTTTTAGCGCAACGAAATCTGACTTTCAATAATCCCTACAAAAGAGTGGCCATGACTAACATTAAACTATACCTTTCACAAATCACTTACCTCACAAAAATCTTCGTTACTCGAACTACTGCAATACAGAGAGTGCCACTACTTCCAGCTAAATAAAAAATTCAAACTACTGAAGTGACTAACTACTGATAGGCATAGTTAGCAAATGAAAGATTTTGATAGAGAACAAACAATGTATTTACTTTAATAGTGTTCAAAAGTCATTATATATATATATATATATATATATATATATATATATATATATATATATATATATATATATATCAGTTCATGTTATCAAGTTTAGAAATTTACTGTCTCTGCCCAGATCATCCGCTCTCAAAATTCTGCCATCTCTCTCCCCACATCCACCACTGCTGGCAGCCCACCTGCAACCGCACAACGCTACGCGCTGTTAACATCCAGATGCCCAACACTACAATGGCAGACAACAATGCCACCCAGCCACGGACTGCACACATCACAGCCAGTGATTATCGTACAGAGCTCTACGTGGCGTTACCAACATAAAAACCTAAACAGCCTACTTAAAACTGCATTGTGAAATGTTAACACTTGGAGCGCTAGCATCGCTGCAGCGTTCTGTTACCAGTAGTGTGTTTCTAAGCATGGCTGCGAAGTTTAATTGCTGTGTGCCGTCAACTACAAAATTAATAGAAATGTAAGAAGCTGATGAGGTGCTATACAGCGTGATGCACCCTGAGTACAAAAACAGATTAAGAAGACTGGAGAACTACAAAAAAATTGCGGAGGTCATTAGCCGTGAGATTTCTGCCGGGCTGACGACATAAAATAGAAAATTAATGGCCTCCGCTCAAGCTACTTTCACGAGAAATTGAAAATACGCATCAATAAACTTATTTCATTTTATTTATGCAAGTTATGTTTACATGACATATAAATGATTTACATAATTTTGTTCACTGCAGGTACTTGAAGCAGACAATAATGTTTACATAACGTACAAGTTCCAGTGGCTCTAAGCACTATGGGACTTGACATCTGAGGTCATCAGTCCGCTAGACGTAGAACTTCTTAAACCTAACTAACCAAAGGACATCACACACATCCATGCCCGAAGCAGAATTCGAACCTGCGACCGTAGCAGCAGCGCGGCTCCGGACTGAAGCGCCTAGAGCCTCTCGGCCGGCAACATACAAGTAGTTTACAATATTTTTATTACTATTATTGTAGATGTGTAAAAGCAGACGTGGAGCCATTGCATAGGCCGTTTATAGTCCACAAGTGTACTGGTGCAACTTGCTTAAGTTCGTGGACCAGGTCACAGAGGAGGATGAAACTGTCTCTAATTTAGAGGGCACGGAAAGTGGCAGTGAATGTGGAACACCCATGTTCGAAGAAATATTTGAGATAGGTATACATTTGTTTAGATTTTACACTACGAAATGTGATTGTCTTGCCAGGGCACTTTCCCAGCATCATTGTAAAATATTTTAAAGCATTCTCTAACTGCTCTCCTATGTACTGGAAGTCCAGAAGCAACTTGGTAAACTATAAGTTCCATTCGCTGTAGGTTGTAATGGTCGCCTGGTCGTAGATATTGCTAATTGCTATAATCGCACTCGCTATTTCACTCCCATTTACGGAGCTTGTTAACACTTGATGTTAGGTTGGCGCCATTAAAATGCATTGTGTTGTGGTAATCGCTGCTACTTGCTGGATCGCTACTGTGTTTCGATGCTGATGCTGGCTCTAAATCTGGTTGTCTAGGGTTAAAAACATGAGGTCCGGTGTTTTTTATGTGCTTTTGATGATAAAGAACGAGCGAAACCAACAAATATGTAAACTTCAAATATTTATTACTCTGGTGGCCATCTTAATTCCACTGTCCACCAAAGACCATGACTCAACACAAAGTAGTACTTCCGTTACATGTTCTTTGCATTGTTTATCCACCTCAAACAATAACACACAAACACACTTTACCAAAGTGACATTCCGACTGCCTTCCGACCGTTCTTGCTGCTTGTATTTATAACATTGTCAAAGAACTACTAAAAAGAGATATAGTTTATAAGTCACATGTACATCTGTTATCATAATTTGTGCAAAAAAGTTATTAATTTGCATCGAGTGACATAATTTAACATGTTATTAAAATGACAGACAGATTTGTTGACTTGACAGAATAATTCTTTGTTACAAAAAGGCTGTTTTTTAGATGTTTGTCAATTGACTTCTCTAATTTGCATAAATAAGTAAATAACATGAATTATTATGAATTACTTTGGTTTTCGTCTAAAATAGGATTGCTTACGTGAATACTGAGTGAAAACGCTCCTAGTGAACAAATAGGTTTCACTGGGTGATTTTTATTTAAGGAGATCCAAAATACCTAAGTTGGCCACTATTTTTCGTACTTCATATTAATTATTTAAGATGAACTCAGTATCTTTACATGATGACATTTGCTGTATCAGTGATCAAGTGATATAAACTTTTGTGTGGGTCAGTTATTCAGTATAATTTAATGGGTTGACTGTTTATAGAGACATGTTATGCGATCATTGTTAACATACACAATAAATTTTCTATAATCATAAATACTCGTTAAACTGGTTGAATTTGGAGGGTATCGCATACTTCGGTACAGTAAAGCCTTTGATATGTTCCGTTACAAGGTCCTCGCTGCTTTGAGACTCAAGATACGTAAGTGCAGTTTCCTACCACTGCAGACACCGTTTCCTGACGAGTGTACAAGTGTTTTCTTGTGTCAGTTAACAAGTGATGCAGTGTGCAGGCAGCCAGTGTAACTGTAGTACCTAACTGTTTCTGGAGGCAGATTAATGGTAGTAAGAAAAATCCTGAAACGACTGGAAAGAATGTCAAAGATGCTTTCCACTAGTCTTCTCCCTCGTGACAGTCTGTAAGTGTAAACCTTTTCTTGCTTACAGATTCCTTTTAAAGGGTACGGCTGTGGTACCGATAGCTACGATGCCACGGCGTAGGTGCAAGTTAAGTTGGAACTACGACAGACACCGACGACAGCGGCCTCCAGCAGGTGCTGTTGACATCTACGAGCGCCGCTCAGAATTCAGCCAATTTGATCAAGAGCAGATGGCCGGGACACTTCGCTTCAGCTCGAGACTTTGCTCTACTTACGATGGGTCTAAGACTTCGCACCACTCATTGCAAAGTTATGTAACCATTTATTAACTTGTTTTTGCCTACAGTAAACATCTATAATTTTACACGCTGTACCGACGTGTTTTATCTTTTTCCTGCTCCTACTCACTACCTACATTCGGCCAACCTTTCAGTTTTCAGGAGCAGACCCACGCGCCGCTTTCCAGGCGGGATACAAAAACGGCTTCATAATGTTGTATTTTAATTATTTATCGTATGGCATACATCCCAATCCTTATACATTTTATACATAGGCCAGTCACAGATTGACATCAAGACATTTAATATAATCAGTTGCCTCCTCTGTTGCAGCGAGGAAATCGTTGAAGGTTCCCTTGTAGGCTCGGACCGGGCTTTCTTCCACTATGTGTCGGACTGTTTGTTTTTCAGCTCCGCAATGTAGCAGATATGATACGCGAGTTGGGGAGGAAGTCACTGAAGGAAAGACTTTTTCCGTCGCGGCGAGATCTATTTACGTAATTTCAGTGGCCAACTTTCTCTTCCGAATGCGAAAATATTTTGTTGAGCCCAATCTACAAAGGTAGGAATGATCATCAAAATAAAATTAGAGAAATCAGAGCTCGAACAGAAAGGTTTAGGTGTTCGTTTTTCCAGCGCGCTGTTCGGGAGTGGAATGGTAGACAGATAGTATGATTGTGGTTCGATGAACCCTCTGCCAAGCACTTAAATGTGAACTGCAGAGTAGTCATGTAGATGTAGATGTAGATGCAGTCGCAATTTGGTGTTGCTACCGTTTCTCATTTATAGAGGGCGTAAGCACATCTTCCGTGGCCAGTGTGTATGCAATTTAGAGTTGTCCACACGCTGCGTGACTGGTTGAATCCAGGCGGTTCCTCAGCTGTCATAAAACTTTTGCATTTTGGTGGGCAGTGTTCTTGCCAGATTTGTTTCCACAGGTTGTCGACATCAAAGTTGGAGTTCGTCATCTCTTTAGCAGAGAGTAATGCTCGTCTTCTCGATTTAAGTTTTCTGCGTTCCAAGTCATCTATGTCACTGTGTATGGGCAGCTGTTAGTTATTAGTTATCTTTTTCAACTCACTGAGAAGAGCGTTTTTTCGTCGCATTTCTGGGGATGGTATGTGACTGAGGGTTGGCAGCCATACAGTGGGCGTAGATTTTATTGTGCCACTGACAATGCGCATGGTGTCATTTAAGCCGGCCGCGGCGGCCGAGCGGTTCTAGGCGCTTCAGTCCGGAACCGCGTGACCGCTACGGTCGCAGGTTCGAATCCTGCCTCGGGCATGGATGTGTGTGATGTCCTTAGGTTAGTTATGAACCCTTCATATGCCCTTCTGAGGCATCGACGACTCACACATGAGTGCGGACCATTACTAAATAATTTCGTCGTATGTAGTGTTGTACAATAGAGACAAACCAAGTGGCACAGCACAGTTTCTAAACAGAGTGGTCTTGTATTCGTGAGGGTGGAGGGTCCAGTTTTCATCTGACCATCCTGATTTCGGCTTTCTATAATTTCCCTTCATCACATTAAGCAAATGCCGGGATGGTTCCTACTTTAACCCTCGAGCGTGGGCGCCTGTGTGTAAAGTGCGACAGCCACAAATAACATTGTCCTCTAGCGTTTGATTGTTGTTTTACAGTTGCGAGTCTGTACCTACTCCTTCATTATTGCTTCAGCCGACACAGTGATAAGTTGTGTTGGCAGATGTCCAAGTGAGCAGCAATAATATAAACGACGAACTAGGTGAGAAAGAGTTTACGAACCGTGCAAGAAAATGCCCCAGATTCCGAACTCACCATGAGGCAAACAGTCCACGAGACATTTAGCAATCGAGCAAGCGTTTGGGTGGGATCTGGTGCAACTGATCTGTTTACTGTTCCTAGTGGGTCATTACTGTTGGCCAACACTTGTACGCGGCAACAGAGTGATGCAATAAAACTTTATTTTATCATTCTTTAATCAGACAGTGACGTAGTTCGTATAATATAACTTAATGTAATTGTTGTTTAACTAAACTAACCGCTGCGGCCGAGCGGTTGTAGGCGCTTCAGTCCGGATCCACGCTGCTGCTACGGTCGCAGGTTCGGAACCTGCCTCAGGCATGGATGTGTGTGATGTGCTTAGATTAGTTAGGTTTACGTAGTTCTAAGTCTAGGGGACTGATGACCTCAGAAGTTAAGTCCTGTCGTGCTGAGAGCCATCTGAACCATTTTGAACTAAACTAAGATAAACATTCATTTCGTCATACATGTTTCCTTTGGTAAGGACAGCTATCATTACATGTGTACAAAGTATGCCATGCTCCAGATCGTGTTATGGAAATGGGGCCGGGCTAACTAACTATCCCGTTCTTGTCAAATTCAACCTGCAAGTATTTAAATGCCTGTATATATGAATTACGCTATTACTGCCATGACTCGTCCAGTATTCTTGTAAAAATGATCAGGGGTTGACTACTATTACTACTGCTATTACTGTAGTCCTCCGATGCACTTTCACTGCTATCAGGCACTGGAGACAGTTTGATGTTCTGATAACCAGTCTGTACTTGAACCCGCCATAAATATCGTTGCGGCCAATTTCTAGTTGCCCAAGGTCTTACCTATCTAGTGTTTACAACTAGGTGTCAGTCGTTTTTCCTACCGAGACAGTGCTGTAGATTCTTAACGGGAGTCTCTAGCTGTCTGTCTTGACTATATGACTTTAGACAATTATCTTCATCTTTCTCATAGCTTTAGATGTGTCTCTTTAAGAATACACCACCGTATTTTTTTTTATAAGGTCCCGAATCTGTCTATGCTTTGGTTCTAATTTCGAGAGCTCTCTCCTTTTGATCATGTCCAGGCATTCTGAGCCAACACTAAGATGCTGTTGTATCCAGTGTACGATTTGCGGGGGAGGGGGGGGGGGGGGGGGGATAGGGGGGGGGATTTCCCTCCCTCTGCGTCAGACCATCCCCTCCTCTGGTTTTAGTTTATGCATCCCAACCTGGTATGTTTATTTCCTACGCACTGCAGTAAAATTTGTGGAGCCGAACACTGGAAGTTTTTAATAAGTCTTACTATTAATACTATTAATATGTTTCAGTTTTCTATCATCAGAATAAGTACAGCTTTTCACAAATGTGCCTCTACTGTTTGAATTCCCCTCGTATACCTGTATGTAGATGATTTTGTAAATAAACTTTACCTATAATGTACTTTTTAAAGATGTAACAAGGGATGGCTTTTCTGACGGTGCATACACGTGAATAGTGAGTTTCGGCATTAACATCTATTTATAAATAGCTGTTTAACCATGCGTAACACCACGGTCCAAGCTAGTAACATATATAAGTCTACTAACCCCTAAGACATTTCCCCCCCCCCCCCACCCCCCACTGGTGAAAGCACAAATCGCACCCTGGTTGTATCGCAGTTTCAGGTTGAGGGCTTTAGATCTGTGAGAAGTCTTACAGATTCTGTACACTTTAGTGAATCATATAATATAACTATTGTTTTCCGTTATTGCACCGGAAGTACTTTAAATTAACATTTCCCATGTCTCACAGGACTGTACAACCCGCTCATTGACATTCAGTTCCGCGAAATAAATGAACCTTGGGCGGCTAGATTTAGTGTTCATAGAGGTCGAGAAGGCATACGATGCAACGCTGCTTAAGAAGCTAAAGTCCTGAGTGGGCTTGAAAAAATATGTGTTAGAAGTATATGCAGCATACACAGGTTTGCAAAGAGAGTAATCAAAGTGGGGCATAATATTTCATCACAGCCTTCCAAAATTTCGAAACGATTATAGCAGGGATACTGATTGTCTGCTATATTGTTTAAAATTCACATTCTGAAAGCTTTAGACTTGTACCGAGCGAGGTGGCGCAGTGGTTAGACACTGGACTCGCATTCGGGAGGACGACGGTTCAATCCCGCGTCCGTCCATCCTGATTTAGGTTTTCCGCGATTTCCCTAAATCACTCCAGGCAAATGCCGGGATGGTTCCTTTGAAAGGGCACGGCCTACTTCCTTCCCCATCCTTCCCTAATCCGATGAGACCGATGACCACGCTGTCTGGTCTCCTTCCCCAAAACAACACTTTAGACTTGTGGAGTAGGAAATGTGCAGGAATGGGCATTCGGATTGGAAAGGATCAATTTTTGTACACCTCGTTCTTCACAGGCAATCAGGTAGTGGTTGCTACTAAAGAGAATGATGTCTCCTTTCTACTACGAAAATTATTGGAACACTATGATAAGTAGAGATTGAAAGTAAGTTTTCAAATGGCAGTATAACAATGCAGTGGATAAAATGTAGGAAGCATAATGACAGATGTCCAGCACATCAAGACATATAAAAAATTTAAACATGTAGGTAGCACCCAATGGGAAGACGGAGAAAGTAACTGGGAAATGCAGTAACGAGTAGCCCTCTGGGAAACAGCAGTCCAGAAGCTAAATCCTTTGTTGTAGTCTTCTAAGAGAAGTCTGAAAATAAAGACCTCTGTAGAGGTTTTGTAGAATAGTATTATCTCAGAGGGTTGTGTAAAGACAGCTCGTCTGGTACGGATATATAACGCAAGCGATAGTTGACAGATGGCCAGAGAAGACCTTGATGTACCATCATCAGGGAAGTAGAGAAGAGGAAGGTGGAAAGTTGCCTACTTAAATGGGGCAAAGGAGACCATGAAATAACAGAGAAGTAGAAAAAGATGAGGAAGCCTGGGAAGATACAAATCGATGGCGACTGATATTTGGGATGCCACGACAGCTGTAAGAACCCCAGAGGACGGAGTAGGTGGCTACATTGTTTTGGTAGAACCAACATGTCGCTACGTAGTTCAAAAAATATATCAAGTTTCGTAGACAGTTATAGTAGCCCCCACGAACTCTGTAAACATCTCACATTTTTGCAATGAGTCTTATGGCCCATACATACACACATATACATACATACAGATATTAATCCTTGTTCCATAGATCATGAATACGACACTGATGTGGAATGTGTCACTTTAACATAAGTTTTCTTTATACAAAATAATTAACTAATTTTTTTCAGTTACCACTTCATATCTAAGAATTCATCTATTTAGTAGAAGGAGTTGTCATTCAGAAATTCTTTTAATTTGCTTTTAAATGCTGGTTGGCTATCTGTCAGACTTTTAATACTATTTGGCAAATGACCAAAGATTTTTGTGGCAGCATAATTCACCCCATTCTGTGCCAAAGTGAGATTTAATCCAGAATAGTGAATATCATCTTTTCTTCTAGTGTTGTAGCTATGCAATTCGCTGCTTTATTTTTGAACTAGTATGGGTTATTAATGACAAATTTCATAACTGAATATATGTATTGCGAAGGTACTGTGAATATTACAAGTTCCTTAAATATATGTCTGCAAGGTGATCTTGGGTGGGTTCCAGCTACTACTCTGATCACACGCTTTTGTGCAATGAATACTTTCTCTCTTAATGACAAATTACCCCAAAATGTGATGCCATATGAAAGCAGTGAATGAAAATAGGCATAGTAGGCTAATTTACTGATATGTTTATCACCAAAATTTGCAATAACCCTAATAGCTTAAGTAACTGAACCTAAACATTTCAGCAGATCATCGAAGTGTTGCTTCCAATTCAATTTCTCATCAATGTACACACCCAGAAATTTTGAGTATTCTACCTTAGCAACAGACTTCCGTTCATAGCCTATATTTATCAATAGTGTTATGCCATTTACTGTACAGAATTGTACAAACTGTGTTTTCTAAAAATTTAGTGAGAGTCCATTTGCAGAGAACCACTTAATAATTTTCTGAAATACATTATTTGTAATTTCCTCAGCTGATTCTTGCTTCTTGAGTGTGATTGCTATACTTCTATCATCAGAAAAAAGAACTAACTTTGCATCTTCATGAATATAGATTGGCAAGTCGTTAATATATAGACTGACCCCTGTGGGACACCATTCTTGATAACATCCCAGTTAGAGAACTCTGCTGGTTTTTGTAGACTATCTGTACTGTTAGTTTCAACCTTCTGCATTCTTCCAGTTAAGCCTGAATTAACCCAATTGTGAACTGTCCCACTCATACCACAATACTTAAGCTTATCTACAAGAATTTCATGATTCACATTATCAAAAGCCTTTGAGAGGTCACAAAATATCCCAATGGCTGATGTTCGGTTATTCATTGCATTTAATATATGATCAGTGAAAGCATATATAGAATTTTCTGTTGAAAAGCCTTTTTGAAAACCAAACTGACATTTTCTTGGTACTTCATTTTTACAAATATGTGATGCTACTCTTGAATACATTACTTTTCAAGAATTTTGGATAAAGCTGTCAGAACTGAGATTGTGGTAGTTGTTAGCATCAGATCTATCCCCTTTTTTATGCAATGGTTTAACAACAGCACATTTCAGTGTATCTGGTAAAATTCCCTGTTTCAGTGAGCTAATACATATGTGGCTGAGAATCCTACTTATTTGTTGGGAACAAGCTTTTAGTACTCTGTTGGAAATGCCACCAATTCCATGTGAGCTTTTACTTTTGAGTGAATTTATTATTTTCCTAATTTCATTAGGAGAGGTGGGTTGAACCTCAGTTTTATCAAATTGAATAGGTACTGCTTCTTCCACATGATGCCTTGCATTTTCTAATGAATAGCTGGAACCTATTTTCTCTACCAGACTTAAAAATGATTATTAAAAATGTTTTCTACTTCTGACTCCTTGTTAACAAACTACTCATTGTGTTTGATAGAAATACAGTATTCCTGTGCTCTTGGTTGCCCTGTTCCACTTTTTACAATATTTCAAATTGTTTTAATTTTATTATCAGATGTGCTAATCTCAGACATAATACACATACTGCAGGAATTTTAATATCTTTTCTTAATACAGTGCAGTCGTTTTTATAGTAATTGACTGTTTCTGGATTATTATTCATCCTAGCTATAAGATACATTTCTCTTTTCTGTATAAAAGATACTTTTATCCCTTTAGTAAGCCATGGCTCTTATCATGGTTTCTTAAAATTATATTTCACTATTGTCTTAGGGAAACTGTTTTCAAATATACTCACAAAGGTAGCATTAAATGGGTTAGATTTTAAATCGTCACCATGTTCTCTGTACACCTCATCCCAGTCTAACCGTTGCAATCTTTCCCTAAAATTTTGAAATGTTAAATCGTTAATGGAACGCTCTATTTTGGAGGACTGTTTTGCATTACTGTATGGAGCTATATCATATACTGTAAGTAGATGTGCATCGTGATCAGACAGACATTCCTCAAAAGGAAAAGTTTTTATTTGATTGAATTTATTTAGCTCTATGTAAACATTATCTATCAGTGTGCTGCTTTCCTGTACCACTCGAGTAGGAAAATTAATAACTGACATCAAATTGAAAGAACCAAGTAATACTTCAAGGTCAAACTTTCTACCTGAGTCTTTCAGAAAATCTACGTTGAAATCCCCACAGACAATAATTTGCTTTCCTTTATCTGACAGGTAGCACAACAAAGAATCCAAGTTTTTCAAAAATAGTTGAAAATTTCCTGTATGGTAGAGTGTTTGAATTATTTTCCTTCGGTATGCTGTGTCTCATTTCAGTATCAGTTGTTTCACGATATATTTTGAAGAGACAATGCTTAGTCCTGGCTGGATGTGCAGCATCATCCGTATGAAATTACGAGAGAATATGTTCTCGATAAGAGGAATGAGACATGACAAGTGATAAATGAGTTCAGAAATAAATTTCAGCCACTAATACAAAATGCGTTCAAGGGGATTGCCGCAGTGGTAACACCGGTTCCCGTCATATCGCCGAAGTTAAGCGCTGTCTGGCTGGCCTAGCACTTGGATCGGTGACCATCCGCTCTGCCGAGCGCTGTTGGCAAGCGGGGTGCGCTCAGCCCTTGCGAGGCAAACTGAGGAGCTACTTGATTGAAAAGTAGCGGCTCCGGTCTCTGAAACTAACATACTGCCGGGAGAGCGGCGAGCTGACCATATGTCACTCCATATTCGCATCCAGTGACGCCTATGGGCTAAAGATGACACGGCGGCCGGTCGGTATCATTGGGCTTTCATGGCCTCTTCGGGAGGAGTTTCGATTTAGTTAAGTTTTAATACCAAATACAATATTCAAAAAATCCGAGAGGAGGAACTATGGTAGGAAAAGACAGGAAATTCCAGCTGATTACGCCAATATCAGAAATGATGAAGATGAGACACAGATTCCAAAATCAGATATTTCATTATAAGGCATCCTCCTGAGCAGATATAGAGCCAATCACCATTTCGTAATAAAGAGTAGACTGTTGTTTAACAGAATCTCCATAAAGAATCAATGCAGAAAGAAGTAAGAGACTGAAGTAATGAGGGATGAATTATATGTCCCGAAGGGTCTAGGTATTGCGATAGTGAATATTACAGTAAGCAGTTCAGTGCAAGAGGAGTAGACATCTCTAAATATGGCAGTTACAGAAGCTGGGAAAATAAGTATGTGTATAGGCAAGATAACTGCGAAGAGACAATATGTTAAAAAGAAATTCTTCAATTGGTCCACGAAAGAAAGAAGTACAAAAGAGTTACGGGAAAGTAAGAAACACAGCTACATAATGCGCTTAGACTGAAATCAACAAGAAGCTCAGGGAAGCTAAAGCATAGCTGCATGAAAAATGTGAAGAAATAGGAGGAGATATGGTCGTCGTTAGAACTGGTTCAGCATACAGAATGTCAAAAGAACCTTCGATGAAATTAAATGCTGCATGAAAAATGTGAAGAAATGGGAGGGGATATGGTCGTCCTTAGAACTTTTTCAGCACACACAATGTCAAAACAACCTTCGATGTAATTAAATCCAAAGGAACACAATTTTAATCTGCCAGGAAGTTTCATATCAGCGCACACTCCGCTGCAGAGTGAAAATTTCATTCTAGAATAGTTTAAGAATATTTTACCTGAGACAAGAACTTGATTCAATGTTTCTGAACTGCATGTAGTAGCTACGTACCGATAAATGAATACTATTGTCTACAGACATAGCAGTTCATAACAGTCTTCACCTCAGCTCGACGTATCCTGTTACTTTTTCTGTCTCACGCAGTACAAAGCCTATCCCGCAATTCCGAAAATAGAAATTAATATTATCAGTCAATACAGAATTTTGGTACATAGCAGATAACACAGAATTCTAAGATTCTCTGCTGTGTCAGTTATTAGGTGGTCTTCAACAGGCTTGGAAATGAAATGTAGCGGGAAACAACTGCGACACGACGACATGTCCCAAGTCCACTTGAGTTACAGCGTATTTTGGATTTCAAAGTTCGATACATACGTGTCATCAGAGTGGTGTGCGATATTTAGTTTTCATTCTAGCTTGTGTCTAGCTTGACTGTCACTCCTTTGTAAGATGAAGGGGCTGTAACGCTATTATCAAAATTATCTGTAATGGTCTTATCTAACTTCTTTGTCTGTTTTTACTTAATGTGACTTCTGTATAACCATATCCTTTAATGTAACATCAATGTAAATGTTTTATTCATTATTTATGATAATTCTGTGATTATAGTTAATCTATGGATATAATTTCAAAGATAATGTGTTGTTAAAAAATCTAAAACTTAAAAATTTAATTGCAATACTTGTTCATACATACAGAAAGTAGGTTTGTAATCATGTAAAACTCGGAGGGATGTCCCTCCGCAACGGAAATAGGCGGGACTAGAACAGGTGGATCTGAAGGTCGAAGTACATGACTACTGTATGGCATGAATCAGTCGGTGGCTAGAGGCAAAGTGTGCGCGTCTTATGAACTGAAAGAGGCGAGAAGAACTGCAAGATCATATAATATATTCCTCGGTTTATTGTTCATGGCATACTTTGGTTAGGTCCATAATACGAAAATACGACGCTTAGAAGACAATTTTCAGAGCCTGTTATACAGGAAGAGCCATCGATACTTTTGCTGCCTTTTCTGAATACCACAGGAGATCTACTCTGTCACCACCTTCATCTCTAATTATCAGTTGAGATTTGGATAACTGCATGGACCAGTTATGTGGTTTCGTTTTAATAATAATTTTGTTTTCCTTAAACTTTGTGTTGAACCACCGTATTTTATTCTTAATCGTTTACCTAGACAGGTCCTCTCCCATGTGCTACGATATATACGAGTACCCTAATTTACGGAACTGAAAAGCAATTATCTTCCTTACCAAAAGTTAATAACCTTTGTGGTGTTATAAAGTACATATTTATTCAGTGAGCGTAAGTTTTGAAATACTCGACGTAGTTTACATAAATAGACAGTTAAAGTTGCATCAAAATACAAGTACCAAGTGAATAGTTAAAGCAAGAAGTTCGAAGATCTTTTTATTAAACTAACAGTGTTTGCAGTTTCATGTATTATCTAGTTAACAGTGTTTCCCATGTTGTGTTATGACTAAAATATTTAAGCTCGATCTGAGTCTACCGATAGTTTGTGCATCCCCATCCTGAGAGTTGATCCATCATTAAATGTCATATTACGATAACAATAATCAAGAATAAGTAATTCGCTACAAGTATTCAAAGTATACTAGATCCAGATATCACACGTTCCACTTGAGCTCAATAATACAAGGAACTGGGTGTTCGCCGCGCGGGATTAGCCGCACGGTCTTGGGCGCTGCAGTCATGGACTGTGAGGCTGGACACGGTGGAGGTTCGAGTCCTCCCTCAGGATTGGGTGTGTGTGTTTGTCCTTAGGATAATTTAGGTAAAGTAGTGTGTAAGCTTAGCGACTGATGACCTTAGCAGTTAAGTCCCATAAGATTTTACACACACCTGAACATTTGAACTGGGTGTTCCTTGAGAACTCATATAACAGCCAGTACAAAAAACACAATTACTTCATGATTGTTTCAATAGTAGTAATTTCCTACTGTTTAACGGACAAAAGAACCCCTTGTCCAAGACAGTAGCGCTCCACCATTAGTAATCATTTACCTATAATTAGCGTTGTCTTCCTACAGATTGTAAGTATTACTGAGACTCAGTTGTTGCCTAAACGTATGAACACTCCTCCTAAATAATTCAAGTCAAAGCAGTGGTACCTCAGTTGCTGAACTGTGCAACTGTCTTGTACCTTTTCAGCAAAACAGAATTTCCGTATCGAGTAAAGTCAATCCAAACAGTTGGCTTTCTTTATTAACCATGCTAGTACTGGGTAGCATTTTGCCTAATTATGCTCTCGACAATTTCCTTTAACGTAATTACAGATTACTTGCTTACTAATAGAATCTTGGTTCGAATCCATTTATCCTGCTACTGCTTCCTTTCAATAGAAATCCTAAGGGAAACAAAATTAGTCCCATATCTTCCCATTATTATACACCGCCACGGTCACAAAACAATAATCCTTTCACAGGAGTAACATTATCGATATATTACTAATTTAATAGTAGTCGGTAGTGTTATAAGATGACTTCCGTATTTGTGAAAAAACTGAGAATTGACATCGACAGCAGTGGTAAATCAGTTCGCCCCAAAACTGGTACGTAGTCCTGAAATACCGCTTTAACAGCCCCCTTCCCAATCTGCTCGACTTTGTCCATTATCCATTGTAACAAACTAACTGCATGATCTTACTTTTTTCAGTTAACGGTGTCGGAAAACCAATAGGGAATTTTAAAAGCTTGGCAACCGTGACAGGAATTGTTTTCTCCGGAACGAACAGTACTAACGACATTAATTACCTGTATTTAAGAAGATGAACGTCGAAATATGTGTGAGCGACTGTGATATTCGCACACTGAAGTAAAATGCATGTGATCTAATCACGAGTATGACATTTGTTACCGTTACTAAGCAGGACTAATAACGATCACAAACTGAATTGAAAACTGATTTATGTTTTATTTAATCTCAAAAATGGTTTAAATCGGTTTGTTCAGCGTGGAACACTTAAAAGCCGCGTTTTCGAAATGTCCATTGGCAAGATAAAAATGCTATAGAGAGATTAGACGAAACTTATTATCTAGTTTACACTGTCTCCGTTTGCTGACAACGATCGCTGTGACTGCCTTCAATTTTCCTCCATACGTTGAGTCAGCGCCTGCAGACTGCCCCCAGCATAACAGCAGGGCACTGCGGGTAGCGTTGTGCCGTCGGACAGGCGCTATACTTGCTGAGAACGCGCATTCCAGCAGAGAAGCGCAGCTTGTTGTTCTTTCCGGAAAAATAAAACGAAATTCTCACAAGCTGAAATAATCTTGACCATCTTCTAAGACGGATATCAGACGTTCGACGACTAACAGGAGTTGTCATTAGACGCTATTCCTTTTGGAGCCGACAATCGCCTCATTAGGAAAGTAACATGTTTTGAGCTCGCAGGCGACAAGCCGTGCAGAATACCTTTGTCATCTTTTGTTGTTTCATTCGCCTGAGAAATCCGTAAACTGAAATTTATTGCTCGTGTCTTCGTCCGTTGAATTATATCTTCCTCCCATCTTTTCCTGTCTTTCTTGTAATATCCACTCGGAATTTCTCGTGAATAATACTACCGCTTTATTTTTTACCATACTTGACGTGGTATAGCCACATTGTCTTTTTCTAAACTCCATCTCTGGTGTCATCTCTTATTGTCTCCTATTCTTCCGCTTCACTTATTAACTCTCTATTGTTAATACATTAAGACAAAAAAGGACCCACCAGGAGGGAATTATCCGAAAGGGCCCGAAATCGGTAGATGTGATGTACATATACAGACAAACAAACGATTACCATTTCAGAAAAATTGGATAATTTAGCAGGAAAACAGGCTTCACATGTTTCAGCAATTTAATAACGCAATGGTCCACCATCGGTCCTTATGCAAGAAGTTATTCGGCTTGGCATTGATTGACAGAGTTGTTGCTTGTCTTCCTAACGTATATCATGCCAATTTCTGTCCAACTGGCACGTTGGAGAGGCAATAGCCCGAACTGGTTGGAGGATTCTGCCCATAATGCTCCAAACATTCTCAAACACGAGGAAAAAAAAGTAGGAATTTTCGCAGTGCGCCGGTGGGTATCACCTTGCCATGATGGCTTGTCACGAAGGACAACAAAACGGGGCGTAGAATACTGCCGACGAACCAGTGTGCTGTAATGGTACCACGAATGACAACCAAAAGGGTCCTGCTATGAAAAGGAATGGCACCAGATCATCAGTCCTGGTTCTCAGGCAGCATGGGGAGCGACAGTCGGGTTTATATCCCATCACAGTCTGGGCCGTCTCCAGACACAACTTCGATGGTCATCAGGGCTCAGTTAGAAGTGGGACTCATCATCTAAGACAGTTCTACTCCAGTAAGCGATATTCCAGCCGACGCCGTGTCTGGAGACAACGCAGACAGCTTGCCTACGGCCCGACAACCAGGAGTCATGGTCTGTGGTTCCATTTCTTTTCATGGTAGGACCCCTTTGGTTGTCATCCGTGGCACCGTTACAGCATTGATTTTTGCACAACGTGGTTGTGGAGAGAAGCAGCGATTAGTATGATCAATCAATAATTCAAGAGCAGTCTTAATCGCATTTATTATTGTTAAAATACCGCCAACCAGTTTCAACCCGACGTAGGGGTCATCTGCTGGGCGTTTACACCATTGGTCGACTGCTGGTGGTGTCACTCCTGTCTACATAACGACAGGAAACTATCACTATCACTATAGTTTCCTGTCGTTATGTAGACAGGAGTGACACAACCAGCAGGCGACCAATGATGTAAACGCCCAGAAGATGACCCCTACGTCGGGCTGAAACCGGTTGGCGGTATTTTAACAATAATAAATGCGATTGAGACTGTTCTTGAATTATTGACCCTTACAGTACATTGGTATGTCGATGATATTCTACGTCCCGTTTACTTGCCCTTCATGCCAAGCCATCCTGGACTTTCATTTCAGAAAGATAATCCCACTCGCACGTGGCTAGAGTTTCTACCGCTTGTCTTCATGCTGGCCAAACCCTACCTTGGCAAGCAAAATCGGCCAAGTTGAGAACATTTGGAGCCTTATGAGAAGCACGCTCCAACGAGCTCGGGATTTTGACGATCTAACGCACCAGAACGACATATAATAACTCTATCAATCAACGGTAAGTCGAGTAACTGCTTGGATAAGGACCTAAGGTGGACCAATGTGTTACTGACTTGCTAAATTTGTGAAACTCTTTCTCCTGAATAAACCAGTCAATTTTTCCAATTTTCCTGAAATCTACCGATTTCCACCCCATTCCGACAGTTCCTCCATGATGTATCGTTTCTTTTGTTTGGTCTTAAGTGCATATACAACGTGGCATTTCAAACAAATGTTTCTACTGTTGACCCTGGGAGTCCAAGAAGTTTCGGGACTGCATTAACAAAAAACAGAGTAAGGTAAGATTCTGGATTACATGCTTTAGGTATTCTACATGTTTTTCCCCCGCACTTGAGTACAACGCAGATAACGTTCGTACAGCCATGTGAAACTGTCAGAAAAAACCTTCTTTGGGACATTTTTCAACTTACGCTCCACATTGACTTGAATGTCTGCTATGCCACCAAAGGGTTGACCCTTTATGTGAATTTCTGCAGTTTGTCTTTTGGTGGTAAGTTTGTATTCATTACAGGAAATGTATTCCCCCCTCATGATTTTTTCCAGAGGAAAACTGTCCGCGTTTTGCTCTCCAGTCAAGTCGCAACAAGTGTCCGACGGTAATTGTTTATGTTCGAGTGTCAAGGTGTGCAGCGCAAGTTCTGCATACCTTTTTCTCTTCTACAAAATGTTCTGGGTAATATCTTGAATAATTGCTTTAGAGATGTTATTATATTGCGATTTTTGGCACAACAACGTTGGCACGCTATAGCCGCACGTCCGCTGCTCCTCGCTGCTCGGTTACGGGCGACTAGTCGAATACACATCTGTCGTTTGCAGCTGTTACAAAGGCAGATCACAAAGTTTCCATTTGAGGGCGTTTGCTGCAGCGTGTATGCAACGTAGCGTGACTCCGATGTGGGTATACAAGCACCGACATGTAGGCAAACGATTTAGTGTGGCATTTGTGCCCTTGAGACGTGAGTGCGGAAAATGCGTAACTACAGCAACGTTATTACTGTTGTGAATAACAATTCGCAATTTTTAGCAAACACAACTTTTGTTGATGTAAGTTCACAGGGTTGATGACTGAACATACAAACGAAAGGTAACAATAACGATACCAGTAAAAGTCTCCTAATTGAGGCGAACAAAAGTTGTCTTCTTATTTTCCACAAAGGTTCGTGGCACACACTAGTAACAACCCAATTCCGAGACGAAGACGTAATCTTCAACGGTCGCAGTACACGAGGTCGGCATCAGGCGTTAACTGATCTTCGGGGCTGGTTCTAGCCCCTATATAGCTGACACCAGCCAATCAGGTTTTGGCGTAGTGATACTTCCTGCAGGCCGTGGCTCGAGCTCCCCCTGCAGGAAGCAGTGCTCGGAATGTCTGTTTCCCTTATCTTGTATGTAAATAGCCGGTGCTTACCATGGTACTTTTGGTACGCCCTCGGCATAGACATCCTCATCCTCTGTGGTGTAAAATGGGTTGCCGGCCCTCAGCGGCTACCTTGGCACCGGTATAACAATTACCAAATGCATCTCAACGAGACTTACGTGTTGTTATTCTTTTCTTAGCTGCTGAAGAACAGACACCTGTAGCCACCCATCTGAGAATGTGTTTGGGGCGGCATGTCTGTCGAAAACACGCACACGGTGAGATTGTCCGCCCTGTCTTCGTACTTTCCAAAACTCTACTTTGTCCAGCAAGTTTGCCAAATCTCTCCCCAGTAGAGAACGCCTCGAGCATTGCGGACATCGCCCTGTTCTAGCCTTGGACCTTCGACGGTCTAAAGGTATAGTCGGATAGAATTTGGCAAAGTATTCCTCAGCAGGACATCCAACAACGCTAACAATCAGTTCCAAGCCGAATAACTGCTTGCATAAGGGCCAGAGAAGGACCAACGCGTTACTGACTTTCTCAGTTTGTGAAGTTCTTTTTCACAAATAAATCAGACAGTTTTCCTGAAACTGAAAACGTTTGTCTGTATTTGTATGGCACACCTGCCGATATCCATCCCATCCGGGTAATTCTTGCGTGGTCCGTCGTTTTTTTTTTTTTCTCAGATTGTATATCCACACAAGTAAAACTTCGTCGTTTGCTACTCTTTGTGGCAGCGTGCCAAGCTCCGTGCTGATTGCGATTCGACACAACACACCGATCGAACTGGGAGGCCAGCCTCATCCTCTGCTTATTGATTTCAAGGAAACTGGTGCCACCATCACTGAGAAACTATGCTGTGTAACGCTGAATAAATTAAGGGGTGCAATTAAGGCGAAACGTCCGGGAAAACTGCGACAAAGTGTGCTGCTGTTTCATGCTACCGCATGTCCTCCTATCGCAAATGTCGTAATGTAGTGGTTACGGCAAATCAAGTGCGAGTCACTCCAGCAGCCGGCCTGTAGTCCTGATCTCCCCCCAAGCGATTATCACGCCTTCAGCCTCTTAAAAAAGGGCCTGAAGGGACGACATTAATGTTGGACGAGAATGTGCAGCGAGCAGTTACAGACTTCTTCAAGCAGCAGGACATCTTCGACCTGCTGCTTCGGTGGGACGATTGCCTCAATCCTCATGGTAAGTTTGCCTGATTGGCATACCGCTTCTGGACTGAACGGCCTCGAATAGGAACTTTCTGATCGCTCCTTCTAGCTCAAGCTGCCCCTGTACTTACATCGCTGAATTCACTTGTACACTATGAATAAAATCAGTTTCGAAACATAGTGTACAATTAACTAAATTTTAAAATTTTCTCTTGAGAAGTAGCACTTACTCTCACAAACGCAGGTTGCTCATCTCTAACCACACTTTTATAATAGGACAAAGCATGGACGTAAAATATTAGGCCTATGTAATGTCTCCCAAACACGTGTCCATAGTTCCACGTTTCTTTATTTTCTCATATAACTGCAGTTTTCTCTCAGTCATTTTAATTCCAACAATGCTGTGTTTGGACGAAGGAGTTTCGTAAAGCACTGATACATAGCGATTCAAGATCAACTTTTGTAGCTGTGTCTTCATGTTGTTGTTGTTGTGGTCTTTAGTCCAGAGACTGGTTTGATGCAGCTCTCCATGCAACTCTATCCTGTACTTAATGCTACTACGTTCCACTACTTTCGTTTTGCTTTTTTTGATGTTCATCTTATATCCTCCTTTCAAGACACTATCCATTCCGTCCAACTGCTCTTCTACGTCCTTTTTCTGTCTCTGACAGAATTACAATGTCATCGGTGAACCTCAAAGTTTTTATTTCTTCTCCATGGATTTTAATACCTACTCCGCATTTTTCTTTTATTTCCTCCACTGCTTGCTCAATATACAGACTGAAAAACATCGAGGATAGGCTACGACCCTGTCTCACTCCCTTCCCAACCACTGCTTCCCTTTCATGTCCCTCGACTCTTATAACTGCCATATGGTTTCTGTACTAATTGTAATTAGCCTTTCGCTCCCTGTATTTTACCCCTGCCACTTTCAGAATATGAAAGAAAGTATTCCAGTGAACATTGTCAAAAGCTTTCTCTAAGTCTACAAATGCTAGAAACGTAGGTTTGCCTTTCCTTAATCTTTCTTCTAAGATAAGTCGTAAGGTCAGTATTGCCTCACGTGTTCCAGTATTTCTAGGGAATCCAAACTGATCTTCCCCGAGGTCGGCTTCTACTAGTTTTTCCATTCGTCTGTAAAGAATTCGTGTTATTATTTTGCATCCGTGAGTTATTAAAGTGGTTGTTCGGTAATTTTCACATCTGTCAACATCTGCTTTCTTTGGGATTGGAATTATTATATTCTTCCTGAAGTCTGAGGGTATTCGGCCTGTCTCATACATATTGCTCACCAGATGGTAGAGTTTTGTCAGGACTGGCTCTCCCAAGGCCGTCAATAGTTCTAATGGAATGTTGTATACTCCTGGGGCCTTGTTTTGACTCAGGTCTTTGAGTACTCTGTTCAACTCTTCACGCAGTATCATATCTCCCATTTCATCTTCATCTACATCCTCTTCCATTTCCATAATATTGTCCTCCAGTACATCGCCCTTGTATAGACCCTCTATATACTCCTTCCGCGTTTCTGCTTTCCCTTCTTTGCTTAGAACTGGCTTTCCATCTGAGCTCCTGATATTCATAAAAGTGGTTCTGTGTCTTCATACCACATCCAAATCATTAGCTGTCGTCAAAATTATTACTGCCTTAAATTCATTATTAAAGAAAGAAAAATAAAGCTATATTTCACTGGATACCAACCCATTTAATTATGTGGTCGTTGCAGTAGTGAATAAAGTTACAGCAATACAACATACGAAACGTTCTACACTCTCATTGTCTTTGCGGTATTGACGGTGTCTTTGACCCACACACGACTCGTACAGCGCCGCTCACACCAGCGTAGGAGAGACATGTAAAACGACCGCCGCGAGCCGATGGTACAGCGGGCCGGCCAGATGGCGACGTGGTTGCGCTACACACGCAACGAGAGGTCGCCGAATTTGCGTCACATCGCTGCCGAAGATTGTGGCTGGTCTGTGCGTATTTTCAAGCAGCTGCACTCAGGGCGACACCTTCATAATGTCCTGAGTTTGTCTTCAGGTTACCATCACACAACTCTTCGACAACACCGAACGTACGGGCGACAGTGCAGTCAGATCTTAAGAACATACAACGAGGCCAGCGATACCTTACGAACATAGCATAACGCTAGTGCTCCTACGATTGTTACTGACCGTTATAAACCAGTACTAGTGGAACAGAGAGACATGCGACAGAGATGCTGCAGGATACAATATGATCAATGTTTCATATCAAGTACGTAAATATCGAATAAATACACTCATGTTTTAATCATTGTATAGTGTTCGATAACAATTTGATGATAAGAGTAGGCTGAAGTTCAAGAGGCCAGTCAGGAAGTATCAGTGCACAAAGATTGGGATACGAAATTACTACAGAATGAAGTACTACCAAATGAAAAGATACGCTTGAAGTTCTCTGAGGCTATAGATACTGCGATAGCGAATAGCTCAGTAGGCAGCACAGTTGAAGACGGGTGGACATCTCTGAAAAGGGCAATCACAGAAATTGGAAAGAAAAACATAGGTACCAAGGAGGTAACTGCGCAGAAACCGTGGGTAACGGAAGAAATAGTTCACATAATCCATGAAAGAAGGAAGTATAAAAATCACAGGGAAATAAAGGATTACGGAAGTACAATTCACTTAGGACTGAAATAAATAAGAAATGTAGGCAAGCTAAGGCAAAATTGCTCCATGAAAAAAGGGAAGAAACCGAAAAATAAATGATTGTTGGATGAACTGAGTCAGCAATTGGGAAAATCAAAACAACCTTCGGTGATGTTATGAGCAACCGTGGTAACACTTGTAAGTAGGCTGTTTAGGTTTATATATTGGTAACGCCACGTAGCGCTCTGTATGAAAAATCACTGGCTGTGCTGTGTGCAGTCTGTGGCTGGGTGGAATTGTTGTAATATTCACTATTGTAGTGTTGGGCAACTGGATGTTAACAGCGCGTAGCGTTGCGCAGTTGCAGGTGAGCCGCCAGCAGTGGTGGATGTGGGGAGAGAGATGGCGGAGTTTTGAGAGCGGAAGATCTGGACGTGTGTCCGTCAGAGACAGTAAATTTGTAAGACTGGATGTCATGAACTGATACATATTATGACTTTTGAACACTATTAAGGTAAATACATGGTTTGTTCTCTATCGAAATCTTTCATTTGCTAACTATGCCTATCAGTAGTTAGTGCCTTCCGTAGTTTGAATCTTTTATTTAGCTGGCAGTAGTGGCGCTCGCTGTATTGCAGTAGTTCGAGTAACGAAGATTTTTGTGAGGTAAGTGATTTGTGAAAGGTATAGGTTAATGTTAGTCAGGGCCACTCTTTTGTAGGGATTTTTGAAAGTCAGATTGCGTTGCGCTAAAAATATTGTGTGTCAGTTTAGTGTTGATCAGAATAAGTAAAGAGCGAAATGTCTGAGTATGTTCAAATAACGTAAGGGGTTAACCAGCATAGTAATTCATAAATTTTTCGAAGGGGACGTTTCATATGTTGACTCTTAGCCGAGGATACCTCACTGGAATCTTCTGATTTTTTTTCTTGAAGTTTGTGTAATTAGTGTAACTATTCTTTATTGCTAGCGCGTAATTATAGAGACAATTTCCTTTTTAGTTGTATTTTTCATTGTTGTACAGTAAAACAGGTGTGGAATGCATGTAGATTTGCACCAAGTATTTCGCAGCTGCGCTTGCAATTAACGAGATATTATTTTCAATGCTATGTTAATGTGTTTTCTTATTTTGTTCTTCAAATTGTGCTTTTCTGTGTTGTTGTGTGAAATATTGTGACAATAATGGCGTGTGAAAAACGTAATACTTGGCTCCAAAGTAAACTGAGAAATAACAGTGAAGACGAAAGCAGTATGTTAGCGCCACCTTGTAATTAATTAACTAATGTTCAAACTAGTAATTTGGTAATTGTGCATAGGGAAATGGAGCGGGCTACAAAAAGTGGTGTAGACAGTGAAACAATTAGTGAACAGGGAAGCATTATCGATCGATCGGTCGGCAACAATTCGCCTCAGGAATCCGAAATGACAGGACACAATCTTGCAAATACTGTAGATTCAGGTTTTGCGTCTTCACCGTTTTCTCAAATAAGTTATGACACATTTTCTGCTCGTCAAAATGTGAATGTTGCCGGTGCAAATGCACTGCCAAAAAGCATAGAGGAACAGATTCCGGACACTAATACATTATTATTGCAATTAATGCAACAAATGAAATCAAATCAGAGACAAACACAGCAACAGTTAGACACAATGGAACAAAATCTTCAAACGTTAGGTACAATGGAACAAAATCGTCAAAAGTTATACACCACATTAGAACAAACACGTCAAAATTTAACTATTGAATTACATATAATCGACTCGAAATGTCAAAAAGTCTGTAATGACATAAAAACACAAATTTGTGAGCATTTACAACCTATTTTTTCGCGACTTTAAAATGCATTACAGAATCACGAAGCAGCCATAAAGGAACTGCAAACTATTGCTCATGAAAATCACGACACCTTGCAAGCTAAAATTGACTCAGTTGCATCTACCGATTCGGTTACGCAACTTGCAAAAACTCAGGGAAACTTAAAGGACACAGTAGATACGATTTCAACACAAATTAACAGTCTGAAACGTGGTTCAGAAAAACACACTGGGGAAATAAGTTCACTATCGGAGAAAGTAGCCGAACTTTCGGATCAGTTCACTAACTTATCTACAAAGGTGGATGATGATATGAGTGACACAAGACCTGTAGCCTTCACTGACACAGAAGAGTATGAACAAATTAAGAAATTCAAACAAAATCAGAATCAAATTAATACGCAACACAAAAGAGAAATCCGGGAAGTATAAGATCAGTTGACGCAGGTAATACAAGAATTACACATTTCAGAGGACACTCGCGCTCCAATACGGGAAGAGGGACATAGAAATACGGAGCAGCCACAAAATAATAACACGAGGCACTTCGGAAATTATGAAAGAAATTGGCAAGGTACACCGAATTTTGAGATGGAACCGCCGAAACGAAGTAACAATGACCGACATGCGACTCGCCGATACGATGATTTTGAGTATAAGCTATTCATTACTACACGTAAATTCAAAACATTTAAGAATTCTGGCAACGACATTCATCCACAAGCGTGGCTCCATCAATTCTCTCATTGTTTTCTTCCCAACTCGTCATTAGAGCACAGATTAGAATTTATGTGTGACTACTTGGAGAATGAACCAGCTGTAAGAATGCGATCGGTCATTCACGATTGCCACAGTGAAGGACAATTTTATCATGCCTTCCTCTCAGCATATTGGTCTCAAGCTACACAAGACCAAGTAAAACATAACATCATAATGATGAAACATTTCGAACAATCTGAATTTTCCAGTCTTGTGAAATATTTTGAAGACATGTTGCACAAGAATCAGTACCTGTCAAACCCATACAGCCGCGGGTGTCCACCGCTCGTGCGTTCTCGCTTCCCGAGCACGGGGTCCCGGGTTCGATTCCCGGCGGGGTCAGGGATTTTCACCTGCCTCGAGATGACTGGGTGTTTGTGTTGTCCTCATCATTTCATCATCATCCAGGAAAGTGGCGAAATTGGACAGAGCAAAGATTGGATAATTGTACGGGCGCTGATAACCACGCAGTTGAGCGCCCCACAAACAAAACATCATCACCATACAGCCCCTCAGAACTCATCCGCATTTGCTTAATCAAATTGCCTGAACATTTACGACACATTATTTTGGCAGGACGTTGCAAAGACGACATTGACATTGCGGAACGCGTAAACAGGAGCACAATTCCAGGTTACATCCGTCACAATTCCGCGATGACAGAAATAATAACTGGACATGACAAGGTTATTCTCTCAACACAAATCGTGACCAAAACAGACACCACCCGTATGACAACCGTTGGCAGCGTAGTGAGAGTTACAGAGAAAGATCGCATTTCCGTAGTAATGAATATGACAGAGACAATAATAGAAACAGACAATATGGCAACCAGAACTATTATTATCACGGGAGACAGAATAACTTCAGACGCAACGGTCCACCGTGCACTGATAATTCAGGGAGAAATTCTCCCCCACTTAACTGACAAGAAAGAAACTACAGGAACTACCGACATGACGACAGACGATATAATCGTAACGACAGACCTGAATTTCATCATAACTGGCGGGATTCAAACAGTGCAGGGCCCTCTCGACAAGGTGAATTTGTAGAAGTTAGGTCTCCAAATCCCAATAACGACGCGCGCCAACAAAGAGACAATAGGCAATGACTCATACCGCTGGCAGCCACAAAACGTACTTATGAAACTGACGATGCAGCTGCCGTAGCTAGTACTTACGTAAAAATGAAAGACATTAGGGACATCTTACTCCAGGAACATGACGTAAAACATAACAACATTGCATATCCTGTGATTCACATTACAGTAAATGACGTAAAATATACGGCAGTACTTGACTCTGGCAGTCCCATTTCAGTAATTAATGAAACAGCCTTTAGCAAATGCAACAAATCGAATGATTGCCCCACACTTCCGTTACGGAAGATTAAATTACAAGGTTCAATCGTTGGAAAAAGTGTAGATGTACGCCAACAAACCAACTTAGAATTCTTTTGTCAAAGGCACAGGTTCTCTATGAACTTTCTTATTGTTCCATTATTGTCGCGGTAATTATATTGGGAGTAGACTTTTTGAATGAGTACAAAGCAATCTTAAACTTTCGTGATGCGAAATAAATTGAGAGAAAGAAGGTAAGTCAACAGCTTTGAAATATGAAGATTGGCTCTCAAACCATGACGAGGAAATGAATCGGCTTTACCTTCTGTTAGACAACAGTTCCGAATTTTCTACGGAACTAGACACTAACAATCACTCTGCAAGTACTGACAGGGATGATATCGACAACATATTTGAAACTAATGAGTTAATTCAGAATAAAATCCAATCAATTGAGAACTGTAATGACACTGATAGGCAGGACCTTTTTGAGACTTTACAAGCACATTCCACAGGTTTTACTCACAAAACTGGAACAATCAAGGGATTTCAATACCAATTGCGTGTTCGTGAACATACTAAATTTTGTATTAGACCATACGTAATTCCAGCACATTATAGGGACCGTGTTAGAACAGAAATACAATCTATGCTTGACGAGGGTATTATTGAGCCTGCAGTAAGCTTATACAACAATCCAGTACATGTTGTTGAGAAGAAAAATGGATCGATCAGGCTTGTCTTAGATTCGAGACAAATCAATACTATCATCATTCCTGAAACAGACAGGCCACAAACGATGGAAGAACTTCTTCAAAATTTTAATGGTGTAAAAGTGTTGTCATCTATTGGTCTCAGATCCAGCCTTTATCGGATCGAACTTCATCCAGAATGTAGAAAATACACAGCTTTTCTTTGTTTCGGCGTTTGTTATCAATTTCGGAAACTTCCTTTTGGTTTGGACATTTCTTTGGCAGCGTTCATTCGCGGCCTAAATTCCATATAACCTGATTTCTTAAAACGTCATATCACCTTATATGTGGATGATATTCTAATCGCAGAAGCCTCATAGGAATAGCATAATCGCATCCTCAACAGTTTGTTACGTATTTTTGCAGAATCTGGAATTACAGTTAACTTGGAAAATTCTGAATTCGGTTGGCCAAAGGTGAGGTTTTTGGGACATATTATTTCTTCTGAAGGCATTCAGCCGGATCCTGAAAAGTTAGAAGCAACCAGAGCCATTCCAGTTCCATCCACAAAAAAACAAGTCCGCAGTTTTCTAGGTCTCGTAAATTTTTACCGTCGTTTTCTGAATATGCAAATTCTAGTTACACCAAAACTTTGTTCTCCCACTGGAAAAAATACTATTTGGAACTGAAACGAACAAGCACAGGTGGAATTCAATTGTTTGAAAGAATCGCTACTTAACGCACCAATACTAGCTCATCCAGATCTGTCACAAGATTTCCGCCTTAGCACGGATTCTTCTAAAGTCGGTCTTGGTGCCCATTTATTTCAAGAAGCCATAGAAAATGACACTACTGTTCAGAAAACCATTGCTTTTGCTAGCCGAGTGCTAACAAAATCTGGAAAAAAATATTCCGTTACTGAATTAGAAGCTTTAGCTATCGTTTGGGCATTTAACAAATTCCGTTTCTTTCGTTCTGGCAAGCACGTAAAAGTATACAGTGATCATCGTTCATTACAGTTCCTTATGCCTTCAAAATTAAATCATGACAGGTTAAAACGTTGGGCATTGTTTCTGCAAGAATTCCACTTCACAATAGTCTACATTCCCGGCAAGAAGAACATTGTTGCGGACGCGCTGTCACGCGCACCGGCTGGGCTTGAGAAAAGTAACACAGAAGGTAACCTCGAGAAAAATTTCAGTATTCTTTAGATTCAGAAAGTCGCCTTTGAAAACTTCATCACCACATCTGTAAAGGACATTGCTCATGAACAAGATAAAGATCCGATTTAGAAAGACATCAAAAGTAAATGGCATGAAAAGACGCACACTCAGATTCGGCATTATTATCTGGTTAGAAACAACATACTCTTGAAACGCTGCACTGTTGATGACAAACTATGGGTACTTTGCATTCCAGACGATTTTGTTAATAAGCTCATTTGGTACATTCATTTCAGCTACGCACATTTTGGTCCACGAAAATGTTATCATATTCTTCGAACGACTTGTTATTTTCACAATACGGAAAAGAGAATTCGAAGAGACTTGTCTATTTGTAAACTTTGTCAAAAGGCGAAACCATCTACTACCTCACATCGTGCTCTGTTGTTTCCTATCATTCCTTCTAAATTAAAAGAATTTGCTGCTGTTGATCTCTTGGAATCCCTTGTGAGAACATCGAATGGATTTTCGTACGTTCTAGTCGCTGTTGAACTTACTTCAAAATTTGTTTCTTTCACTCTGTTACGTAAAGCCACTGGACGGTCTGTATCCAACGCCTTTGTTAAAAATTTCTTACGTGAAGTTGGACACGTTAGTAAAGTCATTTCAGATAACGGACCGCAATTCAGATCTGCTGTTTGGTCACGCATGCTTCGGAACCGTAAAATGAAACCTGTTTTTATTTCATTGTACTCACCACATTGTAACCCGTCTGAACGGATTATGAAAGAAATCAATAAGCTTTGCAGACTTTATTGTCACAGAAAGCATCAGCATTGGGACAGATATTTACACTTATTTCAAAACGTGCTGAATGAAATGCCTCATGACTCCACTGCTTTACCACCTATTCTTGTACTGAAGAATGAAGAACCACCGAACAGAATCAGAGAGCTTGTACCTTTCCAGAATACACGTAAACTTCGACACAAAGACATAATTGATTTGGCTATTAAAAATATAAAATCTGCAGCAGACAAAATGAGAAAACTACACGGTAAAGCAAATGAAAAGAAACTATATATTGGTGAGAAAGTTCTCATTAAAGCTCATTCATTGTCACATAAGAAGAAACACCACATGATAATTGCATTGAAGTTGAAGCTCTGCGTACTAGGAAGAGTAAAGAATTGCACCACATTTCACATGTAAAACCGTTTATTGAAAGATAATCTGCTTTTTAACTTACTCTTTGCCATAAAATTTTTCACATCACGCTACTAGTATGTGTTGTCGCACTTAGAAACTGTTATCATGCAACAACGTTTTGAAGTTAACTGTCCAGTCTAGAACCTAGGGAACATATTTAGACAGTAATTACCACTGCATTGTGATAGTGAACAGAGGACACAGTGTTACTGTGTGTGTACATTCTTGCTTGTTAATTGCACGATTACGTAACGACTACAAGGCTTACATACTTAGAAAATGTACTGCTAATGAGATTTTAATGAAACATTTTGGTTTACTTGAAAAGACATTCTTTATTTGAAGTACTTTCTGTGAGATTAAAGATGACTTAGTATTTGGTTTCTTTGACAGCTACACGATTATATCAAGACGCTACTAATGTGTGACACAATTTACATTGTTGCTTTTGCGGTGTATCTGTTTTATATCTGCACAGTTTTTATGTATTATTCTGGAAAGTAAAACATATTTTAGTAGTAACTTTTGTGGTATAGCTACAATGAGACAGCCTTTTCCGTAGCACAACAATACGTTACAGTACAGTACTTTCTACATCATGGCAATAAGCATAATAACAACGATATCTATACGCAAAGCATTTCACTTTTGTTTATGATGAGGTGAGTACATTGACTTCAGCAGAACTTTGCTTAAAGAGGACGATAACTACGACACTTCCACAGAATCATCTTACAGCAAGACGCACATTTAGCGCTACAGGACACGCATTTGAGTGATTAATTTTGTATTAAAACATTTATTTTTAAAGATTTTTGAATTACAAAGAAAGTTTTCCGTGATACATTTCATTCCATTTCTGTAATCTGTAACACCTGAGAGTATAATTACATTAATCCTTAGGGGGGTTCACGCTTACTTTGTGTACCATGTGTTTGGCAAGCGCAAGGAGCCCTAGCTAATATGGTATTTGCTTATACAACTTTACACATCGGTTCCATATTTCTCCAACACAGAATTACACAGCTACCTGATTATTTAACAGAGAAACTAACATTTTTCTACTACGTCAATGACAGATGTTTCGTAGTTACACAGTTGGATAACTTCACACTTATGAAATTGTATTTTGTCTGTACTTTGTGAACTATTCATATTTTTTCGGAACCATTGTGATATTATGAGAGCTTTGAATGATGTACACTCCTGGAAATTGAAATAAGAACACCGTGAATTCATTGTCCCAGGAAGGGGAAACTTTATTGACACATTCCTGGGGTCAGATACATCACATGATCACACTGACAGAACCACAGGCACATAGACACAGGCAACAGAGCATGCACAATGTCGGCACTAGTACAGTGTATATCCACCTTTCGCAGCAATGCAGGCTGCTATTCTCCCATGGAGACGATCGTAGAGATGCTGAATGTAGTCCTGTGGAACGGCTTGCCATGCCATTTCCACCTGGCGCCTCAGCTGGACCAGCGTTCGTGCTGGACATGCAGACCGCGTGAGACGACGCTTCATCCAGTCCCAAACATGCTCAATGGGGGACAGATCCGGAGATCTTGCTGGCCAGGGTAGTTGACTTACACCTTCTAGAGCACGTTGGGTGGCACGGGATACATGCGGACGTGCATTGTCCTGTTGGAACAGCAAGTTCCCTTGCCGGTCTAGGAATGGTAGAACGATGGGTTCGATGACGGTTTGGATGTACCATGCACTATTCAGTGTCCCCTCGACAATCACCAGTGGTGTACGGCCAGTGTAGGAGATCGCTCCCCACACCATGATGCCGGGTGTTGGCCCTGTGTGCCTCGGTCGTATGCAGTCCTGATTGTGGCGCTCACCTGCACGGCGCCAAACACGCGTACGACCATCATTGGCACCAAGGCAGAAGCGACTCTCATCGCTGAAGACGACACGTCTCCATTCGTCCCTCCATTCACGCCTGTCGCGACACCACTGGAGGCGGGCTGCACGATGTTGGGGCGTGAGCGGAAGACGGCCTAACGGTGTGCGGGACCGTAGCCCAGCTTCATGGAGACGGTTGCGAATGGTCCTCGCCGATACCCCAGGAGCAACAGTGTCCCTAATTTGCTGGGAAGTGGCGGTGCGGTCCCCTACGGCACTGCGTAGGATCCTACCGTCTTGGCGTGCATCCGTGCGTCGCTGCGGTCCGGTCCCAGGTCGACGGGCACGTGCACCTTCCGCCGACCACTGGCGACAACATCGATGTACTGTGGAGACCTCACGCCCCACGTGTTGAGCAATTCGGCGGTACGTCCACCTGGCTTCCCGCATGCCCACTATACGCCCTCGCTCAAAGTCCGTCAACTGCACATACGGTTCACGTCCACGCTGTCGCGGCATGCTACCAGTGTTAAAGACTGCAATGGAGCTCCGTATGCCACGGCAAACTGGCTGACACTGACGGCGGCGGTGCACAAATGCTGCGCAGCTAGCGCCATTCGACGGCCAACACCGCCGTTCCTGGTGTGTCCGCTGTGCCGTGCGTGTGATCATTGCTTGTACAGCCCTCTCGCAGTGTCCGGAGCAAGTATGGTGGGTCTGACACACCGGTGTCAATGTGTTCTTTTTTCCATTTCCATGAGTGTATTTGTTATGGGATCATGATTTTTAAAGTACGTTTGAGGTAGATGACACTATTTAAATGAGCAGAGAATTTTTTTAAGGTTTTGAAATTATTGCAGAAAGTTACGACGTTTTTGATATTTGACTGAGGTGTTATGATGTTATTGTAACGACGACGATGTGTATTATGCTGTTGAGGCATGTTTATGATCAATAAGCTGATGCTATATGAGGAATTTGATTATCCTACGTATTTATTATGATGAAATATTGAAGAAGTGTCGACGAATTTGTGTATGTATAATAAAGTAAGGAATAATTAGTAGTGGTTAGGGACTCTGATTTGTGAAAAGGGATGTTGGAAACCACGAATCGTACTTTAAGAGTTATGAAATGTGTGTAAATGTGTGAATGTATCACAATGCCGGCGAAAATTTTTTTTACACTGTTATATTTATAGGATTTTGTTTCTACGAATTTCTAATGTAATTTCTCGACTTGTGAAATTTTATTTGTATCAAACTATCACTGTAGCGGAAACTTCTGTTGTAAATTTCGGTAAGAAAGCTAAGTGACCTCGACGTAATGCATCGTTGACGCCCAACTGTGCGTCGCCTGGAGAAAAAGCCATTAGGTGGAGAAAAAAGAGGCCATTATCCTCGCAATTGACATTTCTTTGAAGAAAGCATCGCAAATACGACACACTCGAACTTGAAAACATATGATTACACTGTGGAGCTCTTAATTTATGATATTTACTAAAATGCCTAATGAAATGATGAGAAACATTTTTAGATCTATTGTCTTTCTAGTTGAGAGATTTTTTTACTGCCTTTGGAGACGCCATTTGCCTAGTGAATGACGTTTCACACATTGCTTTGTATATATTTGCTCATTTCGTTTAATATCTAGTTTCTATCCACTTCACAGGAATTGCATACATAATTTTTGTCAATGACTGGGTAACTTGTTTAGTAGTGTAAGTTAAGGTGATGCATCACCCTAGCGTTAAGATCTGACATAGGTATTAGACTTTTCATATTTTTACTGTAATATTTTTTCTGCTTGAGCTTTGTCATGTTAAGATATTATTGCATTTGCTGCTGCTGTTTTCCAGGGATAGTGTTACTAAATTTCACTTTGTATTACTCTGTTAAGCCAGTTTTACTACTGATTTATTTTTCTTGTTTGCTGCACATTGCCTTGTATTAGTTTTAATATTGCATTTGCTTTGCTAATTTAGATATACTGCTGCTTGCATTGCCAATTTGCATTTTTTTTTGTCATTGCTGTTTGTATTAATTGTTTTGTGCTGCTGCATTGCCTCGTCGCTTAGTATATATATCTGAGCTCAGTAGATTTAAGTTAGCTTAACAGGGGGTAGACTATATAAGAAACTGACTATGGAGAAAGGGAAAGAATGCATTGAGAAGTTATATGAAAAAGATTTGGGCCAAAATGAGTATTGTACAATGAGAAATAATTATTTTGAAAGAAATAGGAATAGAATACAGAAAGGAGGTATAGATAGGACTTTTTGGGAATAATGATGAATGAAGGGAGATCTCCAAGAAGTAAAGAAAGTTTTATTTGCAAAATACTGCAGTAAAACCCTGTCCTTTCGTTTTGTATTATTCTGCTATGTGTTTGTGTACCCTTGTGTATTTGTGTTCTTCTAGTCTTTATGTGTTTATCCGATAAGACTTATGTTGTAGAATTTTTCTACTATTCAGCTACATTCACCATGATGAGGAATATTGTTATCCTCAAATATAATTTGCATTTATAATGTGTTATTTACTTTGTAAAGATGTTTAGACATTATTAATTCTGTTCTGTTTCAATGCTCATATGTGAAATTAATGGTTCGAAAACTATTCTCATTATTTCACTTATTTACTTATGTCATAACTCCTGTAACACTGATGCACATGTTTATTTCTATTCTTTTGTAAAGCCTGTATTACTACAAATGTTATCTGTACTATTATGTTCCTTAATGATGTATTTTGTACCTTTGTAATTGTATTCTTATGTTGTAAATTTATAATTGTGTAGACACCAGTTCATCAAATTAAGTTAAATATCACTGCACACGTTTCTGTTGGTCATAGTATATGTACAGTAGATGAGAAGTTGGGACCGTTAGTGTTTCTGTGTGTGTTAATTATTCAGCAAGGGACTGATTAACAGCATTGCTGGTTCTAAGGACAATTCCAAAAACTTTGTGAGTGCACAAGTGGTGGTTTATGGACTTTCTAAAGCGAAATGTCTGAGTACGTTCAAATAACATAAGGGGTTAACCAGTATAGTAATTCATAAATTTTTCTAAGGGGACTTATCACACTGAGAATGTAATGGGAACCACACTCTTAAAAGCGGAGGAGAGAGAGGATAGTTGGAAACAATACACCGAAGACCTGTGTGAGAGGGAGGACTTGTCTCATGACGTGATAGAAGAAGAAACAGGAGTCGACAGGGAAGAGATAGGGGATCCAGTATTAGAGTCAGAATTTGAAAGACCTTTCGTCGATTTAAGTTCAAATAAGACAGAAGCAATGGAGAAACATTCCACCAGAGTTTCTAAAACCATTAGAGGAAGTGGCAACTAAACGAGAATTCACGTTTATGTATAGAATGTATGTGCGCTGAAGCAATACTGGCCTGGCATTCTGCAACACAGCATCGGTGGTCTGGGTTACTTCATCC
The DNA here is from genome assembly GCF_023864275.1 of Schistocerca cancellata. Classification (NCBI taxonomy): domain Eukaryota; kingdom Metazoa; phylum Arthropoda; class Insecta; order Orthoptera; family Acrididae; genus Schistocerca; species Schistocerca cancellata. The sequence goes on along the minus strand of NC_064628.1, from coordinate 7,140,111 downwards.
TGTGGCAGAACGCCGCACTCCAGCAGCTGTCTAGGTGAGGGGAAGCGGGCTCTACTTCCGACATGCTGGCGCAGTGCCGCTCTCCTCGCCAACTGTCGGCCCACTGTGAGAACGAGCAGCCAGAACCTCACTGAGCAGAGGCGTCAGACTAACCACAGTCACTGGTGTGCTAGCCACCAGCTAGGCGTTATGGTTCCAGTTCTCGAACTGGTACTCCTTTCCCTGGTCGCCATTACTTAACATTCCGGCCAACAACGGCACTGGGTTCAATGCAGGGTATTTGCTCACCCTTGCTGGCAACCTGGGGCTGTCTGCAGTATGCCACGGCGGTCCAGAAAGTAATTTCCGATCGGTCGCGAAATGGAAACCACACTGAAAATCAGATGAAGCTTTCCACAGATATAATGAGCTGTGTCTCTAGTATGCCCGTCGATCTCATCACGTCGATCTTTGCAGTTTTGAGCGCACACTGAGTACGTAAAAATGCCTAGAAAATAGTCTCTTACGCCAAGTATGAGTGTCTGTCGAGAGATTTCGGCTGGTCTCGTGCAACCCTACATAATGCAACTGTAGTACATTTTCTTCTTCATGACAATTCTCGTCCGCAGACTGAACGGGCAATGAAGACACTCTTGCACCGTTGTCTCTGGGAGGTGTTTGATCACCCACGATGCAGCCCGGACTTAGCTCCCACTGAATATCATCTCTGCTCACATGAGCCACAAGCTATGAACAACATTGTGGCACAGACAACAAGGTACAGACCTGCGCAGAAAATTGGAGGAAAGCCAGGTACATACTAGACCAACGAAGGGCAACGAACGACAACCAACAGCAACGTTGGCCAAAATTTGCTCAGTATGCACGGGCAGCAAATCGGAGCGGTTGGGCTTGGATACGGTTCGGACCGCTGGCCGTAACATCACCGTGTTGGCGGTCATATGGGCTTGGCGTCAACCTCCTAGGGTGGACATCGGGGTTCGTTGGTTCAGTAGCGATTTGTAGTGTCTGTTGAACGGTATATATTTATTGTGTCTGAAGATACTGAACTACTGAGTGGAATACGGAGATAACAGTCAAGCTGGTAGTTGTGTAGCAGACAGGAATGTTTATGGGACTCACCGAAATGCAATTGTAAACACAAATTGAAAAGTTTGGCCACGTGGAGGGAAATAAGTGAACTGTTAGTAAATAATGTGCACGATGTGGAAAAGAAAATGAGATCTCTATGGATATCTCTTTACCCCATGCACTGCTCTCTTAGAAGAGGCGTTATCTTTGGAAGGTTGAGGGCCTACACTATTCAGTAACAATTCGAAATCTGTAGCTCTCATTCATCAAAACATTATGAAACAGCCAACAGGCCTGTTCAGAATCAGATTTAAGGCCAGATATTAAATTTGTCCAACCACACTGCTCCCTAGTTTTTAAGAGGGAGGTCGTCTACCTGCGTCGTTTCGTCTACTTTTTGTGATGATCAGCTTCTTGTAGTAAAATAAATGCTGCACATGCAACTGCTGCTGAATCCTCTCCTTCCCGCATAATGTTGCTTTGTGAAACTGTTATTAAAATGCTACTTTATAATAATAAGAAAACGGCAGCAACCTCCACAAGTAATCACAGCCTACTGCGATTCAACATGGTCGAATCCCTTGATCCCGACCCCTTGGTTTGGCGAGGATGACGGGCCGCACGACAATGCGTTGACGTTGGTAACCAACGTTCGACCAGATCCAGTGGCTGTAGTTCGTTTGCCTTCGTTGTGCTAGTATGTACGCACCTTATGACGACAGTGTTGGAAAGTTGGTACAACTCTACGACAAATGTCTAAACCTGAGCAGCGACTATGTAGAGACGTAGATGGAAGGCGCAGCTGACTAATGAAACATTTATGATTTTCACTGTCGTTTCCATTTCACAACTGATCGGAACTTATTTTCTGGACAGCCCTCGCACATAGGTTCAACAGTAAGCTCGCAGGCCATCAAACTGTCTCAAGCCTTGTGTCGGCATAGCCACAAGTGCTACCGGCTTGGCAGGTTGTCGTCGAGGTGTCGACACTTGGTTCCTGGCACAGACATCGACTTCTTTTACGGATGCCGTGTTTAATAAAGAACGTTGCGACTAACGGAGCATTCTTAACTCTGCGCTCGCCGGGGTACTGAAAGATCTCAAGCCACAGGTCTTGCACACGCCATCATGGGCCACAAGTGGCTGGCCTGGATAGTACTGGTGCCTGTGTTGACTACCGCATCATTACGGGCAGCATGTGTCTCGTCAGATGTATCAGGAATTTTGCATTGTACATTTTTCATTGTGCGTAGTGCTCAATGCTCTCAATCTTGAGTGGAAGTCCAAGTGCTGTCAATACACGGCTTAGCCCTACTGGATGGAGGTAAGTAGTATTCAGAAGACATGTCGAAATTATTGTACAGTATGCTTGGTGCAGAATGTTGGTAATGGATGAAGCAAGCAAGGAGACAGGTGATGAAGAATAGTAGAAAGAAGAGTAACCACTGGTTTCATATCAAAACTGGGAAATTTACAGTAGTGAAAGAAGTGAATGAGTCTAATAAGGCGATAGAAGAAAGGAAGTTATCTGAAATCAGTCTCACATTTGGCAGTGGTTAGAGTTGTAAAACTACATAAGCCCCTACATTACAGTAGTAGTTTTCCTAGTAGCTTCGTCAGCTGAGGACATACCTGCATTACCTGTACATTTGTTGTGTTGCATACCTATCAGGCGTTGCTTCCCAACGATCGCTTTCTTTATGTCTTAATACATTCCCTTAAAACTGGAAGTATCAAACCGTCTACAAACTGAGTCAGGGTATATAAAGGGCTGTGTAACCTAAAGAACATTTTTGTTCTATGTAGTTACCTTTTTGTCTGTTGCTAAAAAAACTAACAGTGTTTATAGTAAGTTTGAACTTGTACAGGTTTCATTCGAAAGTTATTGATTTGTAAGGCGAAATGGAGAGATGTTTTAGTAAAAATAAAGAAAACAATACAGATTTATCAAATAGCACTAGAAAACGCAATACCCTCAACAAAAATGTAAAAAAGAAAACGCAAAACAGAAATATATCGAACATCGCTTCAATCCTTCACCGAATGTATATAAAACCAGTTTCTACTCACCATACAGCGGAGATACTGAGTAGCGATAGGCATAAATAAAAGATGCACACAATTATAGCTTTCGGCCATTAAGGCCTTTGTCAGCAGTAGCCGGGCGGAGTGGCTGAGCGGTTCTAGGCGCTACAGTCTGGAACCGTGCGGCCACTACGGTCGCAGGCTCAAATCCTGCCTCAGGCGTGGATGTGTGTGATATCCTTAGGTTAGTTAGGTTTGAGTAGTTCTAAGTTCTAGGGGACTGATGACCTCAGAAGTTAAGTCCCATTGTGCTCAGAGCCATTTGAAGCTTTTTTTTTTTTTTTTTTTTTTTTTTTTTGTCAGCAGTAGACACACATACACACACATACACACACACACACACTCACCAAACGCTACTTGCACACACATCTGCAGTCTCAGATGCTGAAACTACCCAATTTTGTGAATCTTTATGTTGTGCCTCTCGCGACTCAGCATCTCCGCTATATAGTGAGTAGCAACTTTCCTTCTCTGGTATTGTTACATTCCATCCTGGATTTTCCATTTTTTAAAACCAGTTTATGTGATCCATAATCAACTTTTGCATTTCTCGATATTAATAGGAGACTTTTGTGTTTGATCATGGTGAAGAACGTTTTACTGAGTACAAAATAACAACAAGAATTATGTATATACTTGTAAGTTTCTGCATGTGAACTGTACTTGCATTACAAGTAATTGCTTTCGTTACAAAAAACGCAGAAGTTCCAGGAACAATTAACCTTTATTACCTATAATATACAATTTATGTTCTGTAAGGATATAAACTACACAGTGGAGTAACACTGGTTCTTATGTGGTTGTTATTAAGTGCAAAACAGTCATTCAAATAAACAAAAAACAAAGAAATCATCGGGTCTCAGTTTCTCTCTTACACATTCATTTATGTTTCTTTCCCTATAAATGTTACCAATACTACATGTAACCGTACCATTTACTTCGTCATTTATATGGTGCACCAAAACTATCGAACCGTAGTTTCGGTAGAGCGCAACTACAGCAGCGGTGAATAGTTTTTGCTGATGAGTGTATGTGACCACCTACCCACCGTGCTATGTCCGACTCTCTGCATTTTGTCATTGTGGGAGTAAAAGACGGAAACTAGAGAAGAAGGCGTCTAGACAGTACTGTGCCTTACTACTCGCTTGGCATCCTCAGAACTGCCGTATCGTACTTTTGCACTCGTTTAGCAAAGCTTTTTCACTTCCAGTTTTAGAGGACAGCGTTGACAACATGACCGTGATAGAGGAAGCGGCGTTATACGAGGGCTGTTTAGCAACGCCTTCCAGCTAATTGTCAACGTAGTCGCCGCTCCGATTTAGCCATTTGTCGTAATATGGTAGGAACTTTCCAATATCCTCCTCATCGAAGGCAGCCGCCTCTGCTTTCCGCCAGTTATCTACGCTCATCTGCAGCTCTTAGTTTGGCCAAAAATTCTGTCCTAATAGCCAGGGGTTCATGTCAACAAAGAGATGAAAACCAGAGGGAGCCAGGTCCAGGCTGCATCGTGGGTGATCAAACACTTCGCGTCGAAAACTGTGCAGGAATGTCGTCGTTGCAGCTGCGGCGGTGCGTCCGAGCGTCGTCATGAATAAGGATAATGCCTGGCGACAACATTCCTGTCCGCTTTTTCTGAACTGCCGTTTGTAGATGCTTTTCTCGAATCGCCTGATTCAGTCGCTGAAGAAGATCGTCGATTGACACTCGCTTCCTTTCCTGTCTACTAGTGTCCTGGTTTACAGTTCCTGCACCATTGCCGCACTTTGCTGTCAAAAATGACAGTCACGTTATGTCAGCTGCATGAAATCAGCATGAAGAAATCGAATGACGACACGCACTTGGCGGGAAACTGTATTGTTCTAGGCATCTTTACATGCTCACTGTGCGGTTAGAACTGAAAAATGCGACGTAACGCGATCGACGGGCATACTAGAAACACCGCACAACACACCTGTGCAAAGCTTCATCAGATTTTCACTGTGGTTTTAATTTCGCAACCGATCGGACCTTAAAAAAAATAGGCCTCGTAGTACAGCATAGTAGGTTAAAGTATTTTACTACCGAGCCACCCCTACTTCACTTAAGTAGCCTTAAGTACCTACGATCGGATGACTTGTCTGGCTTAGCGATAATACATTATACAGGGTGGTCCACTGATCGTGACCGGGCCAAATATCTCACGAAATAAGCGTCAAACGAAAAAACTAGAAAGCACGAAACTCGTCTAGCTTGAAGGGGGAAACCAGATGGCGCTATGGTTGCCCGCTAGATGGCACTGCCATAGGTCAAACGGATATCAACTGCGTTTTTTTAAATAGGAACCCTCATTTTTATTACATTTTCGTGTAGTACGTAAATAAATATGAATGTTTTAGTTGGACCACTTTTTTCGCTTTGTGGTAGATGGCGCTGTAATAGTCACAAGCATATGGGTCACAATTTTAGACGAACCCATGGTAACAGGTAGGTTTTTTAAACTAAAATACAGAACGTAGGTACGTTTGAACATTTTATTTCGGTTGTTCCAATGTGATACATGTACCTTTGTGAGCATATCATTTGTGAGAACGCATGCTGTTACAGCGAGATTACGTGTAAATACCACATTAATGCAATAAATGCTCAAAATGATGTCCGCCAACCTCAATGCATTTGGCAATACGTGTAATGACATTCCTCTCAACAGTGAGTAGTTCGCCTTCCGTAATGTTCGCACATGCATTGACAATGCGCTGAGGCATGTTATCAGGGGTTGTCGGTGGATCACTATAGCAAATATCCTTCAAATTTCCCCACAGAAAGAAATCCGGAGACGTCATATATATGCTATTCAATACGGCTTCAACCGCACGCGAGCTATGTACCGGACATCCATCATGTTGGAAGTACATCGCCAGTCTGTCATGCAGTAACATAGGTAGAACATTACGTAGCAAATCAGCATACATTGCACCATTTAGATTGCCATCGATAAAATGGGGGCCAATTATCCTTCCTCCCATAATGCCGCACCATACATTAACCGGCCAAGATCGCTGATGTTCCACTTGTCGCAGACATCGTGGATTTTCCGTTGCCAAATAGTGCATATTATGCCGGTTTACGTTACCGCTGTTGGTGAATGACGCTTCGTCGCTAAATACAACGCGTGCAAAAAATCTGTCAACGTCCCGTAATTTCTCTTGTTCCCAGTGGCAGAGCTGTACACGACGTTCATAGTCGTCGCCATTCACTTCCTGGTGCATAGAAATGTGGTACGGGTGCAGTCAGTGTTGATGTAGCATTCTCAACACCGACGTTTTTGAGATTCCCGATTCTCGCGCAATTGTGTGCTACTGATGTGCGGATTAGCAGCTAAGACACCTACTTGGTCATCATCATTTGTTGCAGGTGGTGATTGACGTTTCACATGTGGCTGAACACTTCCTGTTTCCTTAAATTGCGTAACTATCCGGCGAACGGTCCGGACACTTGGATGATGCAGCATACATAGCACACGCCCGTTGGGCATTTTGATCACAATAGCCATACATCAACTTGGTGTCGACCTTTTCCGCAATTGGTAAACTGTCCATTTTAACACGGTAATGTGTCACGAAGAAAATACCGTCCGCACTGGCGGAATGTTACGTGATACCACGTACTTACACGTTTGTGACTATTACTGCGCGATCTATCACAAAGCGAAAAAAGTGGTCCAACTAAAACATTCATATTTCTTTACGTACTACACAAATATGTAATAAAAAATGAGAGTTCCTATTTAAAATAACGCAGTTTATATCCGTTTGACCTATGGCAGTGCCATCTAGCGGGCCAACCATAGCGCCATCTGGTTTCCCCCTTCAAGCTAGACAAGTTTTGTTCTTTGTAGTTTTTTTCGTTTGACGCTTATTTCGTGAGATATTTGGCCCGGTCACGATCAATGGACCACCCTGTATACACAAACATCCCTCGTAAAGAAGTCTTCCTATTAGTGAAAGCCATGCAGAATCCTTCCACAGATTAACCTCCACATGCAGACACAAAAGGAGACAGTGGGTTTTAAATCGTCCTAATCCGTGCAGTTTGCATGAAATATTTTTAAAATATACACATAACGTTTCCTTGTGTATTAATCTATCTATATGTGAAAACCGTAACAAACCCCGGCAGCAGCCCCAGAGATTATCCTTTATTTGCAGGCAAAAAAAAAAAGAGATGGAGTACTTATATTTAGTAAAACTTGTAGGTGTATACATAATAAAGTAGTCCTCTAAAAGGAAAATTTTAACACTTTAGCAGGACTATTACCTCCGCGTACAACACGGGAATTCGTCGCACCATTGGTATAATCTATATCAATTCGATGCTTTGATGAACAAGGATGTGCGCTTTTAAAAGTTTTTGTTTGTTTGTTGATAGCTCAGAAGTACGATGTTTCGGAATAATATAGGAATTTTCGCACGATAAAAGTGTAACAAAACTCAAAAGGAACTTTTTAGTAATTTGATATAAATTGTCTTTAGCGCCAGAAGTATAAAGGTGAGATAGCGTTAATTACAGAAAGTACGAGGAAATGTTTTCGAGTGCAAGCTCTACGCCAGTGATTCCCAACCTGGGGGTAAGTACCCCTTGACGGGTAAAATGAAATTTTCTAAGGGGTACAAATTGAACGATTCGATTCTGTTTTAGTCTCGAAACTAAATTATTTTTCAATGATCGTTGTTATTATCGCAGTTTTGTAAGATTCTAATATTGATTATATAAGTTATCAATAATTACTTTCTCTCAGTTAATAGCATCCATGCGGTGGAGGTTACAGATTCCTCACATAGTCCACCAGCTACACACATACACTCCTGGAAATGGAAAAAAGAACACATTGACACCGGTGTGTCAGACCCACCATACTTGCTCCGGACACTGCGAGAGGGCTGTACAAGCAATGATCACACGCACTGCACAGCGGACACACCAGGAACCGCGGTGTTGGCCGTCGAATGGCGCTAGCTGCGCAGCATTTGTGCACCGCCGCCGTCAGTGTCAGCCAGTTTGCCGTGGCATACGGAGCTCCATCGCAGTCTTTAACACTGGTAGCATGCCGCGACAGCGTGGACGTGAACCGTATGTGCAGTTGACGAACTTTGAGCGAGGGCGTATAGTGGGCATGCGGGAGGCCGGGTGGACGTACCGCCGAATTGCTCAACACGTGGGGCGTGAGGTCTCCACAGTACATCGATGTTGTCGCCAGTGGTCGGCGGAAGGTGCACGTGCCCGTCGACCTGGGACCGGACCGCAGCGACGCACGGATGCACGCCAAGACCGTAGGATCCTACGCAGTGCCGTAGGGGACCGCACCGCCACTTCCCAGCAAATTAGGGACACTGTTGCTCCTGGGGTATCGGTGAGGACCATTCGCAACCGTCTCCATGAAGCTGGGCTACGGTCCCGCACACCGTTAGGCCGTCTTCCGCTCACGCCCCAACATCGTGCAGTCCGCCTCCAGTGGTGTCGCGACAGGCGTGAATGGAGGGACGAATGGAGACGTGTCGTCTTCAGCGATGAGAGTCGCTTCTGCCTTGGTGCCAATGATGGTCGTATGCGTGTTTGGCGCCGTGCAGGTGAGCGCCACAATCAGGACTGCATACGACCGAGGCACACAGGGCCAACACCCGGCATCATGGTGTGGGGAGCGATCTCTTACACTGGCCGTACACCACTGGTGATCGTCGAGGGGACACTGAATAGTGCACGGTACATCCAAACCGTCATCGAACCCATCGTTCTACCATTCCTAGACCGGCAAGGGAACTTGCTGTTCCAACAGGACAATGCACGTCCGCATGTATCCCGCGCCACCCAACGTGCTCTGGAAGGTGTAAGTCAACTACCCTGGCCAGCAGGATCTCCGGATCTGTCCCCCATTGAGCATGTTTGGGACTGGATGAAGAGTCGTCTCAAGCGGTCTGCACGTCCAGCACGAACGCTGGTCCAACTGAGGCGCCAGGTGGAAATGGCATGGCAAGCCGTTCCACAGGACTACATCCAGCATCTCTACGATCGTCTCCATGGGAGAATAGCAGCCTGCATTGCTGCGAAAGGTGGATATACACTGTACTAGTGCCGACATTGTGCATGCTCTGTTGCCTGTGTCTATGTGCCTGTGGTTCTGTCAGTGTGATCATGTGATGTATCTGACCCCAGGAATGTGTTAATAAAGTATCCCCTCCCTGGGACAATGAATTCACGGTGTTCTTATTTCAATTTCCAGGAGTGTATGTTTTGCTTTGTCTCCCACATCACTGATGGTAAAATTGACACATTTACGTAATAAATGCTAAATATTTCAAGACATTGTCGTCTACAAGTTGTAGACAGTATCTGCATTACTCCAAAAATTGCTTCATTACTCGCTTAGATAAAGGAATTAATTGACAGACCGATACAGCAGTGACTACACATTGCTGTGCAAGGTATTATTACTATTATTATTGTTATTACTGTTACTACTGGTGGATGTGATCAGAAACAAAGCATTGACAGCCTGAAGTCTTCCAGTTTCTGCCAGTTCAGTATTAAGGAGTGGTTTACGAACGTATAGTGCACACATTTTAACTTCATTGACTTTAAATGTTGTTACATAGTACAGAGCGAGCAAGACCCGCAGTGTGGAGGAAAAATGTAGGGGAAGCATGTTTTGTAACAAATGACAACGCTCATTGTGAATAGTTAGCTTTCTAGCCTGAGAAGGTGTTGTGGGTAGCACTTATTCTTTCGTCATTCATTCTAAAAACAGACACACACACACACAAGGCACACAAATACAAACTAAATATGATTCATCTTTCATCATTCTAAAGATATACGTGTTCCAAGAAAAGTCTTTCATTTTACAGTTTAGTTAGGTGCTATAGTTGGTGATAATGTGAAGGTGGGGGGGGGGGGCAACAGAGGGCAGGGAGACAGGGCTAATATCTAGTTTCACTCAGGGATAATGGTCTAAGAATTGTCGGAAACCACTGCTCTGCGCTATACTATTGCAGATGACAATGATGTTGTCATTAGGATGAAGATTTTACAAAGGATATAAAGGGTTACTCGCTTACGTAGATTCTCGCTTCTTACTTAGCGAAACGGCAAGGCACCATGAGAGAAGTAGATATAATTATAATTTAGAGCGACTGCAAAGCAGTAAATTGGTCGGGCGTGGCGGTAAATTTCTGCGAGGCTTCGTCACTCCCTCGCAGCGGAGCGGCCTGCAGCAGGCTCGAGAAGGCATCCAGCAGCTATGCGATGAATGACGCAGATACAGGGCGGCAGGAAGGAGGAACGAGAATTCCGGCCGCACGAAAAAAGGAAGACCAGCCTGTCTGCACGCCGGTCCCAGAACGCCGCGTCATTCCTCACAGCCTTTTTGATGCGAGAGCAGCGCTAAGTAATTAATTAATTCTCTTGCATTCCTTCTCTCACCCCATCCCCTGAGGCGTTACAGTCTCCTCTGAGTTACGTAACTTGAAGTATATAACTAATTCCCTAAGGACAGTGTACGTAGCAACCGCAGAATTTTTCTCAAGAGTCTTTTATACCGATCTATAAGATGTGCCTGAACGATCTCAAAAACGGAAAGGCTGGTCAGACAATTTCAGTTGTCTATTGGACAAGTAGCGTTGAGAGTTGGTACCTGAATTTTGTGTACACATACCCACGAAGCCATGCAGTAATAAGTAAAGTTTCTGGAGATGTTTATAAAACAATGGAAGATAGTAAGTCATGAAAATTCCGGCTTTCAAAAAAATGGTTCAAATGGCTCTGAGCACTATGGGACTTAACATCTGTGGTCATCAGTCCCCTAGAACTTAGAACTACTTAAACCTAACTAACCTAAGGACATCACACACATCCATGCCCGAGGCAGGATTAGAACCTGCGACCGTAGCGGTCGCGCGGTTCCAGACTGTAGCGCCTTTAACCGCTTGGCAATTCCGGCTTTCAGTACAGAATTGGGACTTGAAAACCAAGAAACATATCTAATAATACCGATTCTCTTTTTCTTAATAACGCAGGAAAATGTAAAACTAAGTTGCTTTCACCCTTGCTGTCAAGAAAATATGCAGCGATCTGATAGAGTATAAGATGCTTGAAAAACTGAGGAAGACAGGTATAGTGACGTACGGTTATCAGGAGTAAACAAGAAATTCGGAATCTATAAGGCTGACGCCGTTGTGGATCTTCTAGAAACGAAGACTTCGGACTGCTTGGTTTACGCAGCACTAACACCCACAGGTTGTCTGATTTCATTCTTTTGAATATGCTCTGATCTCTCTGCCGTGTGGGCAATACGAATACGTTGTCACTAGTAGATCATGCATTGGGATAAGGAAAACAACAAATTCGTTTCACCGATACTACATTGTTAGTAAGGTCTGATCACTACTACGATTTCTGTACAGAGTTGCCATACAAACTAAAAAAAAGGACTGAGATGAAACAAGTTACAGGTCTCACACGGAGTGGTCCCCAGAAGCGCGGTCGATTTTCTGGAAAAATTAAAACAAACTATACAGTTATGTACCTACTCAGCCAGGTGGGCCCTCATTTCCGAGTAATTCACGAAAAAAATTCTGAATTTTGCGTCACACTCAACAGCGTTACAGCGTTACAAAAGTTTCTTTGATCGCGCTGGTCGTGTGGTGTTATGAATAGGAAAGTAGTTTCACATGCAAGAGATTGTGGGTTCACATCATGCCAGGTACGGTAAACATTTTTTATTCTTAAATTTTTATAAAAACTACTCTGATCATCATTTTTATTGAATTATTTGATTTACGTGTAATTTTTTTTATTTCCATTCCTTTGTCACATAATTTTAATCATAGTCAACTTCTTCATTTGCTCTCATTTTCCTCCCCATCATCCTTGTTTCCACTTGAAATCCTTGTTCCTGCGTTTTTAATTAATTTTATGCATTAATTTCGATTTAATTTCTTTCGTCACCCTGTTTTTTCGTCCTCGTTTGTGGGTTCATTATATGCATTTCTCACCACGCTGGTTACCCACGTGGTGTGAGACGCCTTGCAACGGTTCGCGCGGCTCCCCCAGTCGGAGGTTCGAGTCTTTCCTTGGGCATCGATCTGTTTTTTCGTCCTCGTTTGTGGGTTCATTATATGCATTTCTCACCACGCTGGTTACCCACGTGGTGTGAGACGCCTTGCAACGGTTCGCGCGGCTCCCCCAGTCGGAGGTTCGAGTCTTTCCTTGGGCATCGATGAGTGTGTGCTGTCCTTAGCATAAGTTAGATTAAGTAATGCGTAAGCCTAGGGACCGATGACCTCAGCAGTTTAGACCCATAGGAACTTAGCACCAACCATTTCTCATTGTTTGAATTTCGTTATACTTATAAACCCTTCCTTCAATTAAATCTTCATCTGCGTTATTTTTCCCATAGTGAAATAGTTACTTAGGTTAGGTTTTAAATGTTTGTATGACGATTACCATACAGAAAAACTGCACATTTGGTAACGAAAAATACATATTTCACATCGCTGCACAGTCAAAGTAAACAGAGTGTTTGGTCCTTCGTTTTTAACTGATAATCGGAATCTTCAAATAATTGAATATTATAATAGACGAATGTAATTAAATTTATATTCACAAAAATTGCGACTGGAGAAGGAATGCTACAGGGAAACAATAAAACAAATGCGAAAAGCTCATACAGTGATTAAAATAATGTGCCAAACGAACAGAAGTAAGAAAATACGTTTACGCCAATTAACCGAATAAAAATAATGATCAAAATCATTTTGACAAATACTTAAAAATAAAAAAAATTCGCAACACTCGGCAGTGAGGGGTGCAATGAGACTCGAGAATGGCTGAAAGGTTATCAGTCAATATATCGCTACAACAGTTAGTTATATCCCGGTTGCACTCCCTAAAAATGATAGAACATCCAAAGTTGAGTGAAATTATGAAATCTTTCTGGAATCGCAGCGTGCGTTGTTTTTTTACACAGCGCATGTCACAAAAAATCTCGAGGAAGTGTTTCAGTGTGTTCTCCAGCCTTTGAAAAGTGCCTTGTCCCCCGAAAAATAAGGAACCCTTGAATTTAAACATCAAAGGTATGATTAACTAGATCAATGGAACATCCTTCTAGTTATTTGTTTAGGAGGCATTTAACCGGTCCTGTACGAAGGTGTGAAAACTGCTGTCCTGCCATGCGTACATTCGGCCGAGCTCGTCCTCTTACGTCTACAAAAGCCTCCGTAATGTGATGTATGACGCTTAAATACCTGCTCTGTGTTGCTTCTTGTTCAAGACTGTGATGTTGGGCAGAGTCAAATCATCATCTAAAACATGGTTTCTAAGCATTTCACAGAACACTCACAGCCTTCTCGCTGGACTTACAGGGTTCGGAAACTCCAGGCTCGTTCCAGACCTTTGAATTATTGCCTCTCATAGCGCAAACATTACTTTATATATATGAAGATGGTATCTGTTCTTTCGGACATGTCCGCGAGTAATGAGTATGATGGGCAGGGCACTATGAATACAATGCGGGACAGTAAGTTGGGAATGTGGGTCTGACGGGAGGCGTGCCAGAGATAATGCCCTACACTTGCACTATCCTCTGTGTCCTCAGAGTGGTTCAGATGGGTTGTGTTCGGTCAGTTGCCCTCTGTAATTAAAAAAAAAAAAAAACTGAGTGAACGGATCAGCGATGAACTTTAACAGGTGTCATGGGACGTCCGCCCCGAACATACACAACGAACAATTACGGACAAACTGAGATCAGAAAAAAAAAAACATAGGTGGAGGGTCTGCCACGTAAGCAGGAGATCCTGGGTTCGAGTGCCGGGTGGTGCACACATTTTCAACTGTCCCCGATGACTTACATCAACGCCTGTATGCAGCTAAGGGTATTCGTTTCATTGTAATTACAAATATTATTGCTGCAGTTTGGGTTCCTGCTGTTTCCAACTACTTTGTTATATTCAGAAGTAACTCACTACTCATGGTAGTATCGAAGACAAAATATACACGGTGTTTCCATGACGACAGCAAACTACGACTACGACCACCACAACGGTTTTGCTTGGTCATAGCACGCGCAACCATCTCTACAGGGCTATTACAAATGATTGAAGCGATTTCATAAATTCACTGTAGCTCCATTCATTGACATATGGTCACGACACACTACAGATACGTAGAAAAACTCATAAAGTTTTGTTCGGCTGAAGCCGCACTTCAGGTTTCTGCCGCCAGAGCGCTCGAGAGTGCAGTGACACAAAATGGCGACAGGAGCCGAGAAAGCGTATGTCGTGCTTGAAATGCACTCACATGAGTCAGTCATAACAGTACAACGACACTTCAGGACGAAGTTCAACAAAGATCCACCAACTGCTAACTCCATTCGGCAATGGTATGCGTAGTTTAAAGCTTCTGGATGCCTCTGTAAGGGGAAATCAACGAGTCGGCCTGCAGTGAGCGAGGAAACGGTTGAACGCGTGCGGGCAAGTTTCACGCGTGTATCTGGACATGCTGGAAAATTGGCTCATGCCACAACTGGAGACCGACAGCGCCGACTTCATCTTTCCACAGGATGGTGCTCCACCGCACTTCCATCATGATGTTCGGCATTTCTTAAACAGGAGATTGGAAAACCGATGGATCGGTCGTGGTGGAGATCATGATCAGCAATTCATGTCATGGCCTCCACGCTCTCCCGACTTAACCCTATGCGATATCTTTCTGTGGGGTTATGTAAAAGATTCAGTGTTTAAACCTCCTCTACCAAGAAACGTGCCAGAACTGCGAGCTCGCATCAACAATGCTTTCGAACTCATTGATGGGGACATGCTGCGCCGAGTGTGGGAGGAACTTGATTATCGGCTTGATGTCTGCCGAATCACTAAAGGGGCACATATCGAACATTTGTGAATGCCTAAAAAAACTTTGAGTTTTTGTATGTGTGTGCAAAGCATTGGGAAAATATCTCAAATAATAAAGTTATTGTAGAGCTGTGAAATCGCTTCAATCATTTGTAATAACCCTGTATTGATCTCGTAAAAACATAGGACTCCTATTTTCTCTAGGGGTTTGAATGTTTCTGTATTAGCTGCCGTAAGACTTGTTGCAGAATTCCAGGTCTTGACTTCAATTGTTTGGCCCATTTCTGAAATACTGACCGGCGAGGGAAAGTATAGTTCTTTTTCCGGAGGTAAGAGTAAGTTTGTGAGAAAGCTCTTATGGTGAGAGCATTAGCAATATCCTTCTGGCCTCAGTTCACTCACTTTCTGTTACTAAGTAAAGATCAAATCTGGTCTTGTGTGGGACACAGGTAGAATACTGCTTACCTTATCTCTAGTTTATTGTTTTTTTGCAGAAGAAGGGCATCTGTTTACGTCCACAGCAGACCTCGAACACTTGGCTTTAGGTAAGATGACCATACTTCTGGGCCCGAAGCTGGGACCAATCTTATTATCTTACTGGTCTGAATGCACCAATGCTCTGTAATTGTTGTACTTTCGTGAAGCTTACATGAAGTGAAGAGTAGGCACCAAATGAAAATATAATAAACATTAAAAGACAGATTTACAGTTATTGTATAATTATAATACACTTAAATCTTTCAAGTTCGAAACACTTGCTTACGTAACTACACACAACTTTTAACACTCAGTTGTTCACACCCCCATACCTCTGAAATGAATGAATTTGGTTCAGCAAACGTTTGCTTCCCTTTAAGTTTAAGAACTTCAAGACTTCCGAAGAACACTATTTCAAATTAATTTCCACGATCACCATTGCTTTCAAAGGACACATTTACAGTTACTGTATAATTATAATACACATAAATCTTACAAGTTGGTAACTCTTGCTTACTTAACTACACACAACTTTTAACACTCAGTTGTTCACACCCCCATACCTCTGTAATGATTGAATTTGGTTCAGCAAACGTTTGCTTCCCTTTAAGTTTAAGAACTTCTAGACTTCCGAAGAACTCTATTTCAAATTAATTTTCACTATCAATATTGCTTTCAAAGTTTCTACTTTCATTTGAGTTTTCTCAGACATTCACATCTGTTTCATCAAAGAAAAGACACAAATTCCACAGTCTTAGAAATATTTTCATAATAGGCATGTATTGCTGCAAAGTGCAAGAACATTTGTACCCAACGAATATAAGTGACAGTTTTTTCTATAATCCGTTTCTCTATGTGCTGAGGTGTGACAATCTGCTGCATATTAACACACTCTTGCAACAAGTCACTGTCATTAATTTTGCAGTTTGGTGACACCTTTGTAAGAGACTCGTAGCATTTGTGTACCTCATCCCACATAGGTTCATAGTTTAAAAGAAGCCATTTGTTGTCTGAAAAGGCATTAAAATGTTCAGTCCAATGCTCAATGTATTGAGCAGTGCTATCATAAAATTCACAGAGTGTCTCAGGGAACATAGCTGACCACAAAATGGAAAGCGCAAGTGATATATGCGACGTGACAAATGTGGATGAAAGAACGCTATAAACCGCCAGATGGAGCGTGCGAACCATCGAATACATCTCCAGGACCACAAGCATGAGTTAACAGCGCTGAAAATCGCCATGGAAGATGCTTCCCAAATAAAAGAAACGAAAGGCTTATGGCAATAAACAAACTGCCTTCAATTAGTTGCATAGACGGTACATACCTCCACGAATTAAACGCAACTAATAGAGAAACGGAAAGTAGGAAAAATGACGAAAACATAGTAACATTTATACACTCTAAGATTCAATTCTACTTAAAGCACTTCTTGTAACGTGGGGCGTGAACCTGGTTTTTCTTTTTTCTGTCATATTCATTCTCAAAGCATGAAGTGCTTGTCTTACATCTACATACTCTACATACTGTTCTTCTACCTTTAGTACTGATGGATTAAAATTTAATGTCTGATTATCTAAAAAAAGCATTTAGAATAGGGATTTACAAAAAGTATCTTTAATATTGTTAGGCACTTTTCTTCACTCAAAAAATATGATTTCACCGGTCCATAGACACGTAAAACTCAACGTCTGGAACCAAAGCGAACAGCCCAGTATTGCTATATCAAAGCACTTGTTTGTACTCCAAGACTAAAAAGATACAGTATTCCTTTAGGCTGCGTACACGGGCAGGATATATGTTGAAGTAATAATAAATCTTATGAATGACATACACTACATCGACTTGTAAACAATCTGCGGTTGCCGTTATAGTATTATGTACAATGTGCGATGCACAACCTTCACCATGACGAAGCCAGGCCTTTTATTTGTGGAAAATATTCTTTGTCTCTCTTCAAGACCGTCCACCAAAGTTTATGTTAGTAATATCCTCAAAGAATGCTACAACCTCATCATCCAAATTATTTTGTAAGATGGTACCGCACATGTAGTTTCCAGTTATGTCTGGAGTTTCACCAGGCTGCTCCTTAAACTGGAGAATTTTAACACAGATGCCTTCATGACGCAAGAAATATCGGACAAGAACAGGAAAGATTTTTGTGTTTACGTGATTAGATGCATCAGAAAGAATGGTAATGCAATGTACTTTGTTAAGTTACCGCTGTAATTCGTCATGAAAATTTTGGGCAAGCAAGTAAACAACAATGGCTTCGCATTTTGTTCAGTCAACGTGTACAAAGAATCGAAGTATTTCTGACTAAATTTAGACTTGCAATCACTTGAACGATAGTTATGGTTCTCTTGAACTCAATGGAAGGCCCCTGTGCCTTCTGTTGCAGACAGTTTCAGTTCGTGCTCACTTGGAACAACTTCCCGAAAGAAGTCGGTCAAATTTCTCGAAGATGTGGCAGTGGTATCTGAGAACTTGTGTTTAGTCGTTTTCAGATGATACTCTGTGTTATAATTCTCTCCATGGGCGACAGAAAACTCGCCTTCACATTTCGTGAGACGGACGTCGTAGTCTGTTCGACCTCTGTGTTATGGATGGTTACCTGTTTTAAAAGTAAATAAATGTTAATGTGTAAGAGTTTGTTTGCTTAAATCTGATGTAGCTAAAAATAGAGTTATGTCACATTGTTTATGACACTGGATTTTCAATGCTTTACTTTGTTGCTTCTCCTGACGTTTCGAATTGAAAATTCGGGGCGCCTTGGGCATTTCGAAATTGTTAGAACTTCAAGGCATAATGAAGAAGTCGCGTACACGCAGTTCATAATGCACCATGTTAGATTAGCGATACGATACAGAAATAGGGTATAGTTTCTTTTACAATGCTAGAAATAAAGAAAGTGATGCTGAAACCTCACATGACCGATGATCTGATTTAATTTAAAAAAACCGGGACAATTTGGTGCACCGGCAGAACTCTATAGGGACAAGGGGAGTGGACTATAAAAATCGGAAATGTCGCAACCAAATCGGGGCGTGTTCAATTATTTGGAGACTTGTTAGTTAATATCAAGGCGTAGTTTTCTTTCCTCTGCAGTTGTGTTTCAGTTTATAGTCTATCTGTTCCCTCTTTGGCAGTAACGTCTAGGTTCAGAACTAAGCCAGCGCTGTTCGAATGATCAGACTTCACTTTCTTCGGAGATTAATCTTCTAAAGTAGACAGCACGCTCTTTCGTACTCTTATCTTTCAACATCGCGATCTTTAGCTGATGTTACCTGTTTACAAAAATCTATTTTACAATAGCATCATTATTGTTACTGACATTCAAATTTTTATATGAAGCATTTTTTAATTCAGTAATAGCGCAGTGATTTCTAGTTTTGCTCATAGTACTACAAAACGAGCAACAAGAATAGCTAACAAGCAGCTGCGTTCTACGATGAAGAGCCAAAGAAGCTGGTGCACTTGCCTAATATCGTGAAGCGCACCAGAGAGGACGAAGAAGTGCCGCAACACGCCGTGGCATGGACTCGACTGATGTCTGGAGTAGTGCTGGAGGGAACTGACACGGTGAATCCTGCTGGGCTGTCCATAAATCCGCAAGAGTACGAGGGGGTGGAGATCTCTCCTGAACAGCACGTTGCAAGGCATCCCAGATATCTTAGATAATGTTCATGTCTGGGGGTTTCGTGAGCAGCGGAAGTGTTTAAACTCGGAAGAGTAGCAATTTTGGACGTGTGGAGTGTCCTGCGGAATGCACGGCGGACATGAATGGATGCAAGTGATCTGACACGATGCTTATGTACGCGTCATCTGTCAAAGTCGTACCTAGACGTATCAAAGATCCCATATCACTCCAACTGCACACTCCCCACACCATTACAGAGCCCCCACCAGCTTGAACAGTCCTCTGCTGACATGCAGGGTCCATGGACTCACGAGGATGTGTCCATACCCGTACTCGTCCATCCGCTTGATCCAATATGAAACGAGACTCGTCCGACCAGGCAACATGTTTCCAGTCATCAACAGTCCGCTGTCGGTGTTGACGGGCCCAGGACTGATGTAAGCTTTGTGTCGTGCTGTCATCAAGGGTACACGAGTGGGCCTTCGGCTCCTAAAGCCCATATCGATGAAGTTTTGCTGAATGATTCGAACGCTGACACTTGTCGATGGCCCAGCATTGAAATTTGCACCAATTTCCGGAAGGGTTGAACTTCTGTCACGTTGAAAGCTTCTCTTCAGTCGTCTTTGGTCCCGTTATTGCCGGATCCATTTCTGGTCGCAGCAATTGGAGATTTGATGTCGTACCGGATTCCTGATATTCTCGGTACATTCGTGAAACGATCTGTAAGTAGGCTGTTTATGTTTTCTTATTGGCAACGTTACGTAGCGCTCTGCGTGCTAGTTTGCATTGTTGTCTGCCATTGTAGTGATGGGCAGCGGCAGCTGGATGTGAACAGCACGTAGCGTTGCGCAGTTGGAGGTGAGCCGCCAGCAGTGGTGGATGTGGGGAGAGAGATGGCGGTGTTTTGTAATTTGTCATGAACTGCTATATATATATTATGACTATTAAGGTAAATACATTGTTTGTTCTCTATTAATATCTTTCATTTGCTAACTATCCCTATCAGTAGTTAGTGCTTTCTGTAGTTTGAATCTTTTGTTTAGCTGGCAATAGTGGCGCTCGCTGTATTGCAGTAGTTCGAGTAATGAAGATATTTGTGAGGTAAGTTATTTGTGAAAGGTATAGTTTAATGTTAGTCAGGGCCATTCTTATGTAGGGATTTTGAAAGTCAGATTGCGTTGCGCTAAATAATATTGTGTGTCAGGTTAAGCACAGTCGTGTATAAATTGTTCTAAGGGGACGTTTCAGATCCCCATGTTATCGCTACGTCGGAGATGCTGTGTGCCATCGGTCGTGCGCCGACTATAGCACCACGTTCAGACTGCCACCGTAAGAACACTAACCGATCAAACAACAGCGCCAGACAGTTGTTGTCTTATATTGGCGTTGCGACCACAGCGCCGTATCCTGCCTGTTTACATGTCTCTGTATTTGAATACACATGCCTATACTACACTACTGGCCATTAAAATTGCTACACCAAGAAGAAATGCGGATGATAAACGGGTATTCATTGGACAAATATATTATACTAGAACTGACATGTCATTACATTTTCACACAATTTGGGTGCATAGATCCTGAGAAATCAGTACCCAGAACAACCACCTCTGGACGTAACAACGGCCTTGATACGCCTAGGCATTGAGTCAAACAGAGCTTGGATGACGTGTACAGGTACAGCTGCCCATACAGCTTCAACACGATACCACAGTTCATCAAGAGTAGTGACTGGCGTACTGTGACGAGCCAGTTGCTCAGCCACCATTGACCACACGTTTTCAATTGGTGAGAGATTCGGAGAATGTGATGACCAGGGTAGCAGGCGAACATTTTCCGTATCCAGAAAGGCCCGTACAGGACCTGCAACAAGCGATAGTGCATTATCCTGCTAAAATGTAGGGTTTCGCCGGGATCGAAAGAAGGGTAGAGCCACGGGTCGTAACACATTTTAAATGTAACGCCCACTGTTCAAAGTGCCGTCAATGCGAACAAGAGGTGACCGAAAAGTGTAACCAATGGCACCCCACGCTATCATGCCGGGTAATACGCCAGTATGGCGATGACGAATACACGCTTCCAATGTGCGTTCACGGCGATGTCGCCATAGATGCGACCATCATGATGCTGTAAACAGAACCTGGATTCATCCGCATAAATGACGTTTTGCCATTAGTGCACCCAACTTCGTCGTTTAGTACACCATCGCAGGCGCTCCTGTCTGTGATGCAGCGTCAGGGGTAACCGCAGCCATGGTCTCCGAGCTGATAGTCCATGCTGCTCCAAACGTCGTCGAACTGTTCTTGCAGATGCTTGTTGTCTTGCAAACGTCCCCATGTGTTGACTCGGGGATCGAGACGTGGCTGCACGTTCCGTTACAGCCATGTGGATAAGATGCCTGTCATCTCGACTGCTAGTGATACGAGGCCGTTAGGATCGAGCACGGCGTTCCATATTACCCTCCTGATACCACCTATTCCATATTCAGCTAACAGTCATTGGATCTCGACCAACGCGAGCAGCAATGTCGCGATACGATAAACCGCAATCGCGATAGGCTACAATACGACCTTTACCGAAGGCGGAAACGTGATGGTACGCATTTCTCCTTCTTACACGAGGCATCACAACAACGTTTCACCAGGCAACGCCGGTCAAATGGTGTTTGTGTATGAGAAATCGGTTAGAAATATTCCTCTTGTCAGCACGTTGTAGGTGTCGCCACCGGCGCCACCCTTGTGTGAATGCTCTGAAAAGCTAATCATTTGCATATAACAGCATCTTCTTCCTGTCGGTTAAATTTCGCGTCTGTAGCACGTCATCTTCGTGGTTTAGCAACTTTAATGGCCAGTAGTGTAGTTTCTTTGGCGCTTCAGTGTATGTATTTCAACAGCGCGTTTTGGGAATTAGCTTGCTTTTGCAGTGCACGTGTAGAGTAGTCGCTTCGCGTGTTCTTAATGACGTCACGCACTTTCGCCAGCACTCTGCGCGGAAAGCCAATATGGTATATCCTGAGATATAGAGACAATCTAAGGAAACTAACGTCATCATAGCGATAGATAATTTTGCGGATGCTGCCAACGATGGGTTGTGAGCCGGCCGCGGTGGTCTAGCGGTTCTGGTGCTGCAGTCGGGAACCGCGGGACTGCTACGGTCGCAGGTTCGAATCCTGCCTCGGGCATGGGTGTGTGTGATGTCCTTAGGTTAGTTAGGTTTAAGTAGTTCTAAGTTCTAGGGGACTTATGACCTAAGATGTTGAGTCCCATAGTGCTCAGAGCCATTTGAACCATTTTTGATGGGTTGTGAGCAATAAAGATAAGATAAAGTCACGTGGCATGAATGGCTGGGAGACACCAAAGAGCAGGTTCAGCTGTCTAATTCGAAAGAATTTTTTATCCTCCGCGGTACGCCCCGATAGCTGAATGGTTACCGGCACGGTAGCTCAGCGTGTTCGGTCAGAGCGCTAGCTGCCCTCTGTAATAAAAAAAAAACTCAAGTAATGGATCAACAACGAACTCAAACGGGTGTCTTTCGACGTCCGCCCAGAGCAGATGCTACGAACAAAATGAGATTTAAAAAAAAAAATGGTCAGCGTGACTGATTGCCGTCCTAAGGTACCCGGGTTCGATTCCCGGCTGGGTCAGGAATTTTCTTCGGTCAGAGACTGGGTATTGTGTTGTCTTCATCATCATTTCATCCCCATCCGGCGCGCAGGTCGGTCAATGTGGCGTCGAATGTAGTGAGACCTGCACCAAGGCGGCCGGACCTGCCCCGAAAGGGGTCTCCCGGCCAACAATGACGTCAAACGCACATTTCCGTTTTACCCTCCGCGCTCGCAGGCGGGGAGAGGGCGAAATCCGGTGGCGGTGTGTAGTCTACTCCTCTGCAAGAGCACCAGGTGAGCAGCCGAGATTAGCGTTCCCAACGGACAGAGGGATCACCATAAACAGCGTCGCATGCCCTCATTCTATGAGACATTCCGGGAAGATTTGGAATTAAATCCAGGATACTGGCGTAAAGACGGGTGGTCAGGTACGTCACGCCACCGCCCCTCCTGGGAAATATGACAACAGCGCACGGCGCACCCGGATGGTCACCCATCCGCCTACTGACCCCGCCCGACCTTGCTTAACCTCGGCGATTTGACGGAAGCCGGTGTATCCGCCTCGGCATGCACGTTGACAAACCTAAGTCAACTGTTCTGGACATCCTGCCTCTGTTGTTTGTGCTGGGACGTGTAAGTGACTCCTACACTTCTGTCAACAGCCACGCCGACGTCATGGAGTGTGTGTGTGGAGCTGCGTCCAGCTCACGGACGTTAACGCAAACAAACAAGGCCGACTACTTTCTCTTACATTCATTTATCTATTTTACCGCACGGCGAAATATCTAGTTACCCATAATCGACCATTATATTCTAATTTACGCTTGCATTGTTAAGCGAGACATCAGATGTTTTAGAGCAGTTATATGTATCACACTTGCGTTACAATTACAGGTTCCTCTCCCTGTGAAATGGATACGTTCCGCACTACGAAATGATCGGTACGATCTCAGTATTTTAGCTTAAGTGCTAACTTGAACTGCCAGATAACAACTTTATTACATTTATTGCCCCGTTACCTGCAACTAGAATGCTAATACCGGTACGCTATACTGCGCACGTCGGATATGAAATTAAGTCGTAATACATGAAAAGGTCGTTGGTAGTTTTGTCTTCATAATTTAAATCTATTTAAAGTTAATACCGGGTTAATATAATAGATAAAACTGATCTCAAAACGCTCACATCGCTCATTTATGTTAACCGAGGAATTTAGCGGGAAACATTTCTTCCTGTTCTTCTCTTTCTGACGTCATTAACTTCGTAAACCGTAATCTTTCAAGGCCGGAAGTGTCACACATCCTAAAATACTCAGGGCTATTACGCCGTGCTTGGACAATTTTTTGATGAAACCCAACGTTCCAGCTCTGTCGGCGGATGCTATCTTCATGAACAGGGGGCTGAAGCTTTTTCGAAGGTCCGATACACACCCTGGATAGCTGCTAGAGGCGGCAAAATAGCCTACCTGGAACAAATAACCGGTTATTAAGTATTCACGTTGAGCGAAATAAGGGCTTACCGGTGTGAAGCAGTTATTTCATTAATTGTCAATACATATACATCTACATCTACATCCATACTCCACAAGCCACCTGACAGTGTGTGGCGGAGGGTACCCTGAGTACCTCTATCGGTTCTACCTTCTATTCCAGTCTCGTATTGTTCGTGGAAAGAAGGATTGTCGGTATGCTTCTGTGTGGGCTCTAATCTCTCTGATTTTATCCTCATGGTCTCTTCGCGAGATACACGTAGGACGGAGCAATATACTGCTTGACTCTTCGGTGAAGGTATGTTCTCGAAACTTTAACAAAAGCCAATACGAGCTACTGCGCGTCTCTCCTGCAGAGTCTTCCACTGGAGTTTATCTATCATCTCCGTATCGCTTTCGCGATTACTAAATGATCCTGTAACGAAGCGCGCTGCTCTCCGTTGGATCTTCTCTATCTCTTCTATCAACCCTGTCTGGTACGGATCCCACACTGCTGAGTAGTATTCAAGCAGTGGGCGAACAAGCGTACTGTAACCTACTTCCTTTGTTTTCGGATTGCATTTCCTTAGGATTCTTCCAATGAATCTCAGTCTGGCATCTGCTTTGCCGACGATCAACTTTATATGATCATTCCATTTTAAGTCACTCCTAATGCGTACTCCCAGATAATTTATGGAATTAACTGCTTCCAGTTGCTGACCTATTTCGTAGCTAAATTATAAGGGATCTATCTTTCTATGTATTCGCAGCACATTACACTTGTCTACATTGAGATTCAATTGCCATTCCCTGCTCCATGCGTCAATTCACTGCATCGTCACCTCTTCCCGCTAATGCCAACGTGGGGTCAAGTGCCATAATATCGTGGTCACTACTTGCCTTTCCCTCTCTCATTGTCTTACCGCCAATAATGAATACGTTGGCCACACGATGATCGTAAAGCTATAGAACTAACTGGTGTGTAACTGGTAATATTGCATTGCACGCCTTCTTTTTTGCGGATGAATGTACTTTTGAACGGTCCCGCTCTTCTGGTCACAGATAAATCACAGTGACCCTACGATTTTCGTAATTTCATGAAATTAACTGACGGAATAACATGTTGTTTCCAAAGATATGCAAGTACTGTAAGGTTACTGATACCGGAAAACTGGATAACTGTAGTCCATTCTTGTTTCATTTGTCGAAGACACTACAAGGATAGTTTCCGACGGTGTACAAATTATTTCACTATTTTGGATAACGAGTCCATGAACTGTGATTTATGTGACGAGAAGTTACCCTACAAGTTGTGTACGACGATTAAAAAAAATTAAGTAAGTAATGAAAAACTCTTGAATATAATGACGGAGTTGCTTCAGGGCACAAAGACAACAGAAATTAAGCTTCGACTTTTGCCTAAGTAACCTATTAATCATAACTGGAAAAACGATTATTAAAAATTTAAGTTTTAATAGTGTAATAAAATGTTCGGGCACTCTACCTTTGAAACTAACTTTCTGAAGTTGCTTAGATAACTTCATTTCAAATTAGGTCACGATCCCCATCTTATGGGAAACACCGATAACCTCTTCAACAGAATTAACTGAAAGGTTCTGGAAATATACTCAGCTCAAGATTGCTACATATACATAGGTTAGCTCAGAACTACTACGTGTTCTGTAACTGCTACACCCGTACCACAACCACAATCGCAGTAATTTAGATGAAATTCAGAGGGAAACTGTCAGTGCATTTGGTAGTAGGAATTATTTTTAGTTGTTATTTATAACTGTTATAACTAACCGTTACCGAAAGTTAACCGTGATAACTGATACGGCAAACTAACCGTTGAGCTACTGACAAGTACAATTCCATTTCCGCGTTCTCCCCCGCATCGGCGTGACGTCACACGTTGTGATGGTTCAAATGGCTCTGAGCACTATGGGACTTAACATCTGAGGTCATCAGTCCCCTAGAACTTAGAACTACTTAAACCTAACTAACCTAAGGACATCACACACATCCATGCCCGAGGCAGGATTCGAACCTGCAACCGTACCGGTCGCGCGATTCCAGACTGAAGCGCCTAGAACCGCTCGGCCACAACGGCCGGCTACACGCAATTGGCCGTTGTCAGGTGCTGCCGCCCGCTGTTGCCATGGCACCATGATGGCGGAATAGTATACAAACTAGTACACACCTTCTTCAGAAGCTGAATAAAATATCCTTCCGATTACAATTATTAGCTTGTTTAGTAATGTGTTCTAGAATGAATGTTTTCCCGCTGAGATAGAAACACCGCTAAAGGCAGACATGATAAGATCA
The DNA here is from genome assembly GCF_023864275.1 of Schistocerca cancellata. Taxonomy (NCBI): domain Eukaryota; kingdom Metazoa; phylum Arthropoda; class Insecta; order Orthoptera; family Acrididae; genus Schistocerca; species Schistocerca cancellata. Next base: position 7,113,561 of record NC_064628.1, on the reverse strand, counting down.
CGGTAACGTACAGGACTGTACAAAATCCAAAGTTTCCCTGCGTTTCATTAAGACGTAATTGACCGCATAGGAAAGATCTTAATGGAACGGAAACCGCTGTAATCTACAAATCCATCTGGAAGATGCAAGAACGCCTAAAGACAGCCAAGGATGCTCGAAAACCGCCGGAAAAAAGTGAGAATTTAAAGGATATCGCGTAGTTGTGGAGACACGAACGTAGATACTATTAAAATACCGGTCAAAAACTGCGAGGAGGACACAAGGGCAACTGTAGAAGAGAAGGAACAGGTAGACCAGCTTTTGCGGAACATGCTTTGTTGCTAGGAAACCATCGGTTTCGATTTGATGAGCCTCGGGTAATGATAGCCACAAAGGATACTGTGAAAGGCTAGACATAGACTTCATAGAGACTACTAGGCAACCTAGCAATTTCAGTAGGAAGGAAGAGTGTGTACAACTGGATGATATGTGGATTTAGTTGTTGAACAAGATGTGTATCAGTCTTCAACTAAAGGGTGATATCACCAGCGGACGATAGTATCTAGGATATAAACCTTTATTTCTGAGCAAATAAAGTACATTGGTTGTTAAAAGGAGGAAAAATATTATCTGTTTTAGTTAACTATTTTATTTTAAAAGATAATTTTATTCCTTTTAGCAATATTTAACAAACAATGGTCATTCCTTCTCGCGCCCGTCGGCCGTCGTAATTTAATATATTATTATTATTATACAAATTTGGCCGTTAAAGACCGTGAAAACAGTTATTTCTTGCGCTTCTGGGAAGTCTTCTTTCTCTCAGTCCACACTTCTTTCATTCTTGCGCTGAAGGCGGCTTTTCTCTCTTCAGACCATTTAGTTCCACAAGTCTTCTTAATTTTCACACCGAAACCCGTGAATAAATTCAGTTTTTTTCTACAAAGGTTTCTGTTAAATATTGTTTCCTGATCTATGTCCATTTCTTTTAGATCTCTTTCTGTGTTGATAAACCATAAATTTTTATTTTTTAGATTTGCGATGTACGAAAATATTTGTTTTGTAAGCCTATTCGGGTTCATCCTCATGATGTGAGCATAAAAGGAGCATCTTCTTTTTCTAATTTCGTCTGTAATTTTTCTGCACTTCGTATACACTTCTTTGTTGCTTTTTAGTCTGTATACAGGCTTGCCTTGATCATCTGTTATTTTCCTGTGTCCAAGAATTGTCCTCACAATTCTTCTTTCACGATTTTCTATCTGTTCTGCGTATGTAAAATTTGCCAGTGTTTCTGATGCATATAGTATCTGCGGTCTAATGACAGTCTGGTAGTGTCTGAGTTTAATGTTTTTGGATATACATTTTTTTGAATACACTTGTCTGCAGTAGTGAGTTGCTGTCTCTAGTTTTTGTATTCTAGCCCTGCAGGCTGGATGACCTTTTGCCAAAGGCCGAATTAGTTCACCAAGATATTTAAAATGTTTAGATACCTGTATTTTCCCGTATTTCGTAGTTATTTTCTTTGGTTGATTTTTGATATTTGTAATGATTTCCGTCTTTTCAAATGAAATTTGCAAGCCTGCTTTTTCAGCAGTTTCTTTAAGTAATTCTATCTGTTTTATTGTGTCTTTTTGTGTGTAAGCTAAACAGGTGATATCATCAGCGAAGGCAAAACAGTTGGTTTCAATGGCTTTGTAGCACTTCCCTCCAATTTGGACTTTCTCAACTCCATGTTTTTGCGTGAGTTTTCTCCATTCCGCTATGACTTTATCCAGAACACAGTTGAAGAGTACCGGGGACAGCGCATCTCCTTGTCTGACGCCGGTTTTGACCTCGAAATGCCGTGAAATTTCTCCTTGGACTTTTACTTTTGATGTTGTATTTGTTAATGTTTCTTTGATTATGGTGATTGTTGTTTCATCTATTTCATATTCTCGAAGTGTTTTGATGAGTGTGTCCCTATCGATTGAGTCAGAAGCTTCTTTGAAATCAATGAATTTTATGAAATATTTCTTGCTCCTTGTAGATAAATAGTTCAGTGTTGTTTTGAGGTTAAAAATTTGTTCGGCGCAGGATCTTCCTGGTCTGAAGCCAGCTTGATATTCTCCAAGTTTTCCCTCTATAATTGGTGAGACACGATTGAGCAGGGCTTTTGATAGAATTTTGTATGGGACTGGGAGAAGCGATATTCCACGATAGTTGTTAACATCCCTTTTGTCACCTTTTTTAAACAAAGGGTGAATTAGGGCAGTTTTACAGTGACTTGGGATTTTCTTAGTTTCCCATACTTGTTCAAGATCTTTGTGTAGTGCTTCTACTGATGTTTCTCCCCCAAGCTTGAGCATTTCTGCTGTAATTGTGTCTTCTCCACATGCTTTCCTGTTTTTGAGATTTTTGATTATGTTTGTGATTTCCTCTCGTGTCGGAGGTGTTGAATGTGTTGGTAATTTTTATGGTTGCGTAAAACTGAGAGTCTGGATGGGTTGTTTGGCAGTTTAGGAGTGTCTCAAAATATTCAGCCAGGATTTCACAGTTTTCAGTATTGTTGGTGGCGAGAGTCTTATTATTTCTCATAAGGTTTAGGCAAAGGGACTGGTATCCTCGGAGTTTCTGGTTGAATGTTTTGTACCAAGCTGCCGTGTTGCATTTCTGGAAATTCTCTTCGAATGAGTCCAGTTGTTGTTTTTCATATTGTCTCTTGGTGTTGCGAATAGTTTTCGAGGCATTCTTTCTGGCTTGCTTAAATTCATCAAGGTTGTTTTCAGTTTTATGTGAGTTCCACTTTTTCCAGGCTTTAAGTCTTTCATGCAGAACTTCATTACAGTTGCTGTTCCACCACGGGTGTCTCGGTTTGCTCTTTTTTGGAAAGGTTGTTTCTGTTGCCTCAATCAAGTTGTTCTGAAATTCTTGGAGGTTTTGTGAAGGGGAGAATATCTTTAGTTTTTTCTGAAAATCCTTGAGGTTAGAGTTGGACTTAAGGTTGTAATTTATCAGGGTTAATATATTGTTATTATATAATATATTGCTGTTATTACTATTTTTATTTTGATTGTTGCCGACTTACGTGGTGGGCCTTAATAAAAATGATATTTCATTCAATTTTGATTTACTATTAAATGCTTTTGTGTAGTTCTCCCATTTTTAACAATACTAATCTTCAGTACAAATTATTTGTTACATTAATGAATGTTAGACTCGCTGAATCTTAAAACATGAGCATATAAGTTGAACAATGGAATAAGCTTTTCATATTATTTCCTCAGCTAGTCAGTTCACTTTAAAGCAAAAAATCTTTAGTTATTAATTACAATTGTGTCCCACACACACACACATGAGAGTATTTTTTCTTACCTCCGTTAACCATTGCATTGTAGTCGGAGACCTGGCTCTGGCTCTCGGCTGTTGTACTGAAAATAAGAATCTTAAAGCTACGTATTTTCTGCAACGTCGGGCGGCTGTGGAGAAAAACGTACATTATGTTAATAGCAGGCGAGTATTTCGCTTCCGCTAAATTTAAAAGTTAATATTGCCACGTAATGGCGTCGTTGGCTGCATCGGCTGCTGCGATTGTTGAACTGTAAATTACTCGAATGAGGTTAATTGAAAAGAAGGCGGACATGAAATCAGGATTAGCTCTTACAAATTAAAAGTGCACAATAATATTAAATCAATATATTATCTGCTTAACTAGTACAAATATGCTTACATTTGCCAGCACACGAAAGATGTCCGTCTACACGCAATCAAGACAAGAGAAGAAGTGAAGACGACTAAAAAATTAACAAAAGAGCGTATCTTGTCGTCTCTATAGATCATTTTGTTATATTTCTTTGCACACGAAAGTTACACAGAGAAATTATTATAATATGGAGAAAAATTTATGTTCGCTTGAGCGGCTAGTGTCCACTTATCATTCAAATTTTAAATCTCTCTTTTGTTTAAAAACTGTTTTTTTAAGTCTTTTGTTATTATTATTTCGCTGGGGACGCTATATTCTTAACAGCTTCATAGCACCCTTGTAGTCTATATTTGAGATAAATAAATAATTCCTTTTTTTATCAAATTCAGGGTTACTTTATTTTTTTCTTCCTGCCAGTTAATACAGGGCTATCAGACGGTATGTTACAGGGTATCGTGGTCGGTAGATGAGTACCGTGTGAGAATATTTTGGTAATAAAATTATATTCGAAAATGCTCCGTTTGAATGCTAGTGTCCGTGAAAAGTAGAGGAACCATAGACAATTTGGACCACACAAGCTAGGCAAGGAGTAAAGGAGACGGTATACATTACTGTCCGTAAACACCAGTTTAACTGACTTCCAAAAGCTGTTCAATATGATCACCATTTGTATGTCGACTCTGGCAACAAATGAATTTGACATGGAGGTTCAGTAGCTTGTTTCCCTCGCTCAGTGGAGTGCAGACACACATGTACACTACAGCATTAAAATCATGATATCACAAGATCAGTTTCAAGGCACAGAAATTAGAGTTACATTAGAGCAATGGTTCTCAGTCTTTCTTGCACCGTTACCGCCTGAGCACAATCAGACGTTAGCTAGTACCCCCCCCCCTCCCCACCACCACTATCACATTACCTCCAACTTTAGCACTTAATGAAACTGAGAATGCAATACTTTTATTACAAAACTTTTATTTTTAAAATGATGAAAGATGAATGACATTTAGTTTGTGTGTGTGTTTATTAGAATGAATGACGAAGGAATTTGTGGCGCATCGCAAGTGATACCCACAACTACTTCTCAGAAGAAACCTAACTATCCACGGTGTGGGTAGACACTTGTTACAAAACATGCTTCCCTGCATTACTCCTCTCCACTGCAGCACTTACTTGACCTGCCCACTGCAACTCCCTTTAAAATCAGACAAGTTCAGATGTGTGCACTATGGTTATAGTTCGTAAATCATTTCTTTGCTGCAATCCTCACTTCTGAACTAGTAGATATTGGATAGCTTCGGGCTGGTAATGCTTTGTATCTAATCACTCTAATAATAACATTAATAATGATAATAATAATAATAATAATAATAATAATAATAACCTACATTATGGACAGGTAGACAATTTAAGAAAATTCTTTCTAGAACGAGCAGAAACTAGCAAAATACACAAAGAAATCACTCATATAAATACATCGGCTACACCACTGCAATTTCATAACCACTTCTACAACCCTTTAGATCACATAACATCATTAGATACGAAGAAAGTAAATTGGAAAAAGAAAACACTACATGGCAAGCACCTGTATCATCTAACACAGCCACACATCGATCAAGACGCATCCAACACATGGCTAACAAAAGGCAATATATACAGTGAGACGGAAGGATTCATGATTGCAATACAGGATCAAACAATAAACAACAGATATTACAGCAAGCATATTATTAAAGATCCCAATACCACAACAGATAAATGCAGACTTTGCAAACAACAAATAGAAACGGTAGATCACATCACAAGTGGATGTACAATACTAGCAAATACAGAATACCCCAGAAGACATGACAATTTAGCAAAAATAATACATCAACAGCTTGCCTTACAACATAAATTTATAAAACAACACGTTCCCGCATACAAGTATGCACCACAAAATGTACTGGAGAATGATGAATACAAATTATACTGGAACAGAACCATTATAACAGATAAAACAACACCACATAACAAACCTGACATCATACTCACCAATAAAAAGAAGAAATTAACACAACTAATCGAAATATCCATACCCAATAGAACAAATATACAAAAGAAAACAGGAGAAAAAATTGAAAAATACATCCAACTGGCTGAGGAAGTCAAGGACATGTGTCATCAGGATAAAGTTGACATTACACCAATTATACTATCAACTACAGGAGTCATACCACACAATATCCACCAGTACATCAATGCAATACAGCTACATCCAAACTTATATATACAATTACAGAAATCCGTAATTATTGATACATGTTCAATTACCCGAAAGTTCCTAACTGCAATACAACATATAGCGTACAGTTAATAGGAAGTGACGCTTGATCAAGGTCCACGTCACTTTCCATTTTTAACCAGACTTAACGTCTGAGAAAGTAAGGAAATAATAATAATAATAATAATAATAATAACATAATGTACAGCACTATAGTAGCCCTTATGAAGCTACTGCTGTGTCTTGCTGTCAATTAATTCATTTATCTGTTTCGAAGCGAGTAATGAAGCAATTTCTGGACTACTGCGGGTACTATCTACAACTTGGAGACGAAGTTTTCTTGAGATATTTATCATTTGTTACGTATGTGTCTCACTTTCATCATCAGCAATGTACAGGACGAAACACAGCATATGTGTGTAATGGGTGAAGTATGCGAAGAACTTGTAACCTCCTGCGCATTAATGCTACTAATTGAGAAAAAGTATATTGATAATTCATGTCGTGTCACTGCCAGACACCACACTTGCTAGGTGGTAGCCTTTAAATCGGCCGCGGTCCGTTAGTATACGTCGGACCCGCGTGTCGCCACTATCAGTTATTGCGGACCGAGCGCCGCCACACGGCAGGTCTAGAGAGTCTTCCTAGCACTCGCCCCGGTTGTACAGACGACTTTGCTAGCGATGGTTCACTGACAAAATACGCTCTCATTTGCCGAGACGATAGTTAGCATAGCCTTCAGCTACGTCATCTGCTACGACCTAGCAAGGCGCCATTACCAGTTGCTAGTGATACTGAATCATGTACAGTCAAGAGCGACGCTCATCATTAATGGATTAAAGTTAAGTATTGCACCAGCTACGTCCGTTTTTCTGAATTCTGATTTCCTTGTCCTGTTCCAGAGCTCACGCCAGCCTGCGTGAGCTAAAACGTGTGCCTTTCGGCTTCCTCTAATAACCCGGTGTTTGCTCTCCTGCCAACCGACAACAATTCATATAATCAATATTAGAGCTATACCAAATTCTCTAACAGTAATTAACTTTCGAAAATAATTCAGTTTCGTGACTGAAACAGAATCGAATTTTTTACTTTTTGCCCCTCAGGAAATTTCGTTTTACCCTTTCAGGGGCTAATTACCCCAGATTGGGAACCACTGCATTAGAGATTTATTGAAATTACTGCAACCAGTCGCCTTTTGTTTTGTTCTTCAATTTTTGTTATCCCATTATCGGTTTCGAACCGCCTAGCGATTCATCATCAGATGGTTCGTATTTATTGATTACCTAACGAATTGCTAGGCCAGGGCTTCACAACATACGTGCTTGCGGAGCAAGGTGTGAGCAGCGAGGCGCGAGCACGGAGCAGCGCGAGCACGCTACCCCCACTACCGGACCAGAGCGGAGAGTGGGGAGAGTCACGTGGGGCACACAACAGCTGCCGCCAGTCAATGTAAATCCGCGGCCACCTGCAGAGATATCACTCACGAATTATTGCTGTGACAAATGAAACAAATAAAGAAGAATGTATTAGCTTAGTGTATGCCTCTACATTCGTATTAATTTGTGAAGTATTACACAATAAAAGGTGTCACTGAAGTGTGAGATTCTCGGTTGTCTTGTACTTTTTGCCCTTTACAATTGCGTCTATGTTCGGAGTAATTGTTCTTGTGCATCGCAGGCACAGCGTGCAGTTTACATTTCGATCAGACAATGCGTTTCTCAGTCGCGTCTTCTTACATTTCATTGCAGAGAACACTTATTCACAAACATACGTGGAACCGAACATTGATATTATTGTAGCCGCCAGTTTGTGCAAGTGAGGAAATCAATCCTGAGGGAAGTGTCAGTAAAATTCCTAAATGTTTTTCTTGTTCTGAAATTTGTCTCTGTATTCTCTGTCACACTGCAGGTCAATAATTTCTAGTTGCAGCTCAGGACGAATCTCTTCAATATTCGCTGAATATGGAGAGGAGAACAGATCAGAATCATTATCTAGTGCTGTCAGATCTTGAAAGCGTTGATCAAATTCTTCCTTAAGGGCAACTAAACTATGTGAATAACGTTCACAGTCTTTGTGAACATCTTGCATGGATGATAATTTAGGAAAATGAGCTAGATTTCCTGTTTCCAGCTGACTCACCTAAAGTGTCAATTTCATTTTAAAAGCTCGTATTCGATTAATGAAATGAGTAATTAGCAGATCTTTACCTTGTAGTGAAATGTTCAAAGCATTCAGATGGCTAGTTAAATCTGCTAAGAACGCGGGATCACATTTCCATGAAGGCTCTTTCAATTCAGGAACACACATGTTATTTATTTCCATGAACATATTTATCTCATCTAATAGGCAAAAATTCGATTTAATAATTCGCCATGACTAAGCCTGCGGACTTCGCAGTAATAAGGCAGGCTACCATACTAGCTTTCTACATCCTCAAGAAAGCTTTTAAATTGTCTGTGTTGTAGCCCATGCTTCCTTATATAATTGGTTGTACGAACAACCACACTCATCACATTTTTTAGAGCGATACTCTTTGCACATAAGTTTTCCTGGTGGATCACACAGTGAACGCCCCTTATTTCATTCGGCACGGTCAGTTTTTGCATTTTCTCCTTCAACAGCACAACGAAACCTGATTTTTTCCCTGTCATCGCTGGTGCACCGTCTGTAGACACTGAAACTAAAGAATTCCACGACAATCCTATATTTTCAACACTTTCTTCAACACTACTTAAAATATCACCTCCGGTTGTAGTGTTGTTCATGGCTACTACATCGAGGAGCTCCTCCCTCACCTGAAGATCTCTATTAACACCTCTAATAAATATAGCAAGCTGCGCTGTTCCAGTGATATCAACACTTTCGTCCAGAGCTAGAGAATACGCCATAAAATCTTTATAGATATTTGCAAGCTGGCTCTGGACGTCGTCTGCCATGTCCTATATGTGACGCATAATGGTAATGTCAGATAACGGCACAATCCGAAACTGTTCAACTTGAGATGGACACAAATGTTCCGCTGCAACTACCAAACATCTTTTATTAAATCGCCATCAGTGAAGGGGCGCAGGGATTTTGCTAAAAACAAAGCAATTTTGTAGCTCACTCTGAGAGCTGCCTCAGTTGATTTTTCTTTGTCATCCAGATCTTCTTCGGATAGCTTCCTTTTAAGTTTAATAACTTCCTGTGCACGATCTGGTCCATCACAGTTTCCACTTCCGTAGTCTTTCGCGTGGTACGACATTTAATGTCGCTGCAAATTAAATTTCCTAAAAAATTTAGCGTTTTGTGACATACTAAACATTTTGCAACACCATCTTTTTCTGTAAACAGATACAATTCCTCCCAATGGGGGTTGAACTGCGAAAGCGTGGTTGGGGTTACACAACGGCGACTTGACATGATTCTGAACCAGCGAAGTGACTGTTAGAGCTGATCGTAGTACTTTAAACGTTACACAGTCGGCGCGATTTCAATAGGCAAGCTGCGGCCCTATCCAAACGTGCGCGCGCATTTCCCCTCCCTCCCCTCCCTCCCTACTCCGCGACCTAGCACCTGCTCGCGAGCACGTGCCTGAGCAGACGCGAGTACTCGCGCTCAAAACCGGCAGTTGTTATGCCCTGCGCTAGGCAATTCGAAACCGATAATGGGATATTAAGAATTGAAGAACAAAACAAAAGGCGATTGGTTGCAGTAATTTCAAGAAACCATTATTGATTACAGTCGCAGTGATCCTTATCCATAATGAATAAAAGATTTAGAGTTGCTTTTTTCTAATTTCACATATCGTTTACGTAAGTAGACATAAAAAAGCTTGAACAATGTAATGAAATACTGTCTGCAACATCCGAACAAAAGCGGGAAACTTGATGTGAAAAACACTGTTCATTGTAATGTTTTTTTAGTGGATTATATTTTAGGACTAAAATCCTATCGTTGATGCTGAAATGCTTTCTTGCTTACAGATGACGCGCTGTACTTCCCACATAATTATTATAAAATAAATAACCTAGCGTGGATTAAATTTTTAGAGATCAGACCAATAGCCGAGGAAATATAGTAGATTAAAAAATTGTATATTTCGTAGCCTTAAGTAATCAGTTATGATGTGAGTATATACTTTCATCAGAAAAAGAAACTGCCCAACACAAAAGAGCAAAATTTAGAAGCTAAAAAACAAAATCAAAGTTTAGTCTCCACTAAATCATTGCAGTGGCACTTTAGCACCACTTCCAAGTGTTATTGTCGTTTTTCACAAACTAGTTTCAATGGAATTGTTATTTTATTAATCGGTTCCTCGACGTTTCGCTTCCTAGCACGCTGCCCACACTGCTGAGCAACAGATGAGCCACAACTACGTTCCCACTAGCTTGATAACAAATCAAAGTTTAATTCGGGGTTCTCATTAGTTTGGGACATTTCAATCAGGCAGCTGTTGCCCTGTGCAGCACTCGAGGCATAAATTGAATCGTACGGACTTTATAGTTTAATTAGTCCGCTCTCGCTGTGGTTGGACGCGAAAGAGTTAGCGCAGTACTGCCGGGAGCAGTGCGTTACCGGTTGATACTCAGCCTTGAACGAATTACGATGCATATTCAAAATTACTCAGCGTTTCGTCGTAAACCAAGAGCTAACTAATCATTAGAGATTGCTCCAGGTATTACTCCTTGTGAATCACAACGGCTATTACAACACGAACAGTTTCATTAAGCTGCGTACATTTATTAGAAAGTATCTGTCGCGGAGGTAGCATAAGGAACGGAAAGCAGGTGCTGCCTTAGGAAAAACGACTGCGCAAACATATTCACTTTCTATCTACGGCAGGCACCTACTTACACTAACCGTTCTGGCATTTGTGACTGTGAGCAATTCAACAGTATTATCTCAAAATGACGATGGAGTAACCGGTTGAGGGTGAGTCGTTTTGTTCTGGAGTTTTGAAGGAACTGAAGTACGGTAACTACATTAGTAATATATTTTTTCGCAGTTTTTTAAATAAAGTAATACTCCACGAATTGTACGCATTTGCATATAGCGATAAACATTTTGTAGATCTCCGTGTAACTAAGCTCCTTTCCACAAAATAATTAATACATTCTTTTGGAATTGCTAACAAAAGCAGAAAACAGTCCACACCACCATACTAATTTATGTTTCAAGTAGACTTACCATACACATAAACTGCGGTTTATTTTAGGGCATTATGGTTGTCATAACTCATAGAACTCTAGATTTTTGCATAACAGCTCTCAATTTTTCACAAAGCTCTTGGAAATTAACAATGGTTCACATCCCAAACTGCGCGTGATTTAGGCCTACATATAGCTAAAAATTTATATTTTTTAACTCAAAAATGGTTCAAATGGTTCCAGGCTGAAGCGCCTAGAACCGCACGGCCACACCGGCCGGCTTTTTGAATTTCCTAACGGATAGCACTAAACGTACACACAGGGATAACTATTATATTATCATCCTGAAGCGAAAGTACTGTAAAAATTCTCATTGAAAATTTTCGTAATTCTCCGCCTACTTATTATACAATTTCAGCTGCATTATTTGTTCGCTCAAAAAACAGAAACGTTATGAAGTGATTACGGTACTTCTATTCTTTTTCCGACTAACGCAGCGTTCCAGGAATTCCCATCTTGTTTCAACCTCTTCACTACACAGTAGCACTTGCGCCTTTCTTTCTCAATTATTTGTTGGATATATTCCAATCTCTGTCTTCTCCTGCAGTTTTTACCCTCCACACCTTTCTGTAGTAGCACGGAAACTATTCTCTGATGTCTTAACACATATTCTATCCTCCTGTCCCTCCCTGTTGGCCGAGTTTTCAGTATATTCCTTTCGTCGACGATTCTGCAGAGAACCTACCCGTTCCTATTGTTACCACTTCACCTAATTTTAAACATCTATCTACAGCAACATATCTCACATGCTTTAATTCCTATTTTTCATAAGGCGCTCATAAAAATACTGTCTACATTTCACTGGGATGTAAGAAAGGTTACATGCATGCTTCACTAAATGGAGCTTGTATATTATTATCATTACTATTATTAGCGAATGTCCCCATTGGAGAACGATAAGCAGGTAATTTTCAGTCTTTCTGAAGGTTCTTCTTATTTTCCCAGTATTTCTCTATTTTTCCCCAAAGGCCTTCTTTCTTCCTTCGTTCCACTTTGGTCGGTATGAATAAACTTCCGCTTGTCAGTTTTGCTTCTGAATGTATCGCTGTCTGATGTGTTTGTTACGTCAATTTTTGTTTTTGTCAAATCCTTAACTTCAGTTATCCAAAATGCTTTAAGTGATGCCACATACCCAATATACATGTAGTTAGTCTGTTTCCAAGTAATCTGTCTAGATCTGTATAGGACTTCATTCGTCTCTTTCTTATGTCAGTTTAGATGTTTGATACTTTTTCTGTTTTCTCGATGATCTGTAATCTGTATAATATTATATACACAGAAGGTGTGTATATCGGACCACAAATCAGAAAATTGTTGATCGATGAGAGTTTTGATGCTAAACTCAATGTTGTTTAGTAACATGGTTCGACTTCCATAGTGACTGAAATGTTGGACAACTACAATAAAATGTTATTTTGTATCACAAAATAACTTAAAAAGCATATTCTACATTCGCAACTTGAACATTGCTGTTTAGTACACTGGAACAATTCAATGAGGAGCGATTACTGATTGTCTTCCTTTACAGGGACTAATGTAATATCGTAAGGAAGAAAAGTATTAACATCCTATTCCTCCAAATAAATTCTGATTGGTGGTGTATGTGGATTTTTGTGTAATATGATGATTGTTTTAATGTTTGTAAATGTTTATGAAATTTGCTGTTTATATTATTCAGCTTTTTCTACATAATGGGAACACACCACCTGACGAAAAAGTAAAAGTACCCAGCTGAAATTTTCAGACGTCAGTGTAATTTCTCACACATACAAACCTTCATCTACATCTACAGCTACATTGATACTCTGTAAATCACACTCAAGTGACTGGTAGAGGGATCATCGAACCACCTTGGCAATAATTCTCCGTTGTTCGAATCTTGTACAGCACGCATAAAAAAACGAACACCTGTCTCATTCCGTGTGAGCTCTGATTCCAATCTTTTATTACGATGATCGTTGCTTCCTATGTAAGTAGGTGTCAACAAAATATTTTCGCTTTCGGAGGAGAAAGTTGGTGAGAAGATTCTTCACAAGGATAAATGCCTTTGTTTTAATTATGTCCAGCCCAAATCCTGTATCACATCAGTGACACTCTCTCCCCAGGTTCTCGATAATACAAAACGTGCTGCTCTTCTTTGAACTTTCTCGACTTACTCCATTAATCCTATGTGGTAAGGATCCCAGACTGCGCTGCACTACTCATAAAGAGACGGACAAGCGTTGTGTAGGCACTCCCTTTATCAGATTTGTTATATTTTCTGTGTTCTGCTAATAAAACGCAGTCTTTAGTTTACCTTCCCCACAACATTACATTTTCTATCTGTTTTTTCTAAGTTAAGTCGTTGGTAATTGTAATTCCTAGATATTTAGTTGAATTTACGGCCTTTAGATTTGACTGACGCATCGTGTAACCGAAGTTTAACGGCTTCCTTTAAGCACTCATGTGAACGACGCCACACTTTTCATTATTTAGGGCCAACTGCCAATTTTCGTACCATACAAATATCTTTTCTAAATAGTTTTCCATTTTTTTTATCTTCTGGTGACTTTACTAGACCATAAATGACAACTTCATCTGTAAAGAATGTAAGACAGTTGCTCAGATTGTCTGCTAAATAATTTATAGAGATAAGGAACAGCAGAGGGCCCATAACACTAGCTTTGAGTTCAAATGGCTCGGAGCACTATGGGACTTAACATCTGAGGTCATCAGTCCCCTAGAACTTAGAACTACTTAAACCTAACTAACCTAAGGACATCACACACATCCACGCCCGAGGCAGGATTCGAACCTGCGACCGTAGCAGTCGCTCAGTTCCAGACTGAAGCGCCTAGAACCGCTCGGCCACCGTGGCCGGCACTAGCTTTGGGAACGCAAGAAATCGCTTCTGTTTTACTCTATGACTTTCCGTCAGTTACTACGAATTGTGACGTCTCTGACAGGAAATAACGAATCCAGTCATACAACTGAGACGATATTCCATAAGCATGGAATTTCACAACGAGCCGCTTGTGATATACAGTGTCAAAAGCTTTCTGGAAACCTCTTGTCGGTAGCAGTCGTGTGAGTAAAGAGTTAGTTGGGTTTCACAAGACCGATATTTTCTAAATTCGTCTTGTCTGTGTGTCAATAGACCTTTCTCTTCAGCGTAATGCATAATGTTCGAACACAATATATGTTCCGAAATTCTGATGCATATCGACGTTAATGACATGGGCATATAATTTAGTGGATTACTCCTACTGCCTACCTAGAATAATGGTATTGAAACGTCCCCTTTTGAAGAATTGTATACGAGACTGTGCTTAAACTGACACACAATATTTTTAGCGCAACGCAATCTGACTTTCAATAATCCCTACAAAAGAATGACCCTGACTAACATTAACCTATACCTTTCACAAATCGCTTACCTCACAAAAATCTTGGTTACTCGAACTACTGCAATACAGCGAGCGCCACTACTGCCAGCTAAATAAAAGATTCAAACTACGGAAGGCACTAACTACTAATAGGCATAGTTAGCAAATGAAAGATTTTAAAGAGAACAAACAATGTATTTACCTTAATAGTGTTGAAAAACCATAATATACATGTTCATGACATCCAGTCTTACAAATTTCCAAACTCCGCCATCTCTCTCCACACATCCACCACTGCTGGCGGCTCACCTCCAACTGCGCAATGCTACGCGCTGTTCACATCCAGCTGCCGCTGCCCAACACTAAAATGGCAGACAACAATGAAACTAGCCACAGACTGCACACAGCACAGCCAGTGATTTTCATACAGAGCGCTATGTGGCGTTACCAATAAAAAAACCTAAACAGCCTACTTACAGTATGAACTGTGTAACTTGCCAGTCTTTGGGTGCGGACCTTCCATCGAGCGAGCGGATGTATGCGACTGTTAAGTACGGAGCTATTGCATCAGCAAACTCCGAAAGGTACATATTTGTATAAAATCTGGACTGGAAGAATTGCTTTCATGATGTGGTTTAAGATGATCCACTACTCCGACGATATATACTTCTCAGTTACTCTGTTCCTCGGTGGGTATGTAAATGATTTTTTGCAATTTTATGTGAGCCGGCCGCTGTGGACGAGCGGTTCTAGTCGCTTCAGTCCGGAACCACGTTGTTGCTACGGTCGTAGGTTCCAATCCTGCCTCGAGTATGGATGTGTGTGATGTCCTTAGGTTAGTTCGGTTTACGTAGTTCTAAGTCTAGACTCTTGACCTCAGATGTTAAGTCCCGTAGTGCTTAAGGGGCTCCGGAACGCCCTATACTTGCAACGTTAAAATAACGCTTATAAATTACATCTTTCCTCACAAAGTATTTGAGGTAGGAAGTTGAACTTTTTACAGATTATTTATTGGAATATGGGCTACAACTTAACACAGGGATTTTACAAAATTTTAGTTCAGTTATTAAAGATGATTTTTTTTTCAATTTAATGAAAATTCACAACATTTCTTTGCAATTTTTTTATTTATATATTCAAAAATATACTGTTTTTTGGAAAAAGGCTGTGTTAAATTATGCAGAAGGTACTGTGTAACATTTGCTGAAAGTTTGAAACAAATATGTTTGGAAGATCCTTAGAAAACATGTAATTAGTATGAGAAAATAAAAGTTTTGGGAATCGAGCGACAAAGATTGGATTAACTTTTTAGTGCATTCCATGTCCATAGGATGGATTATCTTCATCCTCTGCAAACTCCTCCTCCAGCTTCCTCTTGTTCCTCCTCCTGTTTACTTTTGCTTGTATTTCTAGTCTCTTTACAGCCCTGTCTGCAGCCCGAAGGCGTTCCTTGTCTAAAGCAAGCATCGCTCGTACCATGTTAGAACCTATCTTCATTCCCATATTTCTAAATACCTTGCACCTTACAATGTTGCCATCATTGAAAGTCGCAACAGCATCATACACACCAAAGTGAAGTGTTTCTATTCCAACAAATACAGTCTTGGGGATTCTCGACCATATAACACTATTTACACTTTCATTGGGGTTTTGAGTTTTTCCGTGAATACACTTTTTCAACAGTTCAGGTGCTGCTAAGTCTCTGAAAATAGGTTTAGCCACAACACATACTTTATCTCACATCACTAAAATGTACCTGATGAACACGGACGTTAATAATAACACCATTTGAAAGCAGTTAAATAGCGCCACAGTGGGTCACGCCCATGTAGAACACATTTCAAAAAAAATTTAAAAATAGTTGTAGTCTTCGGAATTGACTAAATTATATATCTATTAAAAGGTGATAGTCTGCAGGTTCAGAAAACGCAAAAAAGTAAAAATTGAAATTTTCATGATTTTGAGCCTTTCCGGAGCCCCTTAAGGCCATTTGAACCCTATTTTTTTTTTTTTTTCTGTGACAGGCAGAAAGGTCATGAGCGTGCGTTAATGTTGCTCGTGTTTACAGTTCTTACCAGATCTGGTACACAATGTTAGATGTTGCGTGGCCAGAGCGATGGGTACAGAGGTGCTACTTACTCCAGTGACACAGTGTTATCAGCACCTGAAAGACTTGAAAGAGGCGCCTTTGTGGGTCTCCATTTGCTGGGTTGGTGCAACACACACTAAGAAGTACAAATAGAAACATAAAAAAGAGGTGTGCGTAAAAGTTTACTGTGAAGAACATGAGAAATGAGTAATGCTGCAGGACATCAAAAAATTAGACCAAAACTATCAGTGTCGGACGCAGAAAAACAACGATGTGCTAGCAGGCGGCATTTCCCGACGTAAGCGAGAAATCGAGCGAAGATCACCACCACTGACGATAGTTTACCTCAGTAAAGCGAAACGCGTATGGTATAACTTCCCAGCCGTTTATGCCGGCTTATGCTCGGTACTGGTCATTTGACCGAAGCTAGTAGCAAAGCAAATTGTGCAAAATGAAGAACAGCTGAAGGTTCACCATGAATTTTAGCAACAAAAGCAGTTTCTTCCTCTCAGACTACTCAGCTTATCAGTTACACTGAAGACCGTTATCACCAGTCTATAAAATTAAAAATTTAAAAATCTGATTAATGTGAACATTAGTGGTTGTAACCTCCCCCTCACTTATCGACCTTAATGACAGTGAAAAATTAAACCGCGTGTACCTAATGGAAATTTGGGAAAAGCAATCGTCACCGAAGTTAATCTGTCGGTAAAGAGGGAGGAAAGGGTTACATCTAAATGAAAGGAAAAATGCTAATGAAACTGGTGGAAATTAATTTTGAAATAGGGGTAAAGTTAATAAAGAAAGTAAATGTGCGGCCGTTACGTTAACAATTAACTAGCGGTAATTAGATATTTGAGATTTTGGGGAAATTACGGTCGCCAGTCCTAAGGACAATTACTATAGTAACTGAAAAAGAAAGGTTATTACACATATAATTAGCACTAGAAGCGTGGCAACTGAAGGTTGACGCGTGTAGTGTGAAAACTGAAAGTTTGTCAGAAGTAATAAATTTCGCTACGCTCTGACTTAATTTAGCAAAAGAATTAATAAAACCGGAAAATCGAAAGTTAATTTAGTGACTGAAGTTAAGAGTGAGCTTTCTTTCTGAAGCACATCGAAATTCAGTAAAATACGGTTAGTCTTGGACTACCTCAACAATCATTTCAAAAGCTACTTGAATCTACGCAATTTAGAAATAAGAGATTTAACTTTGAACTTGAATTAAATGATTCTGAACAATTAACAATAGTAAAATTTAGTACGTACCAAGCTGAGCTGCAGTCACAGGTAAGCTAAAATACGGTAACAAAACTCGCACTCTTAATTTGTGCTTGTGTAATCTAAATATTGTAGCCAGCTATGAATACTTTAACTGAACGTTGAAATTAAAGCAGTGAAATGCTATAATATTACTTTAATGCTGGCGTTTGAATTTCAACGACACTCGGGTTCATTCCGGAAAAGGAAGGGACCCTGCTTGGTAATGCAATTGGGACAATGAGCAACAAATGTTCATGCTAAGTTGCTGTAATTATAGTTGCGAAAATGGTACAGTTTGAAAATCTGAGGTCTGCCATACAGTTCTAAAACTTTACGTGCTTCCAGTCTTCCTTGTTGGTTGATTGAAGGTTTGAAGCCGTCGATCGAGGAGGTGGCGACAGTCACTCATTGTCGGCCGTCGCTGTTGCAGAAGCTGGATGTTGGCGCGCCTTCTTCTCGACACGGTCACCAGGCGAAACGGGCTCTTGATGTGCGCCAGCTAATGCTTCCCGTCCGCGACACCATGTCAGAAACTATTATAGCAAGTCGAGCGCAATTACATGCTTCCCAACCCCGAAAGCGCGGCAACTCGCGGGAGCGTCACACAACACACCTCCTCCACTGCACTACCCCAACCAGACCCCCTATGCTCTGCGCTCCACGCGACAGAGTTAACACTACCAAAGATCCTAAACACTTTTGTTCTCCACACGACCTATCGATGTATTCGTTCGATAGCATAGTTTTCCCTAGGCCAGAGCCAGCGTATAAATACAAATAATATTCACAAAACAAATCAACATAAATGCATAAATATATATATGTATACAAACAGGAAAACAACAACAATATATAAAGACACAGAAATGTCATATCTTCAGGTAACAAAATAAGGAAAAATCTATAGTACAATAGATGGAAATAGAAGGATATGCATTTCCGGCGTTACATGGTAATCAAAATTTTCATCTCAGTTTACAAACATTCTATTGAACTGTAGGAGTGGGATTTATTTAGTCCTTTACACTAAGCACCCAGTTCGCATTTTTTTCGGATGGTAGAAACGAATAAACGCATAGGTGCTATTGCGGGCCAATGTATAATAAGCCTAGTCATACAGCACTATTCCATCGAAGGAACTAATTGGACTTTCAGATGGCCACTTGTGCCAAAATCTGTTTTTCTTTTTTTTTTAATGACAGGAACATGTAGTGACTCGATAGTCAGCGATTGGTGAACTGGTTATCACTATAAGATCGATGGAAGCAAATGATAATGTAGTGAATATGCCAGTACTTTGGCAGGCAGTGTTACCAAAGATTGAGTTTTACTGAGATTCGTAAGAAACAGAGGTAAACGACCAGTAACAGTAAATGAGTAGGGGAGCTCCGTACAGCGCGGCCAGGGCGGGCAAAGTGGCCATTGGGGTCCTGTGGACTAAACGGTGCTGGTATGGTGTGGAAAATGTTTTAACTCATTCTCACTGAAGGGCCCTGTTACTCCAAGTAGTCTAACGTGTTTTCTGTGCCGCTTCTCAGAGATATAATATTTTTTGTGGACTTCAGGTATCCCGACGTAAGGTATACGGTTGGTTTGTGTATTTATTGTGGAGAGGGAAAGTCGCTTATGTCTTCGTAATGAAATCGAGTTGAAAGTGTAGTATCTTGAGTCCATAATCCTACTTTTTCCCTGAAATTTCACTCATGCTACCGGCTGCCGTGAGATCACCGAAGTTAAGCGCTGTCGGGCGTGGTCGGCACTCGGATGGGTGACAATCCAGGCCGCCATGCACTGTTGCCATTTTTCGGGATGCACTCAGCCTCGTGATGCCAATTGAGGAGCTACTCGACCAAATAGTAGCGGCTTCGGTCATAGAATACCATCATAGCGACCGGGAGAGCGGTGTGCTGAGCCCACGCCCCTCCTATCCGCATCCTCCACTGAGGATGACACGGCGGTCGGATGGTCCCGGTAGGTCACTCGTGGCCTGAAGACGGAGTGCTATTAGAGGGTATACACCTTTTATGTGATGGCGTCAAAGTGGGCAAAGTAGCCGTCTCGGCGGTGGCTTCTGGCCACTTTGCACCAAGGGGAAACTTAAAGGCAGTGGCCGATAGGACGGCTCTTCAGGCAAGCCCTTCAAACAGTGTCCTAGAAGCCGCAAAGGACACAAGAAAAAGGAAGGAAAAAGAAAGAAAAACGGAAAGCTGCCGAAGAGGAGAAGGCAGTAAAAAGAAGAGTGCAAGAAATCCAGCAATGGAAGAGATCTTTCTGGGGACAACGTTAAAGACGGAGACTGCATGTACAGGGAAGAATACTTTTCAAATTCATGTCCAGAAGAGCAGTGTATTTAGTACCAATTGTGCTCCCTCTGGGCCCACGAATTCTGTGCAGGAGCTTAGAAACAGTTTGTCTTTTATTTGCGGAAAATGTAAGTAATGTAATTCGTATCATGTTTTACAATAAATTATATTTAGTTATGTGCTAAAACAGTTTTTTAGCCATATTTGTGAGTTTAAAACTAAGTGGCAATTTTTGATGGAGTTGGGACAGCAACCAGGCACAAAATTACTTTCAGCTCCTTTATTCAAAGGGTACCGTTACCGGTTTCGAATCGTGATTCATCCTCAGAAGGTTTACACGCTTTATTTATGACATGTGGTGTGTTTTTTACGGATTCATTGTCCTAAAATATAAATAATACATAATTATAAATATGCCACACACAGATGGTTGCGTTACAGATTTTCGTTGCTTGTGACTTACGTGAAATTTCGGTTTGGAGTGTTTGTTTTCATAACATTCGTCCAACAGATGTCAATACATTCCCACTGCATTCTTATTGTTGCACACGTAAATTTTTCTCACTGAACACTTTAGATTTGTCACTGGGAAGATTTCTATCACGCACCACGTTTTGATACATACAAAGAGCTTACCAACGTATGAGTATCAAAGATGCTATGATGTAACATAAGACGATGATGTCCTATGTTTGGAAAGGATCATATATTCATTTACGCAAGTGTAATGCCTTTTACACAAGTACAGAGATATTGTTTTTTGAGCTGATATTGTTCCGTTAATTACAAACTTTATATAAGTTTATACAAAATGCGGATTTGCTCAAGTTACAAAGTCATAAAGCATCTGAAGAAAACCATTCAGTGGGAAACATTGAGGACAAGTTAAAAATTTTACATGTAGCAGAAAAAGGAGCCACTATGAATATTTTAGAAAAAATAAAAATACACACTCAAAAACAGCACCCCACACTATATCATTAACGAACAAACAGAGCTAGCTAACACCCCTTTCCTGAACAATTTCCAAAAATTATTTTCCGACCTTCAGAGCAAATAGTATTAGTACGCCTATCTTTAGATCAAGTAGCAAATTTATATGTTACTATAATTCTCATGATGATACATGTAATTAAATAATGTACTGTTTTACCTATAGAGTACTACATATATACATTAAAAAACTTTGTAATTAATGGAACAATATCAACTCAAAAAATCAATGTTTCTGTACTAGTGTAAAAGGCATTATAGTTGCATAATTGAATATATGATCCTTTCCAAACATAGGACATCATCGACAAATGTTCCGATATATCATAGCATCTCTCGTACTCATACGGTTGTAAGCTTTTTGTATGTATCAAAACATTTGGTGCGTGATACAAATCTTCCCAGTGACAAATCTAAAATGTTCAGTGAGAAAAATTTACGTGTGCAACGATAAGAATGCAGTGGGAATGTATTGACATCTGTCTGACGAATGTTATGAAAACAAACACTCCAAACCTGCATTTCGCGTAAATCACATGCAACGAAAATCTGTAACTCAACCATCTGTGTGTGGCATGTTTATAATTATGTATTATTTACATTTTAGGACAATTAATCCGTAAAAAACACACCACATGTCATAAATAAAGCGTGTAAACCGTCTGAGGATGAAACACGACTCGAAACCAGTAACGGCACCCTTTGAATAAAGGAACTGAAAGTAAATTTGTGGCTGGTTGCTGTCCCAACACCATCAACATTTGTCTTCAAGTAACAGTCACGGTTTCCATCATGTCATCATATGACACAATTGCATTAAGTGGCAACTTTGTCTGCCCATGTCGTGCATTGTCGTCATTTTTCCACTTCGTGAAAACTGAATCGTTTAAAGTAATGAATTAGATCCTAAGATAATTAAACTACTCGATATTAAACTTCCAAATTGCTACTCAGCTTAATAAATATGTATATCTTAGCCTGGCCACTTTTCGCGACATCATTAGCAATATTCGAATGAGCTCAGCTGTTCACAGGAGACTAAATAGATCATATATAGGATTCCAGTGAAACAGGACCATTTCCAAAACACTCGATATATATTTTCTGAAATCTACGTTATGGGTAATGACCTTCAACCCATTAATGTCACTGAACACACTATAATAGTCTATAATAGTTTTCTGTCGGTTATGGTCGTACAATCGCTGATAGACGTGAAAGAATGTGCGGTGAGCTCGGTTCCGCAATTATGTTATGAAACGTCACGACCTCACGCCTTTTATTTTCGCTCGCACGCGGCGCCGTCCGGCTGTTATTTAACGTGGCAGATGCTATCTGTTAACTAGCACCACAGTCTCATGTTACGCACGCCTCAGGTTAAGCGCTTGTAAACAAATTTTACTCGCGGTCGTGAACGCTGCGCTGTCTCGAGGCTATTATGACTCACCTCTCCGCGTTGTTGTCCAGAAAATGAGCAAAACGACTGTTTCATTTTTTTAAGGAATGCATTCTGTATATATATATATATATATATATATATATATATATATATATATATATATATATATATATATATATATATATCTTTTGGAGCGCGACCTGAAATTGATGGCGCCCCATACACAGGCAGAGAGCGAGAAATCCCTATGTGCCTACAGGAAAATTAAAGAGACCTTTGGAGAAAAGAGAGCCACTTGTATGAATATCAAGACCTCAGATGGAAACCCAGTTCTAAGCAAAGAAGGGAGAGCAGAGAGGTCGAAGGAGTATATAGAGGGTCTATACAAGAGCGATGTTCTTGAGGACAATATTATGGAAATGGAAGAGGATGTAGATGAAGATGAAATGGGAGATATGATACTGCGTGAAGAGTTTGACAGAGCACTGAAAGACCCAAGTCGAAACATGGCCCTGGGAGTAGAAACCATTCCATTAGAACTACTGACAGCATTGGGGGAGCCAGGCCTGACAAAACTCTACCATCTGGTGAGCAAGATGTATGACACAGCCGAAATACCATCAGACTGCAAGAAGAATATAATAATTCCAATCCCAAAGAAAGCATGTGTTGACAGATGTGAAAATTACCGAACTATCAGTTTAATAAGTCACGGCTGCAAAATATTAACACGAATTCTTTACATACGAATGGAAAAACTAGTAGAAGCCGACCTCGGGGAAGATCAGTTTGGATTCCGTAGAAATACTGGAACACGTGAGGCAGTACTGGCCCTACGACTTATCTTAGAAGCTAGATTAAGGAAAGGCAAACCTACGTTTCTAGCATTTGTAGACTCAGAGGAAGTTTTTGACAATGTTGACTGGAATACTCTCTTTCAAATTCTGAAGGTGGCAGGGGTAAAATACAGGGAGCGAAAGGTTATTTACAATTTGTACAGAAACCAGATGGCAGTTATGAGTCGAGGGACATCAAAGGGAAGCAGTGGTTGGGAAGGGAGTGAGACAGGGTTTTAGCCTCTCCCCGATGTTGTTCAATCTGTATATTGAGCAAGCTGTAAAGGAAACAAAAGAATAATTTGGAGTAGGTATTAAAATCCATGGAGAAGAAATAAAAACTTTGAGATTCGCCGATGACATTGTAATTCTGTCAGAGACAGCAAAGGACTTGGAGGAGGAGTTGAACGGAATGGATAGTGTCTTGAAAGGAGGATATAAGATGAACATTAACAAAAGCAAAACAAGGATAATGGAATGTAGTCGAAATAAGTCGGGTGATGCTCATGGAATTAGATTAGGAAATGAGACACTCATAGTAGTAAAGGAGTTCTGCTATTTGGGGAGCAAAATAACTGATGATGGTGAAAGTAGAGAGGATATAAAATGTAGACTGGCAATGGCAAGAAAAGCATTTCTGAAGAAGAGAAATTTGTTAACATCGAGTATAGGTTTAAGTGGCAGGAAGTCGTTTCTGAAAGTATTTGTATGGAGTGTAGCCATGTATGGAAGCGAAACATAGACGATAAATAGTTTGGACAGGAAGAGAATAGAAGCTCTCGAAATGTGGTGCTACAAAAGAATGCTGAAGATTAGATGCTTAGATCACATAACTAATGAGGAAGTATTGAATAGGATTGGGGAGAAGAGAAGTTCGTGGCACAACTTGACTAGAAGGGATCGGTTGGTAGGACATGTTCTGAGGCATCAACGGATCACCAGTTTAGTATTGGAGGGCTGCATGGAGGGTATAAATCGTATAAGGAGATCAAGAGATGAATACAGTAAGCAGATTCAGAGGCATGTAGGTTGCAGTAGGTAGTGGGAGATGAAGAAGCTTGCACAGGATAGAATAGCATGGAGAGCTGCATCAAAGCAGTCTCAGGACTGAATACCACAAGTGAATAGTGAAGTGCTATTGATGTACAGTTTTCACAGAATCTATTGGTAGTCAGGGATTCGTATTGTTAGCCAGTCGATATATTGTAATAATACTTAGAAACTGTATGTTTTGTGCAAACATACACTTTATTAAATGGAACAATGCCGACTGACGTTAATAAACTAAAAGTATGGTAAATTAGAATGCCAGTGGTGTCTGTCGTAGAATTCTAGTTCTAATCGTGTATGAGATATCCCATTGGCGAGAACAGTTCAAAAGAAATAGCTAGGCAGTACATGGAAGAGTCAGTCTTGAAAAAAATTAGTCAGATCAAGTTTCACCTAACAATCTGTTGTGAAATAAGTAAAATTATTAAATCTCTGAAAAATAAATGTTCTGTTGGAGTAGATGACATCTCTAATAAGATATTACAACATTGAGGAGCAATTACAGCTGATGTTCTGAGTCACATATGTAATGCATCGCTAACGCAAGGTATTTTCCCAGACAGGTTAAAATATGCCGTTGTCAGGCCTCTCTACAAAAAGGGGGGGACACCACAGATGTCAATAATTATCGGCCAGCATCCTTGTTTACAGCATTCTCAAAAATCTTCGAGAAAGTAATGTACTCGAGATTCGTTAGCTATCTGAACAGTAATGGGATACTTAGTAAATCACAGTTCGGATTTCAGAAATGCTGTTCCATTGAGACAGCAAAATACAATTTCACTGTCCACATAAAAGAGTCTTTAAATAGTACAATGTCACCAATAGGAATATTCTGTGACATGTACAAAGCACTTGATTGTGTGAACCATGACATTATGTTACAGAAATTATATTTCGGTGGTATAAATGGAATAGCATATGAGTGGTTTAAGTCGTACCTACAGAATAGGAAGCAAAAAGTTTCCTTATATGGGTCAAGTGATTTGAATAAGTTTGCCACTTCATCTGACTGGGGTGAAATTATATTAGGTGTTCCACAGGGTTCAAACATGAGTCCCCTTCTGTTCTTCATATATGTGAACGTCCTCCCTTCCTATCTGAAACAGGAAGCTGAGCTGACACTGTTTGCTGATGATACAAGCATCATTATTAAGCCAGTAAAAGAAAGTCCAATTGAAAATAATACAAATAAGGTCTTCGGAAAAGTCATTAATAGGTTTTCTGCAAATGGGCTTGCTCTAAACTTCGAAAAAACACAGTATATCCAATTTTCTGCTGCAAAAAGTACAGTTCCTTCAATAAATATAACACATCAGCAGGAGTCAGTAGACAGGGTTGAGCATACTAATTTTTTGGGTGTACATACAGATGAGAATCTTAATTGGAAAATTCAGATTTTGGATCTCCTAAAACGACTAAGTTCAGCAAGTTTTGCGATCAGAATAATTGCCAATTTTGAGGATACAGAAATTAATAAGCTAACATAGTTTGCATACTTTCGCTCTCTGTCATACGAAATAATATTTTGGGGTAACTCAACATTTACACAAAACGTATTCACTGCTCAATAATGTGAGGTGTTCATAGTCGCACATCTTCTAGGCATCTTTTTAAAAGGTTGAAAATTCTTACAACTGCCTCACGATATATCTACTGACTAATTAAATTTGTTCTCAACAAGATGGATCAGTTTAAAACCAACAGTGACATTCATGATTATCATACCAGAAAAAACAAGGACTTACATTACGCTTTGCTCAACTTATCTTTGGCACAGATAGCGGTAAAATATGCAGCTATAAAAATTTTCGACAAATTACCAGATGAAATAAGGTGTGTGACAGACAGAAGTAACAGCTTCAAAAATAAATTGAAATCATATCTCCTTGACAACTCCTTCTATACCACAGGTGAATTCTTGAATAGGAATAAATAAATCTATAAATATAGTATATGTATTTTGTGTCATTTAAGGGAATGGGGTAAATAATAGAAATATTAATCTTTAAGTCTGTATTGTAATAAATATATATTAAAAGATTTTGTTTCATGTGTGCATTTCTTGTGCACTTGACACGTTCCACATCATAACGGCTACCGTAGCGTGTGATCGATCAATGGAACCGACAACCAACTAACTGCCTATTGGCTTCTGTCTCGGGTTCTTCGGCCGACGTTCATCCAATGAGTTTTCTGACGTTTCGCCAGCACGAGTGGCTGGCATTGTCAAAGCTTCACTCTCCATTGCCGGTGGTGAACTGGAGCCGAGCTCGCGGGCGCAGACTATATGTACCTGGCGCGCCAACGTCCGAGGGCTTCTCCGCGGTCATTTCCGGTGCGGTTCTCCTCTTGCTACCTGCGACGGTCGTTCGCTGCAGTACGGGAAGCCAGGATCCGTTTACCTTAAGGCTTTCCTCTTTCTTGTTCAAACTGTTCGTGTGTTTTTGTATTTCTACGGCTTCTCTGAACAAGCGCGTGTGATAGTGCTTCTCTACAGCTAGAACTTCCGTGTCGGCGAATTTTATTACGTGGTCGGTCTCATTCAGTGCGTGCTCTGCCACGGCCGATTTCTCCACCTGCCCCAACCTGCAATGTCGCTTATGCTCCTTGATCCTGGTGTTAATGGATCGTCCAGTCATTCCGACATAAACTTTTCCGCATGTGCATGGTATGCGGTATATTCCCGACATTGCAAGTGGGTCTCTTTTCTCCTTCGCCGATCTAAGACACTCTTTGATCTTCCTTGTCGGTTTGAAAATCGTCTTTACGCCATGTTTGCGCAATATACGGCCGATTCTGTCCGTCACTCTGGGAATGTATGGCAGAAAGGCCGTACCCGACAATTCTTTTTCTGGTTCCTTACTTCACCGAGTGTTTGGCTCTGTTACACTTCTAATATAATTTGTGGAGTACCCATTGCTCCTCATGACAGTTTCCAGGTGTTGCATTTCTCGTTTGAGGTGTTGCGGCTCACATATTCGTCCTGCTCTCGTTACGAGCGTACTAATCATGCCTCTTTTCTGGCTCGGGTGGTGGTTTGACAGTTTGTGCAGGTATCGGTCCGTGTGAGTCGGTTTTCGATACACGCTGTGTCCCAGATTTTGGCCGTCCCTTGTGACCAGAACATCTAGAAATGGCAGTTTCTTGTCCTTTTCTACTTCCATGGTAAATGTTATGTTGGCATGGAGGCTGTTCAAGTGTCTTAGGAAGTCACCGAGCTGTTCTTCACCATGGCTCCACACCACGAAAGTATCATCGACGTTCCTGTACCACACCTTAGGTTTGCAAGTCGCCGAGTCCAGTGCCTGTGCTTCGAATTGTTCCATGAAGAAGTTGGCCACCACTGGACTGAGAGGACTACCCATGGCGACGCCTTCCAGCTGTTCGTAGAAATCGCCATTCCACGTGAAATAGCTCGTGGTGAGACATGCATGGAAGAGCTTTCTGATGTCTAGCGGGAAAATGGAACCGATGTGCTCCAGAGCGTCACTGAGTGGCACTTTCGTAAATAACGAAACAACATCAAAGCTGACCAGGATGTCATCCTGCTCGGCTCCAGTTCACCACCGGCAATGGAGGGTGAAGCTTTGACAATGCCAGCCACTCGTGCTGGCGAAACGTCAGAAAAATCATTGGATGAACGTCGGCCGAAGAACCCGAGACAGAAGCCAATAGGCAGTTTGTCAACAAGTGGCCACGAAAGCCTCAACAATTTTGAACCAACTAACTAACTAACCACAGGCTGCCGGCCGCTATGGCCTAGCCGTTCTAGGTGCTTCAGCCCGGAACCGCACTGCTGCTACGGTCGCAGGTTCGAATCCTGCCTCGGGCATGGATGTGTGTAAAGTCCTAGGTTTAAGTAGTTCTAAGTCTAGGGGACTGATGACCACAGGTGTTAAGTCCCATAGTGCTCAGAGCTGTGTTCAAAATGATCACCGGCAGCGGCAGCACACTCTTCCAGTCTGGTATGGAGTCTGCACACGTGACAGCATTTCAACGGATATGTCCGAGCACGCTGCATTAATACGTTGTTGCATTTCATCGAGTGTAGTTGGTATTTCCTCGTAGACAGAGACTTTCAGCTTTCTCCACAGAAAGAAGTCTACAGGCGTCAGATACCGGGTACGGGCCGGCCAAGATACAGAGCCCTCTGCGCCCAATCCAACGATTTGGAAACAATTCGTGAAGACATTCTGTAGTACTTCGTGCAATATGATCTGGACAGCCATCATGTTGGTATCACAGGTTCCTCCCAGCCTGCAGAGGAAAGTCCTCTATCATCCGTGGAAGGTGGTCTGTTAGGAGACTACTATATATGTGCGCGTTCATGTTCAGTCTAGGAAAACCGGCCACTGAACTGATGGTTCACTACCCCACACCACACTTTTTCGCTCCATGGAGGGTGACTTTCCACTTGACGAAGCCAACGGGGATTGTCAACAAGCCAATAGTCTATGCTCCGGCGGTTTACTTGGCCATGATTCATAAACGTGGCTTCATCACTAAACAAGATATATGATACATCTGCAGTATCCTGTCTTTACGTCCGTGTGCAGAAGAGATCGTTTCCATGGAGCTCTTCATGGAGAGATATGTCGTACGGAAGAAACTTCCGTCGATGGGACCACTTGCCTGACTCATGCCACTTCCTCGTGCGATTGCGCGGGATCTAACGTGCGGATCAATTGCAACAGCAGCAAGAACATTAATTTCCCGCTCTTCTGGCGTCACGTATTTCCTTCTGTCACGTTGACTAGATGTTTACTACTTTCACGTAACTGGTTGTAGAGGTCAACAAATAATTGCCGAGAAGATTGACGTATATTGGGATATCTTCGCTCGTACAGCGAATGAGAGAGAACTGCGTTCTTCCTACACTCTCCATACACCATGATCACATCGGCTCTTTCTACATTGCTGAATCAAAACGTCCACTCACGACCTACTGCTTGGAGTGTGTCACACTAACTGACTAGCAAGTCGCGATGCACTCATGGAACAAACAGGCACACTGTAAACAAACACAACAACTACGAATGTTGAATGACACAAACAAGTGTCAGTGTGGAAGCTTTCCTAAAAAGGTATCTCGTAAAAGATTCGCACTGAAGTCCTGCAACAGACAACATTGACTGTCTAATTTACCATAGTTTTAGTTTTTTGTTGTCAACAGACATTGTTCCATTTACAAAAAGGGTATATTTGCACAAGAAGTAAACTTCCCAAGTGCTTTAACAATTTGCTTATTGTCTAACAATACTAGCCCCTGACTAATAATCAGTTCTGCGAGAACCGCACGTCAGTAGCACTTTCCATTTCCGCAATATTTGCAATCCAAATTTTAGGTGATTTACCCTGTATATTACAAGGAGATGGTTCGTTGCCTGTGTTCCGTCATTTGGCGAAACAACATGAAGAGTGGAAATGTTCAACATTCTAAGTGGCACTTTTTCACTCTGTTGCGTGACCCTACATTTGTTCCAAGTGCCAGATCATGGAGAAAATCTTTCAGACATTCATTACTAGATAAGGCATGGTCATTGTGAGAACCGCTGCTTCCCTCTCGAGCTCCAAGTCTTCTCCATTTATCCTGGCATAGTTTAAAGAGATTAGGTACAAGTTTTTAGTGAACGGATACAGCTTACTGAGCTGCGACATAGATTTTGCAATAATAGTCTGTAAGTCTCTACACCTTGTCAGTAGATCTATGAGGCCATTCAACGAGATACCAAAGTTTGCAACTGATTTCTTCGGTTTTAATGACTGTACTGAAGTGGCGGGTAAGATCTAGACGTGAGGTATGATGTAAGTGTTTCATATTCATCCATATCAAATAGCTATTAAAAATTCTTTCTCTGATGCGGAAGAATGGAAAAATGTCAATATATTCCAAAGAGGGAGGATCATAACAGAGCTCTGCCACTTGATCTGAGAGACCGAACAAGTTTATCAGTTGCAGCATAGACAGACCTTTTGGTCATGTTGCCATTTCTTCCTCAACAACACAGGGAGTTGTACAATCAACATCGCAGCATCTGCTCACAAGAATGGAGTGGTGCAAGAAACAGAAGTCAATGATGAAGGATTTTTTTAAAATGAAATTACGTTGCTCTCGTGCAAAAATTTTAAATGATGTAAGAAATAATTTTTGTTGACTATCGTTCTGCTAGTTAAAACGGCACTGCTAAGTTTCTGTACTTGTTTTACCGCTAATGAAACGTGGTGCCCCAGTATTAATGGCACTAGAAATAAAAACTTTCTTATTTGCACTTACAGGCAAAATCAGTAAGTTCCCTCATATGGCACATAGAACATAGTCAACAAATTATTTCTTTTCTCAGTTTGCTCATAATTTTTTTTGCAGTCATGAGGTGAGCATCCTTATTGTGATGTATCAAAATACCTTCTCAATTTTCAGAATACAAGTTATGTATAAAAAGAGATGCACTATCTTCTGAATCTCTCGACAAGTATAACATTTGTCATATTGAACGTTTGAATGTTTGTCTGACAGGAGTAATACCCAGTGAATAAGCGGATCAGGGCATTATACTCGAATATGTAATCACGACACCAATATAATTTGATTCTGGCAACGGGAAAAGAATAATTACTGTTCTGGAAAATGCTTAGTTCGTTGTCGGAGACATTAGTTACTGGGTCTCAGGCATCACAAGGAAATGGCCAGTAGCTGCTGCGATGCCTTAGGAGGCCCGAATAAATGTTCACCGTGAACTGGGAGGCAGAAAACTGAGCCGGACAAACGCTATGCCGCTATTCAGTACGGCACTATTTTGAAGATGCATGACTATCTGTGCTGACATGAATATCACTAAACATGGACGCAAACCATCAACACGAATTATCTACAGAAAAATGGAATGACTTGCAGAGGTTGACCTGAAGGCATATCCGCTTTCGTTCAGGAAATTTTAGTAACAAGCGAGGCAATATTGACACTAGGACTTGTCTTAGAAGACAGATTGAAGAAAGAGAAACCCACAATTATAATTTGTATATTTATGCTTTTGACTGTGGTTAATTTTAACACTCTTTGAAATTCTGAAATTATCACAGATAAAGTACAGGGAGAAGAAGGTTACATCAGCCGCTGCAGAAGAGTTTAAAGACTTAAGTGGGAAGCAGTAGACGAGAAAGGAATCAGGGTGACTATGCCCAATGTTATTTAATCTGTAGGTAGGATAAAAAGGAAACGGGATTTGGAATGGCTTTCAGAGGGGAAGGAAGAGAAATTTTAATGTTTTCTAACGAGATAATTCTGTTAGTGAAGCAAATGGATTAGGAATCTCAATTGAACTAAATGACCAGTATCCTAAGAAATAGTTATAATATGAACTTCAATAAAAACCAAACAAGGTTATCAAGAGTGTAGTCGAGTAAAGGGAACCAAGAAGTGAAAATCCATCGACATAAAGAATTTTGTTTACTGTGTGGTATTGCTCCCCACTGGATTCTGAACCTGAATACGTATCGCTTTTGTGTGTTTGGTGCATATTAATAGGAAATAAATAGTATTTCCTGGACAATGAGACGCATCCTTCTGTCTGCTGTCAGTTGTGAGGTGTTTATCCCGGCTACAGCAGGCTTTCTTTGTCTTTACTGTACTTACTCTTTGACCACTACTTTGGAATTTGGTCAGCCTGGTGCTAAGCAAGTGTAGGTAAATAGCTGAACATCAATTCAGCGTTTTGTTTTCGTTTTACTTGTCGTATCGAATTGAAATAGTACTTGACTTTAGAAAGTAATCTTATTGAGTTTATAATTACATTTTATCTGTGCAGATCATAAATCAGAATAATGAAGTTTAACAGTAGGCATAAGTATAAAGGTAGAAGAGGACCCCTGTCATTCCCTCTGTCCAAAGCGCCCCGCGTCATGGTGTAAGTATCAGAGAGCTAGTGTAACTGGTAATGAATGTACACATAAGCGTCCCTTTCAGTGTCTATAGAAGATGTTCTAAAACCAATTTATAGAGACTTAGCTAGTAAAAACTTGCTTGCTAAATGCTTCCATAGGAAGGTATCAATAACTGTGTGTCGCAACGCTTGTCTTAAACAGTATTTTTGGTCCTCAAGTCCCTAGAAACCAACGTCATGGATGCAGTGTAGGGTTTCAATGAAGGGTCAGCCAGAAATCTGAAAATTTTAAGTGATACGTGACCAGAACATGGTGTGAACATGAAGAATGTGCTTCTGTCACTTGACCAGCTGAGGGTGTGAGAGGATGAGAAAAGTATCCTACTGACAAAAGTGACCAGAATTCGAAATAGGGCATCTAAACGTAAACTGGAGGATACATAAACCCTCAGCGATTACAGCCATGGACCTTACGAGATTTAATTTTGAAATTAGGTTGAAAAGATTTTTTCAAAGACTTTAAATACATTTTCCCGAAAGTATGATATTTTAAGTCTTAGGTACAATTTTGTCTCAAACCAATACATCTATGTCAGTGAAACTTGGTACAGAAATTAATTACATCACTTTCATTAAAACATTTTAGAATTAAGGGAATCAAAGAAAAGATTTGAAAAATATTGAAACATAATTTTTAAATGCTAATTTTTTAGGTCGCACACATTTTTTTGGAATTTCTACTGTGATAACAAAACTACTGTCATATGAGTAATACACTTCCAAGAAAACATAAATAGTTATGCATGTTCCAAATTTCGTTTGCCTTGAACAAACATTTTTTGAGAAACTTTTAGCAACGTTATCTTGGTCAAACATAGGAAATTAGCTCACGACCACATCCCATAATTCAGATGATACAGTAGGAATCCGATACGCTTTCCGGAGCGCTTCTTCTGTATTGCAAGACGCAGTTTCACAAGCGTCTTACAGTAAACATTTATGTTGATTGTTTCACGTCCAGGTAAAAAATATACCAGTAAAATGCCGTATATACTCCAAAGTTTCGAGTTATAAAAATTTGCTTAACTTTAGTGTTTACTGTGGTGCAGAGTGCCACAATTCCACTGCTTGTCGTTTCCGCTGAAGTGTGTCATAAGCGATCCAAGTTTCACACCCAGTCAGTATATCACTTAGAAAATCATCACCATTTTTGTTGTAATGTGTCGAAAACTCTAGTGCAAAGTGTTTTGTGTTTTCTCTGCAAGAATGTTTGGCACCCAGCGAGCACACAGTTTGCTAAAATTACGTTTTTCTACAACCTTTCCATGAAAAAATAGCAATTTAACTGACGAGAAGTTCTTAGCAAGATCGGATACTGTAAAATTATAGTTTTCTTTTACGATATTTACAACTACAGGAATCAATACTTCATTAACCAAGCACGGAAGGCCACTTTGTCCGTCTTCGTGCACTTGGTCATGTCCTTCATTTAACAGTAAGATCTATTTTCTTATCATCGAGTCAGTCATCGCGATTTTTTCCCGTAAATATCGCAAATTTTGCGACGAATATCTTTTGGTTCAGTGTTCTTTGAATTCAGGAAACGCATTTCAACTTAATCTCACAAGTGGCGGGCTTTTCAACCAACTTGGTCAGACCGGAACTAGGATTTTTTCGAAGAGGGGAGAAGCTTAAATTTGCGCCCCTTCTTTCCTCCCGCCCCCCCCCCCCCTCCCCGTAAAAATCAACAGTTTTATAACAGTAATTTAGCTAGTATATTTCGAAATAAATATCACCATCTCATAACATTAACGTATTTTATTCACTGAATTAATGTCAAAGTCAAAATAAAAAACGTTTTAAAAATACCAAAAAATAAGACATGATTGCTCATTGTACAAATAATAAATTTAAAATTTCACTTTCTGTGGTTTTTGTAGCAAAAATGTTTATAATCTCCTCATAGTTTATGGAATCAGCTAGTTTGTGCTCTAAAGAGATTATACTTAAATTTGTTAACCTTTGTTGAACACTCGTGCTCACCAGTTTTTAATTAGTTTCAGCTTCCTGAAACTGCTGTTTATGGAAGAAACCGAAAATGGGATGGTAAGCAATATTTTTAAAGCTGTAGTAAAGTTGCGATATCCTTGTACAATTTATTTTTATAAATTAAACTTAATGTGGATGTTGCAGTGGCACATTACAAGCCTCTCCCTATTCCCACAGCATGTTGTTTGAAAATTTCAACATCAAAAATAAATTCTTCCTTCTTAAATTAATTTACGTAAGTATCTGCCAATTCTGCTGATTTGGCGTCTAAGTCCACCTCTTCCGTTTCTTGAATTTGGACAGCATACGAAAAACTAGACTTTGCACTGATGATCTCCAACGCCTTTAGTCTTGAACTCAGCTCCATTATCACTTTGTGAGTTATTTCTAACAGGGCCATCGTGAAAAAATCTTCCTGTGAATATTCTGATATTTCATAAGTAAAATTCTTACCTGCCACTTTTTTTTCCTCTGACCTTTTTTTTCTGAGTATTCCATTGGTATCTCATTATTTAATGCTAATACTTTGGCCTCGGAAATAGCTTCGGAGATACGGGAGTCTCTACAAGCTTTAAGGAAGCTCAAAAGAACTTGAATGTTTCGAGCATCTATAACAATAGTGAGCTCTTCTCGTTGCAGAAACTGATTGAATGATTTTTTTTAAATACAAGCATACCAGAAACAAGTAAAAGCAATGAATTCGAATTTCCTCATATTCTTTAAAATAAATTTTGCCTCAGATTCTGATTCTGGTGTTGCCAAGTTGTAAGTTTCAACTTCTTCCAGAGCCTTTATCAAAATGTCTGTAAACAACTTCGATCGCCTCTACTCTTCAAGACCATCTACTCATGCTCTGTAATTTTAATGTTAAGGTTTGATATTTCTGTAAAACTTCCCAAAATTTTGAGGTCTGGCAGATGTGACGGCTGCATGTGCTCCTACTAAATTTGAAGATTGAGTGAAGTCCCCGATGGTTTAACTTACGCTGAGGGGGTGAACCCCAATCGTATACACGATAACATTAGTGGCCAACATCCATGTAGCGGCTTCCGTAGAATACTGCAACAGGCACCAACTACCAACTGACAGGAGAAACATTCAAAATAGAACGACCAAAGATATGAGTCTGCGAATACTCAAAGAAGATTGTTGAAATCTAAGGCAAAAGTGTAAGTGTATATTACTAATGATGTCAGTAATCGAAAACAATAAAGTGTACAACGAATATCGTGACTGTAGCGTTAGATAAGATATTGACATATTCGTGTTACTGGAAGTAAGTGATAAAAAGACACTGAAGCTAAAAGCAGAGATGGAACACCCACATATCGGTGACAGCATTCTTATGTTGTCAGAGCTGAAAAGTACCACAAGGAGGTGGGGGGAGTGGGTGGGGGGGGGGCAGCCTAAAACCAAGTGTATGTGTTACCTGAGTGGAAACCAAAAGGAAGTAGACTCTAACTA
The DNA here is from genome assembly GCF_023864275.1 of Schistocerca cancellata. Lineage (NCBI taxonomy): Eukaryota > Metazoa > Arthropoda > Insecta > Orthoptera > Acrididae > Schistocerca > Schistocerca cancellata. Next base: position 7,077,760 of record NC_064628.1, on the reverse strand, counting down.
TTGAAGAGTTAACAGAACTTTCCACGTCTTTTGAGTCATTTAAGTTGACATAGCGAACAACTTGAGTCATGTGTTAATTGTGACTGATATCTGGAGCTCAGTCAAACATCAAAGAAAGGTATTCAGTATCTAAAGTATTTTAATTACATCCTGTCATATTTTGTCAGCAATTACGTCAAGGAACACAACTTTTATATTTTTGGAAACAAACTAATTTGCCCTTTCTTATGGCGTTCAACACGCTGACGAAGGGACGCACCATAGTGCGATATGAGATCAATGCTCTTTAGAAATTTGCCATCCTCTGGATCACCAAAGTCACCAACTTCTTTTGTTCCTGTAAATGGACTCCCTTACTTTGCTAGAAAGCGAACAGCGTCAAAAATACAATGCAACGCTGCTCTCGAATGAGATTCTCCTTTTTTTTTTTAATACAGTATGACCTTCTAGCTCTCTATCAATGCTCCAATTTACAAGAGAAGACTCCAGAGTCTTCCACGATGAAAATCGAGGCTTATGGTTTGGTGAATTTTCATGGGCCGACAATTTTTCGTTAACGCTTTTAGAATTAACCATCCCTCCCTCTATAGGTAGGAACGATTTTGACTCTGATCTGAAGTAAGCGAAAAAATAGAGTACACAATATAACGCTTTGCTGCTCTCATTGTAGTATAGCCACGCTCTTGTAACTTTTGTCTCATTTTTAGCTCCTTTCAAAACCAATCTTCATTTCAGTCGCTGCCTTTTCTGTAACTTTCACTGATGTCAGGATCACGTTCGTTTCTTGCTCTCATTTTTAGACTACAACATCTTTCAATGTCAGAAAATCTCTTCGGTCATGTAGCAGGGTACAAGCAAAACCAGTGCATTCTCTCGTAGTAACTGTCTGAGTAGAGGTACGCATCACAGGCGCTATTGGCCATTGATCATGCGACAAACGATCACTAAAGTTGAAGTTTGTTGCCACGCGGCTAGCGTTGGAGGATTGACCAGGGACCGAGTAGTTCACTCAAGATGGAGTCAGACCACATCGCACCGAACAGATGTTTTGTTTTCTTGATGAATACCTCAGAAATATAGTCATTCCGTTGGTTTATTTCAGGCAGGGATGGCAATACCTCCATATTCGACCGATCTGACACCTTTTGTATACTCTTTGTGGGGCAAATTTAAAGACACTGTCGTCCGTAACGATCCTATCACGCTAGACAAGCTCGAGTCGGCGATCTGTGTGGCATCTGAATCCATTTCCGTTTAGACAGTACCGGATGTGATGGCAAATTTCATTGCTCGATTGCGCCACCTCCACACTGCGAAAAGATTGTGGTGTGATTGCAAATACTGCGACGAGTTTACATATGCACGCTGATACGTCTGTTAGCAGCTTTTCTAAAATTTTGAAGTTTCTATATAAAATTCTTACATGTTTCACAATAAACACACCTTTTTTCGTACTCGTTTATGATACTGGTTTCCGATACATTCGTTTTGAAATCACAGACTTCACTGGGCATCCCGCATAATCTGGTGTAAAGTTGATAACAATTTATAAAATTATTGTATTTTATTTTATTATTATTAGATATCAAACCCTGGCTTATTCTCAGATGTATGGCTACCAACGTATGAAAACGGCTTCATGTGTATATATGTATGTATGTAACAGGCAGCTTAGGTCGGAACAGACGACATCATTGTATTATCGTCGTCCGCAGTGAAACCGCTCTGGTAAAGCGTCCCTGAACTCACTGTCGGTTCTCCGTAATATTCCAGCAGTTGCCAGCACTGGACTCGGCTTCGTGTTGCGCCAGAGATTGTCGCCTATTCCGCTTCTCTATGGCGACTGAACTCCAACGCCCACCTCCGCGAATGAAGCATGGGCGTCCTGAGGTCTTGTCATTCATTAGTGGTGTCACGGTCATTCGTCAGCTTTCGATAGATACCTTTCCCCAGTCCACAGGCCATGACAGTCTGCCATTTACCAAGTGGCTTACATCAACAGTTTCTCCGTCCTCCGAACACACAATCTGTGGCCTGCTATAAATATATCATAAGGTCTCTAGTTCAATAAAGCGAAACAGGATCTCTGCTGGGTTAGATTTTTTGAATATCTATACTACTGTATAAGACAAGAAGCTGTTTAACGTTGTCACCAAATATCTCGAAACGTTCTCGACCGGCTTAGTGCATATTTTTAAACATTAGTGTAACAAACATCGGAAGAACATAGGCTACATATTTTTAAATATATGTAGTACATTAACACATATTTTTTTAAAGATATAACCGCCATTCGACTGTAGAACAGGTTTTATTCCATAATCTAGATTTCAGCCTTGGGCCATTAACAGTTATTACAATTATTAAAAATCATTAGACATGATTAGAACATCTGTTATTTGGTCATCTATTTTTTTCCACAACCGTATCAAGTGAGGAAGACATGCTAGTAGCTAGTAAGTTAGCCTATTGCACAAATGTCCTCGCATTTACTTTTGACAGATTTGGTTTATATAATCGAAGATACATGTTAGTCAAATGGCAGTTACATCTTTCATAAAGTTTTGTATGACTGTGCCTCTACACAAATGTAAAATGATTAATAAATTTTTATGCAATACATAAAGGGGAAATTTACTAAAATCTCGATAAATCCTTGAGCGATGCACGTCAGATATTTGCACGATACACTAATAAACGTTTCGGCGACATATAGGAAAACGCTGTTAGCCAAAAATCTCGAAAAGTTCGTGACCGATGTCTTTCAAATTTTTACACAATACAAAAATGAAGAGCCAGACGGACACAGGCTATAATATATATATATATATATATATATATATATATATATATATATATATATATATACACTCCTGGAAATTGAAATAAGAACACCGTGAATTCATTGTCCCAGGAAGGGGAAACTTTATTGACACATTACTGGGGTCAGATACATCACATGATCACACTGACAGAACCACAAGCACATAGACACAGGCAACAGAGCATGCACAATGTCGGCACTAGTACAGTGTATATCCACCTTTCGCAGCAATGCAGGCTGCTATTCTCCCATGGAGACGATCGTAGAGATGCTGGATGCAGTCCTGTGGAACGGCTTGCCATGCCATTTCCACCTGGCGCCTCAGTTGGACCAGCGTTCGTGCTGGACGTGCAGACCGCGTGAGACGACGCTTCATCCAGTCCCAAACATGCTCAATGGGGGACAGATCCGGAGATCTTGCTGGCCAGGGTAGTTGACTTACACCTTCTAGAGCACGTTGGGTGGCACGGGATACATGCGGACGTGCATTGTCCTGTTGGAACAGCAAGTTCCCTTGCCGGTCTAGGAATGGTAGAACGATGGGTTCGATGACGGTTTGGATGTACCGTGCACTATTCAGTGTCCCCTCGACGATCACCAGTGGTGTACGGCCAGTGTAGGAGATCGCTCCCCACACCATGATGCCGGGTGATGGCCCTGTGTGCCTCGGTCGTATGCAGTCCTGATTGTGGCGCTCACCTGCACGGCGCCAAACACGCATACGACCATCATTGGCACCGAGGCAGAAGCGACTCTCATCGCTGACGACGACACGTCTCCATTCGTCCCTCCATTCACGCCTGTCGCGACACCACTGGAGGCGGGCTGCACGATGTTGGGGCGCGAGCGGAAGACGGCCTAACGGTGTGCGGGACCGTAGCCCAGCTTCATGGAGACGGTTGCGAATGGTCCTCGCCGATACCCCAGGAGCAACAGTGTCCCTAATTTGCTGGGAAGTGGCGGTGCGGTCCCCTACGGCACTGCGTAAGATCCTACGGTCTTGGCGTGCATCCGTGCGTCGCTGCGGTCCGGTCCCAGGTCGACGGGCACGTGCACCTTCCGCCGACCACTGGCGACAACATCGATGTACTGTGGAGACCTCACGCCCCACGTGTTGAGCAATTCGGCGGTACGTCCACCCGGCCTCCCGCATGCCCACTATACGCCCTCGCTCAAAGTCCGTCAACTGCACATACGGTTCACGTCCACGCTGTCGCGGCATGCTACCAGTGTTAAAGACTGCGATGGAGCTCCGTATGCCACGGCAAACTGGCTGACACTGACGGCGGCGGTGCACAAATGCTGCGCAGCTAGCGCCATTCGACGGCCAACACCGCGGTTCCTGGTGTGTCCGCTGTGCCGTGCGTGTGATCATTGCTTGTACAGCCCTCTCGCAGTGTCCGGAGCAAGTATGGTGGGTCTGACACACCGGTGTCAATGTGTTCTTTTTTCCATTTCCAGGAGTGTATATATATATATATATATATATATATATATATATATATATATATATATATATAAAAGTACAGGTTTTCCGTTAAAATTGCCTTCGACAAACGAAGTGCTATGCTGTGAAAATGTGTGGTTTCGTTTTCCTTGTCGTAGTGAGCTTTAATTACAACAGCAGAGCATTTAAACCGTTTTACAAATCTATTACCCCATTACGTATTCTCTCTCTCTCCGTGTATATAAATTTACAGAAAAGCTGCCCACACAACAATGAGCTGTTTTGTTTTCTTCCCCGCAGTCGATTTTAGCAGAAAACAAGACAGTTGGATTTATGGCTAACTTTGTAATCCTGCGCATTCACAGATTAGAAATGTGTAAAATGCTGTCAGTGAAGCTATTGTCCTCACAGATCCAACAGCCGGTGAGATCTCTCTTACACTCCATATATCAAAAGTCCCTCCGGATTTACTCATTCACTTTAAGCAACTTCAATTCCCAATTAAGATTTAGTTTGCAATAGCGGTAAACAAGGTTGAAGGTCAGAGAGGGGGGGAAAGGAGATGGACAGAGACGGGGGTGGGGGAGGGACAATAAATGGACATTGAGAGGAGGAAGGAGGACTTGGACAGAGACCGGGCGATGAGGTAATCTAGAGAGAGGGTTAGGAGGAGGGGTTGGACAGGGAGACGGGGAGCAGCTGATGAACAGGTGTAGAGGGAGGGGGAGGTGATGGAGAAAGACGGGTGAGAAGGAGACAGTCAAAGAGAGGGAGGAGCATGCGATTAGGACGCATATCGAGTTCCCGTACATACTCAGCAATTGTGAAGCATCGGCGGTTTCGCTAATACTGTATATGAGCGTTGGCAACTTGATATCTTGCACGACAATGGAGCCACTGTGACATATTTTATTGTCTTAACGGTAATCGGAAATAAAAATGAGAAGTACTCTGAAACGTCCTGTCAAATTAAAACTGCATGCCAGGCCATAAGTCGAACCCAGAACCAATACTTTGGCGTACAATGGAGTGCTACTCTACCAAGGAAAGCAGGAGAACTTCTGAGAAGTTTGGAAAGTACGAGAGAGATACTGCTCCAAGTAAAGCCGTGAAGGCGGCTCTTCAGTCGTGCGTGGCTAGCTCAGTAGGGAAAACAATTGAGCGTAAAAGGAAAGGTTCCAGGGTCGAACAGCGGTCAGGTACACTGTTTTAATCCGGTAGGCATTTCAAATCAGCGCAAACTCTGCTCCAGAGTCAAAGATTCATCCCGAGACCGATGATTTTCACAGTAATTATGCGACCCACAGGATGATATCGTGATGATGTTGTACACTTCCAGGGACGATGGAGAAGGGTAACTGTATAAATTTGAGGTAAGGTAAACTGGTCCGCAAACGGCCAGCTTGAAAGTCATAAGGAAAAATCGTTCTGTTAGCTGTGGCGGTGGAATATAAGCACTGGTACTGTTGTTGCTAAGATCATAAGGTAGGACCAAAACAGAAAACAAATGTATAATAAACATGGTATCTAAAGTGCACACCGTAACAGGTATAAGAACTTGTTTATCTTTGATAATGTGAAACAAATCTCTTCTATTGCAAGCTCTTTGATTTCGACATTCTTGGAAGAGGTACTACGCACCAAAGCATGAAAAAATGTCCAGTACTACGCGCTCTAAAATGCATACCTTAATAGCTCTGGGCACTTGTTCAGTGGAAGAGATTAGTTTCATAGTAGCGGAGATGAAGGAGTGCTCATAGGTCTTAAGGTAGGCGTTTTATAGTCCATATTTACTTGATACTTTTTTCTTGTTGTGGTCCGTACTATCACCTCTGACAGTTGCCTACCTTACAGTCTTAGCAACAACAGCAGCGGTAACTGCATTCCACTGTCAGAGGTATCAGAACCATCTTCGCTTACACTTTCGACTCGATCGTTTCTAGACCAGGGTCGCTTACTTAAAATTCATACATTTACCTTTCTCTATCGTCCCTGAAAGTTTGTAACATCACCATGGAACCGCTCTGTATACAGGGTGAAAATCATTCAAACCAACAAACTCTGGGAGGTTGCACGGGACACAAAAACAAATATTTTTTTCTCGAGTCAAATTTTCCTGAGAACAATTTTTTTAAAGCCGTAGAAAGAGTTTTCTCTGAATGAAAATGAATTAAACCAATAAACTCTGGGATGTTGTGTGGAACACTGAAGATACTTTTTTCTAATATGTTTTCTGTTAGCGCACTATTTTACGAGGACATCCAATCTTACTTACAGTATACAAAAAGTAATATTGTAAGTAGGCAGTTTAGGTTTTTATGTTGGTAACGCCACGTAGTACTCTGTATGAAAATCGCTGACTGGGCTGTGTGCAGTCTGTGGCCGTTGGACTGATTGTTGGAATATTCGCTTGTGTAGTGTTGGGCTGTTGGATGTGAACAGCGCGTAGCACTATTAAGGTAAATAAATGGTTTGTTCTCTATCAAAATCTTTCATTCGCTAACTATGCCTACCAGTAGTTAATGCCTGCAGTAGTCAGAATCTTTTATTCAGCTTGCAGTATTGGCGCTCGCTGTACTGCAGTAGATCATATAAAATTAATTGTTGGTAAGGCGGGTACCAGGTTGAGATTCATTGGGAGAGTCCTTAGAAAATGTAGTCCATCAACAAAGGAGATGGCTTACAAAACACTCGTTCGACCTATACTTGAGTATTGCTCATCAGTGTGGGATCCCTACCAGATCGGGTTGACGGAGGAGATAGAGAAGATCCAAAGAAGAGCGGCGCGTTTCGTCACAGGGTTATTTGGTAACCGTGATAGCGTTACGGAGATGTTTAACAAACTCAAGTGGCAGACTCTGCAAGAGAGGTGCTCTGCATCCCGGTGTAGTTTGCTCGCCAGGTTTCGAGAGGGTGCGTTTCTGGATGAGGTATCGAATGTATTGCTTCCCCCTACTTATATCTCCCGAGGAGATCACGAATGTAAGATTAGAGAGATTAGAGCGCGCACGGAGGCTTTCAGACAGTCGTTCTTCCCGCGAACCATACACGACTGGAACAAGAAAGGGAGGTAATGACAGTGGCACGTAAAGTGCCCTCCGCCACACACCGTTGGGTGGCTTGCGGAGTATAAATGTAGATGTAGATGTAGATGTAGTTCGAGTAACAAAGATTTTTGTGAGGTAAGTGATTCATGAAAGTTATTGTTAGTCAGGGCTGTTCTTTTGTAGGGATTATTGAAATTCAGATTTGGTTGCCCTAAAATACTGTGTGTCAATTTAGAAATGATCAGAATAAGTAAAGAGAGAACTGTCTGAGTACGTTCAGTTTTGCTCAGCTGTTTGAAAATCAGTACTGTCAATCTTAATTTTTCTAAGTTAACGTTTCAGTATAAACAATTATTAATTCCTGATTACCAAGAGACAACAACATTAACACAACACATTTTCTTCAATTACAGTAGCTGTTTAAAAAAGCCTCCATTGATTTGTAAACAAAGGTTACACCGAGGGGTCATGGTCTGTTCAACACAGTGAAATATTACAGGAGTGTCCTTAATTTCTCCTGCTGCTGCTACTATCCGGACAACCGGATCCTCTTCTGATTCAACAAGGGTTTTGTAAACAAGGTTGCGCATCTCTTCCCACACAGAAACGTAGTACAATCAGGGGATCGAGTACGCCACGGTACAGGACCACCTCTACCAGTAAACTTTTCTGTACTTTCAGGTCAAGAACCGAGGTACATGTCGACTGAAATCTGTCGGCTCCCCGTCGTGCTGGAACGACGAGTACATCATCCACCAATTCTGGCAATGCTCTGGCAAGGAAATTGTAATGCCTTTTAATGGCCTACATAGGAGATATGGCCCAGTTAGACAGTCACGAATAACAGCCGCCCACACATTCACGAAGAACCACACTTGATGAGCGGGTTTAAGTGTGGCAAGTGGATTAAACCTGCTCCGGACATGTCAGTTTTGGATTCTGATCACCCAATCGCTATGTAGCAAGCACCAACCATATCAGTGTTCTCCCTCCAGGTGTCTCGTTCTATTAATAAGTACTGTGCTGGGTCGAAACGTAGAAGTAAATTGGAACGTGAAACATCTAACACAACTGAAGAGCGAACAGGAACCGTTAGAACAACAAAGTAGTCATTATAACTGAAGAGTCAATACGCCCTCTATCGGTTTAAATAATGCTTACAGGAAGTTACGAAATTAGAGACAAATGTTTGTTTCTGGTGCCCCGTGCAGCTACTCAGATGTTTCCAGAATGAAACATCTGGAGACGGGGTACTGGCGGAATTGAAGCTGTGAGGACGGGGCGAGAGTCGTGCTTGGGTAGTTCAGTTGGTAGAGCACTTGCCCGCGAAAGGCAAAGGTCCCGAGTTCGAGTCTCGGCCCGGCACACAGTTTTTTAATCTGCCAGGAAGTTTCATACTCAGGTTTTGTCGGTTTAAGTAATTTTCAGCCTGTATGTGTGAGTGCTAGTGAAAGAATGGCGTGCTGGCAACATTGCCATTCTCTACTAGCGGACGATTATGTTATTGAAAACTATCATCTCGAACAACGATGTTATTCACGTCCTAAGTTCGAACTCTGATGCTATTCCGAAGTTAGGAGAGGTACTGGGGGAAGTCTTGTCTATCCTGTGTAAACCTCTGTGTCTCTGCATAAATACAAGGAGCAGGAACTGAAAACCGAACATCCTCCACAACGAGACCATGAAATGTTTCTCTTCAGATGTAATCACCACACGCGTTGAGACATTTATCCCACTGGCAGACGACACGAGCAATTCCTGTTGTGTAGAGCGCAGTCGGCCGCCGACAGATCCATAACCCCACCCACTCTTGCACTTCCTCGTCCGACTAATGTTTACTTCAGGTCGCCAAATATGTGAAAATCAGACGGTTATAGATCCGGGCTGTACGGATGATGTTGCAGTGTTTCCCAACCAAACCGTTGACGCGTAGTCTACGTCCGACTGGTGTCGGGGGGGGGGGGGGGGGTAAGGGGGGCAGCGACGGCGGGGAAGGGGGGGGGGGGCGAGGGAGGGGGCGGCGTTATCGTGCAACAGGATTCTTCTTGTGCTCGCTATGACGACACTGTGGAGGAACTGCGTCGCGCCATAAAGTCAAAATGCCCAGGAATACCAACACAGATAGCATCTGCTCTCATAGTGAAGTCAACAGGCTGCCATTTCACTCTCCAGTCAGTTCTTTCACGACACCAGCATAGCCACGTTTGGCGGTGTCATGGCGTCAACGGTTGTCTGGCCAGAGGCAAACACGATCTTCATCCTGCTGCAAACAGGTCCTTACTACAGATGAAACGTGTGTCCACATTTCTTCCCTGAAAGCTGTTCCGTCGGCCACTGTTGCTCATACAGTGTCTCGATCATAAGGCGCGTCTATTCTACTCGGGCGCCCAAAGGATGGTCTACAGACGCGAGAATCTCCCGCGGACCACTGCTGAAAGCAGCGACACACTACCAATACATTATGGCCAACATGTGCAGCAATCCGTCTCTACTTCCATCCATCTTCCTGCAGGCAAGCGAAGCTGTTCACCAGGGGTGCTTACTCGTAGGTGGAGCACTCATATTATTCCTCCATAAACTCAGCACAGTTACCGCCTGCAGAGGTAAAACCAGAGGACGCTCAGAGAAGCTTCCTGATCGCTGTCTTATTGCCGATGACACTGACCATTGAAACACTAGTAGTACAACCTCACAGTAAGCACGTACTCTACCATGGTGCCTGTGGTGTCAGCGCCAGACACCACACTTGCTAGGTGGTAGCTTTAAATCGGCCGCGGTCCATTAGTACATGTTGGACCCGCGTGTCGCCACTGTCAGTACTTGCAGACCTAGCGCCACCACATGGCAGGTCTAGAAAGACGGACTAGCACTCGCCCCAGTTGTACGACGACTTTGCTAGCGACTATACTGACGAAGCCTTACTCTCATTTGCCGAGAGACAGTTAGAATAGCCTTCAGCTAAGTCCATGGCTACGACCTAGCAAGGCGCCATTAGCCTTACAGTGATTGTAATTAACCGTATCTGGAGATAGACTCATTTGTATCGTCAATAGCGATGTACCACAAGGATGAATTAAAGTTAAGTATTCAAGGAGCTGCATATTTTTCTCTATAGCATTCATCAAGTATCCTGTTCCAGAACTCACGCCAGCCGGCGTGTGTGTACGCGTGCCTATCGGTAACCTCACCCTGTGTCTAGACTGTCTTGTATAGACACAACAGTGCCACTGATCACAATCGTTGACGGTTCTGCAACTTTTTTTCTCAGTAGTGCAGAATCGATGGGTTGAGGAGTGCAATATTAAGCTTATTATCTGATACGTCCTGCATCGCAGGACAAGATTTTTCATTTAGCTACAAAATAGCAGGTCAGCAGCTGGAAGCAGTTAATTCCATAAATTATCTGGGAGTACGCATTAGGAGTGATTTAAAATGGAATGATCATATAAAGTTGATCATCGTTAAGAAGATGCCAGTCTGAGATTCATTGGAAGAATCGTAAGGAAATGCAATCCCAAAACAAAGGAAGTAGGTTACAGTACGCTTGTTCACCCACTGCTCGAATACTGCTCAGCAGTGTGGGATCCGTACCAGATAGAGTTGATAGAAGAGATAGAGAAGATCCAACGGAGAGCTGCGCGCTTCGTTACAGGATCATTTAGTAATCGCGAAAGCTTTACGGAGATGATAGATAAACTCCAGTGGAAGACTTTGCAGGAGAGACGCTCAGTAGCTCGGTACGGGCTTTTGTTGAAGTTTCGAGAACGTACCTTCACCGAAGACTCAAGCAGTATATTGCTTCCTCCTACGTATATCTACCGAAGAGACCATGAGGATAAAATCAGAGAGATTAGAGCCCACACAGAAGCATACCGACAATCCTTCTTTCCACGAACAATACGAGACTGGAATAGAAGGGAGAACCGATAGGGGTACTCAAGGTACCCTCCGCCACACACCGTCAGGTGGATTCCGGAGTATGGATGTAGAAGTAGATGTCACGCAGGATCTTAACAGCCCTTCGCGAATAACGTACTCATGGCGTACTCATATCTATCATCAGGGTCCAGTTCCCGGTTTAAACAAGCCTAAGTAAAGCCCTCGCCAAGAAAAAGATTTTCAACCCACTTATTTTTTGCCTCTTAGGGCCAAGACTTTGGATGACTTGTTTGGGGCTGTGAGTATTCCCATTCATCTGCATAATAAATGTTAGTGATCTGAATTTTATGTTTATTTTTTATTTTTTTTATAAATTTACTTCAGCAGATTATAAAATGTTATTGGGTGACCATCCCAGTGATGGCGTCGTCTTCACGCACCGTTTCAATCATCGCCTGAAGATGGTGGGTGCGAAACTCATTGAAACGCGTCGACAATACCTCGCCACCTCTAGTCTCATCACTCTAGAAGATTTTATCATTTAAATACGCAGAGCAAGTCTGCAATTACATATATGACTACCACAAATTAAAAAAGTCGTGTGCAGATACTTTATTAAATCCCCTTATCCTCGCCAGAGAAACTTTTTCAGGTGTATGTAGAGAAAGTTTCGGATGTCTCTTGAGAAATTTGTAATCCTCTTGTCCCTGCTAAAAGAATGTTAGATACTATTCTGTCTGGCAATTCATAAAATAGTTTTCTTAGCTCATACGAAGCAGCTCCAAATAACCTTCCATCTGACAATAACAAATAGTCGACTACCTGTAAGTCTTTTTCGTGTGTAAATATTATGGGATGTACTGCAAGCCACTTTTAAGCTGACAGCTAAGGTATACTACTTTCTTTCTTCACTTTGTTTGCAACGGTCGTTTGTGGAAGATAATGAACACCTCACTTGTATCAGATCCTCAAGTCCATAGCTTCTGTAACAGCAGGCATCATTAACTTCTGTGAGCACGTCTACATCTACATGATGACAGGCAGCATGGAAAGCTAACCGAAGACTGCGATTTATAGGCAGAACACCTAGATGATGGAATTGATGAACCAATTCTGCTTGTCGGTCTTCCCTACTTAGTCGCTCAGCATGGCTTCCTACAAGGAAAAAAAAGTCATGGGAATGTATTATCATGATTTTGTATATATGATAGATTTAAAATAAATTAATCACAAAATATTTGCTATTTTATTTCTTAACACTTTTAAATATTCCAATTTAAAACTATTGAATAAAAAATTTAAGTTGTAGTTCTGTTAGGTAAAAGTACTAGTAGGAAACGCATAAGAAACACCAATCTATTATTATTATTTAAAGTGTGGGGCGAAATCGGTTCGGCCCGGTTTTGATCAGCCCAATGTGCCCCACAGTGCAAACTCTAACAACACTGAAATACAATGAAGAACATTCAACGCCGAAATAATTACTTACGCATTTCTCATCATGTTATGTTGTTGCGAATCTTAATCCCGCAAATCATATGAATTAGATCACTTAAGAATTATACCGCTGAAGCAGCTATGAGGCAGCGCCAGGGAGGAAGCGTTGCCTCGATATTTGAGAAGCGGTAATAGCCAGTGTCGACAAAGTGGCGCCGGGGAACAAACAGGCCTACGTCTGCAGAGCCAGGCCACGCCAGGGGAAGTTTCCCCACCTCACCTTATATGAAAATGGAAGTATACTGAATACGTGACTAGCCTCGCCTAGTGCGTCATAGAATGTTCTAGAACCCACCCTGTGACGACATACGAGCCTTATAAATAAGGGCTCATGGGGACCCAGCAAGGTGTCGACAAGTTCGATGTATAGCGACGCAGACTCATTCTGCGCCAGACATGGGGCTTAGAATTGTTCGTTGGTCTTGGCTCCGTAGTAGAGATAGATTCAGTAGATAGGAATTTGATTGATTGTGGGACTAACTAACCTGTAATACTCTTCATTTGTCAGATGAGGGGCGACTTGTGTTTCACACTCTGCTTCCCTAACGGAAACTCACCGAGTTCCGTACTCTGCACTTCCTCATAGCTTGATTCTTCCAGCTGTTGGAGTTTCGGAAGTTGCCGACGCCTACTGATGTGTTATTCCTTTAGACACATCCAAATTAAACACATAACCAGATTGTAGTTGCCATACACTTCTTTATTACAAACACATGCTCTTAACGAAATTAACAGTAACAACGATTATAATAAAAGCCACTTGCCCTACCGAACCACCAGCAGGACTCAGATTAAAACATTAATGCATTTAAGTCCAATAGACACAGATCTCTCAAAATTTACTCAGCCAATTTTCACTAATTAAAACAACGTTCATAAAACGACCATTAATGAAATTTAACTGACATAACTAAATCACACAAACCTTTTGAACATGCTGTAATGTTGTTCTAGGTTATTGTTAGTCAGGGCCATTCTTCTGTACGGATTATTGAAAGTCAGATTGCGTTGCGCTAAAAATATTGTTTGTCAGTTTAGTGTTGATCAGAATAAGTAAAGAGAGATATGTCTGAGGACGTTCAATTTTGCTCAGCTGTTTGAAAATCAAATAATGTAAGAGGTTTATCAGCACAGTAATTCATAAATTTTTCTAAGGGGACGTTTCAAAGGGATCTTTCTTTCTGTGTATTCGCAGCAGATTACACTTGTCTACATTGAGATTCAATTGCCATTCCCTGCACCATGCGTCAATTCGTTGCAGATCCTCTTGCATTTCAGTACAATTTTCCATTGTTACAACCTCTCGATATACCACAGCATGTGGGGAACTGTATCGAACGCCTTTCGGAAGTCAAGAAACACGCCATCTACCAGGGAACCCGTGTCTATGGCCCTCTGAGTCTCGTGGACGAATAGCGCGAGGTGGGTTTCACACGATCGCCTTTTTCGAAACCCCTACAGAGTAGATTTCTAGTCTCCAGAAAAGTGATTATACTCGAACATAATATGTGTTGCAAAATTCTACGACTGATAGACGTTAGAGATATAGGTCTATAGTTCTGCACATCTGTTCGACGCCCCTTCTTGAAAACGGAGATGACCTGTGGCCTTTTCCAACCCTTTGGAACGCTATGCTTTTCTCGAGACCTACGGTACACCGCTGCAAGAAGGGGGGCAAGTTCCTTCGCGTACTGTTTATACACCGTAAGTAAAATTTTGTTATTCGCTAGTCGTCGTGGTACTGCAGTTTTAATAGCCTCCAATAACTTTTTTTATGTCAGCTGTCTCAGGCAGTGTACTCAGACCAAGCCACGTACCACCGCGTCCCATCACTTAGGTGTGAGACGTAGCTTGCCCGTCACCCCTCGACTTCCCTGTGGACGCCTGTTACGATGGACGCAGGCCGCCTTGTCGATGTCATACGTCGGAATGTGTCGCCCGTCAGCGGTCCTTGGCGAGTAGGTGGACACCTGTCAAAACGGCGGCCCCCCAGTGATCGGTTAGCAGGGCTCTGGGGTACCCCTGGTGGGGGGCAAGGCGCGCGGCCACAGCAGGCAGCCTCGGTCTGCCGTTGCGCCAGCGTGTGTGTGTGTGTGTGCGTGTGTGTGTGTGTGTGTGTGTGTGCGCGCGCGCGCGTGCGTGGAGTGAAATGCGGGACTCTGGGCGCGCAGATAAGATCTCCGGCCAGCTCCGCAGAATTAGCGCTCCTAATTTAGCGGCCGACCGCGACTGCACAGCCGGTGAAAGTGAATGTCGCACTACGGCTGGGTAAAAGGTGTTTGTTTCTCGGCCCCAAATACCAGCGCGCCGCTGCGCTGAATAGGCGGGCCGCGAAATGTCGCGCTGTGGCGTCGGAGTTTCTATTTTTAGGACTCATGCGACGTGTCTTCGGACTATTTCTTCTTCAGACGATGTATCCGAGCGTAGGTTGGACACAAGGGAACCTCCCCATCGCACCCCCCCTCAGATTTAGTTATAAGTTGGCACAGTGGATAGGCCTTGAAAAACTGAACACAGACCAATAGAGAAAACAGGAATAAGTTGTGTGGAACTATGAAAAAAATAAACAAAATATATAAACTGAGTAGTCCATGTGCAAGATAGACAACATCGATCATAGCATGAACTCAGGAGCGCCGTGGTCCCGTGGTTAGCGTGAGCAGCTGCGGACGGAGAGGTCCTTGGTTCAAGTCTTCCCTCGAATGAAAAGTTTTTTTTTTTTTCAGACTGTTATTATTTGTCCGTCCGTCCGTCCGATGCGAGGTAACTGCGCCGTAGTATGGGGACGCTACACCTAAACGGAAAAAATTGAAAACGTTAAAAACATATGTTTTGACAGAGCATAGGGAAAACTGTGCGACTGTGAAACTGTTTCATTCATTTATTGCAGTTTATGTGACAAACTCTTATGTTTTTATAGCTTTTTTGGGAGTGATTATCACATCCACAAGAAAACCTAAATCGTGCAAGGTAGAAGAATCTTCTTACCCATTCGCCAAGTGTACAAGTTAGGTGGATCGACAACATATTCCTGTCATGTGACGCACATGCCGTCACCAGTGTCGCATAGAATATGTCAGACGTGTTTTCCTGTGGAGGAATCGGTTGACCAATGACCTTGCGATCAAATGTTTTCGGTTCCCATTGGAGAGGCAAGTACTTTCGTCTACTATCGCACGGTTTTGCGGTGCGGTCGCAAAACACAGACACTAAACTTATTACAGTGAACGGAGACGTCAATGAACGAACGGACAGATCATAACTTTGCGAAAATAAAGAAAAATATCTTACTCGAGGGAAAACTTGAACCAAGGACCTCTCGTTCCGCAGTTGCTCACGCTAACCACGGGACCACGGCGCTCCTGAGTTCATTACTCTTGATGTTGCTTATCTTAGGCATGGACTACTCAGTTTGTATATTTTGCTTATTTTTTTCATAGTTCCACACAACTTCTTCCTGTTTTCTCGATTGATCTGTGTTCAGTTTTTCAAGGCCTACCCACTGCGCCAACTTATAACTAAATCTGAGGGGGGTGCGATGGTGAGGTTCCCTTGTCAATAACTATCTCCTGCCTTGACAGTAGAGTATGTGAGACCCCATTCTACTTATTTGCTTATATCAATGACTACAAGAGATTAATACCTGCTGGTTCTGATTGGTTAGGAAAATTAGCCATCGGACACTACTAAGTAACTACTTCTAGACGGTGGCCCTACTCCCAAAGTACACGCGCAGGAAACTGAATTTCTAACCGTGAGCCTACGATGCGTGCCCCTATCTATTCTCCCACACTGCTCTATGATTCTGTTCCTTCCAAAATATCCTGGCAGTACTAAAGTTGTTCTAATATGTTAACACTTTTGTACGACACAGTTAATTTTATTCCACTTTAAATTCATGTAGCAAATTAGCACTCGTTCTGA
Organism: Schistocerca cancellata; assembly: GCF_023864275.1. Lineage (NCBI taxonomy): Eukaryota > Metazoa > Arthropoda > Insecta > Orthoptera > Acrididae > Schistocerca > Schistocerca cancellata. The sequence goes on along the minus strand of NC_064628.1, from coordinate 7,061,142 downwards.
CTGCACTCACTCTACAAATTGCGGTCAGTCATTTACACGGTGACAAATATTTAATTATATGAAATGAAGGGCTTGTTTCAACAGTGGTACAAGTCCATTACCTCCACTTTTCTGCCTATAATGCTTCTGAAATTAACGACCCAAACAAACAGAAAGAAAGGTTCATCTCTAGCAAGGAGCCATATGCTTGAATATTTCTTGTGTCTCAACTGCAGATTTTTCAGCGCTAATTTGACTTTAGGACTCAGTGTCTCACAATGAAGAAAAGTGGACTTGTACCACTATTGAAATAAGCCCTTCAAATGTAATCGCCGTAACTTCAGTGGGTCATGCACAATTTCGCTGTTCGTCTGCGCCACATCATCTCCAATGATAGCAGGCGTATCGAACATGTCGTAACCTAAATCTGAATTCCTGTAGTGACATTCAAATGTCGAATAAAGTGTGTGCACGCCGTAGTTTGTCACTAATGTACGTTTCCAGAATGAGATTTTCACTCTGCAGCGGAGTGTGCGCTGATATGAAACTTCCTGGCAGATTAAAACTGTGTGCCCGACCGAGACTCGAACTCGAGACCTTTGCCTTTCGCGGGCAGATGCTCGACCATCTGAGCTACCGAAGCACGACTCACGCCCGGTACTCACAGCTTTACTTCTGCCAGTACGTTTGTTCTCAAATAATTCAATGTGTCTGTGTGAAATCTTATGGGACTTAACTGCTAAGGTCATCAGTCCCTAAGCTTACAAACTACTTAACCTAAATTATCCTAACGACAAACACACACACACCCATGCCCAAGGGAGGACTGCAGTCCATGACTGCAGCGCCTGAGACCGCTCGGCTAATCCCGCGCGGCAATAGTTCAACAATTGTCACCCTGTATTACGAGCTGGTATGAGTCTACCACTACCGTTTCAGTACTGCACTAACACCTTTCAGTACCTAACAGCTGCTCCGGATACGAAATATAATTCTGAGCTTCAACATCCTAATTTTGCTCACACACATTCGCGTTCTACTCTCGTTTTGACTCTGGTGCGACTATCTGTTATATCTTTCTCTTTTATGCGCGATCGAGAGAAGAACACGCACTCAAGAATTTCGTTGTAAGCATGTCCCGCCTAGATTCACTCACTCTTCCGCGCCAACGATCTCCAGGCGCCAACCTCTCCCTTCTAGAACTGTGTTGCTACTCCACCAGCGATGCCGCTGCGCTGCAGCAAATGAGCGTGAAGCCTAGTTTGCACGACGACTTTGGCTAGCGCCCTCGTTCCGTGGAATGAGTTGCACGCAAGTGGTTTCATATATGACTGTATACACGGCGACACCAGTATGCACATCAGTTTCGTCGTCTTGTGGGTCTCTGAGTCGTGTCTGAAATGAAAGTTTTGGCAGCTGCACGTCGCACGAGTTGCGATGCAATTAAAGCTTGTTGCCTGGAATCGCTGAATAAGACAAAATAAGAAACGTATTTCGATCCGCAACTGGATAAAGAAAAGACGTCAGCTCGGCTGCTCAGCATCCTTCCACATCTACATGATTACTCTGCAATTCGCATTTAAGTGCTTGGCAGAGGGTTCATCGAACCACAATCGTACTATCTCCCTACCATTCCACTCCCGAACAGCGCGTGGGAAAAACGAACACCTAAACCTTTCTGTTCGAGCTCTGATTTCTCTTATTTTATTTTGATGATCATTCCTACCCATGTAGGTTGGGCTCAACAAAATATTTTCGCATTCGGAAGAGGAAGTTGGTGACTGAAATTTCGTAAATAGATCTCGCAGCGACGAAAAACGTCTTTGCTTTAATGACTTCCATCCCAACTCGCGTATCATATCTGCCACACTCTCTCCCCTATTACGTGATAATACAAAACGAGCTGCCCTTTTTTGCACCCTTTCGATGTCCTCCGTCAATCCCACCTGGTAAGGATCCCACACCGCGCAACAATATTCTAACAGAGGACGAACGAGTGTAGTGTAAGCTGTCTCTTTAGTTGACTTGTTGCATCTTCTAAGTCTCCTGCCAATGAAACGCAACCTTTGGCTCGCCTTCCCCACAATATTATCTAGGTGGTCTTTGCAACTGAAGTTGTTCGTAATTTTAACACCCAGGTACTTAGTTGAATTGACAGCCTTGACAATTGTACTATTTATCGAGTAATCGAATTCCAACGGATTTCTTTTGGAAGTCATGTGGATCACCTCACACTTTTCGTTATTTAGCGTCAACTGCCACCTGCCACAGCACACGGCAATCTTTTCTAAATCACTTTGCAACTGATACTGGTCTTCGGATGACCTTACTAGACGGTAAATTACAGCATCATCTGCGAACAACCTAAGAGAACTGCTCAGATTGTCACCCAGGTCATTTATATAGAACAGGAACAGCAGAGGTCCCAGGACGCTTCCCTGGGGAACACCTGATATCACTTCAGTTTTACTCGATGATTTGCCGTCTATTACTACGAACTGCGACCTTTCTGACAGGAAATCACGAATCCAGTCGCACAACTGAGACCATACCCCATAGGCCCGTAGCTTGATTAGAAGTCGCTTGTGAGGAACGATGTCAAAAGCTTTCCGGAAATCTAGAAATACGGAATCAACTTGAGATCCCCTGTCGATAGCGGCCATTACTTCGTGCGAATAAAGAGCTAGCTGCGTTGCGCAAGAACGATGTTTCCTGAAACCATGCTGATTACGTATCAATAGATCGTTCCCCTCGAGGTCATTCATTATGTTTGAATACATTATAAGCTCCAAAACCCTACTGCAAACCGACGTCAATGATATAGGTCTGTAGTTCGATGGATTACTCCTACTACCCTTGCTGAAATAATTTATAACGGAAGATCCCAAGAAGTTCTTTTAATTGTCTCAGAATGTCACCTGAACTGTTCAAGTTTCTTCTAAATAGACTTAATTATGCGATAAGGAATAAAGGTAGCGTAATGCATGAAGCACAGTCGCCAGAACTGAAATTACATATCACGATGCGTGTATTACAATCGAGAACACTCGGCATGCTATAACATACGATTTTAGTCGGTGATGATGCTTTTTCATTAACACCAATAATCATTAACATTAACAGTAATAATTATTAACATTAGCAACAATAGCTATTCGAAGCAGGCCGCATTAAGAAGAGAATGGCTTGCAAACTACTCTCTTGAAGGTAAATCTGTACAGTGGCAATATTTCAAAATTCTAACATATGTGAATAGGGAGCACTGCAGCGACGTCTTAAATAGATAAATATTGAATAAAAAAATGCAGCTTCTTGAATTGGTATACCCTTCCCTCCTGTCGACAATATTCCTTGACAAAGAGCTGACCAACTCGAACGATGGGATTTTAGTCTTGTAGACGAGAGTGTTGTCACAGCTAGAATTACACTTCCTTGTATTTTTCTAAATTTTCAAAAAATGGTTCAAATGGTTCTGAGCACTATGGGACTTAACATCTGAGGTCATCAGTCCCCTAGAGTTATAACTACTTGAACCTAACTAACCTAAGGACATCACACGCATCCATGCCCGAGGCAGGATTCGAACCTACGACCGTAGCGGTCGCGCAGTTCCAGACTGAAGCGAACCGCTCGGCCACACCGGCCGGCAGCTGATGGTTGTTCATATTCGTAACTGCGAACAATTTTCGTGTATTAGCTGGATGACCCTGTATATTTAAGGTTAGTCAGTAAACTTGCCGGCATTTTTTTTAAGTGCTTTATCTGAAAACTACCTTGAGCAGTTAAACAGAGAACCGACTCGTGGCGATAACATACTAGACCTTCTGGTGACAAACAGACCGGAACTATTTGAAAACGTTAACGCAGAACAGGGAATCAGCGATCATAAAGCGGTTACGGCATCGATGATTTCAGCCGTAAATAGGAATATTAAAAAGGGTAGGAAGATTTTTCTGTTTAGAAAAAGTGACAAAAAGCAGATTTCAGAGTACCTGTTGGCTCAACACAAAAGTTTTGTCTCAAGTACAGATAGTGTTGAGGATCAGTGGACAAAGTTCAAAACCGTCGTACATAATGCGTTAGATGAGTATGTGCCAAGCAAGATCGTAAGAGATGGAAAAGAGCCACCGTGGTACAACAACCGAGTTAGAAAACTGCTGCGGAAGCAAAGGGAACTTCACAGCAAACATAAACATAGCCAAAGCCTTGCAGACAAACAAAAATTACGCAAAGCGAAATGTAGTGTGAGGAGGGCTATGCGAGCGGCATTCAATGAATTCGAAAGTAAACTTCTATTTACTGACTTGGCAGAAAATCCTAAGAAATTTTGGTCTTATGTCAAAGCGGTAGGTGGATCAAAACAAGATGTCCAGACACTCTATGACCAAAATGGTACTGAAACAGAGGATGACAGACTAAAGGCCGAAATACTAAATGTCTTTTTCCAAAGTTGTTTCACAGAGGAAGATTGCACTGTAGTTCCTTCTCTAGATTTTCGCACAGATGACAAAACGGTAGACATCGAAATAGACGACAGAGGGATAGAGAAACAATTAAAATCGCTCAAAAGAGGAAAGGCCTCTGGACCTGATGGGATACCAGTTCAATTTTACACAGAGTACGCGAAGGAACTTGCCCTCCTTCTTGCAGCGGTGTACCGTAGGTCTCTAGAAGAGCGTAGCGTTCCAAAGGATTGGAAAAGGGCACAGGTCATCCCCGTTTTCAAGAAGGGACGTCGAACAGATGTACAGAAGTATAGACCTATATCTCTAACGTCGATCAGTTGTAGAATTTTGGAACACGTATTGTGTTCGAGTACAATGACTTTTCTGGAGACTAGAAATCTACTCTGTAGGAATCAGCATGGGTTTCGAAAAAGACGGTCATGTGAAACCCAGCTCGCGCTATTCGTCCACGAGACTCAGAGGGCCATAGACACGGGTTCACAGGTAGATGCCGTGTTTCTTGACTTCCGCAAGGCGTTCGATACAGTTCCCCACAGTCGTTTAATGAACAAAGTAAGAGCATATGGACTATCAGACCAATTGTGTGATTGGACTGAAGAGTTCCTAGATAACAGAACGCAGCATGTCATTCTCAATGGAGAGAAGTCCTCCGAAGTAAGTGTGATTTCAGGTGTGCCGCAGGGGAGTGTCATAGGACCGTTGCTATTCACAATATACATAAACGACCTGGTGGATGACATCGGAAGTTCACTGAGGCTTTTTGCAGATGATGCTGTGGTCTATCGAGAGGTTGTAACAATGGAAAATGGTACTGAAATGCAGGAGGATCTGCAGCGAATTGACGCATGGTGCAGGGAATGGCAATTGAATCTCAATGTAGACAAGTGTAATGTGCTGCGAATACACAGAAAGATAGATCCTTTATCATTTAGCTACAAAATAGCAGGTCAGCAACTGGAAGCAGTTAATACCATAAATTATCTGGGAGTACGCATTAGGAGTGATTTAAAATGGAATGATCATATAATGTTGATCGTCGGTAGGGCAGATGCCAGACTGAGATTCATTGGAAGAATCCTAAGGAAATGCAATCCGAAAACAAAGGAAGTAGGTTACAGTACGCTTGTTCGCCCACTGCTTGAATACTGCTCAGCAGTGTGGGATCCGTACCAGATAGGGTTGATAGAAGATATAGAGAAGATCCAACGGAGAGCAGCGCGCTTCGTTACAGGATCATTCAGTAATCGCGAAAGCGTTACGGAGATGATAGATAAACTCCAGTGGAAGACTCTGCAGGAGAGACGCTCAGTAGCTCGGTACGGGCTTTTGTCAAAGTTTCGAGAACAATCCTTCACCGAAGAGTCAAGCAGTATATTGCTCCCTCCTACGTATATCTCGCGAAGAGACCATGAGGGTAAAATCAGAGAGATTAGGGCCCACACAGAGGCATACCGACAATCCTTCTTTTCACGAACAATACGAGACTGGAATAGAAGGGAGAACCGATAGAGGTACTCGAGGTACCCTCCGCCACACACCGTCAGGTGGCTTGCGGAGTATGGATGTAGATGTAGATGTAGTAGTTTTCACTCTTACCCTACATTCACGTCACTACGAGTTTCATTCACGGATGGAGGTTTGAAAGGGTGATTACATGCCTCTCAGAGACACAGAGTCCTACATCCATCTAGTTCTCTTATTAAGTGACCACATGGTTCCGAGTTTTGTCGTTTCTGTTGTTAAATGCATTTGCATGGACTTAGCATATCAGAATATTAAAATCAGTTGCGGTTCGTTTAAAGAAGACTTGTTGCAATCAGAATTATTACAGTCATACTGAAAGAAAATTACGGTATTACTTAACTGCAAGAGTTTCTGTGGAAACGTCCCGGAACTACGTCAAAGATTTATGGAAACGGGATCAGCCGTGCTATTATACGTTTATTGTATTACTACCGGTTTTGTTCGTTTAACATCTGCCTGAAGTTAACGAATCAGGAAATCGGACTAAAACTACAGTATCTTAAAAGAATAAAATAACCAATCCACACTGATAACAGACTTATACTAAATCCTCACCGAGTTTTGCTAATGCCATGACAGTGGTCTCCTTGTCGTCTGTAATGTTAGAGACCAGTCCAAAACAGTGATCATAAATAGTCTGCTGATCTTCTGGCGAACGTATGGCAAGCAGTCACGGCATGCTGCGTGCATTAGACTGCCCAGACAGGGCCGCTACACGACAGAGACAAAAATGTAAGCATAGTTCTTGGCCTCCACCGAGTGCGATAGTCGACTGTGTGATCATAATAGTTACAAGCAATGGCAAAAACGTCAGTACAGATCTGATACTTGAAACATCTCTGTGAAGTCGTTTCATAAGACGCTTGTCGAATTCGGTACAACTTATTCACTTTACTACCTGATTTTAGCTCAATTCATGAACTCTTCCAGAAGGACCCAGGACTCAAATGAGGCCTATTGAATACTATATGTGTGTTTTAATGTGGGGTTTCGGTTTTGTTTTGTGGGAATCGCTGAGTTGGTCACCGTCTGCTGGGAGCAGACGATGCTGCTTCTCGTTCGGAGGAGAGCACAGGATGGCCAACTTAGGTTTCCGATACCTGAACACAGAGGTCTACCCATCTGAGTCGAAGGCTGTCTTTGTGTGTGAGGTTGGTGACGGAGGGCTACCCCTCTGGTAGCTTCCGCTGCACGGGGAGCTAGGTACGAGGTGCATTCAAGTTCTAAGGCCTCCGATTTCTTTTCTGATTAACTACTCACCCGAAATCGATGAAATTGGCGTTACTTCTCGACGTAATCGCCCTGCAGACGTACACATTTTTCACAACGCTGACGCCATGATTCCATGGCAGCGGCGAAGGCTTCTTTAGGAGTCTGTTTTGACCACTAGAAAATCGCTGAGGCAATAGCAGCACGGCTCGTGAATGTGCGGCCACGGAGTGTGTCTTTCATAGTTGGAAGAAGGCAAAAGTCACTAGGAGCCAGGTCAGGTGAGTAGGGAGCATGAGGAATCACTTCAAAGTTGTTATCACGAAGAAACTGTTCCGTAACGTTAGCTCGATGTGCGGGTGCGTTGTCTCGGTGAAACAGCACACGCGCAGCCCTTCCCGGACGTTTTTGTTGCAGTGCAGGAAGGAATTTGTTCTTCAAAACATTTTCGTAGAATGCACCTGTTACCGTAGTGCCCTTTGGAACGCAATGGGTAAGGATTACGCCCTCGCTGTCCCACAACATGGACACCATCATTTTTTCAGCACTGGCGGTTACCCGAAATTTTTTTGGTGGCAGTGAATCTGTGTGCTTCCATTGAGCTGACTGGCGCTTTGTTTCTGGATTGAAAAATGGCATCCACGTCTCATCCATTGTCACAACCAACGATAAGAAAGTCCCATTCGTGCTGTCGTTGGCGTCAACATTGCTCGGCAACATGCCACACGGGCGGCCGTGTGGTCGTCCGTCAGCATTCGTGGCACCCACCTGGCTGACACTTTTCGCATTTTCAGGTCGTCATGCAGGATTGTGTGCACAGAACCCACAGAAATGCCAACTCTGGAGGCGATATGTTTAACAGTCATTCGGCGAGCCCCCAAAACAATTCTCTCCACTTTCTCGATCGTGTCGTCAGATCGACTTGTGCGAGCCCGAGGTTGTTTCGGTTTGTTGTCACACGATGTTCTGCCTTCATTAAACTGTCGCACCCACGGACGCACTTTCGACACATCCATAACTCCATCACCACATGTCTCCTTCAACTGTCGATGAATTTCAATTGCTTTCACACCACGCAAATTCAGAAAACGAATGATTGCACGCTCTTCAAGTAAGGAAACCGTCGCCATTTTAAGTATTTAAAACAGTTCTCATTCTCGCCGCTGGCGGTAAAATTCCGTCTGCCGTACGGTGCTGCCATCTCTGGGACGTATTGACAATGATTGCGGCCTCATTTTAAAACAATGCGCATGTTTCTATCTCTTTCCAGTCCGGAGAAAAAAAAATGGGAGGCCTTAGAATTTGAATGCCCTTCGTAATGTCGAAAGAGAAATGGGCACTCTTCGGTGAACGCTTGGTGAGTACGGATCGTAGCTCTTAAGGGGGGTTTCAGGTGATGGGAAGCAGGTTGAGTTAGGACTTCATTATGTTTAAATCTTGAAATACCTAAGAACTTCAGCTTAACTGAAGCGTGTGAAGCGAGTTATTTTTTTTAATGATTTTTAATCTTATATTTTGTGGAAGTTGCTTTTGTCTTTGTGTGTCGATTTTGTGCCACATGTTTGGTAATCAATGACCCTTCTGGTCAACCACGGCACTGCAATGGGCTTTATTTTAACAGTCTGCTTGTTTAATGAGCTATAATTTCTGCAAGAATATCTGTTTTTTCGTGCGCTTTCTACAAAGCAGCACAACAGTTTGATTCGGAATGCACCACGTGCTCTAGTTCGGCCGTTTGCAAGCAGCAGACGCAGTTAGTATGTAGAATAATTATAGCACAACCTTGTGCATTGGTTAAACCTCTGTCGAGAATAGTGCATGCGTAGAATCGTAATGTGAATCTCACTGAGATATATTGATGCTATGAACGCAAAGGAGATCATTGTCTCCCACCCCCGTTTTCTGCGTTTCTCCTTGCTGTAGTTAAACTGTGCTCTGTTACATTCTCACGTAATTCTTACTTAAATATTTACAGTCAGGCACCAGTTATGTGTAGTTAGGATGTGCAACCAAGTACTTACAATAAATAATCTATATGAAAAATAAATTCTGTGGTATTGATCTTACCCACTTACTCCGATTTCCAATCCTGAATTAATCAAGTTGCTTCTTACACGACATGGATTGCTATTTATCTGGCTACTTAAAGAAATTTGCATACTTGTAATTAAATTATTGAAGTAATGAAACTAATAATTTTCCAGCTCCGTTTTTTTCTAAATGGTTAGGAAGGGCTTGGGCTGGTGGCGACCCTGAATTTCTGAATTTTTATCATTATTTGTGTGTGGGAAACAGCGAGAAATGCGAGATAGCGTATATGGCTCGACGAGAAACGTCGTAAAGATAGTAATAGATTACACACTGAGCCGGCCGGAGTGGCCGAGCGGTTCTAGCCGCTACAGTCTGGAACCGCGCGACCGCTACGGTCGCAGGTTCGAATCCTGCCTCGGGCATGGGTGTATGTGATGTCCTTAGGTTAGTTAGGTTTAAGTAGTTCTAAGTTCTAGGGGACTGATGATCTCAGACGTTAAGTCCCATAGTGCTCAGAGCCATTTGAACCATTTTTTAGATTACATACTGAAGAGTGGACAACTAATCAAAACAACTGAAAAATACACTGACGGTAAAATGGTTCAAATGGCACTGAGCACTATGCGACTTAACTTCTGAGGTCATCAGTCCCCTAGAACTTAGAACTACTAAACCTAACTAACCTAAGGACATCACACACATCCATGCCCGAGGCAGGATTCGAACCTGCGATCGTAGCGGTCGCTCGGTTCCAGACTGTAGCGCCTAGAACCGCACGCCCACTCCGGCCAGCTACAGTGACGGAAAACAAATCGCTGGAAAGAAATGAAGGAATTGGGCGACTTAAGCGAAAATTGATAGACGTGTTTCAACATGTGAAAGATGATGTCTGCTTAGATTTCACTCCAATCGCATACGAGTGGCGCCAGTAGCACCACTATAAGGATGCAAATCTGGTTTGCTTTAAGTACACGCTGTAACGGTCGAGTGCGTTAGTTACCTTTCAGTTTGGACGTGGTGAGCTGGTGTTAGTCAAGTATGCCTTAAGGCTACAAAGACGCTATTATCAGCATCTGACTGAGTCTGGACCAGGCAATGTGGCTGCGAGAAGCTGGATGTTACCTCTGCGATACTGCAGAGAGACTTGGCAGGAATGTAGCCACTGTACGTGATTGCTGGCAGCGGTGATCACGAGAATCTACAGACGTGAGAAGACAGGGCCGCGGACATTCACGTGGCTGTACCGAGAGGGAATATGACTCTGGCGCATCGTACTGCATCTGTAACAACAGTCTGAGCAGCTGTTGGCACCTGAGTGACACAACCAACTGTTACAAATGGGTTACTTCAAGGACAGCCCCGAGCCTGAGGCTATGTACCGTGCGTTCCGCTGACCTCCTGGATTTGCGACTTCTGTGCTGTCAAGCGAGAGCTCACTGGAGGGCAGGGTGGAGGTCTGTTGTGTTTCGTGATAAAAGCTGGTCCTGCTTCGGTGCCAGTGTTGGCCTTGTGTTGGTTAGAAGGTGGCCAGTCGAGGATCAGCAACAAATCTGTCTGTGTGCTAGACAAACTGGACCTGCACCTCGAGCTATAGTCTGGATTTCAGTTCTGTACGGCAACATGAGCACTGTCGTGATCATCCCACGCACCACGAGTGCAAATTTGTACGTCAATTTGGTAATTCGACCTGTTGTGCTGCCATTCACGAATAGCAATTAAGCGTGTGTTTTCCAACAGGATAACGCTCGCCCACGTACCGCTGTTGTAGCCCAACATGCTCTGCAGATTGTAGACATATTGTCTTCGCCTGTTCAACCACCATATCTGTCTCCAGTCGATCACATAAGGCATATTACCAGACGACAACTCCAGGTTCATCCACAAACAACGTTAACCGTCTCTCTATGGACCGACCAAGTGCAACAGGCACGGAACTCCAACCCACAAACTGTTATCCGGCACCTCTACAAGACGATGCAAACACGTCTGCATGCTTGCATTCGACATTGTGGCGTTTACACCCGTTATTAATGTCCAAGCATTTCACATTTGCAATGGCTTATCTTGCACGTCCATGAAACTGTAATCTTGTGATAAGTTAAATATATTACCTATACAAATGTATTCTCGAAATTTTAATTGCTCTACATCAGGGCTTCACAACATACGTGCTCGCGGAGCAAGCTGTGAGCAGCAAGGCGCGAGCATGGAGCAGCGCGTGCACGCTACCCCCACTACCGGGCCAGAGCGGAGAGTGGGGAGAGTCACGTGGGGCACACAACAGCTGCCGCCAGTCAATGTAAATCCGCGGCCACCTCTAGGGATATCACTCACGAATTATTACTGCAACAATTGAAACAAATAAAGGAGAATGTACACGTGCCACATAATTTTATTAGCTTAGTGTATGCCTCTACATTGGTATTAATTTGTGAACTATTACACAATAAAAGGTGTCACTGAAGTGTGAGATTCTCGGTTGTCTTGTACTTTTTGCCCTTTACAATTGCGTCTATGTTCGGAGTAATTGTTCTTGTGCATTGTAGGCGCAGCGTGCAGTTTAAATTTCTATCAGACAATGCGTTTCTCAGGCGCGTCTTGTTACATTTCATTGTAGAGAACAGTTGTCCACAAACATACGTGGAACCGAACATTGATATTATTGTAGCCGCCAGTTTGTGCAAACGAGGAAATCTATCCTGAGGAAAGTGTGTGTAGAATTCCAAAATGTTTTTCTTGTTCTGAAATTTGTCTCTGTATTCTCTGTCACACAGCAGGTCAATAATTTCTAGTTGCAGCTCAGGACGAATCTCTTCAATATTCGCTGAATATGGAGAGGAGAACTGATCAAAATCACTGTCTAGTGCTGTCAGATCTTGAAAGCGTTGATTAAACTCTTCCTTAAGGGCCACTAAACTATGGGAATAACGTTCACAGTCTTTGTGAACATCTTGCATGGATGATACTTTAGGAAAATGAGCTAGATTTCCTGTTTCCAGCTGACTCACCCAAAGTGTCAATTTCATTTTAAAAGCTCGTCTTCGATCTATGAAATGAGTAATTAGCAGATCTTTACGTTGTAGTGAAATGTTCAAAGCATTCAGATGGCTAGTTAAATCTGCTAAGAACGCGAGATCACATTTCCATGAAGGCTCTTTCAATTCAGGAAAACAGATGTTATTTATTTCCATGAACATATTTATCTCATCTAATAGGCAAAAAAATCGATTTAATAATTCGCCACGACTAAGCTAGCGGACCTGCCACACTGGCTTTCTACATCCTCAAGAAAGCTTTTAAATTGCCTGTGTTGTAGCCCATGCTTCCTTATATAATTGGTTGTACGAACAACAACACTCATTACATTTTTTAGAGTGATACTCTTTGCACATAAGTTTTCCTGGTGGATCACACAGTGAATGCCCCATATTTCATTCGGCACGGTCAGTTTTTGCATTTTCTCCTTCAACAGCGCAACGAAACCTGATTTTTTTCCCTGTCATCGCTGGTGCACCGTCTGTAGACACTGAAACTAAAGAATTCCACGACAATCCTATATTTTCAACACTTTCTTCAACACTACTTAAAATATCACCTCCGGTTGTAGTGTTCTTCATGGCTACTACATCGAGGAGCTCCTCCCTCACCTGAAGATCTCTTTTAACATCTCTAATAAATATGGCAAGCTGCGCTGTTCAAGTGATATCAACACTTTCGTCCAGAGCTATAGAATAAGCCATAAAATCTTTACAGATATTTGCAAGCTTGCTCTGGACGTCGTCTGCCATGTTCTGTATGCGACGCATAAAGGTCATGTTAGATAGTGGCACAATCCGAAACTGTTCAACTTGAGATGGACACAAATGTTCCGCTGCAACTACCAAACACTCTTTTATTAAATCGCCATCAGTGAAGGGGCGCAGGGATTTTGCTAAAAGCAAAGCAATTTTGTAACTCACTCTGAGAGCTGCCTCAGTTTATTTTTCTTCGTCGTCCAGATCTTCTTCGGATTGCTTTCTTTTAAGTTTAATAACTTCCTGTGCACTATCTGGTCCATCACATTTCCCACTTCCGTAGTCTTTCGCGTGGTACGACATATAATGTCGCTGCAAATTAAATTTCCTAAAAGAATTCAGCGTTTTGTGACATACTAAACATTTTGCAACACCATCTTTTTCTGTAAACAGGTACAATTCCTCCCAATGGGGGTTGAACTGCGAAAGCATGGTTGGGGTTACACAACGGCGACTTGACATGATTCTTAACCAGCGAAGCGATTGTTATCTGAGCTGATCGTAGTACTTTAAACGTTACACAGTCGTCGCGATCTCAATAGGCAAGCTGCGGCCCTATTCAAACGTGCGCGCGCATTTCCCCTCCCTCCCTACTCCGCGGCCTTGACCCTGCTCGCGAGCACGTGCCTGAGCAGACGCGAGTACTCGCGCTCAAAACCGGCCAGTTGTTAAGCCCTGCTCTACAGAAACTACACTCATGCTCATAAATTAGGGATAATGCTGATACATAGTGGAAAACGCTCTGGTAGCCGATTTGCGGGTTTAAATCGCCTCGGGGTATGACCATGCGGTGCATTCGACCAGCGATCTTCGCACGGTGGTGCTGGCAGCAGTCCACATACGCAGGGTGTGTTGGTGCATGTCAGAGTAAGAAGCAGCGACTAAGTGCGCAGACGTTTTCAGACTTGCTAATGTTGACTGTGTATTGAAAATGGCTCAAAGGACACATACTGATGTCGTTATGAGGGGTAGAATACTGGTGTGACTGGAGGCTGGTCAAACGCAGCAGGTCGTAGCACGGGCCCTCCATGTGCCACAAAATGTGATCTCAAGATTATGGCAACTTTTCCAGCAGACAGGAAAGGTGTCCAGGCGCTACAGTACGCGACGTCCACAGTGTACAACACCACAAGATGACGGATATCTCACCATCAGTGCCCGCAGACGGCCACGGAGTACCGCAGGTAGCCTTGCTCGGGACCTTACCGCAGCCACTGGAACAGTTGTCTCCAGACACAAAGTCTACAGAGGACTGAACAGACATGGTTTATTCGCCCAGAGACCTGCACTGACCCCTGGTCACAGGAGAGCCCGTAAAGCCTGGTGTCAAGAACACCGTACATCGCCATTGGAACAGTGGTCCCAGGTTATGTTCACAGACGAGTCCAGGTATAGTCTCAACAGTGATTCTCGCCGGGTTTTCATGTGGCGTGAACCAGGAACCAGATACCAGCTCCTTAATGCCCTTGAAACTGACCTGTATGGAGGTCGTGGTTTGATGGTGTGGGGTGGGATTATGACTGGTCCACGTACACACCTGCATGTCTTTGACAGAGGAACTGTAACAGGTCAGGTGTATCGGGACGTCATTTTGCACCAGTATGTCCACCTTTTCAGTGATGCAGTGGGTCCCACCTTCCTCCTGATGGATGATAACGCACGGCCCCACCGAGGTGCCATCGTGGAGGAGTACCTTGAAACAGTAGATATCAGGCGAATGGAGTGGCCTGCCTGTTCTACAGACCTAAAACCCATCGAGCACGTCTGGGATGCTCTCGGTCGACGTATCGCTGCACGTCGTCAAATCCCTAGGACACTTCAGGAGCTCCAACAGGCACTGGCGCAAGAATGGGAGGCTATACCCCAGCAGCTGCTCGACCACCTGATCCAGAATATGCCAACCCGCTGTGCGGCCTGTGTCCGTGTGCGTGGTGATCATATCCCATATGCATATCGGGGTACATGCGGAGGAAACAGTGGCGTTTTGTAGCACCTGTGTTTCGGGTCGGTTTTCTCAACTCACCACCAATACCGTGGACTTGCAGATCTGTGTCGTGTGTGTTCCCTATGTGCCTATGCTATTAGCGCCAGTTTTGTGTAGTGCCACGTTGTGTGGCACCACATTCTGCAATTACCCTTAATTTATGAACATGAGTGTATTTTTTAGTCCTGCGAGTTTTTTTTCTCACTGTAGAACAGAACCAAAATTAACAAAACTAATATTCCCAATAACAAGAGAACAGATGACAGTGATTAAACCAAACTACATTGACATTTGGCACCTATGACTGTAAGTGAATTGTGATAAAGTATAGTTGCAAAATAATTACGTAAAATATATCTGTAACGATAATTTTGTCGTCAGAGAACTATCACAAGTCACTAACAAAATAGTTACGAAAGATACATTATCTTTGATAATGTAAAAAAGGTAAAGCAGTCACCCTGGTGGTTATCGTATACTGTTAATAATCCTACAAGCGACCTGCGCTAAACTGGCTACAAATATTTTGATCATAAGGCTGTTACAGCACCACTAAGGACAGTTGAAAGCTCTTTTCTTTTTAACAAGAGCCACAAGGGACTGGATTCAGATTACGTGACAGATCAACAAGAATACTGCGTCTCCAAGATTGACAATGTTGCCCATCAATAAAAAAGTTCAGCAGCATCGTACAACACGCTTCCGAAACGTATATGCAGAGCAAAATTGTAAATGATGGAAAAAGACTCACCGTGGTTCGACAACTGTGTTACAAAGCCACTACGAATGCAAACAGAGCCCCCCTGCAAATTTAAACGTTGCCGAAGCTTGAACGACGAACAAAACTAAACGAAGCCAAAATAAGCGTAAGGAGGGCTATGCGTGAAGCGTTAAACGAATTCAAAAGTAACATTCTGTCTACCGACTGGACAGAAAATCCTAAGAGTCTTACGTTAAATCAGAAAATGGATCGAAGCCATCTGTCCAGATACTCTGTGAGCATAATGGCACTGAAACAGAGGATGACACTCGGAGAAAGATCGCACTGTAGTTCCTCCTTTAAATCGTCTCACTAATGACAAGATGATAAATATCGAAATAAGTGACCAGGCGATAAAGAAGCGACTGAAGTCACTCAGTAGAGGAAAGTCCACTAGACCAGTTCGATTCTACTCAGAGTATGCGAAATTACACGTTCCTCTTTTAGCGGCAGTGTATCGTAGATCTCTTCAGGAGATAAGCGCTCCTAATGAGTGGAAAAAAGCACAGGTCATTCCAGTTTACAAGAAGGTAGCCGAACAGATGCATAAAACTATAGGCCTATATCTCTGACGACGGTGCTTTGTAGAATTTTGGGACATGTCTTGTGCTCGCTTATTATTATGAGATTTCTGGAAACCGAAAATCTCCTCTGTAGGAACAACCATGGATTCCGAAAACAACTATCATGTGAAACCTAGCTCCATCTGCTCGTCCACGAGGCCCAGGAAGCGGTAGATACAGACTCCCAGGTAGATGCCGTGTTCCTTGACTTCCGGAAGCGTTCGATGTAGTCTCGCGCGACCGCCTAATGAACGAAATCGCGCGTGCGGAATATCAAATCAGCTATGTGATTGCATTGAAGAGTTTCTAGCAATCAGAACAGCCTGCTTTTAAATAATATAACGCTGCATCATTTCCGTATTCTTTTTGTAGTGTAAATATTTACGCAAGCATTCTGTGTGACGTTTTCATTTGTGTTGTTATACCTCTCTTGCAATGTAATCATCTTTTTTAAGTCACACTGCAATCGTAAAATCGGACGAAACGAATACTGGAATGTTTTTTTGCATGCTGATGTTAGAAAATAATATTTTTGTCTATCTACTTACAATTAATAAAATGTTTCGGGCTATTATGCAGTGGTCGAATGGATTTCACCCTAGAACCCAACGTTTCGTCCCCATCTGCGGAGGACATTTTCAAGGGGTATCGTAGCTACATTGAATGTCCGATTCACACCCTGGCTCACTAATGAGTACAGAAAAATTCCGCTTCCGTGCAGTGGCGTGAGGTCACATACTTTGAATGAGCTAGCACAGTTGGCCCTTGTCGACTGCCATCGTCCGCTATTGCTGTCACCCCATGGTGAAAGAATGGGCTCCTGAAGAAGGCAACGAGTTACGTGGCCGAAATATTGTACCAGAGCGACACAAACCTCTGGCAGTAGACCCGATTATTCCACATGTCAAGATCTCGCCGGGAAAGCCTGAAGAGCTACAGAATAAATATTGTTTGTCTAACTTCGTCAAGATAGTATCACTTGTTCAAGCACTTCGTTAAAATAGTTTCTAGTAGAAGTATAAACTGACATAACAATAGAAGCATTGAGAAGTAGTTCACTTGAAAGACTATTGAGGGTACAGTTCTTATCAAGGATTCCGCTGTGTTTTATAGAGGTCAACCAAAGTAATTGAGAGAATATAGAGAGAAACTATGTGAATCGTGACAGACATGTTCCAACGACATTAAATGCGGAGGAGGCTCTACATCGTGCAGGTTGGGGCCGTAAGAAGTGTGCCCTACTTTGCACGAAATGCCGCAGTAAATATTCCAGTCTCTACGAGGTGGGGTCTTGCAGAACGCAGGACCTACTTACAAATACCGTTCCCTCAACGATCACGCTGTAATTGCAGAAATTACAGCACTTGCGAGAACACGACAACAGTCAATACCTGTATATTCAGTCCATAAATGGAAAGCCCAGAAGGATAAATAGCCCCTCACAATGAAGGGAGTGCAGATGAAGAATTGGTCTTTTGTAGGCAAACGTCCTCCTTACTCGTATACACAAAACACCTGCCGCGATAAGGGTATCTCAAGAAAATCAATGGGCCTATTTTCACTCACTCTTTGCTTTATTCTGATGACTACGACGTTAGAAAGAGGAGTATCGTATTTGGGTGATTTCACAAATAATGCACAGTTTGCCGTCACCGCGGAATGAATGTCACGTCGACATCGTTGGATATGTCTGCTGAAGGACAACGGTTGCGCAAGTAGCTCGTGTTTTGTTTTCGTAGATGTCATGTTATATTTTCTAACAACGGAAGCTGGAAATGTCGTACGCACTGACCTCTGATTATGTGACTGTTGAGGATCGAAGGTCGTACATTAACGCCGAAACGCCAAGCGGCAAACATAGTCGTAAGTCCACTATGCTTCAAGTAAAGTTGGTAGTGAGTTAACAGTGGACCGTAAGTACAGTTTCTAACTGGGATGATAATTTTCGTTAATGTCGCGTGACTATAAACAACGACCGAAACAGGAATGCTAACAACACAACAGATGAACGAAGAAGCCGTGGCAGTTGCTCCTGAACAAGATTGCCGTGCAACGGAAGAGAAGAAATTGCTGAAGTTACAGGGACTGCATTAATATCCTCATTTCGTAGGTTGACAAAAGAGCTGAATAAAATTCACTGCTTGTGCTGTGCTGAAGTGCAAACGCCTTGACGTTGAAGATCGTTCCTCGCTTCGAATCGTCGCTACTGGGTTAGAGGCTTTCAACCCGAGTTAAAATATAGGTGAACGAGCGGAGAGATCAACTTTCACGACCACCAAAAAAAAATTACACTTACCTCAAATCGAAATCCAGTTATCTTTGCTTACTATTAAACCGAATTATCGTTACTGAAGTACCTCTATGTGAACAGCGTGTCACAGTAACGTATTTATTCAACAACCAAACCGAGAAAAGTGCACAAAATCAGATTACAGTTCTTCGAGGTCGAACGATGCATTTCCCACGACAATACTCGGCTATACACTTATGTATCCGTAAACCTGAGAGAATATGGTAGAGGAGTGTTACTTCGCACACTCTACAACCCTGACTTTGGCTTATTCCAAAAGCTGAAACAACTTGTCTGAAACTGCCATTGTTCATCACTAGTTTTGTTACGCAGCGGAAGGTCTATTCTCTTGCTACTTTCCCGCCCAGCTGGGTTTATCGTTTTAATTTATTTACAATCGATTTCGAAGCACCTGCGGCTTCATCTTTAGGCACTTTAGTACCATGATCGATCTGATATCCCATCGCAAGTGTACCCTATTAACGAACTATCTAGTGCGGTAACTGTAAGACTTCCACACTTTGGTTGGAGACCAATTAGCGAGCGAAGAAATATGTGCAACTCGTGTGACGAAGAGTCTACGGCAGCTGTCGAAGTAACGTATGGAGAGAGAATTGCGACTCCGTTGCAACCCAAAAACTTGTAAAAAGAACTACCTTCCGTTATGAAATGATCTTCTTAGCTGCTCCTTTACTCGGCGAATGATACGAAATGCCAATCACTGGTGAAGGGACATCTTCAAGTATATAATTGTACAACTCGAAAACTGACGTATCAGAGCATTCAACCTACCAATTTCAAGTCGCCGCCAACTGTCTCGCAAATGTAACTTAATGAATAAAATATAGGATTCTATTCGAAAATCTCCCTGCTTTTTTCCTACTTTTTTACGGGTTTGTACCTCAATCGGTAAAAATGGAACACATATAGGATCACTTTGTTGTCCGTCTTTCTGTGCGATCGGCAATTAAAAACTCTTTTTCTCAGAAACTGGTAGTCGTAAGAAGTTCAAATGTATGTCACATACTAGGCCGCGCGGACCATTGACGTTGTAAAAAATTCAAGCTTCGAAGGCAATAGAGTCGAAGGTACGACCATTTATGTCACGTATTTTGAAACTCCCAAATTCAATCATCAAGTAATGATAAACTTGAGGCTTTAATGTCTCAAGGAAAACTTAACTATAAAATCTATAGACAACCTATATTTGAGGCACAGGAGTTCCGCATTACGCCCAACACTGGGGTGTTATTCGAACGCCGGAGAACATTGGCAATAGTGGCGATCTAAGAACGGGAAAATTAGCTGATGGTGTGAATTGAAGTTTTGTTGGGGAGGGAACTGGACTTGCGTCTAGAGCAGCGATATTAGTCATGGTACTGCAGTGGTGGAATTGATGCCGGCACGGTAGCTTAGCGTGTTCGGTTAGAGGGTCAGCTGCTTTCTGTAATAAAAAAACTGAGTGAATGGATCGATGATAAACCTGAACAGGAGTCATGGTACGTGCGCCCCGAACAAATGCAACGAACAATAACTAACAAAATGAGATTTTTAAAAAAAGCTAGCGATTCACCTTAACAAGCTACGAGGCAGAGGTTCAAGTCCTATCTCGGGCAAAAATTGTAATTCATTTCTTCAGTTTCCATCATTATCGTAGATAAAGATGAGACTTAAATGTCTCGAGGAAAATTTATTTATAAGATCTATAGATCACTCATCAAAACCTACAGCTTACTTCCCGTTTGCCTAGAATCATGGCGCTTGGAAAGAAGAAGGATTTCGCTGTACAACTAAAGGAAAAAAACCTGAAAATCTCTGAAGTCTGTGTTTATACAGGTGGTTGGGGACCTCGAATCAAAACACCTTCAGGCGTGTAAATTTCCAGTTGTTTTCTTTGAGCAACCAGCTCCTGCGCTACATTACGCCATCTTCAGGCCCGCTGACCGACGTGTAGGAAGAATCCTACCTCTGTTCCAGTCAAAATAGGGGTCAGTATTCAGTATCCGTGGATTTTTAACACAGCGATCCCTTCGATTGTCACTTGCCGACTCCTTTTTAAATCAGAAAATTGTTAATTTGCGATTACAGTAAACCAAAAACATACTCTTTCGTCATTTCTTATCCGACTTCATACTTAAAAGTAAAAAAATTCCAGAAGTCTTGGAAACGCCAGGACCGATATCTTGCTGGTAACCGTAACGATAGCAGGCAAAAATCGTTGAGATTCTGGATTTCCGAGATGGGTGAACTATCTGTGTAGGTAATAAAGTTTGTAGGAAGCCCTCAGTACGGGAGCACCTGGTCATTTTTTAAAAATGTTTTTGAGGGCAGCCATGACTTCTTCGCTACGTATCGTAGTACAACCTGCACCTCACGTCTTCAGTTATCTGCGGGACGTATTCCAATCTTGCCGTTTCTACCCTCTATAGTTCTCTTTCTCTAACACTCGCTGGTGCCTCAACACATCCCTTCTTGTCCTTCTTGCTAATGTTTTCGAGATGTTCCTCTCCTCGCCGATTCTGCGAAGAACCTTCTCACTTCTTGTGTTATCACTTTACCCAATTTTCAACATCGTTTTATAGCGCAAAATTTGAAAGGCTTCATTTGTCTTCTTTTCCCGTCTCCCCACAGTCCATGCTTTACGCCTATACAATGCAGTGCTCCATACGCCCATCTCGGAGATATCTTCCTCTTGCACTTTTAATGTTGACGACTTTGCTTTTCACCTTCCCTGCATTCTGAATCCGTCCCCATGACGACCATATCTTTTTCGACTTCTTCACATTTTTCCTGCAATCATTTCGCTTTATCTGTCCCGTCCTCCCTTTTTATTTCATTCCAAAGTGACTTACATTGCTATATCCGTTCATTTCCTGACCATATTGGCACTTCCTTCTTTCGTCGATCATTGCTATATTTCTTTTGTGGCCCAAAGTTTCTTTACAGTTACGTTCCTTTTTCCGCCCAGCTTCTGTGATTGTTTTTTTTTTACATATACCCATTCCTCTTCAGCTGAACCATACACTGAGGTATTCATTATCGGTATCTACAGCATTATACACTGAACAGCCAAACAAGCTGGTACACCTTAGTAATATCCACAAAAAAAAGTTTAAATGTGTGTGAAATCTTATGGGACTTAACTGCTAAGGTTATCAGTCCCTAAGCTTACACACTACTTAAATTATCCTAAGGACAAACACACACACCCATGCCCGAAGGAGGAGTCGAACCTCCGCCGGGACCAGCCGCACAGTCCATGACGACAGCGCCTTAGACCGCTCGGCTAATACCGCGCGGCTTACTAATATCGTGTACGGCCCCCGCGAGCAAGAAGAAGTGCCGAAACACGACTTGGCATGTACTCGACTTGTAACGCCGGAAATGCATATCCTTCTATTTCCATCTACTGTACTATAGATTTTTCCTTATTTTCTCACGTGAAGATATGACATTTCTGTCTCTTTATATATTGTAATTGTTCTACTGTATATATATATATGCATTTATGTTGGTTTGTTTTGTGAATATTATTTGTATTTATACGCTGGGTCTTGCCTAGGGAAAACTATGCTATGGAACGAATACATCGATAGGTCGTGTGGAGAACCAAAGTGTTGAGGATCTTTGGTAGTGTTAACTCTGTCGCGTGGAGCGCGGGCAGAGGGAGAGTCTTGCTGGGGTGGTGCAGTGGGTCAGGTGTGTTGTGTGAAGCTCCCGCGAGTTGCCGCGCTTTCGGGGTTGGGCAGCATGTAATTGCGCTCGACTTGCTATGATAGTTTCTGACACGGTGTCGTGGACGGGAAGCATTAGCTGGTGCACATCAAGAGCCCGTTTCGCCTGGTGACCGTGTCGAGAAGAAGGCGTGCCAACATCCAGCTTCTGCAACAGCGACGGTCGACAATGAGTGACTGTCGCCACCTCCTCGATCGACGGCTTCAAACCTTCAATCAGCCAACAAGGAAGACTGGAAGCGCGTAAAGTTTTAGAACTGTATGGCAGACCTCAGCTTTTCAAACTGTTCCATTCTCATAACTAAATTACAGCAACGTAGCATGAACCTTTGTTGCTCATAGTCCCAATTGCATTACCAAGCAGGGTCCTTTCCTTTTCCGGAATGAACCCGAGTGTCGTTGAAATTCAAACGCCAGCATCATTCGATTTCACTGCTTTAATTTCAAAGTTCAGTTAAGGCATTCATAGCTGGCTACAATACTTAGATTACACAAGCACAAATTAAGAGTGCGAGTTTTGTTACCGTATTTTAGCTTACCTGTGACTGCAGCCCAGCTTGGTACGTACTAAATTTTACTATTGTTAATTGTTCAGAATCATTTAATTCAAGTTCAAAGTTAAATCTCTTATTTCTAAATTGCGTAGATTCAAGTAGCTTTTGAAATGATTGTTGAGGTAGTCCAAGACTAACCGTATTTTACTGAATTTCGATGTGCTTCAGAAAGAAAGCTCACTATTAACTTCAGTCACTAAATTAACTTTCGATTTTCCAGTTTTATTAATTCTTTTGCTAAATTAAGTCAGAGTGTAGCGAAATTTATCACTTTTGACAAACTTTCACTTTTCACACTACACGTGTCAACCTTCAGTTGCCACGCTTCTAGTGCTAATTATATGTGTAATAACCTTACATGTGTAATAACCAATTACTATAGTAATTGTCCTTAGGACTGGCGACCGTAATTTCCACCAAATCTCAAATATGTAATTACCGCTAGTTAATTGTTAGCGTAACGGCCGCACATTTACTTTCTTTATTAACTTCACCCCTTTTCAAAATTAATTTCCACCAGTTTCATTTGCATTTTTTCCTTTCATTTAGATGTAACCCTTTCCTCCCTCTTTACCGACAAATTAACTTCGGTGACGATTGCTTTTCCCAAATTTCCATTAGGTATACGCGGTTTCATTTTTCACTGTCATTAAGGTCGATAAGTGAGGGGGATGTTACAGACTAATGTCTGAATTAATGTTGGAGGGATTTCACACCATGAATCCTTCAAGGCTGTCAATAAATCCGTAAGAGTACGAGGGGGTGGAGATCTCCTCTGAACAGCACGTTGCAAGGCATCCCAGATATGCTCAGTAATGTTTGGTGTCCAGCGGAAGTGTTTACACTCAAAAGAGCGACTCTGTAGCAATTCTGGACGTGTTGTTTGTCGCATTGTCCTACTGAAATTGCCCAAGTCCCTCGGAATGCGCAGTGGACACGAATGGATGCAGGTGATCAGACAAGATGTTTACATACGCGTCACCTGTCAGAGTCGTTATCCAGACGTATCAGGGGTCCCATTTGACTCCAAATGCACACGCCCCACACCATTAAAGAGCCTCCACCAGCTTGAACAACCCCGGCTGACATGCAGGGTCCATGGATTCATGAGGTTGTCTCTATACTCGCACACGTCCATCCGATTGATACAATTTGAAATGAGACTCGTCCGACCAGCCAGGCAACATGTTTCCAGTCATCAACAGTCCAGTGTCGGTGTTGACGGGCCCAGGCGAGGCGTAAAGCTTTGTGTCGTGCAATCGTCAAGGGTACACAAGTGGGCTTTCAGCTCCGAAAGCCCATATCGGTGATGTTTCGTTGAACGGTTCGCACGCTGACGCATTTTGGTGGCCCAGCGCTTAAATCTGCAGCAATTTGCAGAAAAGCTGCACTTCTGTCACGCTGAACGATTCTCCTCAGTCGTCGTTGGTCCCGTTCTTGTAGGCTCTTATTCCGGCCGCAGCGATGTCGGAGATCTGATGTTTCACCGGACTGCGGACATTCGTGGTACACTCGTGAAATAGTCGTACAGGATAGTCCCCACTTCATCGCTACCTCGGAGATGCTGTGTCCCATCGGTGTGCGATCACTACAATACCACATTCAAATTCACTTAAGGGGCTCCGGAGCGCCCTATACTTGCAATGTTAAAATAACGCTTATAAATTACATCTTTCCTCACAAAGCATTTGAGGTAGGAAGTTGAACTTTTTACAGATTATTTATTGGAATATGGGCTACAACTTAACACAGGGATTTTACAAAATTTTAGATCAGTTATTAAAGATGATTTTTTTTTTCAATTGTAATGAAAATTCACAACATTTTTTTTGCAATTTTTTATTTATATGTTCAAAAATATACAGATTTTTGGAAAAAGGCTATGTTAAATTATGCAGAAGGTACTGTGTAACATTTACTGAAAGTTTGAAAGAAATATGTTTGGAAGATCCTTAGAAAACATGTAATTAGTATGAGAAAATAAAAGTTTTGGGAATCGAGCGACGAAGATTGGATTAACTTTTTAGTGCATTCCAGGTCCATAGGATGGATTATCTTCATCCTCTCCAAACTCCTCCTCCAGCTTCCTCTTGTTCCTCCTCCTGTTTACTCTTGATTGTATTTCTAGACTCTTTACAGCCCTGTCTGCAGCCCGAAGGCGTTCCTTGTCTAAAGCAAGCATCGCTCGCACCGTGTTAGAACCTATCTTCATTCCCATATTTCTAAATACCTTGCACCTTACAATGTTGCCATCATTGAAAGTCGCAACAGCAACTTTACTTTTACTCATTATTATACTTCAACAAAACAGAGACTCAAGAAACAGAATTAGTTACAAATATTTTCGAGATAACGACAGAGTAAATAAACATGAAACTGTGGACAATCACACCAGCGATATATATTGAACCATCACAGGTTAGCCACAACACATACTTTATCTCACATCACTAAAATGTACCTGATGAACACGGACGTTAATAATAACACCATTTGACAGCAGTTTAACAGCGCCACAGTGGGTCACGCCCATGTAGAACACATTTCAAAAAAAAAATTTAAAAATAGTTGTAGTGTTCGGAATTCAATAAATTATATATCTATTAAAAGGTAATAGTCTGCAGATTCAGAAAACGCAAAAAAGTAAAAATTGAACTTTTCATGATTTTGAGCCTTTCCGGAGCCCCTTAAATCTTGATAACCGGCCATTGTAGCATCAGTAAGCGATCTAACAATTGCGCCAGACACTTGTTGTCTCGTATAGACGTTGCCGACCGCAGCGCCGTATTCTGCCTGCTTACATATATCTGTATTTGAATACTCATGCTTGTACTAGTTTCTTCGGCGCTTCAGTGTACAACTTCCAACTCACATTCCCATCCCCACGTGTCTACCATTCCCCTTCTTCCCAAATTGGTTCTTTTGCACCAATCTCTTAAATTTGAGCCTATTCTTCATTGTTATTATTAAATTAAGATCTGAATCTATTTCTGGGCTAGCGTACGGTTTACAATCCACTACCTGAATTCAGAACTTATGTCTGTCCATGACGTAATCCAGTTGGAATCTTCACGTATCTCCAAGCCATTTCCAACTACTTGGAGACTTCGGGGAAAGTAAGTTACAGATGTCGTCCCATGCTAAGAACGTTGGGCAACAAGGCTGGCGCACTATATCAACGGTAAAAATGTTCCGGGTTTCCTGCAAACACAGTTCTGCTGCGGTGCGAATAACAGGTGCGGTAGAGTGTGGGAGTGAAATGGCGAGGCAACTGGAAATCGTACTCCAAAGTCGAAGTAGGTGAGATAGCACGATCATTGTGAGATAAACGTCTAAACTGCGCACAGATTCAACGCGAAATTTCCGCCGATATATGGTCCAAATGCAATGTCGAGTACAGCAGCAGTGGAATGCTGCCCCAGCAGCAGTGGAATGCTGCCCAAAATTTCACTGCTCAGATGTATGCGGCATTGATCGGGAAGTCCAAATCTTGCACTTTGCAGTTTCTGTCTTTCCGGCAAGCTCAAAGAACAGATGGAGGGAAAGAGATTTACCAACAATGGCGACGTTCGCTCAGCAGTTCTCGATAGTCTCCGTGACGCACTAAGGGATTTCTGCTGCGGAGTCCGCAGCTCGTGGTCGTGCGGTAGCGTCTTCGCTTCCCACGCCCGGGTTCCCGGTTTCGATTCCCGGCGGGGTCAGGGATTTTCTCTGCCTCGTGATGACTGGGTGTTGTTTGATGCCCTTAGGTTAGTTCGGTTTAAGTAGTTCTAAGGTCTAGGGGACTGATGACCATAGATGTTAAGTCCCATAGTGCTCAGAGCCATTTTTTTTTCTGCTGTGGAGGAATATGAAACACAACAGCACAGTGCCTAATAATTTTTTCGCACAATTAATTCTGTAACCGTAATGTAACTGTTATGTAATTTCTGTCATATGTGCCTTTTATTAGGTGATGTATGTTCTTATATAATTAAATGCCAAAGGACTAATTCAAACGAACTAATTAAAAAAAGAATAATATAATTATGTTGCAGTAAAGACACTGGTATTTTCAGGGAAGTTTGTTGTTCTTTCGAGCCAAAGAATATGTTTAAAGTAAGGAGTATTATCGCTGGACGCGTAAGCGCGAATTTGGGCAAAAGTAATCGGCGCAGAGAGTTGCTGGTGACAAATGGCCAAGTGCAGACTCGGTGCCGAAGACTGTAAGGAATAAACTGCAAGAGTTTTAACATGTGGCCAGGCGTATTATGTGGTTGTAACTGGGCACAGTACATTGCCATTAAGAAGAATCAACATTTAAGAAGAGCATTGTGGGCCCATATTTATTATATGTACCGAAGATAAAGCAGAGCCTGCCATACATCGTAGACGAACAATGCCTTACAGCGCACCAACAGCAACTCGTCTAGACACTCTGAGAGGGAAGTCTAGAAATATAGTAAAAATCTTTTTTTTTTTAGAACGCAATTACATTAAACAAGTAACAAGTATCTTTCGCAAGGTTTCACCTTTTCAGCAAGTCTTTTTCCCTTTTACGTATTTATAAACGCCATGCAAGTCACCTTGTAGTTAAATTGACATCTGCCTTACCTCCGTCAGTTTGTGAGATGAAACAGCTACAAATCTCACACAACGCTTCCTTATCCGTACGTCCATTCTTGACAAAAAGACAACCGTTTTGTGTGATCATCCGAAAAGTGACACTGTATCTTTCCATCCTTAGGCATTTTCGTAAGCTGTGATAAGTTTATTATACGGTAAAAAGTTTACAATAACACTTTCGTCATCGAAGTACAGGTCACTATACATTTTATGCCCTGTATACCCGCAGTAAACACTTCAAACATTACTAACTTCCGCCCGTAGTTCGTATTGCGTTTATTAAGAAAAGTCTTATCACATCGCTATTCAAATGGTAACTGCCTGATTCTTCCGAGCCGGCCAGTGTGACCGAACGGTTCTAGGCGCTTCAGTCTGGAACCGCGCGACCGCTACGGTCGCAGGTTCCAATCCTGCCTCGGGCTTGGATGTGTGTGATGTCCTTGGGTTAGTTACGTTTAAGTTGTTCTAAGTTCTAGGGGACTGATGACTTCAGGTGTTAAGTCCCATAGTGCTCAGAGACATATATATGATTCTTCCGCGTGGCGCTGCTTTAAATAGTTCCAGCTGCGTAATACCAGAAAAGTCTGGAATTTTCTCGAATGATGGCGCTAGAACTCGAAGGTACATGCATCGCCGATACGGGATAGGGAACATGCAAAGCAATGTTAGACTACCTTTTCAACATAAACTTGTTGACATAAATGAAAATAACGGAGGCTGCATTTACATGTTGCGCTAATAGATGGCGTTATTGTAGTACCCGAGCCAAGCTCGTGACAGTATTTTGCAAAATTGGGTCAAAATTGGGTCTCGTCGGGTTTTCGGGGCAAGAAGGTCCATAACGCTGACGGGACGGATGGTAGCCCTAGATCAGTGTCATCTTCAGATAGTACAAGGCTTGCCAGCATAGTAGGTTTTCTCAGTTGAATAACTATTGTAGTGTAAATCTACATTGCCTTAATCGTTTACCTAACAGGGTCCTATCTCATCATCATTATTCTCTCCGACAATCACCAGTGAAAGAATAGGAAAATATTGAAAGTTATGAGCATTTTTAATTTCAGTAACTAACGTAAAGAAGTGCAATCTATAAAACTTAGCTCTATCTAAAACTAACATTTAACAGCAGTGAACTTTGTTGCGCTGCCTCTTTACATGCCGAACATTTTGGTTCATATCGCTCTGAGCACTATGGGACTTAACTTCTGAGAACTTAGAACTACGTAAACCTAACTAACGTAAGGACATCACACACATCCATGGCCGGGGCAGGATTCGAACCTGCGACCGTAGCGGTAGCGCGGTTCCAGACTGAAGCGCCTAGAACCGCTCCGCCACTGCGGCGAACATTTTGGCTTACTCGGTTACAGAAACACCAACAGTTTCCTCGCGTTCGAAATCACTGAGCTCCGACGTGATGCACCCACAACTACACAGAACTCTGTTCTGACCACGACTTACACTTGCAACGTATTGAGATCGTCGCAAAGGAACCATTCGTGGTCAAATACAACAGAGGAACCTGCAGGCCTGACTATCATCTGCATTTATGTTCAGGCGTGTATTTCTCGAGATGTTTCCATATTTTGTCCAACAGCTGTACCTTTACGTACTTTGAAAAACTCACTACATCATAGGTTAACGAACCACGACGAATTAAGGAAAAGGTAGCAGAGACGTAGGATTAATGACCGCAATAGGAAAGTAAATTAGTTTGTGATATGCATGACTCATGTCTAGAAATCTGTGAATGTTGGTACGCACTCAAATACTAGGGAGCGGCATTATTAAAAACTAGTTCTAGGGGGCGGTCAGAGTGAAAGTCTCGTTCAGTTTCGTGTAGTGTGGAGGAATTTTGAAGGAATGTAGACTTTTATAGTATTAACACATTTGGGAAAACGTGTAGCGTGTTTTGTACGTCCATCATAGTCTTTTATATGACTGACGCTATAAATTAACCTTTCGGATTAAAAAAGAATAAAAATATCTCGACTGCACATACGCTTACATTCTCTTTTGGTTGTGTTTATTCCTGTGGAAAATCTTCTGCCACGCAGTCCCAAGTTCGAAAGTTACTTTTTCTCTAAACATCGTTGTTTTTTTCAATAGGCTGAACGTTATCATATTGTTGTACTCGAACCTGCAAATCAAAAGCGGCTCCTCAGATCCATGTGTTCTGAAGTCTTCAATATGTGCAAATGAAGGGGTAACTGTAGCATCGCAGGTGCGAGTTTGCGTAACTCCTTGACGTTTGTGCCTCAAGACCGCCGTAGCGCAATACCAACGCGTACCGTCTCATATTCGTGTTACCGAGCGAATTGGCGCAGCGGTTAGCAACTGGACTCGCATTTATGGGGACGGCGACTCAAACTCCCGTCCAGACTTAGGTTTTCCGTGATTTCTCTAAACAGCTTAAAGCAGTTGTCGGGATGGTCCCTTTGAACAAGGCACTGCCCATTTCCTTCCCCGTCATTCGGTAACCCGAGCATCATATCCGTCTCTAACGATGTTGTCGTCCAAAGGTAGTTTAATCTTTCGTATTGCATTTCGTATTAATGGTTACGTATATTAGACTGTACTTGGTTGATCCATTAAATGCTTCAAGTTTCTCCTTCCACCTCACGGTACTGTGTCAGCATGATATCTCTTTGTAATTATCATACAGTGGTACCCATGCGAGCTGTCGATCGTTGTATATGCGCAGAAAGTATTTTACGTACAGCTGAGACGCAGTCTTACGGGAAGAAAGTTAAAACGCGTTCAGCAACGCACTTCCTCTTCAAGCTCCTATATACTGCAGGCCTGTAACAACCTTTAATTTGTTGTATTTTCCACCCCCGCGCCCTCCCTCACCCAGGTCGCACGTATACACTCAACCTGCAAATGTACGTACTTTCTCTTGCACGATTCAGTGGAATCAATCATTATCCAATAACATTCACTGAATTTTCCGTCAGCGCTTTGCAGAACATGATAATGATATTAAAAATGGAAACACTTCTTAATGTTCAGCAAAATTTTATTTATTTCATCAAGAACCGGCTTTCAGCTTCTGAGGCCCTCTTCACGTGACAACTGAATGTTGCAAACACAGATAAACATGATCAGCGACGTCCACCGTTATTATTTCTACAGAAGATACAAAAATGGCAAAGTGTTTACATAGGAAACAAAGTCATTATGTGGAGATACGTTTAAGAATCAATCAGAACTCGAGTTTACAGTTCGAATGTAGTATTTGTAACGAAAACTGAATTTAACAGAGGGGAAAATGGAAACTGAATCTGATCGTTTGATACTAGGTTGGCTTTCTGTGTCAAGCGCACAAAGAGCACTTCATCTCACATTCAAGGGAAGTAAAAACCTGGCCGACAAACAAAAGCTGAACGAAGTGAAAACGAGCGTAAGGAGAGCAGTGAGAGAAGCGTTTAATGATTTCTAAAGTAAGTAGTTGTCATACGACCTGAGTAAAAACCCTGAGAGATTTTGGTCGTATGTAAAATCAGTAAGTGGGTCAAAATCATCTATTCATTCTCTCAGCGACCACACCGGTACTGAAATGGAAGATAACAGAGAGAAGGCCTAAATGCTGAATTCAGTCTCCCGGTGTTGTTTTACGCGGAAGATCGTACCACTGTCCCTTCTTTCAATCGTCCGGCAGATATTGTGATAAGCGAACGCGGAATTGAAAAGCAGCTACAATCGCTTTGTAGTGGAAAGGCTTCAGGACCAGATAAGATACCTATAAGATACTATAAAGATTATGCGAAAGAACTTGCTCCCTTTCTAGCAGTAATTTATCGTTTTTCTCTTGAGCAACGAAAGGTACCTAACGACTGGAAAAAAGCGCAGGCCATTCTCGTTTTTAAGAAAGGCCGTAAGACAGATCCACACAATTATAGACCTATATTGTTGACATCAACATGTTGTAGAATTATGGAACATGTTTTATGCTCGATAATTATGACGTTCTTGGAAAATGAACATCTCCTCTATAAAAATCAACATGGATTGCGCGTACAGAGATCCTGCGAAACTCAGCTCGCTGTGTTCCTCCGTGAGATCCTCAGCGCAGTGGGCAACGGCACTCAGTTGGTTGGTTTGAGGAAGGAGACCAGACAGCGTCGTCATCGGTCTCATCGGATTAGGGAAGGATTGGGAAGGAAGTCGGCCGTGCCCTTTCAGAGGAACCATCCCGGCATTTGCCTGGAGTGGTTTAGGGAAATCACGGAAAACCTAAATCAGGATGGCCGGACGCGGGATTGAACCGTCGTCCTCCCGAATACGGCACTCAGGTTGATGCCGTGTTGCTTGACTTCAGTAAGGCATTTGACACCGTCCAGCATTGCCGTTTAATGAAAAAATACGAGCTTACGGAGTATCGGAGCAGACCTGCGATTGGATTCGAGACTTCCTTGCAGATAGAACTCAACACGTCGCTCTTAACGGAACTAAATCGACAGTTGTAAAGGTAATATCCGGAGTACCACAGGGAAGTGTTTACAATACATATAAATGATCTAGTAGAAAGCGTGGGATGCTCCTCAAGTCTATTCGCAGATGATGCAGTTGTTTATACCAAATTAGCAACGCCAGGAGATAGTAAGAATTTGTAGAGCGACCTGCAGAGAATTGATGAATGGTGCAGACGCTGGCAGTTGACCCGGAACATAAATAAATGCAACATAATGCACATACATAGGAAAAGAAATCCGCTACTGTACAGCTACACTGTTGATGACAAACAGCTGGAGACAGCGTCTGCCGTAAAATATCTAAGCATAACTATCCAGAGCGACCTTAAGGGGCTCCGGAAAGGCTCAAAATCATGAAAAGTTCAATTTTTACTTTTTTGCGTTTTCTGAATCTGCAGACTATTACCTGTCCATTATAATTATCCGGGCTGTTATGCCGTGGTCGGTTGATGAATGCTGTGGTGATTCCCAACGTTTCGTCTCCGACTGCGGGAGACATCTTCAAGGGGGTCCGTAGCTTGATGGAAGATCCAACACACACACTGGCTCGCTACTGACTGCCGCTACATTCCGTGTCCGCGCGCCCCCGCGCCGCGGCGTGACGTCACGTGTTTTGAAAACGTCAGTGCAATTGGCCGCTGTCCGTCGCCGTCGATCGCCGTTGCCATCACCCAGTAGTGGACGAGTGGTACACATCTTCTTTAACACCGGCATCCATATACCGTTTAATTTGACGCCCTCCTCCTTTCTGTTGAAATTATTTGGGTGTTTAGCGATTTCGATCGCCTCCCTGTAGAGCATTTCGTAATATCCGCTCGTGGCCGCTAGTACTTGCGTCTCCTCGAAACGAATATTGTGGTTCCCCGGCTGGAAAGCATGCTCCGCAACAGCTGATCGTTCTGTTTCTCCTCTTCTACAGTTTCCCTTGTGCTCTTCCAAACGTTTAGAAACAGTTCTTTTAGTGGTACCCACATAAACCTCACCACAGCTGCATGATGTATTGGAACAGCTGGATCGAATTTTTCCTGCCGATATTTTAGAGCTGTTTAAGTGTTGTTTGACGACCACATACTTCAAGTGGAATGAACAGTTTTATGAGCAAACGGATGGCGTGGCTATGGGAAGCCCCCTAAGTCCCGTAATTGCAAACTTCTTTATGGAGAAATTCGAAGAACAGGCCTTAGGTACTGCCAGCAAGAAACCAAATGTATGGTTCCGATACGTGGATGACACGTTTGTGTTGTGGAGACATGGTAGGGAGGAACTAAGCCGGTTCCACGAACATCTGAACAGTATAAACCCAAGAATTCAGTTTACTATGGAGGAGGAGGTAGACGGCAAACTACATTTCCTCGATGTGCTTGTGTTTAGAAACGAAAATGGTAGACTGGGCCACTCAGTGTACCGCAAACCCACGCACACGGACCGTTATTTGCACCGGGATTCGAACCACCACGCACAACAGAAGCGGGGTGTTATCAAGACGTTAGCGGACAGAGCTAGAAATATTTGTGAACCTGAGTTGCTCGACGCTGAGATGGAACATCTCCACAATGCACTAACGAAGAACGGATATTCGTCCGCCGAAATAAAACGTGCGTTGAGGCAGCCACGCAGAAATCATACTGACGTACAGGCTACTGCAAAATCTAAGGTTTTCCTGCCGTTTGTTAAAAATGTAACGGAAAGAATAGGGAGGATCTTGACGAAGCGGAATATTACCGTAATTTACAAGCCCACCAGGAAGATACAGGAATACCTTAGGCCTGCCAAGGACGCTCGCAAACCATTGGAAAAATCTGGAGTGTATAGGATCCCATGCAGCTGTGGTGAGGTTTATGTGGGTACCACTAAAAGAACTGTTTCTAAACGTTTGGAAGAGCACAAGGGAAACTGTAGAAGAGGAGAAACAGAACGATCAGCTGTTGCGGAGCATGCTTTCCAGCCGGGGAACCACAATATTCGTTTCGAGGAGACGCAAGTACTAGCGGCCACGAGCGGATATTACGAAAGGCTCTACAGGGAGGCGATCGAAATCGCTAAACACCCAAATAATTTCAACAGAAAGGAGGAGGGCGTCAAATTAAACGGTATATGGATGCCGGTGTTAAAGAAGATGTGTACCACTCGTCCACTACTGGGTGATGGCAACGGCGATCGACGGCGACGGACAGCGGCCAATTGCACTGACGTTTTCAAAACACGTGACGTCACGCCGCGGCGCGGGGGCGCGCGGACACGGAATGTAGCGGCAGTCAGTAGCGAGCCAGTGTGTGTGTTGGATCTTCCATCAAGCTACGGACCCCCTTGAAGATGTCTCCCGCAGTCGGAGACGAAACGTTGGGAATCACCACAGCATTCATCAACCGACCACGGCATAACAGCCCGGATAATTATAATGGACATGATATTTCCGGCCGTGAAAGTTTACATTTTAGTATCAGACTATTACCTTTTAATAGATATATAATTTATTCAATTCCGAAGACTACAACTATTTTTAAATTTTTTTTGAAATGTGTTCTACATGGGCGTGACCCACTGTGGCGCTGTTAAACTGCTGTCAAATGGTATTATTATTAACGTCCGTGTTCATCAGGTACATTTTAGTGATGTGAGATAAAGTATGTGTTGTGGCTAACCTGTGATGGTTCAATATATGTCGCTGGTGTGATTGTCGATTGTTTCATGTTTATTTACTCTGTCGTTATCTCGAAAATATTCGTAATTAATTCTGTTTCTTGAGTCTCTGTTTTGTTGAAGTATAATAATGAGTGAAAGTAAAGTTATTAGAAATCCTCTGAAGGCTTTTAAGAAAAGGAGAAATGTTGGAAAGCCAAAGGTATGTGTTATTACTGTAAACAATAAAGACGATAACCAAGTGAGTGAACCTAACCTCTCAAGTACACCTGCCCGTAGCAGTCAAAGTGGGAAAGAAAATACTTCACAGAAGAAGCTTGGTTCAATGAGTGAAAACTATGAATGTTTTATGGGCGAATCGGATGTGAATGAAATATTTGATATGTCGGTTCTCAAAGGAATTTTTTCAAACTGTGTAAGATGTATTCATTGTAGTGAAGTTGGTCTGGAACTCTCCATAATAAAGCACGTAGGACTTGCTAGTGAAATACAACTGAAATGTGATAAGTGTTCATACATGACCACCTTTTGGAACAGTGTTGCAGTAACTGCAACTGTAGAAAATGGTAGCAAAATCTACGAACACAAAATTAGATTTGTTTATTCCTTGCGTTCAGTTGGTAAGGGTGCTACTGCAGGTGCAATTTTCTGTGGCATCATGAATCTTCCAAATCCCCCAACCAAGTTTACGACCTATAATAAATTAATAGGGTCTAAAGTAGAAGATGTCTGTATAGAATCTGTGAAGAACGCTGTGGAAGAGGCAGTAATGGAAAATAATGGTAACAGAGATTTGACTGCAGCGTTCGATGGTACCTGGCATAAACGGGGACACACATCTCTTCATGGTGTAGTATCTGCCACCAGTATGTGTACAGGGAAAGTTTTAGATGTAGCAGTAATATCAAAGTATTGTAGATGTCCACAAAAATATAAAGGTACACATGAAAATAATTGCAAAGCTAACTATAGTGGCAGTAGTGGAGGAATGGAAGTGGCTGGTGTTGCCACTATATTCCAGCGTTCTGAGGCGTGTGATAAAGTGCGATATGTTAATTACCTTGGTGACGGTGATTCTAAAAGTTTCAAACATGTTCAAGGACTGAAGCCCTATGGTGATGATGTTGTAGTGCAGAAATTTGAGTGTATTGGACACGTACAGAAGCGAATGGTAACAAGACTTCGGCGACTGAAAGCTTCGTACAAAAAACAAAAACTCAGTGATGGTAAAGGGTTGGATGGGAAGGGAAGGTTAACTGACAGTGTTATTGACAAAATACAGAACTATTATGGAATGGCTATTAGACAAAATACACAAAGTGTCGACGAAATGAAGAAGGCTGTTTGGGCTCTTTTTTTTTTCATACTTCTTCAACCGATGAAAATCCCCAACATAGCTTGTGTCCCAAAGAAGAAGACAGTTGGTGTAAATATAACAAAGGGTTGCTAACTGGTGAAGTGTACACTCATAAGCATAGTCTGCTTCATGCAATAATGGAGGTGATAAAACCTATTTTCAGAGACTTAGCAGCACCTGAACTGTTGACAAAGAGTATTCACGGAAAAACTCAAAACCCCAATGAAAGTGTAAATAGTGTTATATGGTCGAGAATCGCCAAGACTGTATTTGTTGGAATAGAAACACTTCACCTTGGTGTGTATGATGCTGTTGCGACTTTCAATGATGGCAACATTGTAAGGTGCAAGGTATTTAGAAATATGGGAATGAAGATAGGTTCTAACATGGTACGAGCGATGCTTGCTTTAGACAAGGAACGCCTTCGGACTGCAGACAGGGCTGTAAAGAGTCTAGAAATACAAGCAAGAGTAAACAGGAGGAGGAACAAGAGGAAGCTGGAGGAGAAGTTTGCAGAGGATGAAGATAATCCATCCTATGGACCTGGAATGAACTAAAAAGTTAATCCAATCTTTGTCGCTCGATTCCCAAAACTTTTATTTTCTCATACTAATTACATGTTTCCTAAGGATCTTCCAAACATATTTGTTTCAAACTTTCAGTAAATGTTACACAGTACCTTCTGCATAATTTAACACAGCCTTTTTCCAAAAAACTGTATATTTTTGAATATATAAATAAAAAATTGCAAAAAAAATTACAATTGAAAAAAATCATCTTTAATAACTGAACTAAAATTTTGTAAAATCCCTGTGTTAAGTTGTAGCCCATATTCCAATAAATAATCTGTAAAAAGTTCAAATACCTACCTCAAATACTTTGTGAGGAAAGATGTAATTTATAAGCGTTATTTTAACATTGCAAGTATAGGGCGTTCCGGAGCCCCTTAAGTGAAATGACCATATAAAACAGATAGTGGGAAGAGCAGACACCAGACTCAGATTCATCGGAAGAATCTTAAGGAAATGTAACTCATCCACGAAATAAGTGGCTTATAAGGCGCTTGTTCGCCCAATTCTTGAGTATTACACATCTATCTGGGATCCCTATCTAGTAGGACTGATAGAGAAGATCCAACGAAGAGCGGCGCGTTTCGTCACAGAATAGTTTAGCTGGCGAGAGAGCGATACGGAGATGCAAAACAAACTCCACTGGCAGACGTTACGAGAGAGGTGTTGTGCATCATGGAGAGATTTACTATTGAAATTTCGGGACAGCACTTTTCAGGAGGAGTAGAACAACATATTACTTCCCCCCACGTACATCTCGCGTATTGACTACGAGGAGAAAATTAGAGAAATCAGAAGCAATACAGAGACTTACCGATAATCATTCTTCCCGCTCACTATTCACGAGTGGGACAGCGTTGGAGGGATCAGAGAGTGATACCGAAGGTACCCTCCACCACACACCATTAGGTGGCTTGCGGAGTATGATGTATATGTAAATGTAGATGTGGTTTTTTTTCAGTGTTTCCGGTACGGGCATCTTTCCGTCATTCTTGACAGAATCTGAAACTTCACATCCTCCGTCGTATGAATGGTTTTCTGATAAAATATGATCAGCAAAGGTCGAATCTTTCCTCCTCAAGAGCCAGCTTCTCTCTACCAAGAATTTCAGTTTGCAGAATGAGATTTTCTTTTTGCAAGGTTGTCTGAAATGTTGCCAGTATATGGAATTTCACACCAGGCTTTGTAACTACTGAGTGATTGCTGTTGGCCAGCAAGTGCTGTAATTTTATTAATTTTCTTTTTTTCGAAGAACATTATCAATCAGAACAGAGCCATTGCAGGAAGTGAT
The DNA here is from genome assembly GCF_023864275.1 of Schistocerca cancellata. Lineage (NCBI taxonomy): Eukaryota > Metazoa > Arthropoda > Insecta > Orthoptera > Acrididae > Schistocerca > Schistocerca cancellata. The sequence goes on along the minus strand of NC_064628.1, from coordinate 7,023,317 downwards.
TTGTTTGATACTTTGTAGTTCTATTTGAAAGCATGATTGGATAATGAAACATATGTGAGGCGATGCATCATTGAACGGAAATCTGCATATTTGTGGCTGTTTGGATGCTGGGAGTTTGCAGGTATAACTGTATCAGAAACTATGCTTTTTTCATAAATGGTAAATACGTGTTTTCTTGTACTAGTATCTATATTAAGGTCCAAGAAACTTGTAAGAGAACCTACGCGATCCATTATAAACTGAATTTTTTATGTTGTGAGTTTCAGTGCTGTAGTAACGTGTCTAACTATCTAGTGGCTCTAGTCGACAAGCTAGTGTTTTCGTGTGTAAACACTTCGCCATTTTTTTATCTTCTGCACAATTACTGTCTGTGTAAGTCGCACCTCATGTTTATTTGCATTTGCGACATTCAGTTGTCACCTTGATTTCTTGAAAAGCCGAAAGCAGGTTAGTGACCAAATACATATAGTTTTGCAGAACATCTCTGTCTAATAAATCTCTTGAAAACCTTACACGAATCCCAGCGGAACGGTCTGAATAATGAATCGTTTGCCCTCTTTCTATCTGACAATAATTCTTGGAGTAAAGAATGCAACAAAATCAGAAGAAGACAACCTCTGGGAAGACGAGATTGGGCTTCGGAGAAATGTAGAAACATGCGAGAAAATATTGGCCCTACGAGTAATGCTAGAAGATAAACTAAAGAAAGACAAACCTACGTTTACAACGTTTACAGGTTTAGAGAAAGACGTTGAGAATGTGGATTCAGCTACGCTGTGAAATATTGAAAGAAGGAGGTTGATTCCGTATTTCTAGATTTCCGGAAAGCTTTTGACATCGTTCCTCACAAGCGACTTCTAATCAATCTGCGGGCCTATGGGGTATCGTCTCAGTTGTGCAACTGGATTCGTGATTTCCTGTCAGGAAGGTCGCAGTTCGTAGTAATAGACGGCAAATCATCGAGTAAAACTGAAGTGATATCAGGTGTTCCCCAGGGAAGCGTCCTGGGACCTCTGCTGTTCCTGATCTATATAAATGACCTGGGTGACAATCTGAGCAGTTCTCTTAGGTTGTTCGCAGATTTACCGTCTAGTAAGGTCATTCGAAGACCAGTATCAGTTGCAAAGTGATTTAGAAAAGATTGCTGTATGGTGTGACGCTAAATAACGAAAGGTGTGAGGTTATCCACATGAGTTCCAAAAGAAATCCGTTGGAATTTGATTACTCGATAAATAGTACAATTCTCAAGGCTGTCAATTCAACTAAGTACCTGGGTGTTAAAATTACGAACAACTGCAGTTGGAAAGACCACCTAGATAATATTGTGGGTAGGTTGCGTTTCATTGGCAGGACACTTAGAAGCTGCAACAAGTCCACTAAAGAGACAGCTTACACTACACTCGTTCGTCCACTGTTAGTATATTGTTGCGCGGTGTGGGATCCTTACCAGGTGGGATTAACGGAGGACATCGAAAGGGTGCAAAAAAGGGCAGCTCGTTTTGTATTATCACGTAATAGGGGAGAGAGCGTGGCAGATATGATACGTGAGTTGGGATGGAAGTCATTAAAGCAAAGATGTTTTTCGTCGCGGCGAGATCTATTTACGAAATTTCAGTCAAGAACTTTCTCTTCAGAATGCGAAAATATTTTTTTGAGCCCAACCTACATAGGTAGGAATGATCGTTAAAATAAAATAAGAGTAATTAGAGCTCGAAGAGAAAGGTTTAGGTGTTCGTTTTTCCCGCGCGCTGTTCGGGAGTAGAGTGGTAGGGAGATAGTATGATTGTTGTTCGATGAACCCTCTGCCAAGCACTCAAATGTGAATTGCAGAGTAATCATGTAGATGTAGATGTAGAAGGATAAAATACCGGGAGTGAAAGGTGTTTCGCACCTTGCACAGATACCAGGCGGCAGCTATACAAGTTGGCGGGCTCGTAAAACCTGGTTTTAGTGTATCCCGATGTTATTTAATCTGTACATTGTGCCAGCAGTAAAAGAAAGAAAAAAAGGGGGTTAATGTCTCTAAGTATGAGTGACTTATGACAGGTTGAGTATTTGTGATGGAAAAGAGGTGTTTTGATATAGCACTTTAAAGTTTCAATTTATTACTATTGTTTAACTGAACATACGCAATAAACATACTCTGCATGATATTACCATTAAAATTTCTTTGTCATAGGTACAGAGTTTTTTCAGTTAACACTACATTTTATCTTGTTAACTCCTTCAGAACTACAGCACACGGCAGTGTAAATAAGTTTTAAACCAACTAAATTGGTCCCAAATTAATAGAAATTATGCAATCCTGTGCTGTTTCCTTTTGGCAAAGAACTGGCGCTTTTATTCTATGTTATTACCGTTTGCAGACTGGCAACATCTGTAGGCAGTAGTAACCGTAATATAAAAAGGGACGATTTGTCTAGTTTGGCGCTATTGTAGTCATAAAATGTTCGTGTTTTGTACTATACCAATCTGAGCTCGTTAAAATGTCTCTAAAATTTAGCAGATGCTGTTTTGTGAAGCATTGTATATACAATTCCGAGATTTTGAGAACAGACTACTTGTCAGGCCGATGTTGTTTTCCCATAACGACATGAAGTCTGCTTCCAAAAGAGACCGCCATCGATTGCTTTTATTGATATTGAATTCCAACAACTTTCAAATCGATACGGCAATGTAGAGAATGAAGAAAAGTATTACATTACGAAAAACGGGGAAAAATGGATATTTTAGACATTATCGAACGTTTTTACTTGTACTGACAATTTTACTTCTCGAACAAGAGGTCCCTTTTCACTTTCCGTCTTATTATACAGCAAAGTAATTTTCAGTTCAGACTAGTCTGCAGAGGTATTCTGCATTTCTTGGCGTAACACCGAAAACAGCGAAAGATATTACTCCTTCATCTACACACATAGCCACTGTGATGTGAATGGCAGACAGTACTTTCCTTTGTTCCAGTTATTGGACTTCTTCCCGTTTCATACATGTGTGGTGCGCGGGAATAATGATTGTGTAGACGCCTCGGTGCGTACTGTAGTTAGTATAATCTCCTCCTCGCTATCTCTACTGTAGCGATACGTATGGGGCTGTAGTATATTCATAGATTCATCAGACGAAACTGGTACTTGAAACTTTGTGAGTAAGCTTTCCCGGCATAGTGTGTGTCTATCTTCAAGAGATTGCAGTTTAGTTTCTTCACTGTCTTTGTGACATTCTGCCATTGGTACAAATAACCTATGAGCTTTCGTGCTACCCTTCTCCGTACGTTCAGTATCCCCTGTTAGAGCTACTTGATAAGGATCCCAAAGACTTGAGCAGTGTTATGGGAAAGATGGCAGAGTGTTTTGTTAATAATCTGCTCTGTAGTCTGTATTTCCCTAGTATTCTACTAATATCCCGCAGTTTTTCACTTGCTTTACCAATGACTCAGCCTATGTGGCCGTTCCACTTCACATCCCTACAAATTGTCACACCCTGGTATTTTGCACGAATTGGCCGATTTCAGTTGTGACTCGTTTGTACTGTAGTGATAGCATACTACGTGTTCTTGTTTTGTGACGTGCACAATATAAATTTCTGAATATTTAAAGCAAGTTTCCAGTCTCTGCATTAATTTGACATGTTATTAAGATCCGGCCGAATACAAGCTATTTCAGGCAGTACGTAGATAACAGCATTTCTTATAGACAACATCTCTGTGTAAATCCTTACTGAAATATATGACAGTAATATGACGTAAGGGCACAAACTTTTCGTGTATAGGTGTTTTAGATTAACGGAAGTCGTTTGACCAGATTACAATCGGTTCGTCGGTGTGCTTGAAACTGGTTGTGTTGCCCCAAAAAATTTCATGCGTAGTGCAACAGTAAAGGTGACTAATACTTCCTGGGTAGAATTATTTACTTTTTCACCAAGAACTGAGTTGTGTCTGCGACTTCGTACAAAATTCAAATAAGGCTACGAGTCTCGTGTCTCCATACGGTGGTTAGAGTAGCTTTAACATCAGGAAATCTACACATCCTCAAGGTTTAACCCGCTTACCATAGGATAATGGGTGCGCACAAAATTACTGGGTAGAAACTAATAAGACATTCGTACGTCACACGGATGACTGTCGTTTTTGGCGCTGGAGGGCAGCACCGGACGACGAACTGAAACGACTGGTTAGTTACTGTCGAGAGGTCGATACAGTGACTGGGCTATTCGAGAGGAGTATCAACGGGAGTTGTTGGCTGGAACTGGAATGACATACATGTGAGGAATCGAGATTATTATTTGATGAATTTTTTGTCGTGCCTGCATGTGATTCTGTTTATGAAAGAAGTAGATTGGCACTAAACTTCGCTTTTAGCCGTTAAATATTGCCCTATATTTACGGACGTTAATTACTAACAAAAATATGTAAATCGAAATTATTGTTATAATAATAGGACAATCACGTAGCTATTCCTTTTTTTATAACAATTGCTTTTAAGGGGCTCCGGAACGCCCTATAGTTGCAATGTTAAAATAACGCTTATAAATTACATCTTTCCTCACAAAGTGTTTGAGGTAGGAAGTTCAACATTTTACAGATTATTTATTGGAATATGGGCTACAACTTAACACAGGGATTTTACAAAATTTTAGTTCAGTTATTAAAGATGAGTTTTTTCAATTGTAATGAAAATTCACAACATTTTTTTGCAATTTTTTATTTATATATTCGAAAATATACAGTTTTTTTGGAAAAAGGCTGTGTTAAATTATGCAGAAGGTACTGTGTAACATTTACTGAAAGTTTGAAACAAATATGTTTGGAAGATCCTTAGAAAACATGTAATTAGTATGAGAAAATAAAAGTTTTGGGAATCGAGCGACAAAGATTGGATTAACTTTTTAGTTCATTCCAGGTCCATAGGATGGATTATCTTCATCCTCTGCAAACTCCTCCTCCAGCTTCCTCTTGTTCCTCCTCTTGTTTACTATTGCTTGTATTTCTAGACTCTTTACAGCCCTGTCTGCAGCCCGAAGGCGTTCCTTGTCTAAAGCAAGCATCCGTCGTACCATGTTAGAATCTATCTTCATTCCCATATTTCTAAATACCTTGCACCTTACAATGTTGCCATCCTTCAGAGGATTTATAATAACTTTACTTTTACTCATTATTATACTTCAACAAAACAGAGACTCAAGAAACAGAATTAATTACGAATATTTTCGGCATAACGACAGAGTAAATAAACATGAAATAATCGACAATCACACCAGCGATATATATTGAACCATCACAGGTTAGCCACAACACATACTTTATCTCACATCACTAAAATGTACCTGATGAACACGGACGTTAATAATAACACCATTTGACAGCAGTTTAACAGCGCCACAGTGGGTCACGCCCAAGTAGAACACATTTCAAAAAAAATTTAAAAATAGTTGTAGTCTTCGGAATTGAATAAATTATATATCTATTAAAAGGTAATAGTCTGCAGATTCAGAAAACGCAAAAAAATAAAAATTGAACTTTTCATGATTTTGAGCTTTTCCGGAGCCCCTTAAACAAAAATATAGTGTTTATTAACATAATAGTTAAAATTTCGAGTACTTTTATTATTATGCGACAAGGGCCTTATCGACCATATTCCTGCTGTACAAGCCTCTTCCATTAATTGTCCATTCGGTATCGATGTTCGTACTAGCTGTGTCATCCTGGATGTTAGCTCACCATCTCATACTGGATCCTCCTCCTCCTCTCGTTCCATTTGCTGTTCTGGAAAAATGTGGAAATGTGTGGTAAGGACTATGGGACCAAACTACTGAGGTCATCGCTCCCTAGGCTTACGCAATACTTAATCTAACTTAAACTAACCTATGCTAAGGGCAACACACACGCCCATGGGCGATGGAGGACTTGAACCTCCGACTGGGGGAGCAGCGCGAACCGTGACAAGACGCCCCAGACCGCAGGGCTACCCCGAGTGGTTTGCTGTTCTCACGAATGCTACATCAGGTAGTCTGTTTTCCGTCATTCTTGCTACATGGTCTGCCCAGTTCAACCTTCTCTTCTTTAAGACTTCGGCGCCGTTACCGTGTACAGTTCTGTTAACTCTTCATTTTTCATAATCCTTCTTTCCATGTTATTTTCGTCATACACCAGTTCAAAAATTTTCCTTAGTACTTTTCATTTGAATATTAACAGTTTTTCTTCATCTTTATTTCTGAATTTTAATGTTTCACATCCGTACTTTGTTACTCATACAACAGTCGATTGATACAAGGGGATTTTGAAGTTATCATTGATCTTTTCTTTAAGATTTTCTTAAAGCTAAAATGTGTTTTGTTTGCTGTTGCTAGACAGGGATCTACATCTATTTCCGTTCTATTGCTGGCACTAGAAAGACTAAGTATTTGAAGTGCTGAACTGTCTTGAAAGTGAATCCATCTACAGCCAAAATCACTTGGGATTTTTTTCACTTATGACCAGATATTCTGTGTTTTCTTCCTATTTTCTCAGCGACTTCGTACCAATTTTGCATCATTAATTGAGTTTCTTATATTTTTATTGATTTTTCCAGAGACCAATTTATGAGCAAATAAATTTCCTACTTATTATTGATAGCATGCGTTTAATGATAACCGACTCTATTCGTTTGTAATCAGAGGTTTATTCTAAGTAAAAAAACCTATTAATATTTTTATCATTGAATTATAAACATACGAGGCCATAAGAGTTTCTGGATAGACTGTGAAGTCTGTTAGTTTTTGGTTGTATTTGTGTGATAGTGAATAATTTTCGGTGAAGTTTAAACACAATTCTCACTGATTGGTTCAAATGGCTCTGAGTACTATGGGACTTAACTTCTGAGGTCATCAGTCCCATAGAACTTAGAACTACTTAAATCTAACTAGCCTAAGGACGTCAAACACATCCATTCCCGAGGCAGGATTCGAACCTGCGACAGTAGCAGTCGCGCGGTTCCGGACTGAAGCGCCTAGAACCACTCGGTCACAGCGGCCGGCCAATTCTCGTTGAATGATGTGTGTTACATTGTATTCTTCCATGTTTTCACTATACATTGACTGTCAGAATACGGCGAAAGTTGGTCACCAGTTGGGGGTATCGTACCAATTAATCGAATTCTTTTATCGCCAACGATCGAACGCCAAATATCCCGATACGGCGTCGCTGAAGAACTGAGAAGCTGTCACGCAGTTGCAACACAGGGCGGTCTCGGAATGAGAAAGTGCGTGAAAGCATGAAACCCGGGGAACACAGTATTCGCCGGACCAGTATTTCAGGCCCGCAGATACGCTGAGGGGCGTATGCAAACTGGGCGACCAATAAAACGACGGCCCACAGACTTGCGGTCGAAACCCGAAGCCGTGTTGAGTAACCGGAGCGTGGACTCGCTGCCGGACCGCGCCGAGGGGGCAGCGAAAACACGCAACGGCGCTCCCGCCTGTCTTCCCGTGTAAACACGCCGAAATAGGCGAGAGTCGAGCAGCAAGGGGCCGGCGCGCCGCTCCTGTTTCGCCTTTGTCAACACCACCCTCCGCCGGCCACCTTAGCGAGACTGTAGCGGCCCTCTAGCCCTGTGGTGGCTCACGTGACCGCCAGGTGTCGTGCTAGTACGCGGGATTATTAACCCGTTAGTGCCCACATTATTGTTTTGTTAATTACCTTGTGCTTTACACTGAAAAAGAAGCATTATGTTGTGTTTTCCACTGAAAAAGAAACATTTAAAGTGAACCCCCAATTTTTCCCTTGTTTTTAACATTCTTACCAGTGGTCGCGCAGATTGGGTGACCTCGTAGGAGACATATCGTATTTGAAGTGCACTTTTTTTGCTGCGCCATTTATTTATTTACTCCTAGTGATACAAGTGGTTCAAGAATCATAAAGAAGGTTGTATACACGGAAGAACCCTGGAGATACTAGAAGGTTTCAGATAGATTGTATAATAGTAAGACAGAGATTTAGGAACCAGGTTTTAAATTGTAAGACATTTCCAGGAGCAGATCTCGACTCTGACCACAATATATTGGTTATGAACTGTAGATTAAAACTGAAGAAACTGCAAAACAGGTGGGAATTTTAAGGAGATGGGACCTGGATAAACTGAAAGAACCAGAGGTTGTACAGAGTTTCAGGGACAGGATAAGGGAACAATTGACACGAATGGGGGAAAGAAATACAGTAGAAGAAGAATGGGTAGCTTTAAGGAATGAAGTAGTGAAGGCAGCAGAGGATCAAGTACCTAAAAAGACGAGGGCTAGTAGAAATCCTGGGGTAACAGAAGAAATATTGAATTTAATTGATGAAAGGAGAAAATATAAAAATGCAGTAAATGAAGCAGGCAAAAAGGAATACGAACGTCACAAAAATGAGATCGACAGGAAGTGCAAAATGGCTAAGCAGGCATGGCTAGAGGACAAATGTAAGGATGTAGAGGCTTATCTCACTAGGGGTAAGGTAGAAACTGCCTACAGGAAAATTAAAGAGACCTTTGGAGAAAATAGAACCACTTGTATGAATATCAAGAGCTTAGATGGAAACCCAGTTCTAAGCAAAGAAGGGAAAGCAGAAAGGTGGAAGGAGTATATAGAAGGTCTATACAAGGGCAGTGTACTTGAGGACAATATTATGGAAATGGAAGAGGATGTAGATGAAGATGAAATGGGAGATACCATACTACGTGAAGAGTTTGAGCTACGGTCGCAGGTTCGAATCCTGTCTCGGGCATGGATGTGTGTGATGTCCTTAGGTTAGTTAGGTTTAAGTAGTTCTAAGTTCTAGGGGACTGATGACCACCGATGTTTAGTCCTATAGTGCTCAGAGCCATTTGAACCATTTTTGAAGAGTTTGACAGTGCACTGAAAGACCTGAATTGAAACAAGGCCCCGGGAGTAGAAAACATTCCATTAGAACTACTGATAGCCTTGGGAGAGCCAGTCCTGACCAAACTCTACCATCTGGTGAGCAAGATGTGTGAGACAGGCGAAATACCCTCCGACTTCAAGAAGAATATAATAATTCCAATCCCAAAGAAAACAGGTGTTGACAGATGTAAAAATTACCGAACTATCAGTTTAATAAACCACGGCTACAAAATACTAACGCAAACTCTTTACAGACAATTGGAAAAACTGGTAGAAGCCGACCTCGGGGAAGATCAGTTTGGATTCCGTAGAAATGTTGCAACACCTGAGGCAATACTGAACCTTCGACTTATCTTAGAAGATAGATTAAGGAAAGGCAAACCTACGTTTCTAGCATTTGTAGAATTAGAGAAAGCTTTTGACAATGTTGGATCAAATTCTGAAGGTGGCGGTGTCAAATACAGGGAGCGAAAGGCTATTTACAGTTTATACAGAAACCAGATGGCAGTTGTAAGAGTTGAGGGGCATGAAAGGGAAGCAGTGGTTGGGGAGAGAGTGAGACAGGGTTGTAGCCTCTCCCCGATGCTGTTCAATCTGTATATTGAGCAAGCAGTAAAGGAAACAAAAGAAAAATACGGAGTAGTAATTAAAATCCATGAAGAAGAAATAAAAACTTTGAGGTTCGCCGATGACATTGTAATTCAAACAGAGACAGCAAATGACTTGGAAGACCAATTGAACGGAATGTACAGTGTCTTGAAAGGAGGATATAAGATGAACTTCAACAATAGTAAAACGAGGATAGTGGAATGCAGTCGAATTAAATCGGGTGATGCTGAGGGAATTAGATTAGGAAATGAGACACGTAAAGTAGTAAAGGAGTTTTGCTATTTGGGGTGCAAAATAACTGATGATGGTCGAAGTAGAGAGGATATAAAATGCAGACCGGCAATGGCAAGGAAAGCGTTTCTGAAGAAGAGAAATTTGCTAACATCGATTATATATTTAAATGTTAGGAAGTCGTTTCTGAAAGTGTTTGTATGGAGTGTTTCCATGTATGGAAGTGAAACATGGACGATAAATAGCGTAGACAAGAAGAGAACAGAATCTTTCGAAATGTGGTGCAACAGAAGAATGCTGAAGATTATGTAGGTAGACCACATAACTAATGAGGAGTTACTGAATGTAATGGGGGAGAAGAGAAATTTGTGGCACAACTTTACTAGAAGAAGAGATCGGTTGGCGGGAGATGTTTTGAGGCGTCAAGAGATCACTAATTTAGTATTGGAGGGCACCGTGGAGGGTAAAAATCGTAGAGGAAGACCAACAGATGAATACACTAAACAGATACAGAAGGATGTAGGTTGCAGTAAGTACTGGGAGATGAAGAAGCTTGCGCAGGAGAGAGTAGCATGGACTGAAGACCACAACAACAACAACCAGTGGGCACGTAGATTGCGTGAGGGAGAAGGAGACATATCTTTTTTAAGTGCACTTTTTTTGGTGCACTATTTATTTATTTACTCCCAGTGATACAAATTTCACGACGACCTCGTTACGGCGTTTTGCCGTTATCAGGGGTACCTGTAAGGTGGTATACGTAGTAAGTTTGGTACTGTTCCTTACCTCTACCGCCCTGTTTACAAGAGGCTCACAAAACATGATTTCGTATATCGATTTTCGAGTACCTCTTCCGGGTGGTCATCTAAACACTTTAAAATCGATTCTGGAAATTCGTTCTTCGTTGCCGGTTTTCCAATCCCGCAATCGATATTCGCTCACGTGTAACCGCAACCGGTTTTGAAACGTGCTTGGACTGTCAGATTTCGCCTTGTTTTTATAAATATTCTGCTAGTATATACGCAGTGGCTTTCTGTACAATGAAGGACGAGTAGAAGAATTAGACTGAGCCTGTTTACACCTCGTCTAATTAAAGGTAAGCAGCGATTGCGCTGACTAAATCAGAAACTGTAGCAGCTGTTTCCCTGGCGCCGTATTTAACGGGGCAAGCAAATCCGCTTCAGGCCTTCACGTGAAAACGCGGCATCGAAACACGGTTTCCGAAATTCGGTTTCCGTGTTCCGGAATATGCGTCGCATGCAAACGTAGTTTACGGTAGTGTACGACTGCATATGGCACCTTATGCTTACATCTTTACCTGTGTGATATGGCCAACACGGAATCATGGAGCGTAAACGTCGATTGCCTTTTGTTATGATACGATCACGTAATCATATATATTTGCACTCATATAGAAAAATACCCAGAAGACATCCTTAACGAACAAACATATTCTAAGCATAAAAATACCTCGAAAATCTTACTGAAGTTATAAAAGAAACAAACTATCGCAGTAAACACAAATCGATAGAACTCTTATCATCTACGTAAACACCACAAACGTATTATCTCTGAAAAATTTAACGTAATGACTGAGATTCCACGAAACAGAAATTCCATTGTAAACATATAACATCGCTGGAACAGAAGCTCTCAAAAAAGCTGTCAAAAATAACTTTACAAGACCATGCAAGAAAAAGAAAAAATATAAATACGTGATCATATCATAACAAAAAGACACTCGACATTTGCGCCTCAAGATGCCATACGGACCATATCACACCAGCTAAGAGCTAAGCACACGTAACGTAGACATAGACATAGACTCAACATAGACGTGAGGAACAATATTATACATACTATACCATATTCAGATACACTAAGTAATGAAAAAACACCGAAACGAGCTCGTCGTGTAACTTGTAGCACTACGAGTAAATAAATAAATAGTGCAGCAAAAGCTTGTACTAAAAATAAAATATTTTTAATATAAGACGCCGTACCGTATATGTAACTCTAAGCTCTTGAGAGCGAAACATATACATTTGAATGAAAAGTTTATTCAAAAAAAATGGCTCTGAGCACTATGGGACTCAACATCTTAGGTCATAAGTCCCCTAGAACTTAGAACTATTTAAACCTAACTAACCTAAGGACACCACACACACCCATGCCCGAGGCAGGATTCGAACCTGCGACCGTAGCAGTCCCGCGGTTCCGGACTGCAGCGCCAGAACCGCTAGACCACGGCGGCCGGCAAAGTTTATTCATTTTTGTATGGAAATTCACAAATACACCTCGTTAGAGGTGAGAAGGGTCCACGTGAATCGAGATGTTTTTCGAAGAATACGGAATCCAGTTGGATATATTGGTCCCTATATAGCACAAACGACTACATGAGTTACCCAGTTTGTGTATAGGTGCCTGAAGATGGTGCCAATGAGGCACCGAAACTGGCAGCTAAAAAAAATTAGCAAATTTACAGTTGTCGTGGTATCTATTTTCTTCAAATTTTCTTTTTTGTCGCAACATGAATAGTCCTCTTTCATGTTTCTCTATTTCGTTTTTGTAAAGGGAACAAATTTAGACGAAAAGATTTTCTCTCATAGTCTCAGCGACACCACAATTGTGTTCTTTATGAAAAATTATAGCAGCTGTAGGCATAATAAAAAACGAATAAAAGTTTTGAAAGTGCTCTGATTAACACTTAGCGCTGCTTTTTTGTAACGCTGAAAAATTAGCATTATGACGTGTTTCGGTGGAGTAGAATATAATGAGTTTAAGCTGATGGTCTGTGACCAGTATGAAACATATCGATGTGTGATTTTTAAAGAGAACACTCCGATTTTGGCACGAAATCCCTCTATTTCTGTTCGATTTTCAGTTGTCTGCAGCCTTGTTTATTATTTGAAGTTCACGCGAATATTTTTTTTATGTTTAGGAGGTGTAAATGCTAAAGATCCGAGAAGAAGAATGATTCAGGTACTTTACATCTGATTTAAAACGGATTTGAATAAGACAATAACTGAATATATTAACATGAACTATATTTTGAAATAGTGCATAATTTTCTCATTTTTTATGTACAAAAATTTATCTCACAATATATAATTTCCGTAATAATGTAAATTCTTGGAAACCTAGTTTTGGCACATATCTGTCTTGGGTTTTGGAAGCATGGGCTAGTCGGCATAACGAAGTGTGAGTGGGGAACCGGGTAACATAGATTGTAAGTCGAGACTAAATGATTGTCGACTGTGGAGGTTGTTGATTAGTTGGATTACACGGAAGAAAGTTTGATCTCATTTTAATAATGATGAAAACGGTCGTATCGCCCTTGTCAAAATTACATGAAGAGATTTTTGGATCGAATAAACAGCCAACGAACCAAAGAGAAAGCTTGTCTTTTATTCAAACATCTGATAAAGCCCGTACCATTATCAACACCAGGACAGCAGAAGAAATCATCATCGAGACAAAGTTAACGTAATAAGCATCTGCTATCATTAATTGAATGCACTCCTCATGATTCGAAAGCAAAAAAAGACCTGCGTATTCTAAACCACGATCATTAACTAAACTATTCTTCATAATATCTTTATGAAAGCTGGGTACTTTTCAAGTGGGCACAGCAAATTTCCTTTCGTATGCCGACTACGTTTGCAGCACAGATTGTCGATGTATGAAGAACCCTTGAACTACAGCATCTCGTTCTGTATCACTCCTTCTATTTAACCCCCCCCCCCCCCCCAATTAAGAATGGACCTTGCCGCTGGCGGGGAGGCTTGCGTGCCTCAGCCAAGCGACCACAGCGGAGGGGTATCTGTTGAGACGCCAGACAAGTGTGTGGTTCTTGAAGAAGAGCAGCAGCCTTTTCAGTAGTTGCAAGGGCAACAGTCTGACTGATCTGGCCTTGTAACACTAACCAAAACGGTCTTGCTGTGCTGGTACTGCGACCTGCTGAAAGCAAGGGGAAACTACAGCCGTAATTTTTCCCGAGGGCATGCAGCTTTACTGTATGGTTAAATGATGATGGCGTCCTGTTGGGTAAAATATTCCGGAGGTAAAATAGTCCCCCATTCGGATCTCCGGGCGGGGACTACTCAAGAGGACGTCGTTATCAGGAGAAAGAAAACTGGCGTTCTACGGAACGGAGCGTGGAAAGTCAGATCCCTTAATCGGGCAGGTAGGCTAAAAAAAATTTAAAAAGGGATATTGATAAGTTAATGTTAGATATAGTAGGAGATAGTAAAGTTCGCTGGCAGGAGCAACAAGACACCTGGTCACTGAATACAAGTTTATAGATACAAAATCAAATAGTGGTATTGCAAAAGTAGGTTTAATAATGAATAAAACAATAGGAACGCGGATAAACTATCACAAACAGCATAGTGAAATTATTATTGTAGCCAAGATAGACACGAAGCCCACGCCTGTCACAAGTTTATATGCCAACTAGCTGCGCAGATGATGGAGAGATTGAAGAAACGTGTGATGCGATAAACGAAATTCGTCAGATATTTAAGGAAGACTGAAATTTAATAGTCGTGGGGAATTCGATTGTAGGAAGAGGACGAGAAGGAAAAGTAGTAGGTGAATATTGACTGGAGAAAAGATATGAAAGAGGAAACCGCATGGTACAATTTTGCGTAGAACACAACTTAATCATAGCTAACACTTGGTTCAAGAATCACAAAAGAAGGTTGTGTACTTGGACGAGGCCTGGAGACGCTGGAAGGTTTCAGATAGATTTTTATAATGGTAAGACAGAGATTTAAGAATAAGGTTTTACACTGTAAGACATTTCCAAGGGCAGATGTGCACTCTGACCACAGTTTATTGGTTATCATCTGTATACCAAAAACGAAGAAACTGCAAAAAGGTAGGAATCTAAGGAGATGGAACCTGGATAAGCTGAAAGAACCAGAGGTTCTAGAGAGTTTTAGAGAGAGGATTAGGGTACAGTTGACAAGAAGGGGGGGGGGGGGGGGGAATACAGTAGAAGAAGAATGGGTGGTTTTGAAAGACGAAACAGTGACGGCAGCAGAGGATCATGTATGTAAAAAGACGAGGGCTAGTAGAAATACTCGGGTAACAGAAGGGACATTGCATTAAATGATGAAAGAAGAAAATATAAAAATGCAGTAAATGAAGCAAGCCAAAACCAATACAAACGTTTCAGAAATGAGATCGACAGGAAGTGTAAAATGCCTAAGCGGGGATAGCTAGAGGGCAAATGTAAGGATGTAGAAGCATATATCAGTAAGGGTAAGATAGATACTGCCTACAGGAAAATTAAAGAGACCCTCGGAGAAAAGAGAACCACCTCTATGAATATCAAGAGCTCATATGGAAAACTAGTCCTAAGAACGAAAGGCAGAAAGGTGGAACGAGTATATAGAGGGTCTATATAAGGGCGATGTACTTGACGGCGATATTATGGAAATGGAAGAGGTCGGTGACGAAGATGAAATCGGAGATATGATACTGGTTCAAATGGCTCTGAGCACTATGGGACATAACATCTGAGGTCATCAGTCTCTTAGAACTTAGAACTACTTAAACCTAACTAATCTAAGGACATCACACACATCCATGCCCAAGGCAGGATTCGAACCTGCGACCGTAGCGGTCGCGCGGTTCTAGACTCTAGCGACCAGAACCGCTCGGCCACTTCGGCCGGCGAGCATGAAAGGGAAGCAGTGATTGAGAAGGGAGTGAGTCAGGGTTGTAGCCTATCTTCGATGATATTCAGTCTGTATATTGAGCATGCAGTAAAGAAAACAAAAGAAAAATTTGGTTTAGGAATTAAAATCCATGAGGTTTACCGATGATGTTGTAATTCTGTCAGAGAAAGCAAAGGACTTGGAAGAGCAGCTGAACGGAATGGGCAGTGTCTTGAAATAAGGATGTAATATGAACATCAACAAAAGGAAAACGAGGATAATGGAATGTAGTCGCATTAAATAAGGTGATGCTGATGGAATTAGATTAGGAAACGAGACACATAAGGTAGTAGTTGAGTTTTGCTATTTGGGGAGGAAAATAACTGATTATCGTCAAAGTAGAGAGGATATGAAACGAATATTGGCTACGGCAAGAAAAGCTTTGCTGAAGAAGAGAAATTTGTAAACATAGAGTATAGTTTTTAGTGTCAGGAAGTCTTTTCCGAAGGTATTTGTATGGAGAGTAGCCATGCATGGAAGTGAAACATGGGTGATAAACAGTGAAGAAAAGAAGAGAACAAAAGCTTTCGAGATGTGGTGCTACAGAAGAATGCTGAAGATCTGATGTGTAGATCATTTAACTAATGAGGAGGTACTGAACAGAATTGGGGAGAAGATGAATTGGTGGCACAACTTGACTAGAAGAAGGGGTCGGTTGGTAGTACACGGCCTAAGGCATCAAGGGCTCTCCAATTTAGTATTGGAGGGCAGCGTGGAGTGTAAAAATCGGAGGGAAACCAAGAGATGAATACATTAAGTAGATTCAGAAGGATGTAGGTAGCATTAGTCATTCGGAGATGAAGAGGCTTCCACAAGATGGAGGAACTGCATCAAACCAGTCTCTGTATTGAAGACCATAACAAATACATTTCTCATTAATCTAAAAGGCCATATCAAGACTGGACAACAGGCGAAATTTTTATGTTAAGAAGTCTATGGGTTCCACAGAGCATGCTACGCCTTCAGGTTTTCTAGTTTTCCTTCAGGTATCATGCGCGATATTTTCATATACTGACACTCGCTACATGCACATTTTTGAGCCTACAGAAAAAAAACGAACAGGATATATGTGTAGGAAATTTAATGTAGTTAATTTTGTACTCGGGTACGTCTTCGCTGGAGGGTACGGTTTTCGAGTTATTCAAGAAAAACGCGTTTGAAGATCACTGTATTACTTTTTTCTTGATTAATTCGAAACTACGGCCTCTGGCAAAAACAGTACAGAATTTAACTGCATTCAGTTACGTACAAAAGGGTTCTGATGATTCTTTCTGTAAGAACAGCTGTTTGTGCGCAGCGAGCGACAGAATATAACAATTTGCAGGTGACATTTGAAGGCCTTGCGGGTAGCGTAAAACCCACATGTAGGGGTAGCTAAATCACCTTGTATTGAGCGTCAGCGTCTTATTTGCATTTCAGATGGGCACACTACTTTCAGGATACCCTGTACTTTTGCTCCTCTAGCGGCATGCTCTGGTATTGTCACGCGACAATTTCGATGTTTACCAGGGCGGCAGACATGTACATGCAAACAAAGACAAGCGAAGAAACTATAATGTAATTTCCTTTTTTGAGTGGGATAATTAAAGATTATGACTGTCCCTCGTGCTACCTCTTGAATTACGCAATAAACCTACTTTCGTAGCCGGCCGTTGTGGCCAAGCGGTTAAAGGCGCTACAGTCTGGAACCGCGTGGCCGCTACGGTCGCAGGTTCGAATCCTGCCTCGGGCATGGATGTGTGTGATGTCCTTAGGTTAGTTAGGTTTAAGTAGTTCTAAGTTCTAGGGGACTGATGACCTTAGAAGTTAAGTCCCATAGTGCTCAGAGCCATTTTTTCTACTTTTGTAGCCATAGATTTTAATAGAACACTCTCTTAGAAATACTGATGGTAGTAGAGATAAAATACTGGGAGCAAAAGCTTGCCTACAGCGTATGCAGAAACTAGACTGCTGTTGTAAGATTCCAAGGACATGTTTGGAGCTACAACGTGCAAGGAGGTACTGACCCAGAATTCTTCGAACACGGTACAGTTACCGGTCATTGTTATTGTGACTCTGTATTCCCTTCACATGCACCAACGAAGATCCAGCAATTGTCACACGTATTGAATCGAGGAACAGAACACCCTGTCACAATAGCTCCCTACCAATGTTCTGGCACGTTGCAAAGGATCGTACGCCCTATTAAGAAAAATCTTCCGCCTTTTGTAACACCCAGGGGACCGTCTTGAACCGCGATGACTTCAGTGTAATTCTTTTCTTTGGATAAAAGCGTCATTTCTCATCGTCTCACTGCGTATTTCTCTCGCTCACTCTCTGTACTGTACTGCACTATACTGCAGCAGTTCTTTCTCCGTATGCTGCGAGTTTCATCGAGCTTTGCTACTTAGCAGTGACACATCACGTGAAAGTTATTTTCTGGGGGTATTTGTCTAACCTGTAGGCTTGTACGGGAGTGAAACGTTGACGATAAACATTCGGACAAGAAGAGAATAGAAGCCTGAGAAACGCACACTGATAAACCAGCGGAACGCACCTGTGTTAGGTGTGTGGTTACATTCAGTACAAAAGGACAAACTCTTTTACGATCTCTTCTTCTGACAAAGCGACAGTTGTCTGCGTCGCTGTTGCCTAAGTTCCACATATGTTACGTCGCTGATGTCTACTCTTTGCAGCTCGGTAGAAAAAATGCGTGTAGTCGTTGTCCTAACTCTGCTGCTATAAACGTAAAATCCACTTGCATGCGTCAGAAATTTCATCGCATTGCCCGCTGTAACTTACCGAAAGTTGTGCCGCGGTACAGTTATTCACTCTGAACGTATACTTGGTGGTCTGTTTTTGCCGCCTCATCGCATACCGGGTGGTTATAATTAAATCTTCCCTATTTAATACTGGATTCCTTTCATGTTAATTTCTTAAATCTGTTGTCATTTACGGCATAAATTCCTCTTCTAAATTTACTGTGGCGTTTCTGACTATCTGGGAGGAGACTGAGTAGTGGGACGTGTTACTTTTACACATAAACAAGAACGATCTGTCATACTACTACACTTTAAAACACAGTTTATATGTAATTCATGTCACACAGTCTCATACGGAACCTACATCCGCTTTCTTTTATATACTGTATATGATAAGATACTGTCACACCCCTTCCCTTCTGTGTGAGAGGATGAATGAACAAATGTATTTCTAGTTGCATGCTTGAGGGTAGCAGACAAGCCTGTCTGCTAGAGAACAGTAGGACCAACGTCGGAACAGGTAGCTACACTTTCTAAAAGCAAAGAGGTTTCTATCCTTAGTATGGTACTGTCCGTCCCTTGTCATGCTGGTATAGAAAGCTGCCCCTCTGGCCACTTCCGTTTGTATTTGTGAGCCACCCTCAAGGAGGGACCAGGTCAGTCTGTCCGTGGCGAGCGTCTGAAGTGGTAAGATCTCCGGCTAAGCGCGTGTCTGCTTAGTCCATAGGGCAATGGATTTCTTAAGTTCAGCCTAACTGAAAATTTAATCACCTTTATTTCAGGTTTAGCTCTAAAATATCAAATGTTATCTTAAATTGCAGCGCAGTGTAATTCTCGTGTGAAGTTCAGAATATATTCCGGTAGTTGCTTTGTCACTAGCATCAATCTTAAATGCGAATGTGCGTAAGATTATAACGTCTCGTCTTGACAATATTTTTCAATATAGCAACTTTTCTTTATGTTCAACCCACGTGGGGTGTACTTTGTGAAACCAGTACCACATGCTTATACAATTGTTTGACACATCAGGCTAATAGTAAGACGATAGTAACCAGTTCGAGGTTTTTCTTTTGTAAATTGCTTTTCGATCTAATTTATTTAAATTATGAAAATTATTGTGGAGTTACACTCTTTGTGTAAACCAAGTTGACCACGTGAAGCATGTGGTGTAATCATCAAAGTAGCCCTCAGCTATTCTTTTCGGGAAGATTTCACAGAGAGTTAATATGAATTTAGTATACCAGTGTGTGGTAATTACATGACGGACAGGATTGTGCTACGAACGTAACTTCTTTGGGTGAAAATTGAATCGGTTGGTAGTGGTTAATTTTCTCTTGCATATGTTTCAACGTTCTTTGTGTGTTGTTTTATGAATGCAGTGTTGTATGCAGTCTCCCAATCTTGGGTCCATATTTGATGTGTTCCGTAAGATTACAATCTCACATTTTCACAATCCTAAATAAGGCACCAGTTTAGTTAGGAATCGAGTTTAATATGCTGAAATTTCAATGATCAATGTTAAAGTAAATTTCCAAATATAAACTGATTTATTTCTTTTTATCTAAATTCTCTTTTATATATATATATATATATATATATATATATATATATATATATATATATATATATATATATATATCACCTGTTGTCGTATGACTATTAAAAGATTATAATTAATGTTAGTCTGGTTGGGAATTTGGTAAGCTAGACTGGATACCTGGTGAAGCAGTTGCTCAGTAATGCAAGGTTAACTTCCCCAGACAGCTCACAGCTTTTAAACCGATTTTATTGGCTATCAGTTCCGCTTTCATAGCAAATTAAAGTAACAACGTTACAATATAACAGTCGGCCGCTGTGGCCGAGCGGTTCTAGGCGCTTCAGTCTGGAACCGCGCGACCGCTACTGTCGCAGGTTCGAAACCTGCCTCGGGCATGGATGTGTGTGATGTCCTTAGGTTAGTTAGGTTTAAGTAGTTCTAAACTCTAGGGGACTGATGACCTCAGATGTAAGTTTGTAACAACAACGACTCTGTACTATTGTACATATAAGTAATTATTTCCATCTGATTTTTCGATAAACTTGTGTAATTGATGTTCTGAATTCATTTCTTTTTGTTTCATGCCATTACGTTAAGAAAACTGTAAATAAGTTTCAATGTGAATATTAATGTTTATGTGAAATGTCAAGTAATATTGTAATAGAATTGAAATGTAACAAATGTTGAAACAATGGTATGGTGCTTAAAATTGTAACAGTGCGTCTGGTCCATACGTAGGCAATGTGTTAGGATATGTAGAATGAAAAATACCCGGTCTGTCAGAGAGCTGTAAAAGGTGGATGGCAGGCGAGCGCGGGAAAATGCGCGCGGGCACTGCACGGCACAACGGGCTCAGCAGTAGTAGTCGGAGTTTGGCACTGGTTTGAGCAACACGTCCTAGGGCGACATCCTGGAAGACATAGCTTCACTGAGCCTCGGGTATGCCGTTCCAGCGCCCACACAGCATGGCAAAATCCCGTACGCACTAAATGGAAAATTACTGCGACGCTAAGAAGAATTAAAGTGCCGATACGTCAAGAGCTGTAGCCGTGGTTGTATGTGTGCTCTGTGCCTCGCCATCTTGCCGCCTGCCAACCGCCGCATCGATACAAGCAGGTTGAAACTTTTAGTATTGTATTCGTATGGACCATAGAGTGAACTGTGTTTGTTTGGTGCAATAATAACCTCAATTTTACCAGAACCTTCCCATCATTTAATTATCCTCACCACTAACCTAGACAGGGTCCTTTCCAAACGTTGTGCAATTCGAGTGTCCCGAAATGAAAATTAAAAATTGTGTTAATAATAGTTATTTGCTGAACTAGCTATATTAGAATGGTGTTTAAAGAAATGTTTTGTTAACGAACCAGTAAATGAATAGCGAAGGTCTAACGAAGTCGAAAGATAACTTTAGTATTGATATAGTAACGAAGTTTATTATTTCGAGACTGATTTAAAGGCGTTTAAATGAGCAGTAAATAAGATGGAATGAGTAGTAACTTATATACTGGAATCTTGAATGAATAATAAATTCAGTAATCATTTTTTTTAAATACAGCGATCATAACAGTTTCAGGGTCCTCCCTTCATTCATTTGAATTCTGAAGTGTTGGTTTGACCAGCAAAAGTTAAAGTCAATATGAAAGTCAAAATTTATCAGTGTTTTATCTTTATCAAAACTGACATTTTGTGTGTAGCATGAAAGTACAATTTCTAGGGTAACCTATGCCCGATTTTAATCAGATTAATAGACAGTATAAAGTTTTGTAGTAAACATTATAGTGTAGTGTTATGTATTCATGATTTTCCATATCAGTACAGAACCTGAAATTATGAGTTCAATAGATTTTCTGGTTCTAAAATTCTACTATATTATGCAGTATTACAACTTGTTGTTTTGCATGAATATATACCAACTTGTACAGGGGAGAAACTCAGTTAATGGTTCAAATGACTCTGAGCACTATGGGACTTAACTTCTGACGTCATCAGTCCCCTAGAAATTAGAACTACTTAAACCTAACTAACCTAAGGACATCACGCACATCCATGCCCGAGGCAGGATTCGAACCTGCGACCGTAGCGGTCGCGCGGTTGCAGACTGTAGCGCCTAGAACCGCTCGACCACTCCGGCCGGCTCAGTTAACGCCTAATTAGGCTGGCGACCGTATTGTTGTCACATTGGTAGCATCTTCTGGTTTTGCTTTTGTTTCGTCCTGACGTGTGATTGCATTTCGAAGTTACTTGACGTATCATTGTTATTACAGAGTGGATGTAAGTCTGATTTGCCACCATTGAGATACACACGGTCGATATCTATGCGAAAACCCTTTCTCATAAGGTGAATCCCGCTCACTTACCATAGCTTTAACGAGTACTGTGTCACGGAGGTTACAAGTCCATAGTGCCCAGAGCCATTTGAACCATTTTTAACTTCATAACACGGAAACTAATCACCGTCCGAGGACCAAACTTGGTAGCATTAATGTCAGTGTCATGGGGAAGAGAAATAATGCAGAATCAATTTAACTGAAACACTTTTGATGTACTGCTACGGTGCATCATACCACTATATACTGCGAGGGATTAGCCGAGCGGTCTAAGGCGCTGCAGCCATGGACTGTGCGGCTGGTCCCGGCGGAGGTTCGAATCCTCCCCCGGGCATGGGTGTGTGTGTTTGTCCTTAGGATAATTTAGGTTGAGTAGTGTGTAAGCTTGGGGACTGATGACCTTAGCAGTTAAGTCCCGTAAGATTTAACACACATTTGAACATTTTTGAACCACTACATACCGGTACCACTACTGCTACAAAAAGTGCTCAATATGGCGCCCATCTGTGTCCAGAAGAATCTGAAAGCGCAGAATTGCATTCTGCACAGCAGAACGAAGCGTGTCCTTAGGTATGCTACCTATGTTGAGATGCTGCACTTCTGATCAGCACATGTGTGAATGTTCCCCTAGCAAACGCTATCCTTCAGATAGCTCAACACCTAGAAATCACAGGGAGTGAGATTAGGTCATCGTGCCGGTCAACTATTTGGAAATGATCGGCTGATAATTCGATCGTTTCCAAATGTGTTTCGGGAAAGCAGGTTAACTTCACTAGCGATGTGGGGTGGGACCCCATCTTGCATGAAATCTGTTGAGTTCAATGCGTCTGTCTCCTGTAGGACGGATATGACGTGCTGGCGAAGCGTATCGCAGTAACGCTGGCCTGTCGCACTGCACACCTTTGGTCCTTGAGCACCAGTCTGTTCAAAAGAGAATTGGCCAATGACGAAAGTAGCCGTGAAGCCAGACCATACGGTGATACATTCATCAAACAGAGGAAATTCATGCACAATGATTGCAGATGAAGATCTACATCTACATTGTTATTCTGCAAGTCACACTTAAGTGTATGGCAGAGGGTTCATCGAACCATTTTCATACTACTTGTCTACCATTCCACTCTCGAATGGCGCGTGGGAAAAAGGAACACCTAAATCTTTCCATTCGAGCTCTGATTTCTCTTATTTTATTACGATCATTTCTCCCTACATAGGTGCGTGTCAATAAAATATTTTCGCGTTCGGAAGAGAAAGTTTGTGATTGAAATTTCGCAAAAAGATCTCGCTGCAAAGAAAACCGCCTTTGTTTCAGTGACAGCCATACCCCAACTCGCGTATCATATCAGTGACACTCTCTTCCCTATTGCGCGATAATATGAAACGAGCTGCCCTTCTTTGCACTTTTCCGATGTCCTCCATCAATGCTAGCTGGTAAGGATCCCATACAGCGCAGCAATATTCCAGCAGAGGACGGACAAGTGTAATGTAGGCCGTCTCTTTAGTGGGTTTGTCGCATCTTCTAAGTGTTCTGTCAACAAAGCGCTGTCTTTGTTTCGCCTTCCCCCCAATATTATCTATGTGGTCTTTCCAATTTAAGTTACTCCTAATTGTAATTCCTAGGTATTTAGTCAAATTGACAGCCCTTAGATTTGTGCGATT
Source organism: Schistocerca cancellata (assembly GCF_023864275.1). Taxonomy (NCBI): domain Eukaryota; kingdom Metazoa; phylum Arthropoda; class Insecta; order Orthoptera; family Acrididae; genus Schistocerca; species Schistocerca cancellata. The sequence goes on along the minus strand of NC_064628.1, from coordinate 6,999,616 downwards.
TATCGTATACCCAAAATTTATCGTTTTTCTTTTAGTAGACATATGGATGACCTCTCACTTTTCTTTATTTAGTGCTAATTGCCACTCTTCGCACCATACAGAAATTCTCTCTAGGTCATTTTGTAATTGGAATTGATCGTCTGATGATTTTACTAGACGGTAAATTACAGCGTCATCTGCAAACAATCTAAGGGGGCTGCTCAGATTATAATCTAGATCATTTATGTAAATCAGGCACAGCAGAGGGCCTATGACACTACCTTGCGGGACGCCAAGTAGCACTCGATGATTTACCGTCCATCACTACGAACTGTGACCTCTCTGAGAGGAATTCACGAATCCAGACAGCTCAGACGATACTCCATATGCACGCAATCTGACTAATAGTCGCTTGTGAGGAACGGTGTCAAAAGCCTTCTGGAAATCTAGGAATATGGAATCGATCTGAGATCCCTTGTCTACAGCACTCATTACTTCATGGTAATAAAGAGGTAGCTGTGCTGCACAAGAATCTGGAACAGCTTGCACCATTTTATATTGTCGAACGCTTTTTCCAGGTCGACAAATCCTATGAAAGTGTCTTGATTTTTCTTTAGCCTTGCTTCCATTATTATCCGTACGTCAGAATTGCCTCTCTCGTCCCTTTACTTTTCCTAAAGCCAAACTGATCGTCACCTAGCGCATTCTCAATTTTCTTTTCCATTCTTCTGTATATTATTCTTGTAAGCAGCTTCGATGCATGAGCTGTTAAGCTGATTGTGCGATAATTCTGGCTCTTGTCAGCTCTTGCCGTCTTCGGAATTGTGTGGATGATGCTTTTCCTAAAGTCAGATGGTATATCGCCAGAGTCATATATTCTACACACCAACGTGAATAGTCGTTTTGTTGCCACTTCCCCCAATGATTTTAGAAATTCTGATGGAATGTTATCTATCCCTTCTGCCTTATTTGACCGTAAGTCCTCCAAAGCCCTCTTAAATTCCGATTCCAATACTGGATCCCGTATCTCTTCTAAATCGACTCCTGTTTCTTCTTCTATCACATCAGACAAATCTTCACCCTCATAGAGGCTTTCAATGTATTCTTTCCACCTATCTGCTCTCTCCTCTGCATTTAACAGTGGAATTCCCGTTGCACTCTTAATGTTACCACCGTTGCTTTTAATGTCACCAAAGGTTGTTTTGACTTTCCTGTATGCTGAGTCTGTCCTTCCGACAATCATATCTTTTTCGATGTCTTCACATTTTTCCTGCAACCATTTCGTCTTAGCTTCCCTGCACTTCCTATTTATTTCATTCCTCAGCGACTTGTATTCGATATTCCTGATTTTCCCGGAACATGTTTGTACTTCCTCCTTTCATCAATCAACTGAAGTATTTCTTCTGTTACCCATGGTTTCTTCGCAGCTACCTTCTTTGTACCTATGTTTTCCTTCCCAACTTCTGTGATGGCCCTTTTTAGAGATGTCCATTCCTCTTCAACTGTACTGCCTACTGCGCTATTCCTTATTGCTGTATCTATAGCGTTAGAGAACATCAAACGTATCTCGTCATTCCTTAGTACTTTCGTATTCCACTTCTTTGCGTATTGATTCTTCCTGACTAATGTCTTGAACTTCAGCCTACTCTTCATCGCTACTATATTGTGATCTGTGTCTATATCTGCTCCTGGGTACGCCTTACAATCCAGTATCTCATTTCGGAATCTCTGTCTGACCATGATGTAATCTAATTGAAATCTTCCCATATCTCCCGGCCTTTTCCAAGTATACCTCCTCCTCTTGTGATTCTTGAACAGGGTATTCGCTATTACTAGCTGAAACTTGTTACAGAACTCAATTAGTCTTTCTCCTCTTTCATTCCTTGTCCCAAACCCATATTCTCCCGTACTTCTACTCCTTCCCCTACAACTGCATTCCAGTCGCCCATGACTATTAGATTTTCGTCATCCTTTACATACTGCATTACCCTTTCAATATCCTCATACACTTTCTCTATCTGTTCATCTTCAGCTTTCCACGTCGGCATGTATACCTGAACTATCGTTGTCGGTGTTGGTCTGCTGTCGATTCTGATTAGAACAACCCGGTCACTGAACTGTTCACGGTAACACAACCTCTGCCCTACCTTCCTATTCATAACGAATCGTACACCTGTTATACCATTTTCTGCTGCTGTTGATATTACCCGATACTCATATGACCATAAATCCTTGTCTTCCTTCCACTTCACTTCACTGACCCCTACTATATCTAGATTTTGCATTTCCCTTTTCAGATTTTCTAGTTTCCCTACCACGTTCAAGCTTCTGACATTCCACGTCTCGACTCGTAGAACGTTATCCGTTCGTTGATTATTCAATCTTTTTCTCATGGTAACCTCCCCCTTGGCAGTCCCCTCCCGGAGATCCGAATGGGGGACTATTCTGGAATCTTTTGCCAATGGAGAGATCATCATGACACATCTTCAATTACAGGCCACATGTCCTGTGGACACACGTTACGTTTCTTTAATGCAGTGGTTTCCATTGCCTTCTGCATCCTCATTTCGTTGATCATTGCTGATTCTTCCGCCTTTAGGGGCAATTTCCGACCCCTAGGACAAGAGAGTGCCCTGAACCTCTATCCGCTCCTCCACCCTCTTTGACAAGGCCGTTGGCAGAATGAGGCTGATTTCTTATGCCGGAAGTCTTCGGCCGCCAATGCTGATTATTTATCAAAATTTAGGCAGTGGCGGGGATCGAACACGCGACCGAATATGTTTTGATTATGAATCAAAGACACTACCCTTTTTTTTAATTCTTTGTTGATCTCATTTTGTTCTATTTTGTTCGTTGTATATGTTCGGGGCGGACGTCTCATGACAACCGTTCCGGTTGTTCGTTGGTCCGTTTACTCAGTTTTTTTATTACAGAGAGTAGCTTAAACCCTCTGACCGAACACGCTGAGCTACCGTGCCGGCGACCCCTAGACCACGGGTACCCTAGGATATTATACGGGTACAATTTGAGAATGGTTCGAAGCACGTTCTGTCCAGTGGACCACGGGATGTTCAACTGTCGGGACACAGCACGCGCACTGACTGACGATCGGGAATTACGCGCAGAGTTTTTTGCCATAGCAACAGCGATTTGATCAACCACCTGTGGTGCAACCGGTCGTTGGCGACATCTCGGAGCGACGCCCAGTTCTCCAGTTGATTCGAACTTCTTCATCGTGCTCCGCACAGCAGGTGCAGAAAGAGGAGCCTTCCGTAATCCTTTCAGCCGGCGATATTCTCGAAGTGCAGCTGCAACACTACTGTTGCTTTCATAATAATAAGTAAATAAATGTCGTGTGACTAGGGCCTCCCGTCGGATAGAAAATGGTTAAAACGGCTCTGAGCACTATGGGACTTAACATCTGAGGTCATCAGCCCCCTAGAACTTAGAACTACTTAAACCTAACTAAGCTAATGACATCACACACATCCATGCCCGAGGCAGGATTCGAGCCTGCGACCGTAGCAGAGGCACGGTGCCGGACTGAAGCGCCTAGAACCGCTCGGCCACACCGGCCAGCCGTCGTTTAGACGGTTCGCTGGGTGCAAGTCTTTCGATTTGACGCCACTTCGGCGATGGGGATGAAATGAGGATGATTGTGACAACACAACAACCAGTCGCTGAGAGGAGAAAATCTCCGACCCAGCAGGGAATCGAACCCGGGCCCTTCGATTTGATATTCTCTCGCGCTGACCACTCAGCTACCGGAGACGTACGGTTTGATAATAGAGTTTCATGAATAATGTCCTGCTCCTTTTGTCCAAGCCCATGTTGACACGTCAACAAGTGCACTGCGATTGGTCAAGTGCGAGAGACTGTGAATCACGATGACTGATCACGGCACCTGGAGGCCATAGTTAGAACTGGAGGGTGGCTCTGTAACGCATCGAAATCATGCAGTCCATACTCTGGACATTAATGCTACCATGTTTGGTACTCGTACGGTTATTAGTTTCCGTGTTATAGCGTGTTAAATAGGGGAATTTTAATTATAACCACCTCATATATAAGTACGTGTGTCTATGTTAAGCTGATAACATGATAAGTCAAATTCGAGAGAAGATACAGTACACACTTCGTCGCATGCACATTCCAGTTGACTGCTGATTGCTCTTAGGCTTTTGATATAATGCTAACAGCCAGCTGGTCGAAGGCCTTAAACCACAGTAATAAAACTACGTATCGCTCAGTTGCCAAGTGCAGTATGCCAAGGACATTCTACAGGGAATCATCAGAGAAGCGAATTTTTAAATTATCCCTTTTTAATGCCTGAGCATTTCAACGTCGATGATAGGGTACCTACCCCATTTACAGCGACATGTTTTAAAGTCTAATAGGGAAGTCATCAGTACACACAGACAAAGCGAATTGGTAGTGGTAGTGGTACACTAAGCATGTCTCTCGACGCAATGCTGCTTATTATTGACTCCGTAGCCGGCCGCTGTGACCGAGCGGTTCTAGGCGCTGCAGTCTGGAACCACCCGAGCGCTACGGTCGCAGGTTCGAATCCTGCCTCGGGCATGGGTGTGTGTGATGTCCTTAGGTTAGTTAGGTTTAAGTAGTTCTAAGTTCTAGGGGACTGATGACCTCAGATGTTAAGTTCCATAGTGCTCAGAGCCGTTTGAACCATTGACTCCGTAAACAGCAGACGCCACGTGCGTGGTCGTACGACGTTCGGCAGTAGTTACCTCTTTAAGATGATAAATTCCTTTGAAAATTCGCTGTCTCTGATTCCAGATGCAAGCATCGGTTGGCAGAATTTTACTCATCAGTACTATCTAAAAGAAGAGAATGTTACATTGGTACTGATGCGCGCAATAGTATCTTACCCGGAAAGTGCTTTTCGTCTGTTGTTGTGAATTTCGCTCAGTCCTTCGGTACTTATCGGAACAGAATTAGTAGGTCACACGCGCGTGTTCGTCAGAGGAGAATGGTTCCTAGACCCCTGGTGTGTGGTCCACTTTTCCTTCCCCGTTCGGACACGTTTAATCATCGAGGGCTCCACCGTAGGACTGACCTATTACTCAAGTGTCCTTGCAGAGTGGCAGCAGCCGGAGTCACGTGTCACGACGCAGAACGTAGCGTGGAGCCTTTCACCCGCGTTGTGTCACAGGTCAGCCGTGTCCACGCCCTGGCGCTGGCTTTTCCAGAGCACTTTCCGATGTGCCAGTCCGAGCTGACCCCTCCCTCCGTTCCGAAATAAACTCGATCTATGGCTCCCAGCTCCCGGTAAGATTCCAACACCTGTGACGACAGCTCTGCCTCGAACAGACCACTTCTCCGTCAAATTAGAGCTTGTTATTTTGTTTTAATCGTAAATTGCCAACTCCAATTCGATCTGAATAGCTCTTGACACACTCGGTGTGTCTGCTTTCTGTGATGAATTTGTCTTGCTGTGCAACCAGTTTTTAAGGCGTTGGCAAGTTTTTACGCAGTAAAATGACTGAAATAAAAACATTAGCATTTCAAAATAGAACAGGTCGCCTGCCTGTTAATCCTGACTTCAGGTGTACGCTGCAGCGATCCGGTAATGATTATACGTTTCAGCAGATGATTTACGATAGGGAGCACAACGTGACTGGGTTTCATAAAATCTCTAAATTTCCTGGAAACTACGTCATGAAATGAAACAAGAACATGTTGTACGACGCCTGGCATGTAAATAAAGCACCCATAAGGGGAGGGGGAAACGAAATGTACACTACTGGCTATTAAAATTGCTACACGACGAAGATGACGTGCTACAGACGCGAAATTTAACCAGCAGGAAGAAGATGCTGTGATATGCAAATGATTAGCTTTTCAGAGCATTCACCTACAACGTCCTGACATGAGCAAAGTTTGCAACCGATTTCTCATACACAAACAGCAGTTGACGGGCGTTGCCTGGTGAAACGTTGTTGTGATGCCTCGTGTAAGGAGGAGAAATGCGTAACATCACGTTTTCGATTTTGACAAAAGGTCGTATTGTAGCCTATCGCGATTACGGTTTATCGTATAGCGACATTGCTGCTCGCGTTGGTCGAGATCCAATGACTGTTAGCACAATACGGAATCGCTGGGTTCAGGAGGGTAATACGGAACGCCGTGCTGGATCCCAACGGCCTCGTATCACTAGCAGTCGAGATGACACGCATCTTATCCGCATGGCTGTAACGGATCGTGCAGCCACGTCTCGATGCCTGAGTCAACAGATGGGGACGTTTGCAAGACAACAACCATCTGCACGAACAGTTCGACGATGTTTGCAGCTCGGAAACCATGGCTGCAGTTACGTTTGACGCTGCATGACAGACAGGAGCGCCTGCGATGGTGTACTCAACGACGAACCTGGGTGCACGAATGGCAAAACGTCATTTTTTCGGATGAATGCAGGTTCTGTTTACAGCACCATGATAGTCGCATCAGTGTTGGCGACATCGCGGTGAACGCACACTGGAAGCGTGTGAACTGGCGTATCACCCGGCGTGATGGTATGGAGTGCCATTGGTTACACGTCTCGGTCACCTCTTGTTCGCGTTGACGGCACTTTGAACAGTGGACGTTACATTTCAGATGTGTTACGACCCGTGGCTCTACCCTTCAAATGGTTCAAACGGCTCTGAGCACTATGGGACTCAACATCTGAGGTCATCAGTCCCCTCGAACTTAGAACTACTTAAACCTAACTAACCTAAGGACAACACACACATCTTGTTCGCGTTGACGGCACTTTGAACAGTGGACGCTACATTTTCAGATGTGTTACGACCCGTGGCTCTACCCTTCAAATGGTTCTAACGGCTCTAAACACTATGGGACTTAACTTCTGAGGTCATCAGTCCCCTAGAACTTAGAATTACTTAAACCTAACTAACCTAAGGACAACACACACATCCATGCCCGTGCCAGGATTCGAACCTGCGACCGTAGCGGTCGCGCGATTCCAGACCGTAGCGCCTAGAACCGCTCGGCCACTCCGGCCGGCGATCTACCCTTCATTCGATCCCTGCGAAACCCTATATTTCAGCAGGATAATGCACGACCGTATGTTGCAGGTCCTGTACAGGCCTTTCTGGATACAGAAAATGTTCGACTGCTGCCCTGGCCAGCACATTCTCCAGATATCTCACCAATTGAAAACGTCTGGTCATTGGTGGCCGAATAACTGGCTCGTCACAATACGCCAGTCACTACTCTTGATGAACTGTGATATCGTGTTGAAGCTGCATGGGCAGCTGTACCTGTACACGCCATAGAAGCTCTGTTTGACTCAACGCCCAGGCGTATCAAGGCCGTTATTACGGCCAGAGGTGGTTGTTCTGGGTAGTGATTTCTCAGGATCTATGCAGCCAAATTGCGTGAAAATGTAATCACATGTCAGTTCTAGTATAATATATTTGTCCAATGGTTACCCGTTTATCATCTGCATTTCTTCTTGGCGCAGCCACTTTAATGGCCAGTAGTGTAAATTCGCCGTCGAGAGGAGGATATGTGACGCTGTTGCAGTTATTGCAGACTCGAAGCAAATGTACAAGCTGCTTCGCAGCATGAGACCTCTTATCGCTACGACGTTGTACCCACTATGTTTTCAGTGCATGCACTGTTTCGCTTGGGAAATGAGTCATAAAGCCTACGTATCCTACCCAAAGGCAAGTTGGCCCATAACTGTGCTATCTGGCCCTTGACATCCCAGATTCTGGCACTGGGACGGAATTGACGTCTGAGCTGATCCCACACACGATATACCGTGGATATATCCAGAGATATTCCTGACCACAGGAGTAACTCGACATTACGGAGACAGTTGGAGAAATGCAGGGTAACGCTGTGCTGTGTTACAGTATATTTATCTACAACCGGCTTTACAGTCGAAAACTATACTGTGCCAACTTGACATCTCATTCATGCTATTTAGCCTGAAAAGATTCCGTAGCTGACTTGCAAACATCAGAAAAAGATACTTCACACCATAAGACCTGTTTAAGCAAATACAAAACATTGAAAAATAAACCATATGACAGCAGTAACTGGACAGTACCGTTCAATGCACACACTGAAGAGCCAAAGAAACTGGTGCACCTGCCTAATATCGCGAGCACGCAGAAGTGCCGCACCACGACGTCGCATGTCTGGAGTAGTGCCGGAGGGAACTGACACCATGGATCCTGCAGGACTGTCCATAAATCCGTAAGAGTACGAAGGGCTGCACATCTCTTCTGAACAGAAGTACGTTGCTAGGCATAGCAGATGTACTCAATGATGTTATGTCTGCCGAATTTGGTGCCGAGCAGAAGTTTTTAAGCTCACAACAGTGCTCTCTAGCAATTATGGATGAGTGGAGTGTCGCATTGTCCTGCTGTTGTTGTTGTTGTTGTGGTCTTCAGTCCTGAGACTAGTTTGATGCAGCTCTCCATGCTACTCTATCCTGTGCAAGCTTCTTCATCTCCCAGTACCTACTGCAACCTACATCCTTCTGAATCTGCTTAGTGTATTCATCTCTTGGTCTCCCTCTACGATTTTACCCTCCACGCTGCCCTCCAATGCTAAATTTGTGATCCCTTGATGCCTCAAAACATGTCCTACCAACCGATCCCTTCTTCTAGTCAAGTTGTGCCACAAACTTCTCTTCTCCCCAATCCTATTCAATACCTCCTCATTAGTTACGTGATCTACCCACCTTATCTTCAGCATTCTTCTGTAGCACCACATTTCGAAAGCTTCTATTCTCTTCTTGTCTCTACTAGTTATCGTCCATGTTTCACTTCCATACATGGCTACACTCCATACAAATACTTTCAGAAACGACTTCCTGACACTTAAATCTATACTCGATGTTAACAAATTTCTCTTCTTCATAAACGATTTCCTTGCCATTGCCAGTCTACATTTTATATCCGCTCTACTTCGACCATCATCAGTTATTTTATTCCCTAAATAGCAAAACTCCTTTACTACTTTAAGTGTCTCATTTCCTAATCTAATTCCCTCAGCATCACCCGATTTAATTTTACTACATTCCATTATCCACGTTTTGCTTTTGTTGATGTTCATCTTATATCCTCCTTTCAAGACACTGTCCATTCCGTTCAACTGCTCTTCCAAGTCCTTTGCTGTCTCTGACAGAATTACAATGTCATCGGCGAACCTCAAAGTTTTTACTTCTTCTCCATGAATTTTAATACCTACTCCGAATTTTTCTTTTGTTTCCTTTACTGCTTGCTCAATATACAGATTGAATAACATCGGGGAGAGGCTACAACCCTGTCTCACTCCCTTCCCAACCACTGCTTCCCTTTCATGCCCCTCGACTCTTATAGCTGCCATCTGGTTTCTGTACAAATTGTAAATAGCCTTTCGCTCCCTGTATTTTACCCCTGCCACCTTTAGAATGTGAAAGAGAGTATTCCAGTCAACATTGTCAAAAGCTTTCTCTAAGTCTACAAATGCTAGAAACGTAGGTTTGCCTTTTCTTAATCTTTCTTCTAAGATAAGTCGTAAGGTTAGTATTGCCTCACGTGTTCCAACATTTCTACGGAATCCAAACTGATCTTCCCCGAGGTCCGCTTCTACCAGTTTTTCCATTCGTCTGTAAAGAATTCGCGTTAGTATTTTGCAGCTGTGACTTATTAAACTGATAGTTCGGTAATTTTCACATCTGTCAACACCTGCTTTCTTTGGGATTGGAATTACACTCCTGGAAATGGAAAAAAGAACACATTGACACCCGTGTGTCAGACCCACCATACTTGCTCCGGACACCGCGAGAGGGCTATACAAGCAATGATCACACGCACGGCACAGCGGACACACCACGAACCGCGGTGTTGGCCGTCGAATGGCGCTAGCTGCGCAGCATTTGTGCACCGCCGCCGTCAGTGTCAGCCAGTTTGTCGTGGCATACGGAGCTCCATCGCAGTCTTTAACACTGGTAGCATGCCGCGACAGCGTGGACGTGAACCGTATGTGCAGTTGACGGACTTTGAGCGAGGGCGTATAGTGGGCATGCGGGAGGCCGGGTGGACGTACCGCCGAATTGCTCAACACGTGGGGCGTGAGGTCTCCACAGTACATCGATGTTGTCGCCAGTGGTCGGCGGAAGGTGCACGTGCCCGTCGACCTGGGACCGGACCACAGCGACGCACGGATGCACGCCAAGAACGTAGGATCCTACGCAGTGCCGTAGGGGACCGCACCGCCACTTCCCAGCAAATTAGGGACACTGTTGCTCCTGGGGTATCGGCGAGGACCATTCGCAACCGTCTCCATGAAGCTGGGCTACGGTCCCGCACACCGTTAGGCCGTCTTCCGCTCACGCCCCAACATCGTGCAGCCCGCCTCCAGTGGTGTCGCGACAGGCGTGAATGGAGGGCGAATGGAGACGTGTCGTCTTCAGCGATGAGAGTCGCTTCTGCCTTGGTGCCAATGATGGTCGTATGCGTGTTTGGCGCCGTGCAGGTGAGCGCCACAATGAGGACTGCATACGACCGAGGCACACAGGGCCAACACCCGGCATCATGGTGTGGGGAGCGATCTCCTACACTGGCCGTACACCACTGGTGATCGTCGAGGGGACACGGAATAGTGCACGGTACATCCAAACCGTCATCGAACCCATCGTTCTACCATTCCTAGACCGGCAAGGGAACTTGCTGTTCCAACAGGACAATGCACGTCCGCATGTATCCCGTGCCACCCAACGTGCTCTAGAAGGTGTAAGTCAACTATCCTGGCCAGCAAGATCTCCGGATCTGTCCCCCATTGAGCATGTTTGGGACTGGATGAAGCGTCGTCTCACGCGGTCTGCACGTCCAGCACGAACGCTGGTCCAACTGAGGCGCCAGGTGGAAATGGCATGGCAAGCCGTTCCACAGGACTACATCCAGCATCTCTACGATCGTCTCCATGGGAGAATAGCAGCCTGCATTGCTGCGAAAGGTGGATATACACTGTACTAGTGCCGACACTGTGCATGCTCTGTTGCCTGTGTCTATGTGCCTGTGGTTCTGTCAGTGTGATCATGTGATGTATCTGACCCCAGGAATGTGTCAATAAAGTTTCCCCTTCCTGGGACAATGAATTCACGGTGTTCTTATTTCCATTTCCAGGAGTGTATTATATTCTTCTTGAAGTTAGAGGGTATTTCACCTGTCTTGTACATCTTGCTCACCAGATGGTAGAGTTTTGTCAGGACTGGCTCTCCCAAGGCCGTCAGTAGTTCTAATGGAATGTTGGTTACTCCCGGGGCCTTGTTTCGACTCAGGTCTTTCAGTGCTCTGTCAAACTCTTCATGCAGTATCATCCTGCTAGAATTGCCCAAGTCCGTCGGAATGTACAATGGATATGAATGGATGCAGGTGATCATACACGATGCTTACGTACGTGTCACCTGTCAGAGTCGTATCTAGACGTATCAGGTCTCATATCACTCCAACTCCACACGCCGCACACCATTACAGAGCCTGCAGCAGCTTGAACAGTCCTCCTGCTGACATGCAGGGCCGATGCATTCATGACATTGTCTCCATACCCCTACGCGCTCAATACGATTTGAAATGAGACTCGTCCGACCAGGCAACATGTTTCCAGTCGTCAACAGTCCAATGCCGGTGTCGGCGTAAAGCTTTGGGTCGTGCAGTCGTCAAGTGTACACGAGTGGGCCTTCGGCTTCCAAGGCCCGTATCGAAGATGATTCGTTGAATGGTTCGCACGCTGACACATGTTGGTGACCGAGCACTGAAATTTACAGCAGTTTTCGGAAGGGTTGCACTTCTGCCGCGTTGAACGATTCTCTTCAGTCGTTGGCCCCGTTCTTGCTGCATCCTTTTCCGGCAGCAGCGAAGTCGGAGATTTGATGTTCTACCGTATTCCTGATATTCGCGGTATTCGTACGGGAAAATCCCCACTTCATCGCTACCTCGGTGATGCTGTGTCTCATCGCTCGCGCGCCGACTACAGCACCACGTTCAAACTCACTTAAATCTTGATAACCTGCCATTGTAGCAGCAGTGACCGATCTAACAACTGCGCCAGACACTTGTCGTCTTATATAGGCGTCGCCCACCGCAGCGCCGTATTCTGCGTGTTTACGTATCTCTGTATTTGAATACGCATGCCTATACCAGTTTGTTTGGCGCTTCAGTGTATTGTAATACAGCGTAGTGTTTACCATGCATTTCTCCATGTATATTGACGTATTTGACAGTCGCCTGAAACAAATTTCTGATTACGGAGACAGTTTATAGAATGTCCGTGATGTATCGCTGTGCGGTCCTAGTTATCTCATTCACGACCGGTATAACGTTGTTACTTTAATTTGCTATGAAAGCGGAACTGATAGACAATAAAAGCGGTTTAAAGCTGTGAGCTGTCTGGGGAAGTTAACCTTGCATTACTGCGCAACTGTTTCACCAGGTATCCAGTCTAGCTTACCAAATTCCCAACCAGACTAACATTAATTATAATCTTTTAATAGTCATACGACAACCGGTGATATATATATAAAAAAGAGAATTTAAATAAAAAGAAATAAATCAGTTTATATTTGGAAATTTATTTTAACATTGATCATTGAAATTTCAGCTTATTAAACTTGATTCATAACTAAACTGGTGCCTTACTTAGCATTGTGAAAATGTGAGATTGTAATCTTACGGAACACATCAAATATGGAGCCAAGATGGGGAGACAGCATACAACACTGCATTCATAAAATAACACACGAAGAACGTTGAAACATATGCAAGAGGAAATTAACCCCAACCAACCGATTCAATTTTCACCCAAAGAAGTTACGTTCGTGGCACAATCCTGTCCGTCATGTAATTACCACACACTGGTATACTAAATTCATACTAACTCTCTGTGAAATCTGGCCAAAAAGCATAGCTGAGGGCTACTTTGATGATTACACCACATGCTTCACGTGGTCAACTTGGTTTACACAAAGCGTGTAACTCCACAATAATTTTGATAATTAAAATAAATTATACCGAAAAGCAATTTACAAAAGAAAAACCTCAAACTGGTTACTATCGTCTTACTATTAACCTGATGGGTCAAACAATTATATAAGCACGTGGTAGTGGTCTCACAAAGTACACCCCACGTGGGTTGAACATAAAGAAAAGTTGCTATATTGAAAAATATTGTCAAGACGAGACGTTATAATCTCACGCACACTCGCATTTAAGATTGATGATCTTAGAGTTACTGATCAACACGTGGTTCCACTTTACTCACAAAGTAGTGATAAAGCAACTACTGGAAAATATTCTGAACTTCACACTGGAAATACACTGCGTTGCAATTTAAGATAACATTGGATATTTTAGAGCTAAACCTGAAATAAAGGTGATTAAATTTTCAGGTAGTCTGAACTTAAGAAATCCATTGTCCTACGGACTTAGCAGACACGTGCTTAGCCGGAGATCTTACCACTTCAGACGCTCGCCACGGACAGACTGCCCTGGTCCCTTCCTGAGGGTGGCTCACAAATACAAACGGAAGTGGCCAGAGGGGCAGCTTCCTATACCAACATGACAAGGAACGGACAGGACCATACTAAGGATAGAAACCTCTTTGCTTTTAGAAAGCGTAGCTACCTGTTCCGACGTTGGTCCTACTGTTCTCTAGCAGACAGGCTTGTCTGCTACCCTCAAGCATGCAACTAGAAATACATTTGCTCATTCATCCTCTCACACTGAAGGGAAGGGGGATGACAGTATCTTATCATATACAGTATATAAAAGAAAGCGGATGTAGGTTCCGTATGAGACTGTGTGACATGAATTACATATAAACTGTGTTTTAAAGTGTAGTAGTGTGACAGATCGTTCTTGTTTATGTGTAAAAGTAACACGTTCCACTACTCAGTCTCCTCCCAGATAGTCAGAAACGCCACAGTAAATTTAGAATAGGAATTTATGCCGTAAATGACAACAGATTTAAGAAATCAAACATGAAAGGAATCCAACAGAGACCTTTCATACCGGCCGTGACGAAATCACGCCCGATGGTTCTCCGCATTCCACACCAACACCGCGGTGCCAATACAAAACGTTGGAAGAATGTGACGTCTCTGTAGGTCGCTACCATACTCTCCGACAATGGTCATCTGTGGCAGCGCAGAACCGCTGTCAGCGCTGAAAACAATGCGAAGCCATTCATCAGTAGACCATGTTTCCAAGTCAGGACACCACTCGAAACGCAGCAATTTGTGTTGAGGTGTCAACAGCTGCATGGGACCGTAATTCCCTTGTCCGGCTGCTACTAGTCGCCGACCAGTTGTACCAGGGTGACACAGAATGTTGCGTGGAGCCTGTTACTACTTGTTCTTGGTGGGCAGCCGCAACTTTGAAGAAGAGGTTACGATGTGCTTGGTGCAACATGGGCGTTTTTCTCTTTTGGTGGTGAGGAGTGGTCGACCAGATTCTAGACGACGAATGTGCCCTCCGCCACGTTCCCCTGCAGTCCAACGGCGGGCCGTTGTCACATCTGAATGCCCCACAAATATGGATATTGCACGATTCTACCAACCGATACACTGGAGGACCACAACGAGTCTGTTTCCAGGCTCTGTCAGGTGCTGATAACGCTGTCTCGCACGTGTACGCAGCATCACCTCTACTCCGCGGTGATCACTCAACATCTGACGCTGTTTACCCTTTTTGTATACCGTACCATAACAACACTAAACACGAACAACACTAGTGCGTTCTCGTGGCTGTTCTGCCTTTCACGGAGAATTGCAGTTCTGATCACTTACGTACCCGCCGATTGTTTCCAGCTATAGGAAGGTACATTGACATCTGACCACGTCTTCTGTGTGCTCCTCTTTCTCTGTCAGGCTGTGTATGTGAACATCGGCGATGGATGGGACAAAAAGGCCAGGCTTGCTTTGGAAAACGAGTCACCGTGATATAAACTTACGTAGATAATCATACAGGGTGTTTCAAAAATGACCCGTATATTTGAAACGGCAATAAAAACTAAACGAGCAGCGATAGAAATACACCGTTTGTTGCAATATGCTTGGGACAACAGTACATTTTCAGGCGGACAAACTTTCGAAATTACAGTAGTTACAATTTTCAACAACAGATGGCGCTGCAAGTGATGTGAAAGATATAGAAGACAACGCAGTCTGTGGGTGCGCCATTCTGTACGTCGTCTTTCTGCTGTAAGCGTGTGCTGTTCACAACGTGCAAGTGTGCTGTAGACAACATGGTTTATTCCTTAGAACAGAGGATTTTTCTGGTGTTGGAATTCCACCGCCTAGAACACAGTGTTGTTGCAACAAGACGAAGTTTTCAACGGAGGTTTAATGTAACCAAATGACCGAAAAGCGATACAATAAAGGATCTGTTTGAAAAATTTCAACAGACTGGGAACGTGACGGATGAACGTGCTGGAAAGGTAGGGCGACTGCGTAGGGCAACCGCAGAGTGCTACCCGCAGCTAGTGCAGCAGGTGATCCGACAGCGGCCTCGGGTTTCCGTTCGCCGTGTTGCAGCTGCGGTCCAAATGACGCCAACGTCTACGTATCGTCTCATGCGCCAGAGCTTACACCTCTATCCATACAAAATTCAAACGCGGCAACCCCTCAGCGCCGCTACCATTGCTGCACGAGAGACATTCGCTAACGATATAGTGCACAGGATTGATGACGGCGATATGCATGTGGGCAGCATTTGGTTTACTAGGCTCAAATGGCTCTGAGCACTATGGGACTCAACTGCTGAGGTCATTAGTCCCCTAGAACGTAGAACTAGTTAAACCTAACTAACCTAAGGACATCACAAACATCCATGCCCGAGGCAGGATTCGAACCTGCGACCGTAGCGGTCTTGCGGTTCCAGACTGCAGCGCCTTTAACCGCACGGCCACTTCGGCCGGCATTTGGTTTACTGACGAAACTTATTTTTACCTGGACGGCTTCGTCAGTAAACAGAACTGGCGCATATGGGGAATCGAAAAGCCCCATGTTGCAGTCCCATCGTCCCTGCATCATCAAAAAGTATTGGTCTGGGCCGCCATTTCTTCCAAAGGAATCATGGGCCCATTTTTCAGATCCGAAACGATTACTGCATCACGCTATCTGGACATTCTTCGTGAATTTGTGGCGGTACAAACTGCCTTAGACGACACTGCGAACACCTCGTGGTTTATGCAAGATGGTGCCCGGCCACATCGCACGGCCGACGTCTTTAATTTCCAGAATGAATATTTCGATGATCGTGTGACTGCTTTGGGCTATCCGAAACATACAGGAGGCGGCGTGGATTGGCCTCCCTATTCGCCAGACATGAACCCCTGTGACTTCTTTCTGTGGGGACACTTGAAAGACCAGGTGTACCGCCACAATCCAGAAACAATTGAACAGCTGAAGCAGTACATCTCATCTGCATGTGAAGCCATTCCGCCAGACACGTTGTCAAAGGTTTCGGGTAATTTCATTCAGAGACTACGCCATATTATTGCTACGCATGGTGGATATGTGGAACATATCGTACTATAGAGTTTCCCAGACCGCAGCGCCATCTGTTGTTGAAAATTGTAACTACTGTAATTTCGAAAGTTTGTCTGCCTGAAAATGTACTGTTGTCCCAAGCATATTGCAACAAACGGTGTATTTCTATCGCTGCTCGATTAGTTTTTATTGCCGTTTCAAATATACCGGTCATTTTTGAAACACCCTGTAAACGAGGAGGACGATTTAGAAACTGTGTCATTTGTTATCACTTGTATCAAAGGAGTTGTCAACATAGCCATTAGGAAGAAAAGTCGTGCTGAATCTCTTTTGAAACGAAAATCGTGACATCTTTCAAACCTACGTGTCATGATAGATCACTGGTGCACCATCCTATGACCTCGTAAAATATCAATATCAGGTTGCTGCGAACGGGTACTGCAGCACGACGACGGAGCGATGCGGTACGTGTAACAGTTGAATACCTTCTGCACGGACTATACTGACCAGACCTTACCCCTCCGGTAAACAAATGTTTGAATCTCTCAGTGAGGCAGTGGGCTGTGAAAGTTCCATTCTAACGTAGAGGATGCACGGACCGAAGCACAGACTCACAAATAAAAACTCTTTTCTACGAATATTTGGGCACTTTGTACGTATTGACGAACATGATTTGAGGTTGGAGAGATATTCTGCTGAAAAGCAATGTAGCTTTGTGCCGTTTATGGACAGTAAAAACATGTTCAAATTTATTTTTGATTCATCCTCACAAGCGACATTTCACCAGCAGCTTTAGAAATTGTAACTGAAACTCGAGGCCATTTAATCAATCAGTCGCCCACTCGTATCGAATTCGACTTAACAGGATATGACTAAAACAAAATACTATCATCATCGTCAACACCATCCACGTTCTTGGATAAGATCCCAGGAACCTGTTCCAGCTTCAGCATCTTTGCTCCATTGCTTCTTGGGCATATCTACATTCCTTACATATGACAAAATCATTTTAGGATATACCGGGCGAGGTGGCGCAATGGTTAGCACACTGGACTCGCATTCGGGAGGACAACGGTTCAATCCCGTCCCCGGCCATCCTGATTTAGGTTTTCCGTGATTTCCCTAAATCGTTTCAGGCAAGTGCCGGGGAATGGTTCCTTTCAAAGGGTACGGCCGATTTCCTTCCCAATCCTTCCCTAACCACAGCTTGCGCTCCGTCTCTAATGACCTCGTTGTCGACGGGACGTTAAACACTAACCACCACCACCATTTTAGGATACCTGTCTTGTTGCATTCTCTTTACATGTTGCTTCCTTTTCTGCTTCTATGTGCCGATTTTTCTTGTTACTGCAAATATTTTTAGCTCATTTCTAATATATTAGTTTCTTATTCTATGTCCTAATTTACGTTCTTTAACTGATCTGAGATATTTCATTTCTGACGTCACTAGCCGGCCGGAGTGGCCGAGCGGTTCTAGGCGTTACAGTCTGGAACAGCGCGACCGCTACGGTCGCAGGTTCGAATCCTGCCTCGGGCTTGGATGTGTGTGATGTCCTTACGTTAGTTTGGTTTAGGTAGTTCTAAGTTCTAGGGGACTGATGACCGCAGGTGTTAAGTCCCATAGTGCTCAGAGTCATTTGAACCATTTTTCTACTCTTGTGCCCACCTGTGGTTTTCCTCGAAATGCCATTACTTTTGTATTTTGTATAACTATTTTCAAATTATGCTGCTTATTCCACGTCAGTAAATCAGGTCGAATTCCTCATCAGTAAATCTAACCGTACTGCTGTGTATACTGTTAAGGCAATCCAACACTGCCAGCAAAGCAAACTCGACAGCAGTACTGAATGCAGGCTGTGCGTGAAGAGTGAAGTGGGGGTTACTATTGTCAGCAGCAACTACCGTGACTGGAAGGAACAAGTTTGTTTCCAAACAAGACAAGCAGTGAAACCGTCGATATTTGAGCTGTTGTGCAGATGTATTCAGTGTAATACAGACACAAGGATCAGTGGGGGTAAGAAATCAAACGAAATACAATTCATGCGTAACGAGCCACCAGAAATACTGGTTGCTCTTACCAAAATGATCCCTGGGCAGCATTAGAAATTTTGAGTGCAGGTTCATCGTATATAGCGGCGCGGGATTAGCCGAGCGGTCAGGGGGCTGCAGTCATGGACTGTGCGGCTGGTCCCGGCGGAGGTTCGAGTCCTCCCTCGGGCATGGGTGTGTGTGTGTGTTTGTCCTTAGGATAATTTAGCTTAAGTAGTGTGTAAGCTTAGGGACTGATGACCTTAGCAGTTAAGTCCCATAAGATTTAACACACATTAGAACTTTTTTTTCATCGTATATAAATAAGGGAGTAAAACTTTATCCTCTGTAGCTTCAGGCTGATCATGTTTTTCTTTTGCTACTGGTCAATAAAATAAATTAAATGGAGTAATTGTATGAACTGAAAGACAGTAAATTGACGGTGCCACATTACTGTAACTTTTCTGCTGCTGATGCAAAAAAACACGTCATTTTTCAAAAGGGTGAATGACTCAGTAAGTCAAATAGACGAGAGAAAGATATTCCCAAGACGTATAGGAATGTACACTACTGGCCATTAAAATTGCTACACCACGAAGATGACGTGCTACAGACGCGAAATTTAACCGTCAGGAGGAAGATGCTGTGATATCCAAATGATTAGCTTTTCAGAGCATTCACACAAGGTTGGCACCGGTGGCGACACCTACAACGTGCTGACATGAGGGAAGTTTCCAACCGATTTCTCATACACAAACAGCAGTTAACCGGCGTTGCCTGGTGAAACGTTGTTGTGATGCCTCGTGTAAGGAGCAGAAATGCGTTACCATCACGTTTCCGACTTTGATAAAGATCGGATTGTAGCCTATCGCGATTTCGGTTTATCGTATCGCGACATTGCTGCTCGCGTTGGTGGAGATGCAATGACTGTTAGCAGAATATGGAATCGGTGGGTTCAGGAGGGTAATACGGAACGCCGTGCTGGATCCCAACGGCCTAGTAAAACTAGCAGTCGAGATGACAGGCATCTTATCCGCATGGCTGTAACGGATCGTGCAGCCACGTTGAAAGGTCTCTGTTGGATTCCTTTCATGTTTAATTTCTTAAATCTGTTGCCATTTATGGAATAAATTCCTCCTCTAAATGTACTGTGGCGTTTCTGACTATCTGGGAGGAGACTGAGCAGTGGAACGTGTTACTTTTACACATAAACAAGAACGATCTGTCACACTACTACACTTTAAAGCACAGTTTATATGTAATTCTTATATGTAATTCATGTCACACAGTCTCATACGGAACCTACATCCGCTTTCTTTTATATACTGTATATGATAAGATACTGTCATCCCCCTTCCCTTTTGTGTGAGAGGATGAATGAGCATATGTATTTCTAGTTGCATGCTTGAGGGTAGCAGACAAGGCTGTCTGCTAGAGAACAGTAGGACCAACGTCGGAACAGGTAGCTACGCTTCCTAAAAGCAAAGAGGTTTCTATCCTTAGTATGGTCCTGTCCGTCCGTTGTCATGTTGGTATAGGAAGCTGCCCCTCTGGCCACTTCCGTTGGTCTTTGTGAGCTCCCTCAGAAAGCACGCTGGGCAGGAGGGCAGTTGCTGTGTGGCCGTGGCGAGCGTCTGAAGTGGTAAGATCTCCGGCTAAGCGCGTGTCTGTTAAGTCCGTAGGACAATGGATTTCTTAAGTTCAGCCTAACTGAAAATTTAATCACCTTCATTTCAGGTTTAGCTCTAAAATATCTAATGCTATCTTAAAGTGCAGCGGAGTGTAATTCTCGTGTTAAATTCAGATTATTTTGCGGTAGTTGCTTTGTTACTACTTTGTGAGTAAAGTGGAACCACGTGTTGATCAGTAACTCTAACTAAGTTCATCAATCTTAAATGCGAATGTTTGTGTGATTATAACGTCTCGTCTTGACTATATTTTCAATATAGCAACTTTTCTTTATGTTCAGCTCACGTGGGGTGTACTTTGCGAGACCACTACCACGTGCTTATATAACTGTTTGACCCATCAGGTTAATAGTAAGACGTTAGTAACCAGTTCAAGGTTTTTCTTTTGTCAAGTGCTTTTCGATCTAATGTATTTTAATTATCAAAATTATTGTGGAGTTGTACGCTTTGTGTAAACCAAGTTGACCACGTGGAGCATGTGGTGTAATCATCAAAGTAGCCCTCAGCTATTCTTTTTGCGAAGACTTCACAAAGAGTTAATATGAATTAAGTATACCAGTGTGTGGTAATTACATGACGGACAGGATTGTGGTATGAACGTAATTTCTTTGGGTAAAAACTGAATCTGTTGGTTGTGGTTAATTTCTTCTTGCTTATGTTTCAATGTTCTTCGTGTGTTATTTTATGAATGCAGTGTTGTATCCAGTCTCCCAATCTTGGCTCCATAGTTTATGTGTTCCGTAAGATTACAATCTCACATTCTTTTCAATCGTAAATAAGGCACCAGCTCAGTTATAACTCACGTATAATATGCTGAAATTCCAATGAACAATCTTAAAATAAATTTCCAAGTATAAACTGATTTCTTTCTTTTTATTTAAATTCTCCTTTATATATATATATTTTACCGGTTTTGTATGACTATTAAAAGATTATCATTAATGTTAGTCTGCTAAATATCTGATGAAACAGTTGCCCAGTAATCCACGGTTAACGTCCCCAGACAGATCACGGCTTTTAACCCACTTTCATTGTCAATCAGCACCGAATTCAGCATACCAAAATTAAACCAGCAACATTACACATGGCGACCCTGTTCTGTGATTCCGCTAGACTCTGGAATCTCTGAAATGTTAGATTGCGAGCGTGTTATAATCTTAATTTTTTTTCCCTACAGCGCTCAAACAACTTCTGCGTTGTTTCCGAGCAGACTTTCATAAGATTCACGGCGTTGTTGATCGGCGTTGCGTTGTTTGTCTTGTTTTGTTTTTTATACTTGTGTGTTTTATATGTCTGTGTGTTTTTTATTCTCGCTTGTAAATTCCACTGTTTCGATCTAAGATAAAAAAATTTGTTTTGCGTGTGAAAAAGTGCGTACTAGGTTGGGTATCTTTCGTGTGACTGTCGTAATTTTTGTGGGATACATTTATTCTGATTAGTGTGTTGCGTACCGGGCATAAATTGAACTAATGCAGACACGTAACCAAACTAAAAGTAAGCGGTCCGACAACCTAAGTAACATGGACCAAGGGGATAATTTAATTTCGAATGTTAACGCGTCGGGCGGTTCCGAAAATGCAATGGGGAATACTTCAGACGAAATGCAAGACAGGACGAACAGGCTCACATCAGAGCCACAAATTAATTTGCCTCCAACTAACCAAATTGATTTGGCAGAACTCATGAAAGCCTTATTGCAACAAAATAAAGAATCATTTGAAAAATCGTTCCGAGAACAAAAAGAATCATCCGAAAAATCGATCCGAGAGCTAGGCGAACAAATAGACGAAAAACTAATCCAGCAGACAAATAAAGTCGACAAGTCGATGCAGAGAGTGTCCGATGATATCTCACAAAGAATAAACAATCTGGCAAGTGAGATAAAAAGTGATATTATGAAAGAATTAGGCCGTACATTTGAACAAATCGATGATCGTCTGCAAGCTTTAGAACAGAGCAAGCGGAGGGGCGATACCGAATCTAAAGAAAGCGAAGAACGGCTACTTAGGAATTTCCAAGAGCTGAGGGAAGAATGCCAAAGGGAACACCAGCAGGTAATCTCGAGGGTCCAGCAGGCGGAAACGCATTGTCCCACGTCTGTTAGCAACACAATAGCGGACAACAGTTTAGCGATCCACGCGTTGGAACAGCAAATAGAACAATTGAAGCAGACTGGGGCGGAGGACAAGAGACAAATTGATGATAAGATTGCGGCATTAGCGGACACTGTAGATACGATGAAGCTGACGGAAAGTGAGAACAATACTACACCGGTAGCGGCCGCAGAGACCGAAGAAGTGCGTTCGCTTCTTAGATTTCAGAAGGGACAGTTTGAAGTGAACAGACAACACAAAGCTGTAACAGGCGAATTACAAGAACGCGTGGCGCATCTGGAAAACCGCATGGCGTGTGATTCCGAACTCGCCAATAGCACTAAAAATAGCCGTACGAACAGTGCAGAGAGGGACTCCGGCCACGAGGGAGATTTTGACGACAGGGAAGAATGTAATTTAAGGGGCAGACATGAGAGAAACAGAAACATTCAAGGGCCTCGCCAGGAGGAAATGCGGAGATTTGATTTCAAACATTTCCTTACAGTGAGAAAGTTTGAGATATTCCGAAATTCGCAAAAAGGAATACATCCACGAGCATGGCTCGAGCAATTTGAGTTCTGTCTTCCTCCCGACTGGGCAAGTTCACATAAGATAGAATATATGTGTGGCTATTTGGAAGGCGAACCGGCGATTCGCATGAGGTCGGCAGCGCGTCACTGCAACTCCACTCGGGAGTTTCGACAAGCCTTTCTGTCCGCCTATTGGTCGGAAGCGGCACAAGATAGGGTCAAACATGGCATAATTATGCTGCCAAATTTGAACCAGTCTGGTTTCGGCAGCCCTGCACGCCTATTCGACCACATGCTGCAGGCAAATCAATTCCTATACGACCCATACGGGCCTGCGGAACTAATTAGGATATGCATCACCAAATTGCCGATGCACTTGCGGCACGTCATTCTTGCGGGACGATGCAAAGAGGACGTGGAAACGTTCAAGACGCTTCTCCAAGAGTTGGAATATAATACAGCAGAATGCCCGCCTAATCAGGCACAAAGTTATTACGGGGCACAGCAGCGCGATCGCAGTCGTGGCCGTATTAATAATCAACGGCGTGATTGGTCGTCGCGACGCGAACGGAACAATAATCGGGACCGGCCGTATAGAAACTGGGGTGACAGTCGCGAACACAGGTGGAACAACGGAAATGATCGAGGACGTAGACAAGATCGTGAACGCTACAGGTACGGCAACCAGAATCGATACTACGATGAATACGGTGGGGATAGGATAATGCACGACCGCATGTTGCAGGTCCTGTACGGGCCTTTCTGAATACGGGCCAGCACATTCTCCAGATCTCTCACCAGTTGAAGACGTCTGGTCAATGGTGGCCGAGCAACTGGCTCGTCACAATACGCCAGTCACTACTCTTGATAAACTGTGCTATTGCGTTGAAGCTTCATGGACAGCTGTACCTGTACACGCCATCCAAACTCTGTTGGACTCAATGCCCAGGCGTATCAAGGCCGTTATTACGGCCAGAGGTGGTTGTTCTGCGTGCTGATTTCTGAGGATCTATGCACCCAAATTGCGTGGAAATGTAATCACATGTCAGTTCTAGTACAACATATTTGTCCAATGAACACCCGTTTATCATCTGCATTTCTTCTTAGTGTAGCAATTTTAATGGCCAGTAGTGTAGCTGCATGACGTCGAGAGATGGATAAAACATCAGTGAAATGCTCGAGAGGAAGCAGTCGAAAAAGAAGTGGAGGGGAGGTGTATGTATCCTCAATGCGTATAGGAAGCGGCATTACAGATCGTGGCAGTATCATCGTAGGAATTCCGAATGGATGAATCGCGGCGCAGACGGAAATCCTGTTCGGTGTTCACACGGTATGTGGAATGTGGAAGCTGCAAAAACATACAGTGCTACGAACTCGACGGTGTGCAGATAGAGCGATGTAAGGACTGCAGAACGCAGGATCCGCTTCTCATAGAGAAAGGGCGGGATTTTCTTATTGGCTAGGTTTGCATTCCTCGTGCAGCAGGAATCCACGCTCGAGTTTGGCTGCTTTAATAGTTTAACATGATGAAACTAGGAACTAGTAATGTAAGGGGAAACGGTTAGTCACCTGAAACGGAAGAGAGCTGAAACGCATGTGCTCTGTGGTTGAGGGGAGAAGGGGAGGGGTGGGGTGGGGGTGGGGAGGGGGGAACCGACTTATGTCCCAATGCTCTTTATTTTTGTCGCACATCTGCATGAAAAGTCGTGCAACCGAATATGTGATTGCGTGAGAATAATCGTTACCTATTTCTGACACTATGTAGTTTGTTTTTCTGTCTCAGTGAAGAACAAACTCACTTAAAAAGAGTTGCCATAAACAGAATTATACGGTCGGAGTCACTCTCTGTGCTATCATAGTGCGGTGCAACCAATTTTTATATATCTTCCTGAATTACCAAAAGACTAAAAAGGCCACACAACCAGTTAATTAATGTGAAGCTGACTAATATGTCTATTGAACCCAAATGTTAGCTGCCTTGCTTTGTTCCAGTCTTACACCTTTAATCGAATTCCAGTTTATAAGCCTGTGATTGGTGACATTCTCCTCGCTGTTCAATAGCTCTTCCCTATTCGTCAGTTCTTATTGACAGACAGTGCACTGCCAGCACAAAGCTACAGTTTACCTCAGGCACAGTATCATATTCTAAGAGAACCACAAATTAATCGTCAAAGCTAACAACTGCAGTATATGACGTATACATACGCACACTGCCCTAAATCGTACAGTCACGATACTATTTCCTTCTTTATAGAATCAAAAATGGTTCAAATGGCTCTGAGCACTATGGGACTCAACTTCTGAGCTCATCAGTCGCCTAGAACTTAGAACTACTTAAACCTAACTAACCTAAGGACATCACACACATCCATGCCCGAGGTAGGATTCGAACCTGCGATCGTAGCAGTCGAGCCGGACTGAGCGCCTAGAACCGCTCGGCCACCGCGGCCGGCTTTATAGAATCAAATAAGACAATTGAAACTATACCGCGTCATACTTAGTAATTTGGTTTTCGCAGTAATTCTTAGGTGAATCTAATCACGTTGCTACGTTTCTATATCCAAGGTTACGAATAGCACTTTGGACACAGTAGAATGACAACGCAACTTCTCACAATGCCGTATGCACTGACTGGACATTGGCAAACACTTAGCACAGTTACGAAAGTACGGAAAAGAATATACGTAGAAAAAGAAACAATCACTCGTACATCTACATAAACATAAACATGTGTTTTCAGTTCACGTATTTTAAAGAATCAGATGTTTTATTGTAATCAGACTGTTAACTTTCTATCGAAGCTGTGTCATAAATATGACTAAGTTTTATAAAGTAGTAAATTACACTCTCTTTCTGATGGTTTTTAATTTTTGTCAATCTAATCTTATCAAATCGATTAATATCACAACCACGAAGATTCCTGGCAGACTAAAACTGAACAGGGATTCGAACCTGTGACTTTTGCTTCTCTGATCTGCCCACGCACAGCTCACGATCCATCCTGACAGATTCATTACCGCCCGTTACCGCCTGTTCCCAATTTCTTACCTTCCAAACTTCGCAGAAATTTTCCTGCAAAATTTCGTGGAACTAACACTCCTGAAAGAAAGGATACTACAGAGGCATGGCTTCGCCGCAGCCGGGGGGGTTGTTTCCAGAATGAATTTTCGGTGTGTAGCTGAGTTTGCGCTGATACAAGACTTCTTGACAGATTAAAACTGTCTGCCGAACCGAGACTCGAACGCGGGACCTCTGTTATTCGCGGAAAGTTTTCTACCGACTGCGCTACCGAAACACAACTCACGACCCTTTCTCACAGCTCTGCTTACGTCCGACTGTGGCTACGCCGTGTCTTCGCAATATCCTTTCTTGTAGTAGTGCTAATACCGCAGGTTTCGCAGGAGAACGTCTGCGAAATATGAAAAGTAGGACAAGAGGTACTGGTGGAAGTAAAGCTGTGAGAACGCCTCGTGAGTCGTCCTTGGGTCGCTCAGTCGGCAAAGCACTTGCCCACGAAAAGCAAAGATTCTGTGTTCGAGTGCTGGTTCGACACACAGTTTCAATCTGCCATGAAGTTTCATATCAGCACACACTCCGCTGCCGAATGAAAATTCATTCTACATACCACAACTCTTTAACCAAATTTGTACTTTCCTATGTTCATGCAAATAATCGCTCACTGAGTTGATAGATATTCCACCTTCTTCCCTGGCATCAAAATATTACTGTCCCGTCAGTAACCAGCTTGCTCAAAGACGATTCGAATTTTGCTGTACTTGATTAACCGAGTCCTTAAAATTTTGTTAGTTATCGTCAATAATGACAAGTCATTAGTTCAATGAAATACATATATTATTAGTTCACAGCACTTTTATCGCAGGATGCCTAAAATCTGGATGGGAACATAGACAGACAAAATAAATTCTCGAAGTTTAACGTATATTTCGTGTGGTTTGCACAACATAACTCTGTCTCGAAAGGCGGGCAGTATATCTAAAGAGATTCTGGTCGTATTTAAAGTGCACCAGGAGCAGGACACAGCAAAAAAATGGTTCAAATGACTCTAAGCATTATGGGACTTAACATCTGAGGTGATCAGTCCACTAGACTTAGAAATACTTAAACCTAACTAAAGCTAAGGACATCACACACATCCACGCCCGAGGCAGGATTCGAACCTGCGACCTTAGCAGGCCCGCGGTTCCGGACTGAAACGCCTAGAATCGCTCGGTCACAGTGGCCGGCTATTGACTCATTTTTCTGGATGTTTAAACGAGAACAAGTGAATAGAACGTGAAACAAATGACGCACTGTCTTGAAAATTGATTGACTGATTTGTCTTCCTTTATTTCTCGTATTTTCTAGGACACAATCACATGAGCATTTCGCAGTAAAAATGGTTCAAATGGCTCTGAGCACTATGGGACTTAACATCTATGGTCATCAGTCCCCTAGAACTTAGAACTACTTAAACCTAACTAACCTAAGGACATCACACACATCCATGCCCGAGGGAGGATTCGAACCTGCGACCGTAGCGGTCACGCGGTTCCAGACTGAAGCGCCCAGAACCGCACGGCCACACCGGCCGACGATTTCGCAGTACCGCACCGTTTCGACCAACCAGTCGTCAGTTTCAGTCTTTCGAGGAAGAAAACAAGGAAACAAGGAATCATTGTACAGTCTATAAAAAAATGGTGCAAATGGCTCTGAGCACTATGGGACTCAGCTGCTGTGGTCATAAGTCCCCTAGAACTTAGAACTACTTAAACCTAACTAACCTAAGGACATCACACACACCCATGCCCGAGGCAGGATTCGAACCTGCGACCGTAGCGGTCGTGCGGTTCCAGACTGTAGCGCCTTGAACCGCTCGGCCACTCCGGCCGACGGTCTATAAAATCTGGCAAGTAACTAACTTCGTAAAGACCTTGAGCCACCTGCCGCTAGTGGTTTCGTGGTTTCTGTGGCGTCCGCAGGAATAATGAAGGCTGAGACAACTAGAGATCGGGGATTTGTAGACGGAGTAAAATCTTCTCTTTGCCTGTTGATAAGCGTCGTGAACATAGATACCGAATGTTGCTTTGTTAATATCGACCATTCACAATCCAACTCCCGCCTATTTGGTTCAGAAGCGTGCTTGATCTGAGACGAAGAGTAAATTCATTCTTAATGTTGGTTGTATAATCTTTCATGCGCTAAGCTACCGGGTCAATCGAAAATAGTCTCTTAGCTTTTCCTTTTGCTAATTTTTCGTTTAACGTACATTGTTCTTTCTCCACAGTGGAAAGTGTAATTAGATTTTTCAGAAAATAGGTTTCACCACTTTGAGCTACCTGGTAGCTTGTAATCCTCAGACGCTCTTAGATTTACCTTTTTTGTGATATTAAACATAATCGTTTTTAATTTTAAGAGATCGTCACGCTTGGGAATGAAGAACACATCATTTTTTCTTGAATACCACCATGAACCGAATCGTAATGACCCCTCAGTTTGATGGCGCTATACAGCTATCTGGGAGAACTATGTTGCGTATAAAACCTTTAGCATCATCATAATTTTTTAAGAAGTCTATAGATATACAACTTTTAACACCCCTTAATTTATTTTTATAAATTCTGTAGCTTGATTAGCTGCATAAACATGAAGCCGCCTTGTCTGAAGAGATTTTACTGTTATCACTCTCGTTATCCTAGAGCTTGTTGACTCCGAAGTTGAATATTCTATTTCTGCATTATAACTTTGTAGTGCCTTTTTCTACATCCTGACCAATATACTGGAAACGATTTTTAGACACAAAATAGTGTAGGACCTACGTTACAACCTGAATAAATTTTAAATGGCTACTTACATTGCAATGTTCTTAACAGCGGAATATAAAACTAAAACTCAGTATTAATCCAAAGTTATTGACACAGACATTCGGTTTTATACAATCTGCTTAAGGAGTTGGAAATGACGGAGGAATGGAGGGGGATGGGTTCCTAAATGCTATGTAAACAGTGATATTTTGTAAATTGTAAACTTTCATGATTGGAAACATCACACGTATTAAAGTATTCAGTTCTATTGTGCCGCGGTCGGAAGAATTTCTTGTTGAAACCTAGACAAAAAGAAATTCATCCGAACACGGCATAATCGCTATGTATAGTTTAACTAGCAAGACAGCGACTTTCCACTATTTCTTTATTCATCTTTCTGACGACAGATTGACGAAGCGATACGGACTGCTTTGGATGCGCACGCACTTTGAGACCGACGCCGTTGGGGGTTTGAATAGCCTGCTACAATCACATTGTGTGTGTCTGTGTGTGTGTGTGTGTGTGTGTGTGTGTGTGTGTGCGCGTGTGGGCGTGTGTACGTATGTGTGTATGTGAGCTCAATCTGGAAATCACCGAGTATTTTATGGGCAGAAAGTTATCATGTGCTCACCACTTTGATTGGTCCTGTTGTGAGCAGTGTATGGTCCTGTGATTCTCCTGTGTTTCTTTCTCTTTCCCTAACCGGCCAGTAGAGTCAGCTACGAAAATTCTTAATAGGAAAACTCCCACTGAAAACAAAGTATGGGAATAAGTCGCAAACTATTCACGTCGTTTAGGAGATACCATCCGACACAAAGGGCTTAATAAATCTCCAGCACAGAAAGGATTTCGAGACTACAGCCTGCGTAGAACCTGACATAAAATCAATAAAACAAAAGGGCAATATGTCACAGTGCAAAACTACGAGACAACGACACGTTTGTTTTAACAGAAGCCTTGTCTGCGTTGGGAACCTCAGTAATGAGAGGGATGATTCACATCGAGGAACAAGTACGGAAAATTCTTAGAAACATTTACAGCGCTGTCCTACGAAACCTGACTTGGTCCAGACAAACTAGAAAGGAACTGAACGAAAACAAAACATCGCAGATACTTTTAGAAGAAGACACGTACCATAATATGGTCACCTATGTAGAATGGATGAAAACAGACCCACTGAGAAAATTTTTAACATCGTTAATGCAAGTCAATTAAAAAGCTATTGGACAAAAGAAACACAAGAAGTCCTGGAATAATTGGAAATCTCAGAAGAAGGAATTAAGGACAAAAACAATTCAAGGCATAAAATCAGAAACAAGAAAACTGATCAGGTCTCAAGAAAAGAAATCACAGGGAAAAAAATGGACAGCGGAAAGGAAGAAAAACACTATGAATAAATTAAGAGGTAATCCATTAAATTTCGGGCATGCAGCCGCGCAAATAAAATTTCTTCTACTGATATTTCGGCCGCGTATCGTCCGGCCATCTTCAGAGCGAGTCACAAGACTGACGACAAGGTGTTTTTTTTTTTTTTACTTTATTGTTATTTGGACACCTGAGCAAGCAGGTAGGCTGGCAGCAGCACAATACGCTGCTCTTCAGCCGAAGAGAGTACAAGAAAATAAACAGAGAAGAGACATCACGTAGAAAAACGGCGGGAAAAAACAGTAGACTCACGAACAGAAAAACACAAGAAGCCGTTCACACTCGATGACAATCCACACTACGAACTGTTGACACGACGCACAAACACTGAAGAAGACAATGGCACTGGTGAACAATGGAGTGTGACGACGAAACTGAACACTAAACACGACGGCACACACGATACACTGATGGCGATGACCTCCGGCGCGTGAATGTTCACTCAGCGTGTACGAGTCCGGGGACCTGCCAAGAGTGGAGGTGGAGGAGGAGGATGGGGAGATGGGAGAGGGGAGAGCAGAGATGCCATGGGCAAAGGAGAGAGGGGGAGGGAGGGAGGGGGAGGGGGAGCCCGGAGGAGAGGGTAGGAGGGAGGGGGGAAAGGAAAGAGAAGGGAAGGGAAAGGGGGGAGGGAGGGTGCCTAAAGGAAAGGACACAGGAGGTGGGGGGGGAGGATCAAAGTTGACAGGAGGGGTAGATGCAGGGGAGGAGGGCATCATCAGGGAGGGGGAGCTGGCGGAAGCCACCTTGGGAGAGGGTAAGGAGGGTGGAGAGATGGAGACCAGGTGGGATATGGGAATACAGGCGCAGCAGCGGGCGGGGGTGGGAGAGGATTGGGGACACGAGCGGGTGAGGAGGATCAAGTTTACGGGAGGTGTACAGGATCCGTATCCTTTCAAGGAAAAGGAGGAGGTGGGGGAAGGGGATGAGATCATACAGGATCCGTGTGGGGGAGGGGAGACGGATGCGATAGGCAAGGCGGAGAGCATGGCGTTCAAGGATTTGGAGGGATTTATAAAAGGTAGGGGGCGCGGAGATCCAGGCTGGATGGGCGTAACAAAGTATAGGGCGGATGAGGGATTTATAGGTGTGGAGGATTGTGGAGGCGTCCAAACCCCACGTACGGCCAGAAAGGAGCTTGAGGAGACGGAGGCGGGAACGTGCCTTGGCTTGGATTGTCCGGAGATGGGGAGTCCAGGAGAGGCGACGGTCGAGGGTGACGCCAAGGTACTGAAGGGTGGGAGTGAGGGCGATAGGACGGCCATAGACGGTGAGATAGAAATCAAGGAGGCGGAAGGAAGGGGTGGTTTTGCCTACAATGATCGCCTGGGTTTTGGAGGGATGACGACAAGGTGCCAAGCGCGGCCTTATATGCTCCACCGCGGCGGTACTGCGCATGCGGGTCACAGATTCTGCGCCGCCTGTGGCGAAAGCGTACGGACGTTCGATGTGCTTATCGATGTTTTTTGACCTTTGTATGACTGCTCACAATTTCCGCAAGGAATCTGGTACACACCCGCCTTACGAAGCAATAAATCGTCCTTCACTGAGCCGAGTAAAGCCGCAATCTTCCGGCCCCCCACGGAGTAATAGAAAATAAGAATAATACAGGGTGTTACAAAAAGGTACGGCCAAACTTTCAGGAAACATTCCTCACACACAAAGAAAGAAAATATGTTATGTGGACATGTGTCCGGGAACGCTTACTTTCCATGTTAGAGCTCATTTTATTACTTCTCTTCAAATCACATTAACCATGGAATGGAAACACACAGCAACAGAACTTACTAGCGTGACTTCAAACACTTTGTTACAGGAAATGTTCAAAATGTCCTCCGTTAGCGAGGATACGTGCATCCACCCTCCGTCGCGTGGAATCCCTGATGCGCTCATGCAGCCCTGGAGAATGTCGTATTGTATCACAGCCGTCCACAATACGAGCACGTAGAGTCTCTACATTTGGTACCGGGGTTGCGTAGACAAGAGCTTTCAAATGCCCCCATAAATGAAAGTCAAGAGGGTTGAGGTCAGGAGAGCGTGGAGGCCGTGGAATTGGTCCGCCTCTACCAATCCATCGGTCACCGAATCTGTTGTTGAGAAGCGTACGAACACTTCGACTGAAATGTGCAGGAGCTCCATCGTGCATGAACCACATCTTGTGTCGTACTTGTAAAGGCACTTGTTCTAGCAGCACAGGTAGAGTATCCCGTATGAAATCATGGCGGTGAATCGAGGAAGTACAGTACATACTGACGAAACTAAAATGAGCTCTAACATGGAAATTAAGCGTTTTCGGACACATGCCCACATAACATCTGTTCTTTATTTGTGTGTGAGGAATGTTTCCTGAAAGTTTGGGCGTACCTTTTTATGACACCCTGTATATGAGAGAGAAAAAATTGTAGTTCCTCCACAATACATTCTTCATTGTTTCCTCTTTTTAGGTGTGCTCGGCATTCGTGGGTGTGGGTGCTGACGTTGCAGCGAGACCTTCCGCGAACCGACCCGGACCCAAAACCCAGACGAGGTCGAGGTCACACATGTCAGCTACTCGGCGGGCTTGCACCGCCGTGCGTCCGTTCACGAGGAGTTACGACATGAGTCATGTCACTAACCAGATTAAGGCCCGATAATTCAGCAATTAAACCGCGGTAGTCCGCTGTGGCAGCGTCTAAGTTCCCTAACGACCGCGCTGCCGGAACGACGTTGGAAATTATCGGCAATTACAAGCGAGTACGCTTAAGGCATGCCGCCGCGCCTTAGGGGGCAGGCATTCCACAGTGGTTAAGTGAGATAAATTACTGCTCCTGCAGAAATACGGCAGCGCACTCCGTCGGCAACAGACATCCATCACGTGCTCAGGAAAGACAATAGAGTGCTCTGCGGGACACTACAAGTTCCCTCATCTCATTTGCACATATCGAGCAATTGCAGGTGATTTCTGAAGAACATACTAGTTACTTTTGAACTTCTGATGTTTATTAATGCACCACTATTCACGTCCCTGCAGGCACGTCATCAAGTGATTTTTCTGCTAGCTTTGTTGAACTGTACCTTCCAAGATCCATTGTGATTATATCATTAAGGAGGCAGAAAATGTTAAAAACCAAGAGTATAGAATACACACATACAAAGTGTGTGGTCCTCTCCACTGGTCTTGTATAGGGTGCCTAAAGGATGCTGTGTCCTCGGAATGCTATACAAGAATTAAAGCAAATAACATCAATAGTTTTATTTCAATAAATCAGATCTGACAATACTTAACCTGAATGTACAGCAAGTGTAGCAAGCGATGGGAGACATGCAAACAGTAATGACTTTCGCTATATACACTACTGGCCATTAAAATTGCTACACCGAGAAGAAATGCAGATGATAAACGGGTATTCATTGGACAAATATATTATACTAGAGCTGACATGTGATAACATTTTCACGCAATTTGGGTGCATAGGTCCTGACAAATCAGTACTCTGAATAACAGCGTCGATACGGCTCGGCATTGAGTCAAACAGAGCTTGGACGGCGTGTACAGATACAGCTGCCCATGCAGCTTCAAGACGATACCACAGTTCATCAAGAGTAGTGACTGGCGTATTGTGACGAGCCAGTTGCTCGGCCACCATTGACCAGACGTTTTTAATTGGTGAGAGATCTGGAGAATGTGCTGGCCAGGGCAGCAGTCAAAAATTTTCTGCATCCAGAAAGGCCCGTATAGGACCTGCAACATGCGGTCTTGCATTATCCTGCTGAAATGTAGGGTTTCGCAAGGGATCGAATGAAGGGTAGAGCCACGGGTCGTAACACATCTCAAATGTAACGTCCACTGTTCAAAGTGCCGTCAATGCGAACAAGAGGTGACCGAGACGTGTAACCAATGGCACCCCATACCATCACGCCGGGTGATACGTCAGTATGGCGATGACGAATACACTCTTCCAATGTGCGTTCACTGTGATGTCGCCAAACACGGATGTGACGACCATCATGATGCTGTAAACAGAACCTGGATTCATCCGAAAAAATGACGTTTTGCCATACGTGCACCCAGGTTAGTCGTCGAGTACACCATCGCAGGCGCTCCTGTCTGTGATGCAGCGTCAAGGGTAACCGCAGCCATGGTGTCCGAGCTGATAGTCCCTGCTGCTGCAAACTTCGTCGAACTGTTCGTGCAGATGGTTGTTGTCTCGCAAAGGTCCCCCCATCTGTTGACTCGGGGATCGAGACGTGGCTGCACGAACCGTTACAGCCATGCGGATAAGATGCCTGTTATCTCGACTGCTACTGATACGAGGCCGT
This sequence comes from Schistocerca cancellata, assembly GCF_023864275.1. Taxonomy (NCBI): domain Eukaryota; kingdom Metazoa; phylum Arthropoda; class Insecta; order Orthoptera; family Acrididae; genus Schistocerca; species Schistocerca cancellata. The sequence continues at coordinate 6,965,263 of NC_064628.1, read as the reverse complement.
TGGGATCCAGCACGGCGTTCCGTATTACCCTCCTGAACCCACAGATTCCATATTCTGCTAACAGTCATTGGATCTCGACCAACGCGAGCAGCAATGTCGCGATACGATAAACTGCAATCGCGATAGGCTACAATCCGACCTTTATCGAAGTCGGAAACGTGATGGTACGCATTTCTCCTCCTTACACGAGGCATCACAACAACAGTTCACCAGGCAACGCCGGTCAACTGCTGTTTGTGTATGAGAAATCGGTTGGAAACTTTGCTCATGTCAGCACGTTGTAGGTGTCGCCACCGGCGCCAACCTTGTGTGAATGCTCTGAAAAGCTAATCATTTGCATATAACAGCATGTTCATCCTGTCGGTTAAATTTCGCGTCTATAGCACGTTATCGTCGTGGTGTAGTAATTTTAATGGCCAGTAGTGTAGTTTTGAACTTCTGATGTTTATTAATGAACGAATATTCACGTCACTGCATGCACGTCATCAGCATTTTTTTTTTTTTTTTTTTGTGCTCCAAGATCTATTGTGATTAGTTCATAAGGATGCAGAAAAATGTTATAAAACTAGAGTATAGAATATTTACATATGTAAGTAGGCTGTTTATGTTTTCTTATTGGTAACGTTAAGTAGCGCTCGGTATGAAAATCACTGGCTGTGCTGTGTGCAGTCTGTGGTCAGTTTGCATTGTTGTCTGGCATTGTAGTGTTGGGCAGCGGCAGCGCAGTTGGAGGTGAGCCGGCAGCAGTGGTGGATGTGGGGAGAGAGATGGCGAAGTTTGGAAATTGAACTGCTATATATATTATGATTATTAAGGTAAATACAGTGTTTGTTCTCTATTAAAATCTTTCATTTGCTAACTATGCCTGTCAGTAGTTAGTGCCTTCCGTAGTTTGAATCTTTTATTTAGCTGGCAGTAGTTGCGCTCGCTGTGTTGCTGTAGCTTGAGTAACGAAGATTTTTGTGAGGTAAGTGATTTGTGAAAGGTATAGGTTAATGTTAGTCAGGGCCATTCCTTTGTAGGGATTTCTGAAAGTCAGATTGCGTTGCGCTAAAAATATTGTGTGTCAGTTTAAGCACAGTAATTCTATAATTTTTCTAAGGGGACGTTTCACATACACTGGTCTTGTATAGGCTGCCTAAAGGATACTGTGTTCTCGGAATGCTATACAACAATTCAAGCAAATAACATTAATAGTTTTATTTCAATAAATCAAATTTGAGAATACTGAAGTTGAATGTACAGCAAGTGTCACGAGCGATGGGCGAGATGCTAACAGTACTGATTTTCGCTATAGACAAAGCCCAAACGAGCAGTGGATACGGATCACTAACAACTGATGCCCTAGCACTCTCTGCTAGGCCGAGATAATGCTGTCCGCTAGTGTCCGGCCGAAGCTGGCTGGAGCGTCGCTTACACTCACTCCTTGCAGACAGAGTTCGCCCCTGTCGCGGCCTGCCGCTTCCTCGCCAGCGGGCTACTAGCTGACGTCGCCTCACCGCCTTCTCTTGTCTTGCGTTCTTCCCCTTCGTTCCGGCGCTCTTGGTTACGCCAGAACACAAACAAAAAGCGGTATGCTAATGTAGCAGGCGGTTATAATTAAAGAGCAGCTACTCAGGGAGGTGGGCTGTGATCATCGCACGACAGCGAAATTCGCTGGATATGCTGATGCGTTAATGTACTCCAAAAACCTCTAGTTCCAGTTGTGGCCGCCAGGTGAAAATCTGGCGCTATACACTGTTTTCATGACGTTATGAGGTCTACGCTGTCATTTGACAAGCCGTAATGTGAAGTGAGACCGTGCGCTGTTAGTGGAACTGTTCTATGTAAACGGCAGCAATTACAGTGCTGCATAAGGAGAGTGTCACCGACTCAAAGGTCTGAGGAGGGGCGCGATGTCATTAAATGGTTCAAGGAAGATAAAAATAATATTGTAAAACGCGGGTCAGCTTGGTGTTGCACCTGTAAGAGGAAGGCGCTCTGTCCCAGTGGAATTTACTGACGAGGTTGCTGTTGCTGTAACTGACGATGCAGCACTTGCTGCTGGTAGAGCTAACGATCGTACTGTGTCACGAGGATTTTCCATCCCATAGTCAGCAGCACAAAATGTATCCTCAGTCTATTTTATACTGGTACCCACAAGAGGGTATTGACTATAATTGGGAAGAAGAGAAATTTGTGGCACAACTTGACTAGAAGAAGGGATCTGTTGGTAGGACATATTCTGAGGCACCAAGGCTCACCAATTTAGTATTGGAGGGCAGCGCGGAGGGCAAAAATCGTAGAGGGAGACGAAGAGATGAATACACTAAGCAGATTCAGAAGGATGTAGGTTGCAGTAGGGACTGGGAGATGAAGAAGCTTGCACAGGATAGGGTAGCATGGAGAGTTGCATCAAACCAGTCTCTGGACTGAAGACCACAACCACAAACCCACACGAGACACAGGCCGTGCAACAACTGAAACCTCATGAGGCACAGTGGCGTTGGTCTTCGGTTTCTGAAATGGATCCCGGCGGAGGTTCGAGTCCTCCCTCGGGCATGGGTGTGTGTGTTTGTCCTCCGGATAATTTAGGTTAAGTAGTGTGTAAGCTTAGGGATTGATGACCTAAGCAGTTCAGATCATCAGATCATCAGATTTACAAGTATGAAGAACAAAGTAAAGGCGCGAAACCTTCAAAAAATTTTCTATTTCTTAGTAGGAGTTGGTCATTGAGGATATTGTCTTTAAGATGTTGCAGATGCTTAAAGATCTGCGTTTCTTCCAAAACATCCAGTTTTAAGCTCTTAACTCGTTATTAACTGGAGGGCTCGGCGCATGAGCCGTTTGCACGAGGTGTTCCGCATAAGCAGAGCCCTTAGTACCGTCACCGCTTCTAGTAGGAATATGCCCTTTATACCTGAGACCCAGAGCTCGCCCCGTTTGCCCGATGTAAAACTTAGGACAATCCCCGCATGTAATTTTATATACTCCTGGTTGGCAAAGTTTATCGCTCTTACTCTGCAAGGAGTGAATTAAATTCCTATGTAAACTATTATTAGTAGAATAGGCGACTCTGAAATTATGGGCTCTGAGTAAACGCCCCAATCTGTAACTTATATTGCCTATGTAAGGGAGAGATGTTGCCACCTGTTTGTCATCTAACGCATCCCCTAGGGTGGAAGACGTAATATTATTTTTATTTATTTTCTTGTTATACGTCTGTATTACCAACTGAGGCCTATAGCCATTATTTATAGCAATATTCTCAAGTGTGACCAATTCAGTTTCTACCGCACAGGGATAGCTGTAACTCGGTGAAAAAAATGGTTCAAATGGCTCTGAGCACTGTGGAACTAAACTTCTGAGGTCACCAGTCCCCTAGAACTTAGAACTGCTTAAACCAAACCAACCTAAGGACATCACACACATCCATGCCCGAGGCAGGATTCGAACCTGCGACCGTAGCGGTCGCGCTGTTCCAGACTGTAGTGCCTATAACCGCTCGGTCACTCCGGCGGGCAACTCGACGACTATTAGAATGAAAAAAAGGCCATCTTATGGGCATACGGATGGGCCGAGCCTGCAGGTATAATATTGTCGGAAAACGTGATTTTCCGAAAAATATTAAATTCAATGCGGTTGTCAATCACAGTTAAAGTGAGGTCCAAAAAATTTAAGGACCTGGTATCGGATTCTCGCTCAGTTGTAAAACTGATGTTGAAGGTTCTTATATCTGTATAGTCCAAAAAGTGGCGATTGACTCTAAACCATGAAAAGAGTGAAGTCATCCGCATGAGCACTAAAAACTATCCGATAAATTTCAGTTACACGATAAATCACACAAATCTAAAGGGTGTAAACTCAACTAAATATTTGGGGATTACTATTACGAATAACTTAAACTGGATCAATCACATAGATAATGTTGTGGAGAAATCAAACTGAAGACTGCAGTTTATTGGCAGAACCCTTGGAATATGTAACAGGTATACTGAAGAGACTGTTTACACTTCACTTGTTTGCCCTCTTCTAGAGTACCGCTAAGCGGTGTGGGATCCGCATCAGGCAGGATTGACGGAGGACATCGAAAACAGTTCAAAGAAGGGCAGCTCGTTTTGTATTATTGCGAAATAAACGAGAGAGAGCCACGGATATGATACACGAATTCAGGTGTCACTCATTAAAACAGTGGCGGGACCTTCTCATGACATATCAGTCACCAGCTTTCTCCTAGAAGTCTGAAAATGTTTTGTTTGCGCCCACCTAATAGGGAGAAATGGTCATCATAATGTAATAAGAAAAAAATCAGAACTTCGATTGAGAGGCTGAGTGACGGAGTGGGAAAGGAAGGATTCTGATCTAATGAGAACGATTTTTTGTGCTGTTACTCAGGCAAAATCTTTAAGTTTATGCTTCAAGTCAAGAGGGAAGTGATTATTATATTTTTGAACGGCATGGAGATATTCTGAAACCATCTTGCACATTGTAGCTACGTGCTGCGAACAATTATTATTGCTCCTAGAGTCTTTGTTGACGGAGAGATGTTGATATCCATTACATTCAGTTTGAAATATGGTTGGGCGTCTTGATATTTCCGACTAATGTGCCAAGAACGACCGAGAGTAATTCTTGGTTTTATGATGGGTTGACCTTTAATCCTAGATTCTACGCCCATTTTGACAGAGCACGAACGTCAGTAGTGAAGTTCTCGGTAGCTGTCTTCCGTTTATTGGTTTTGCTCTTAGATACAACTGTAGATCATCAGTATACGTGTGATATTTGCAGACGGAACGGATGACACATCATTGACGTACAATGAAAAGAATGTAGGACATAACACCTCGGTTATGCCTAACACTACCTGTCTCCATTGTGACTTTATGGGGCTAAGACCTGACCCACTGCTGGTAAGGTGCCAGGTATGAACTTGACGAGAAATTTTGGCTGGTAAACATATCGAAATGCCGCGTGGCTAGGGCCTCCCGTCGGGTAGACAGTCCGCCTGGTGCAAGTCTTTCGAGTTGACGTCACTTACGCGACTTGCGTGTCGATGGGGACGAAATGGTGATGGTAAGGACAACACAACACCCAGTCCCTAAGCGGAGAAACTCTCCGACCCAGCCGGGAATCGAACCCGGTCCGTTACGAATGACATTCCGTCGCGCTGACCACTCAGCTACCAGGGGAGCTGGTAGCTGATTGGTAAGATCGTCACATAAAATGTTGAGGTTTGCCGGTCGCTGTGGCCGAGCGGTTCTAGGCGCTTCCGTCCGGAACCTCATGACACCTACTGTCGCCGGTTCTAATCCTGCCTCTGGCATCGATGTGTGTGATGTCCTTAGGTTAGTTAGGTTAAGTAGTTCTAAGTTCTAGGGGACTGATGATCTCAGATGTTAAGTCCCATAGTGCTCAGAGCCATTTTTTTGTCGAGGTTTATAGCGTCATACGCTTTATTAAATACTAAGAAACACATGGTAGTTGTCTCTTGCCTATTCGCGTAAAGCTTCTGAGAAACACCTGACAGTGGTCTCTTGGCTATTCACGTGAAGCTTCAGCTCGCCTGTTACTTTCATTAAAGCAGATGGTGAGCAGTCATGTAGGCGGAAACGTGATTGGTATTCGCTTAGTAAGTTTCTTGTGGTAAGTAGTTCTTTATCTGATTGTGGAGAATATATTCCGAGGTCTTGGAGATTGTTGAGAGAATGCGAATAGATCAGCAAAAACAGGGCACAATGGCAGCGTACTTTTCGGGTATGGATTAACAAATGATTCAAATGGCTCTGAGCACTATGGGACTCAACTGCTGAGGTCATAAGTCCCCTAGAACTTAGAACTACTTAAACCTAACTAACCTAAGGACAACACACACATCCATGCCCGAGGCAGGATTCGAACCTGCGACCGTAGCGGTCGCGCGGTTCCAGACTGTAGCGCCAGAACCGGTCGGCCACCACCGGCCGGCTATGGATTAACAATTTCCTGTTTGCAGATCCCAGGGAAACCACTTGTGGTTAACGAGAGGCTGTGGATACATGCTAAAGTGGGCAGGAGTGGGTCAATACAAAGGTTCATTATTTGGACTTTGATGTCATTGTGTCAGTTCCGTGATGCTCTGATACGCCTGCTGTTTTTTTTTCTTTTTCATGACTTAGTCACTAAGTGTCTGTTTCGTTTGCAGTTGAGTTGTGATGGTAGGAAGTGTGGAGTAATGATTCAGTTCCTCGACTGGGACAAGAGAGTCACCTGCAGCTTTTACTGTACCTATACTGAGACAGCGGAAGTTTTTTTTTTTTTTCGTGGCAGATGACTTTAGCATTTCTCACAGTTTTACTAGGTCACCTCTCCCTCTTCTAGTAAGCAATGTGAGTTTAAGGTGTAGAGTATAATTTGAATACCCGATGTGCAGCTTCTCTGTGATTCATGAGCTGTTCAGCTCGTCATTTAGCCGAGGCTTAGATTTCCTTCTCAGTTGTCCACCATTTCGTGGAGCATATTTGTCATATTTATGCACGCGTCTTCAAACCGAGTTTTCTCAGTACATAAGTAGCGCCTAAAATGGTCCATGCACGCGAGTAGTCCCTCCACCATCGATCCTAGGACGTCATCACCAACCGGCCCTTGGGTACTTCATTTCGGCAGGCACCACCGCCAAAATACAATACGGGACCCTCAGCCTCCCACTTACAAAAGGTGGGCTCAATCTTGCCCATGGTCTCACCAGAGCCTCCACCTTATATATACATACCACTTTGGCGGGAGAATTCACCACCCCTTTACGCACTGCATCTTGGAAATTCTCATGCTAGACTCACCTGCCCCACCGATCAACGTCTACATCTACATCTACATTTATACTCCGCAAGCCACCCAATGGTGTGTGGCGGAGGGCACTTTACGTGCCACTGTCATTACCTCCCTTTCCTGTTCTATTCGCGTATGGTTCGCGGGAAGAACGACTGTCTGAAAGCCTCTGTGCGCGCTCTAATCTCTCTGATTTCACATTCGTGATCTCCTCGGGAGGTATAAGTAGGGGGAAGCAATATATTCGATACCTCATCCAGAAACGCACCCTCTCGAAACCTGGCGAGCAAGCTACACCGCGATGCAGAGCGCCTCTCTTGCAGAGTCTGCCACTTGAGTTTGTAAAACATCTCCGTAACGCTATCACGGTTACCAAATAACCCTGTGACGAAACGCGCCGCTCTTCTTTGGATCTTCTCTATCTCCACCGTCAACCCGATCTGGTACGGATCCCACACTGATGAGCAATACTCAAGTATAGGTCGAACGAGTGTTTTGTAAGCCACCTCCTTTGTTGATGGACTACATTTTCTAAGCACTCTCCCAATGAATCTCAACCTGGTACCCGCCTTACCAACAATTAATTTTATATGATCATTCCACTTCAAATCGTTCCGCACGCATACTCCCAGATATTTTACAGAAGTAACTGCTACCAGTGTTTGTTCCGCTATCATATAATCATACAATAAAGGATCCTTCTTTCTATGTATTCGCAATACATTAGATTTGCCTATGTTAAGGGTCAGTTGCCACCCCCTGCACCAAGTGCGTATCCGCTGCAGATCTTCCTGCATTTCGCTACAATTTTCTAATGCTGCAACTTCTCTGTATACTACAGCATCATCCGCGAAAAGCCGCATGGAACTTCCGACACTATCTACTAGGTCATTTATATATATTGAGAAAAGCAATGGTCCCATAACACTCCCCTGTGGCACGCCAGAGGTTACTTTAACGTCTGTAGACGTCTCTCCGTTGATAACAACATGCTGTGTTCTGTTTGCTAAAAACTCTTCAATCCAGCCACACAGCTGGTCTGATATTCCGTAGGCTCTTCCTTTGTTTATCAGGCGACAGTGCGGAACTGTATCGACCGCCTTCCGGAAGTCAAGAAAAATAGCATCTACCTGGGAGCCTGTATCTAATATTTTCTGGGTCTCATGAACAAATAGAGCGAGTTGGGTCTCACACGATCGCTGTTTCCGGAATCCATGTTGATTCCTACATAGTACATTCTGAGTTTCCAAAAACGACATGATACTCGAGCAAAAACATGTTCTAAAATTCTACAACAGATCGACGTCAGAGATATAGGTCTATAGTTTTGCGCATCTGCTCGACGACCCTTCTTGAAGACTGGGACTACCTGTGCTCTTTTCCAATCATTTGGAACCTTCCGTTCCTCTAGAGACTTGCGGTACACGGCTGTTAGAAGGGGGGCAAGTTCTTTCGCGTACTCTGTGTAGAATCGAATTGGTATCCCGTCAGGTCCAGTGGACTTTCCTCTGTTGAGTGATTCCAGTTGCTTTTCTATTCCTTGGACACTTATTTCGATGTCAGCCATTTTTTCGTTTGTGCGAGGATTTAGAGAAGGAACTGCAGTGCGGTCTTCCTCTGTGAAACAGCTTTGGAAAAAGGTGTTTAGTATTTCAGCTTTACGCTTGTCATCCTTTGTTTCAATGCCATCATCATCCCGGAGTGTCTGGACATGCTGTTTCGAACCACTTACTGATTTAACGTAAGACCAGAACTTCCTAGGATTTTCTGTCAAGTCGTGGTTCGCATTGCTTCAACGCTGTTTCACATCACAGATTTTTATAAGTCGTTGATGCACACACCCCGCAACGCGTTGGAGGCACAACGTCCGGACGTCTAATGTTCGACGGGGTGAAAGACTGCCCACGCACCTTTACTTCCGTGTGACATCACGACGTTTTGGTACCCCATTGTTAACGGCAAATTTCCCAACAACCAACGACTATACCGTATCGGTGTAGCTGCACCGACACTTTGCACAAGCTGGCTCTGCGATGACACCGACGAGCACCACCCCATAGGCACTGCGTAACGCGAGGTCTGTTTCCTAATACAGTGTACGTCATCTTCAGTCCCAAGCACATATTAAAAAGTCCACGTGAGCTACGTTTGCATTCATTGCTTTGTGTTAATGCTAGTTAACAACGAATTATCCTAGAGAAACATTTGAAACCGTAGTGAATTTTTTGTACGTGGACTGGCAAGCAACGTTACACCGACGCCTCCTACTCCTCCCACACACTTCACATTTTCTCCTGGCTAAGCACCACGCTATCGCATGGGTGCAGAGTCAACCGACTGTCCAATTTTTCCGACATCCCCCACACTTCACACTTGATTTTTGGTGCCACATACTGGAAGCTCACAGTACGCTGTAATGTTCGCCCACATGCCGCCGCACCTTTTTTAACTGCTTGCGCAGCGTGATCAACAGTCGCCCACGTTGGGGGATCATTTCCGGAACGGTGTGGCGTACAGATATGTCCAGGCCGACGACCTGAATATGTGCAGCGGAACTGCACGGTCAACCGCTTATTTTTTTCTGAGTGTGTCATTTTACTTCATGTGTCGGTCTACACGCTATGTCGTGGGCCTCGCCTCTTACGGCTTCCCTCTTCCCCTCCCCCCATATATATGTACCGGGTGATCAAAAAGTTAGTATAAATTTGAAACTTAATAAATCACGGAATAATGTAGATAGAGAGGTAAAAATTGACACACATGCTTGGAATGACATGGGGTTTTATTAGAAAAAAAAAACAAGTTCACAAAATGTCCGACAGATGGCGCTGGACAGCAAAACTGCTACCGTGACGGGTGAGAGGTACGCCGATATGTTACAGAATCGCATTATACCCAGCCTGGCTGATAAACACCTGCTGGAACGTACGATGTTTATGCAGGATGGCACTCCACCCCGTATTGATAGACGCGTGAAAGATCTCTTGCGCGCGTCGTTTGGTGATGATCGTGTGCTCAGCCGCCACTTTCGTCATGCTTGGCCTCCCAGGTCCCCAGACCTCAGTCCGTGCGATTATCGGCTTTGGGGGTACCTGAAGTCGCAAGTGTATCGTGATCGACCGACATCTCTACGGATGCTGAAAGACAACGTCCGACGCCAATGCCTCACCATAACTCCGGACATGCTTTACAGTGCTGTTCACAACATTATTCCTATTGTTGACGAATGATGGTGGACATGTTGAGCATTTCCTGTAAAGAACATTATCTTTGCTTTGTCTTAGTTTGTTATGCTAATTATTGCTATTCTGATCAGATGAAGCTCCATCTGTCGGACATTTCTTGAACGTTTGTATTTTTTGGGTTCTAATAAAACCCCATGTCATTTCAAGCACGTGTGTCAATTTGTACCTCTCTATCTACATTATTCAGTGATTTAATCAGTTTTCAAATTTATACTGACTTTTTGATCACCCAGTACATATATATGCGTCCATCACTTCTGTCTCTTTGCTGTTCATATTTGGAACGCAACCCACGACCAGCTTAGAGACAGAAGTGATGACACTTTCTGCAGGACTTGAGCATCATTTTACAGGACACTGCTGAAGCACGTTGCATGGAGGCTTAATAAAATGAAATGCAAATACTTTTTTAATTTCCTGTCGCTGTATGTCCGATTATGCAAGTCTCGTAAACGGCTGGCCCTGACAACTAATTGTTACGCTATCTGACTGCATAGAATGACAACAAAGAATGAAATGAAAATTTTCGTTAACACAATTAATTAATTAAGTCCCCAGCAGCTATAAAACCTACGAAACCAAAGCACAAGTATAACTGTTCTGTGTGTGGGAGTGTGACTCAACGCACATCTGGCACGGTTCTTCTTCAACAAGACAAGAATTTTTAAATATCATTTATACTGACGTGATAAAAGAAAATTGGAAATACTATAATTGTGCAAGAAACCCAGAATTACACTCTAATACAAGAACACACGCCAGATGCTTTGTTGACTGAACCTGGTTGGTTCAAATGGCTCTGAGCACTATGGGACTCAACTGCTGAGGTCATTAGTCCCCTAGAACTTAGAACTAGTTAAACCTAACTAACCTAAGGACATCACAAACATCCATGCCCGAGGCAGGATTCGAGCCTGCGACCGTAGCGCTCTTGCGGTTCCAGACTGCAGCGCCTTTAACCGCACGGCCACTACGGCCGGCTGACTGAACCTGTAATGAAGCATTATTCAGGACACACAAATAATAAGAAAATAAAGAACAGTAGTTAGTTACCTTAATTTATATTGACGAAAAGCACTCAGGTCATTACAATATCTCCATTGGAACAACATCTACTATCTCTCCCATCACACAGCTGCATAAAACATCGAACAAACACTCACTACTACCCCATCTCATTCCAACTTCAGATACAAGCAGTGTCCACCACAACTGCTCGGCAAGGACTGCCTGCTGCTACCTCTCAATGAGCACTGCCAGTGGAGGCGGCGGAACAATACTCTCTCTGGCGCGATTTTTGGCGCTGTGGCTCAGTGTAGCCACCTTTCATACAGTGTAGCCACCTTTCATATGCCCTTCCTCCACGGGCTAGAATTTGATGGTATTTTTGCCAGCATTGGTGGTGAAAATACCACCAAATTCGTCAAAAAAAATACAGACAAAAATAAAAGATAATATTAATACGTAAATATCATATAACTAGATAAAATTTTGGCTTTGCACTGATCTTTCAATAGCCTAACGTGTGAAATACACTAAGCAATACAAATTCTTTCATACATGTGACTTTACATAATAGTTTACAGAAATATCATGTGGTTAAACAATTCAATCGATAACGTCAGCAATGACGAATATGAGCAGGTAAGAGTCTTATAACTTTTCACAAACAGTAATACACAAAAAATCAGTTAATACAAATATTCACAACAAGTAGTTCACAGTTCCAGCAGTAGCACCCAGCACTGTTGAATAGGTGCTGACAGCAATAAGTGACATCATCTCAGTAGAAGCAGTCCATCAGTGGCACCCAGCATTGTGGAACAGGTGCAGACACCATCAGGTGACATCATTTCAGTAGAAGCAGTCCATCAGTGGCACCCAGCAATGTTGAGTAGGTGCAGACTCGAACAGGTGACATCATTTCAGTAGAAGCAGTCCATCAATGGCACCCAGCAATGTTGAGTAGGTGCAGACACCATCAAGTGACAGTATGTCAGTAGAAGCAGTTCATCAGTGGCACCCAGCATTGTGGAGTAGGTTCAGACTCCAACAGGTGACATCATTTCAGTAGAAGCAGTTCATCAGTGGCACCCAGCAATGTTGAGTAGGTGCAGACACCAAGAAGTGACTTCATTTCAGTAGAAGCAGTCCATCAGTGGCACCCAGCAATGTTGAACAGGTGCTACAGCAACAAGTGACACCAGTTCAGTAGAAGCAGTTCCATCAGTGGCACCCAGCAATGTTGAACAGGTGCAGACACCAACAAGTGACATTATTTCAATAGATGCAGTCCATCAGTGGCACCCAGCAAAGTTGAGTAGGTGCAGACAGCAAGAAGTAACATCATTGCAGTAGAAGCAGTCCATCAGTGGCACCCAGCAATGTTGAGTAGGTGCAGACACCGACAAATGACATTAAACAACTATCACTGATCACACTGTTCCTCAGCACAAATTAAACATGTCCTAGTGGCACCAATCATGTAGAAAAAGTACAAGTAACAGTCCATAATTTCATCATCACTAATTAGACAGTTCAAGCATGAACAATAGTTTTAATGCACATACAAATGCTTTTACAATGTTCTTACACTAAACATACAAATCATAACAAACACACAAATGATATCAGATAATTGTCATATTACTATTACAAATACACAAACATCAGTAAACCTATAATATTTATGGGTGTCAGTGCAAGCCACTACAAACAAATAAAATAATATTTAGGAGATAGGTGGGTAGGATTAGGAAAGGAAAACACACAAAACACACTCACTCATCTTTCATCCACATTAAGTACTACTGTGTAATTGTATAGTGTTAACTGTCTGAATCCACTTCTGTCAAATTTCATGTTCATCATGTGTATCAAGTAGTAGTGGCAGCAATGTATAACAGTCAATAATAGTTAAGTCAACGTCATAGTCATCATGTCAAGACCAATGTTTGCCAAGCCAGATCAAAATGTACTGTTACTGAACAACTGTCAGTGTGCCAAGATATGCAACTTCCTCTCTCCAAAAAAAATTACCTACTGCTTAGTGATTTAACAAAGTGTGTGTAGACAATCTTCCTTCCATTTTAGTGTTCTAGTCTGCTATCTTCATCCTCCTTGTTCCATATAGACCAACAACAAAAAAAAAAATGCACCTCACTTACTTTACCTCTTATACACCATACTCCAATCAACTTCATACAATCTCAATACCTCCATAATACCTTTTCAATACGTCGATACATATAAACCTTATTGCCAGTATCATTTACCTTACCTCTTGTCCACAAAAACTCCAATATTACCAATATCATTTCACTTCCATAACAACTCTTTCCTCAAGTCAGTTTCGTCGAACAAGTACAGATAAAATCCTAATGCAAACCTCCTCATTCCATACAATCCGAAGACACACTGTCAACACACAACCTCTGTGTAATCCATCTGACCAAAATCTTCTACTCATTATGAATTATAAACAAAGAATACATACATGACCTCTAACAGACTTAGTTCGAATAACTCTCAGTAATTAAGTACGATTACGGAGTGTGAATGATGCTAATATTTCACAGTGTGTACACCACTTCAAGAATTATGGCAAACAGAAGCAAACATGTGGAGTATTTCTTGTATCAAGTGTCACTTCCTATTTCAATTGCTCACGAAAAATGCAGTGTAATAACTGTGTTGGTATGTCATGTCGTTAGCTTCCTTCCTATTGGCATACATTTATACAGCTTTCATAAAACCTCCAGCTCATGTGACTTCTATGATGTTTCTTGTACTAATGTAGTTCGTCGAATTATTGCAGTTCATTTTCTTATGTTAAAATATAAAGCACTGAGCGTAAGCAAAACAAGCAACAGCGAGTAAATATACCAGTAGAGAACAGAATGTCAACAAGTGGATGCAGCACAAATCTTACAACGAGGCTCTGCCAAGCGAACAATCTGTAAATAGTACCATAGTGTAACCTAAACTCTATGTTCATACACAGTATAATAGCATTTCTATATACAAAATTAAAGAGTAGTTGTGACAACAAACAGAAATGTGTAAATGTGCAATCCATACACATAGCAGTAAACATATATCTTACGTACTAACCAGGTCATCAGCATCGTATAACCGTAAGCAAATAAATATTCATATGTAATCTAATAAATAAACATGAAGGCGCAAGCAATTAAATCACAAAGTATAACTTACATACCTAACCACATCAGCACAATTTATCAGGTGACAATTATAATTTAAATAAATAGGCACAGCAGGCACATAATTAAAAATATGACATCAGTGAAAAAGCAGTGCAGCCAAGCGATGCATAATATACACAAGTTACAACTCAATTCATGGATAATCATTGTCAAAATCAGTTAACGTACGCAAGCACGTCGCTTCACCAGCAAATTCATAGAACATGTAATTAGCACAAAGTATGAATCACGTAATCGCGAGCAGCAAATTACGGCTAAAGTACGTACCTAAGTGGAAATATGTTACCTGAAAAATAAACTCAATTAATAATTACCTTTTTAGTTTATTGCTTTCTTCTTCGAAATGACATTTTTCCTGAAATTTTCTCGATAGCAAGTCGTCTTAACGTCGGACACGCACAGAATTTACCTGAAGTTCTTAAATATTTTACAGAACCGTATCCTGAAAAATACTGAATGTTAATAACAGAATTCATCAAGTCACTATAGCTTTATACTGATTTTAATCGGAGAAATTAGACTGTGTATTTATTTACGGCTGTCAGTGCATTCGCACTGAGCGCTCGATCAGCTGTAGGCGCGTGACGTAGGAAGTGATTGTTTGCGGTCAACGACTGCCCTGTGCGGCGCGCAGACTTGACTGTTGCTTTGAGTATGCGCCGCCGCCAAAACACAGCGCGGTATCTTTGTACTCTCCGCATGTTTACATGTAGCTGTTAGTTCCTCAAAAGTATGTCATTCTACAAAAAATTTTTCAAAAGTACATCATTCCACAAAAATTTTAACGTTAGATATATGATGTATTCCCTTAGAGCGTCGTGATTTAAAGAGTTTCTACTTCGACAGTGTTATCATGAATAATTTTGCAAATTCTATATGGACCGTTATAAAGCAGAAAAAATTTGCGACACAAGCCTTTTCCTTTGTGAGACAATCGATGAGACTTAATTAACACCTTCTGACCAACTGACAAGATTTTTAAACGACCAGGACGCTTTGCTGATTTCACTCTTCTAGCAGCCGCAGATGCAATATTTTGTAGAGCCAGATTGACAACTT
Source organism: Schistocerca cancellata (assembly GCF_023864275.1). Lineage (NCBI taxonomy): Eukaryota > Metazoa > Arthropoda > Insecta > Orthoptera > Acrididae > Schistocerca > Schistocerca cancellata. Next base: position 6,949,950 of record NC_064628.1, on the reverse strand, counting down.
CAGACTGCCGCAGTTTCCGTGAAGGCGGAAAAGGAACGATTTCAGAAATGCGATTTGTCGATGCTTTGTTTTTTAATATCAGTATAGGTGGTAAAGAAGTTGAGTCGTTAGGAAGTTCATTCAGAATGTTTTGAAAAGTATGAAGATACTGATCCCACGTTCTGTGATTCTGATGACAATAAAGACGACACAATTTATTGATTTCCTTCATCCATCTCTCTGAAGCGTTAGATTGAGGGTGAAAAAGTGAAATGAAAATTGGTTTAATTTTACGACGCTGTAGAGTACGAAGCCAAATTTTAGAACGAAACTGTGATCCATTATCTGATATAACCTTATCAACATGACCCACTTCTTTAAGAAAATGGTTAATGAAAGCATTAGATACTGAACGAGCTGTTGCTTTGCGTAACGGTGTAAAACACACATATTTTGATGTCAACTCCACTGCTACGAAAATGTACGCAAAACCATTAGTAGATCGAACCACTGGACCGAACAAATCAACTGCAGCCATGTCCTTTAATTTTGCTGGAATGATAGGAAACAACGGTGCTCTGTGAGTAACTGTCGGCGGTTTAGCCTTTTGACATAATTTGCATTTGGCAAGAACAAATCGAATACGTTTTTCCATATTATTGAAGTAGCAATTTTCTCGTAATTTATGAAAGCATTTTCTGGAACCAAAGTGCGCATAACTGAAATGCGTATACCAAATCAGCTTATTAACCCACTCATCAGGAATACAAACTAACCAAACAGAGTTGTCGACCGATTTTCGTTTAAAAAGAATGTCATTGCGAACTAAATAATGCTGTCTAATCGCTACGCTTTCCTTTCTCTTCCACTTCTCCTTAATGTCCTTCCAGATTGGATCCTTATTTTGCTCCTTAGCGATGTCCTGAAGCGAAGACGAAATAAAGTTCTCAAACGCAACACCTTGAATATACATCAAACAATAATTGTTTTCCTTGCAGTCCTCTTCAGCACTATGTTTCAAGCCCATAGGTGCACGTGATAAAGCATCAGCAACAATATTTGAAGAACCCTGTATGTAAACAATACTTAAATCAAACTCCTGTAGGTACAACGCCCATCGTGACAATCTGCCGTGAGTTAATTTTGTTGACATAAGAAATTCCAGAGCTCGATGATCGGTGTAAACCTTAGTATGTCTGCCAAACAAAAATGTGCGAAATTTTGTAAAAGCCCAAACAACAGCCAAAGCTTCAAGTTCCGTAATCGAATAATTCTTTTCTGATTTCGAGAGAACACGACTTCCAAATGCAATAGTCTTTTGTACTACAACGCCGTTTTCTTCTATCTCTTGAAATAAATGTGCACCTAGGCCTTTGTATGATGAGTCCGTCGCCAAACAAAAATCTTTAGATAAATCTGGATGTGAAAGAAGTGGAGCAGCAACTAAAGCATCACGGAGTTGTTCAAATTCTGACTGAGCTTCGTCATCCCAACACCAATTAGATTTCTTTCCAGATAGTTCACATAAACGAGGTGTGGCCAAATTGTCCAATTTAACAAAGCGTCTAAGAAAATTACAGACACCAAGGAAACTACGAACATCACGTTTTGTGGTAGGAACAGCATAATTACGAATAGCGTCAAGTTTTTCTGGATCAGGAAGAATACCTTCTGTAGAAATAATGTGACCGAGAAATTTCACCTGTGAACGACCAAATTCAGATTTCTCCAAGTTCACAGTAATGCCAACTCTTGCAAAGATACGTAACAATGAATCCAAAATTTTGTTGTGCTCACTCCAAGAATGTTTAGCAATAAGAATGTCGTCAACATATGAAGTAATATTGTCACGAAGATAAACAGGTAAAATTTCGTTTAAACTACGAATGAAGATACAGTAAGTCCAAACGGTAATTTCCGAAACTGGTAACAGTTACCAAAGGCTATAAAGGCAGTGTATTTTCTACAATCAGGGTGGAGTTCTATTTGCCAAAAACTTGCGCGCATATCAATCGTGGATAAAACTTTAATTCCATGGAAATGTTGAAGAAGTTCATCTAAATTTTGTGGGCGGTCAGTTTCAGGAATGATGATATTATTTATCTGTCTGGAATCCAGAACCAAACGAATTGACCCATCCTTTTTCAGAACAACGTGTAATGGGCTAGTATAAGGACTGACTGCAGGCTCAATAATGCCCTGATCTAACATGTACTGAAGTTCATTCTTAACCTTGTCTCTGTAAGCAAAAGGAATAGCGTACGTTTTCCCGCGAAATGGTGTGTGTTCTTTTACTTTAAATAAATATTGTAAGCCTTGTATAGTTCCCGTGTGATGACTAAACACTGTAGCATGTGAAGTCAAAATGTGGTGCAGCTCTTCTCTTGCAACGTCATCTGGCACTTCAGCTTTCTTAACCTTTTCATTAATTAGTTCTTCGCTATTAATTATGTCATCCATCGCGTCTCTGTATCTATTGTCATTGTCATGAATAAACACATTGTCGTCGTAATGCTCAACGAAAAGATCAGAAGTAAGAAACCTTAAACATTTTGTATCTGACTCAGATCTTGTTAAACACTCGAAAAATTTCAAACATTTCGGCATTCCGGCAACAGTCAAATTCACACTTCCCTCTTTAAAGTTCAAAATTGCCTTATGTGCGTTAAGAAACTCCATACCTAATATAATTTGTGTACTGAGTAATGGAACAATAATAAAATTAGCAGAAAATTCGTATCCTTGACAATTGAAATTTAGGTTGGTCTGTTGTTTAACTTCTACACCTTTTCCAGAAATCGCTCCTCGAATTGTAGTTTTAGAAATAGGTAACACAGGACAGGCAATAGTCCTTTCACATATACGAAAAATTGATTCACTAATGACGTTCAATGGGCTCCCAGAATCTAAAACTGCAGTGAACTTATTCTTACCCACACATACTTCAATAACAGGATGTAAAAATGCGTCTACATTATTTTCCTTTTCGTCTAACAAAATGCCTCTCATGTCTTCCAGGCGTACGTAGTGTAAAGCCGTAGTGTCATTACTTTCTGAACCGTCTATATTGCTGCCAGAAGCAGAAGCTGCTAGTCATTGTCGATTGTTTGCGTCACGTCTTTGATTATTCGCGTCATTTCGCGGATCCATTTCTACGATTTGCACTTGTCTCTCTGAAGTTCTGTCACGTGGAGGATGCCAATTAGGTCCCTCCTGTCTGTTAGATACAAATTCTTGGTTGTGTCTGTTATTAAAATTTCTGTTTTCCTGTCTGTCTGCATAACTACTTCTTGTGTAATTTCGACTGTCACTTCTGAAATTATTGTTGTATCTACTACCCGGATTATTTCTGTAGTAAGAATTTCTATTACTGTTTGAATAATTTCTGTCTTGATGATACCGATTACTGTTTCCGTATGATTGATCATTCCGGTAGGAATTACCGTTATTATAACTGTCTGTGTAATTTCTGTTAGAACGTCTGTTATTGTCATAAGGCTGGTATCTATTGCCCTGTCTGTTTCGTCTGTCATTCTCAAAATTACCGCTATAACGTCCGTTCCGATCACTATCCCTTTTCTCTGAAAATCTATCATAATTACTGTTACTGAAAAAATTACAGGTAGTCCCGTCGTCATTGTCGTACTCGAGTTCTTGTAGCAAAGTCTTAAAAGTCTCAATGTCGTCTTTACATCTTCCGGCTAAAGCAATTTGTCGTATGGATTGTGGCAGCTTTGTTAAACAAATGCGAATTAATTCAGTCGGGCTATAAGGACTGGAAAGGAACTGATTCTTTCGAATCATGTCTTCAAAATATTCCGCTGGCGTGCGGAATTCAGACTGTTTGAAATTACGCTGCATGATAAGACTATGTTTGACTCTGTCTTGCGTGTTTTCGGACCAATATGCCGATAGAAATGCATGATAAAAATCATTTAGGCTATTACAATCTCTAATGATTGCGCGCATCCGCGTCGCCGGTTCGTTTTCTAAATACCCACACATAAATTCCAGTTTGTGACTTAGTGGCCAATTTGGTGGAAGTGCGTACATAAATTGATCTAACCATGCACATGGATGTATGTCATTCTTAGAATTGCGGAAGATTTTAAATTTCCGAACAGTCAAAAAGTGTTTATAGTCAAAGTTTTCGCCTCGTGGCGACAAAGACCTACCGCGTCTGTCCCAGTCCAAATGTCGATTATTGTCAAGTTCGCGCGCCTGTCGCTCTCTTGTTGCATCTCGTAAATGAAACAAATTACTTTCTTCAAACCCTTCTGCTATCTGTGATTCTAAATTCCTTCTGCTGTCTTTTCCTACGATTTCGCCTTCAATTTGTTTGACTTGCTTTCGTAATGCCTCCACTTCCCTTTTAACGCGTTCATTAAATTTTCCCTGATTTTCAACATGTTTATTTATGCTCTGGTACTCTTCGGTTTCTGAAAATGGCAATGGAGCTGTGTCATTTGAATCTCTGTCCCCATTCAAACTAAGATTTGTCAATTTATCTGAAATCTCCTCCACTCTTTCCGATAAGTCACCTATTTGTTCTTTCTGTTTATTTACGTCTTCCGTAAGTGTCGCGACTCGGGTTTCAGTATTAACACAATTAGTAGTTAACTGTTCATACTGTTGTGTTAGGTTATTTAATCTGTCATCTGGTACGGATTCCTCGATTCTCTCAAATATTTCTTTCTTATCTTTTGCACGTTGTAAATTTAACTCTGAAAATTTCTGTACTATCACGCGATCTCTTTCCTCCTGTTCTCTATCCTGTTCCCTTTGTCTAATCTCTACTGCAATTAATCTATTATTGTGAGAATTCAAAATCGGTTGTACTTCTTCTCTGATTTCTTTCTTTAATTCATCTTTCATATTTTTGAAACATGTCCCTATTCGTGAATCTAACCGTGTTTCCATTGTTTCCATCTCTGTTTCTAGCCGTGTTGCCACCGTTTTCAATTCAGATCCTAACTGTGATCCCAATGAGTCTAACCGTGTTTCCATTGTTCCCATTTGTAATCCCAGTGAGTCTAACCGTGCTTCCATTGTTCCCATCTGTGTTTTTAATTCAGATCTAAACTGTGTTTCCATTCGTGCTCCCAAATTTAATATAGCACCCATCAACAGCTCTATATCAGCCGGTTCGAACTTCTTTTCGCCCCTAACATTTCCCACAAAACCAGTTTCCCTCGTCATAGCTGTAAAGCTATCTGTGTTCGATACTGTTCCAGAATCTTCTATCGTTACTCTCGTATTCTGTGAATTTTCTGATTGAGAAAAACCTTGAACTGGTTCCGGACTATTTTCCCGATTTATTACATTGTTTTCCACTTCATTATCCATCATACTGTTGTCCTGTGTTGGCGAGTTCGCCACGTCAACAATTTCGTCATTCTCACTATTCATCATTTTTGCCTTTTTCATTGATCGCGTAATCATTTACAAAATATCCAAAACTCGTCACTATATGAAAATTACACACAATGACACTTTATCATTAACAATATCATTCACACGAAATGTTTCCCTCAAACACGATTAACGAACAATTGAAATAATTGCACTAAATTGTCAAACGCATATACAAGACAACAAAGAAAAAATTATGAGAAAAAAAATACCATTAGAAGAATGACAATTACCAAATCTACACATGCAAAATAGACTACAATTACTAAACTACAAATTACTACAACAATACTACTGTCTACTATTTTTACAATCAGAAGAATTCCAAGGGACGATCCGAAGCAGCGATCGCCACGTGCATGGGGGCTTAATAAAATGAAAAATGAAAATGCAAATAATTTTAGTAGCTGTATGTCCGATTACACAAGTCTCGTAAACGGCTGGCCCTGACAACTAATTGTTACGCTATCTGACTGCATAGAATGACAACAAAGAATGAAATGAAAATTTTCGTTAACACAATTAATTAATTAAGTCCCCAGCAGCTATAAAACCTACGAAACCAAAGCACAAGTATAACTGTTCTGTGTGTGGGAGTGTGACTCAACGCACATCTGGCACGGTTATTATTCAACAAGACAAGAATTTTTAAATATCATTTATACTGACGTGATAAAAGAAAATTGGAAATACTATAATTGTGCAAGAAACCCAGAATTACACTCTAATACAAGAACACACGCCAGATGCTTTGTTGACTGAACCTGTAATGAAGCATTATTCAGGACACACAAATAATAAGAAAATAAAGAACAGTAGTTAGTTACCTTAATTTATATTGACGAAAAGCACTCAGGTCATTACAATATCTCCATTGGAACAACATCTACTATCTCTCCCATCACATAGCTGCATAAAACATCGAACAAACACGCACTACCACCCCATCTCATTCCAACTTCAGATACAAGCAGTGTCCACCACAACTGCTCGGCAAGGACTGCCTGCTGCTACCTCTCAATGAGCACTGCCAGTGGAGGCGGCGGAACAATACTCTCTCTGGCGCGATTTTTGGCGCTGTGGCTCAGTGTAGCCACCTTTCATACAGTGTAGCCACCTTTCAACGTACAGTGCAAACTAAATGGTTCAAATGGCTCTGAGCACTATGGGACTCAACATCTTAGGTCATAAGTCCCCTAGAACTTAGAACTACTTAAACCTAACTAACCTAAGGACATCACACACACCCATGCCCGAGGCAGGATTCGAACCTGCGACCGTAGCAGTCCCGCGGATCCGGACTGCAGCACCAGAGCAGTGCAAACTGTTACTGATTTCTTTGACTGATGGGGCTACTAAGTGCTAAGGTCAAACAACCATGTAGTGACGTCGTACCAAGCGGCGATCGTAATAAACAGCATCCAACACAAAAATAACTGTGTGGCTCGTTAAATCAGCGATTTTTGAGTTGATACTTGAATGAGGTTAGTTAACAGAGAAAACACGTATAGTTGTTTATGTGGATATGAACCAAAACCAATTAAGAACGCACAGCTTCGATTAACTTCATACCCAGCACATGTTATATGACTAGCACATTTGCAAGCAAAACTACTGACGTCTTCGAAAAAATGCGTTGTTTTCGTGTGTAAGCACCGTTAGGGACATCTGGAACGTTTTAAATTTACTGTAGTCATATAGCAAAACATTCACGCATTTCCAGACAATAATTTTATACAAAAGTACGGAGGCATGCACGTCATAATCGGAAATTATCACACAATCTTCTGTTGCCAGCACAGCTCCAGAAACAAATTCTGTTTTATGCAACTCGTTTTGAAGTATTCCACTTTCAAACAAATGATTATCAATCGCGACATACACTTTATAAATCGCGCTGCATAGGCAGATCAATACGCATAAAAACAACACACCGTTTTCGCCGAATTCTTCTGTAAAATTGTTATATTAATTTTATCTTTCACTTGCTAAAGGCTGTTAGATGACATTCTTTTTAAATATTCATTATGGGTGACTAATCTAATGCCTGATGCTTTCATGAAATACTGCTGCGTCCGACGAGGATAAGTAGAGTGGACAGATCGGAAAAATGTCTCGCACTGCATTTGAATCAAGTCGTTGTTTTGAAAGTGAAACAGTTGTGCTTTTTCCGTCTGTTGCATATACTTAGCAGGTAATGTCGGTAGTATGGAAATCCTTGAGACGCACATAAAAAATGAGAAGTGAAGTACATTAACCGTAGTATGTTCAACCAAAATGCTCCAGTAAATAATAATAAACCATAATCTAAATCATGCGTTACTACATTACATTCAAAACAATACTTACCACACAATAGTTAATAACAGCGAAATACTGCCTTGGAATTGAATGAAGCTGTCTCCTTATATCGTCTTTAGGAAACTTGAGGTCATAAACCTTGTTTCCTATTGTATAATTAACATTGCTTTTTGGTACGCAACATTTCATAACCGTACTGAAGCTGAAACTGTAATAACATAGGCCTACAGTGCATCATGTTGCATTAAACTCACTCGAACACAATAACACACTGCGTGATTTGTGTGTACTTAAATAACAATCTCATAACGATCACATAGCACAGCGAGTTTTTTTATACCCAACACGTTGTCGAACCCGCACAACACTTCTGTAGGCTTTTGCCGCTTCCCTGTGACGTCACAGTCTCCAGTTCTCGCAGTAGTTCGCCCTTTCCTTCAAGGTGGCGTTGCTTCTTCGTCATGAGGTAAGTAAGCGCTAAGAAAAACTGCACTACCACAGAAGTTATTACACTGAAATTTACACAAAATTAACAAACTGTGAGATCATTTTCGCATTGTTTAAAGCGATTTAAAAATATTTTTCAAAGGCAGTTTCAGTTTCTGAACAGGAGCAAGAATCTGTGTTTTTTAAATGAGCATTTATTATAGCTGAACATTTATTATGGCCTAGGAATAATATATCAACAAGATTTTGCAAAACACTGCACTAAAAGTTAGTCGGAATTCTAAAGCAACCCACTGCTTTTAATACCAGTAATAATAATAACCTCTCTGAAAATCGAGAGATTTATTCATTTTCAGTTAATCTTATTAGGACGTCATAACATAAATACGTTTAATATTTTTCGTTACTTATAGTTGTTTGTGCTGAATAAATGCGTCTGGGTTGCACGTTGACACATCGCAACGTAACAGCAGTGGTTCAAATGGTTCAAATGGTTCAAATGCCTCTGAGCACTATGGGACTTAACATCTATGGTCATCAGTCCCCTAGAACTTAGAACCACTTAAACCTAACTAACCTAAGGACATCACACAACACCCAGTCATCACGAGGCAGAGAAAATCCCTGACCCCGCTGGGAATCGAACCCGGGAACCCGGGCGTGGGAAGCAAGAACGCTACCGCACGACCACGAGCTGCGGACAACAGCAGTAGTACATTGATAAAAAGTGAGAGAGTGGTTTATGAATGTATCGGCGCATACTGTATTTCAAATGCCTCTAAGCAGCCCCCTAAACTCAGAACTACTTAAACCTAACGACATCGCACACATCCATGCCCGAGGCAGGATTCGAACCTGCGACCGTAGCAACTGCACGGTTCCGGACTGAAGCGCCTAGAACCTCTCAGCCACCGTGGCCAGCTGTAGTGTATGTTCAGATATTTTGAAATATTCACTATAATTTTACAAGACTTGTCATGGAGATTTGTCTTAACTGTTCAAAATCTAGTATAGTTTTAATACTCTCGAATTTAGCTACGTCATCGTAATTTGGGTTCATTAATTGTATCGTTTTAAGATATATCACGATTTCAAAACTCCGGCATTTAACACGAACATCGTAAGTTGTTTTCATTCATTATAGGTACAGGATCACCCAAAAGTCTGTCAACATACGAAAATTTAATACTTCACGGAATAATGCAGGTTGTTGTTGTTGTTGTTGTGGTCTTCAGTCCTGAGACTGGTTTGATGCAGCTCTCCATGCTACTCTATCCTGTGCAAGCTTCTTCATCTCCCAGTACCTACTGCAACCTACATCCTTCTGAATCTGCTTAGTGTATTCATCTCTTGGTCTCCCTCTACGATTTTTACCCTCCACGCTGCCCTCCAATGCTAAATTTGTGATCCCTTGATGCCTCAAAACATGTCCTACCAACCGATCCCTTCTTCTAGTCAAGTTGTGCCACAAACTTCTCTTATCCCCAATCCTATTCAATACCTCCTCATTAGTTACTTGATCTACCCACCTTATCTTCAGCATTCTTCTGTAGCACCACATTTCGAAAGCTTCTATTCTCTTCTTGTCCATACTAGCTATCGTCCATGTTTCAGTTCCATACATGGCTACACTCCAGACAAATACTTTCAGAAACGACTTCCTGACACTTAAATCTATACTCGATAATGCAGGTAGGGAAGTAAGTGAGACATGCGCTTGAAATGACATGGGCTTTTATGAAACAAAAAAAAAAGTGCGCAAAATGAGCAATGCATGGAGCTTCGTATACTACAAAAGCATAATTAACATATCAACTGCTTTTAAGGGAAGACGATGTTCTTTATAATAAATGCTCGACATGTCGGCTGTAATCCATCAACAATACCTGTAGACGCGTGACAATGTTAAGAACAGCAGTGTACGGCATATCAGTAGGTATGGTGGGAAACTGTCATCGGATGTTGTATTTTAGCATCCCCAATGAGCTCTGATGGTACTTACGACTTCAGGAAACCCCACAACTTTTAATAGTCCACGCCGCGCGGAGTGGCCGCGAGGTTTGAGGCGCTGTGTCACGGATTGCGCAGCCCCTCCCGTCGGACGTTCGACTCCTCCCTCAGGCATGGGTGTGTGTGTGTGTGTTGTCCTTAGCGTAAGTTACTTTAAGTTAGCTTAAGTAGTGTGTAAGTCTAGGGACCGATGACCTCAGCAGTTTGGTCCTTTAAGAATTCACACATTTGAACATTTTTTTTTAAATAATCACACGAATTGAGATCTGGGAGGCCAAGCATGACGGACATGGAGACTCAGCACGCGATCTCACCAAACGATGTGTGCAAGAGATCTTTCGCACGTGTAGCAATACGAGTTAGAGCGCCATCCTGCATAAAATTTGTGTTTTCCAGAAGCTGTTTTGTAGCCAGGATGGAGATGATATGTTCCCTCTCTAACTACAGTTTATTTTATACGCGATTCTCATGCGGCGTCGCTGACGCGTTGCTGTTCAGCGCCATCTGTTGGCCAGTTTTTTCACTAGTTTTTCGTTGCAATAACGCCCTATTTCATTTCAGGCATATGTGTCGGTTTTTACTTCTCTGCCAACATTATTCTGTGAATTAGTGCATTTTCAAATGTTAACGAACTTTTGGGTCACACTGTACATCATTCTCGAGCTTTCGTTTTTCTTATTTATTGCTCCAGTTGTTTCCCCATTCCGTTCACTACTGCGTTTTACCAAACCGACTGCAGACGCATTTACTGGTTAGTACATATGAGTCCCTCTACAAAATCAGACACGGATCTTAATAAAGTGACTTACTCCTTCGGTGTCCAGATAATTTAGCGTACATTTCCTTAAGATGGGAAGGCATTTCGCAGTTCAGCTAATGAAGGGAAGGATTTAAAACGTCACAATTGTGTCACTAGCGTGCAAAATTTACCGCCAGTATAGTCAACAGGCGGGCGGTAATCTCCGCATCGTGCAGTGGGCAGTTCATTACGGTAACGCTGATATTTATGAGACCGTCTGGTCTCGCTTGTGCATGTTCTGACAGTACAGCGATTGCACCATAAAGTCTGGATGCGAGTTCACTAAGGCCAGAAGTAAGCTGACAGCTTCCATTTCCATCCGGGCAGCGACTCCTTGCCGTACACGAAACTGTCTGGCTGGCGGATTACGAGTTGGCGAGTTCACGGCTGCTGCTCGATTTGTCGGCACTGAAGACAGGTTTTTGGACTGCACAGCGGCGCAATTGGCCGTGTAATGCGTGTTCCCGTGCGGACATTAGGGCTGCCTCCCGTTGCAGATTCCAGTTTTCGGCACGCCACCATTACGTACACACGCGCGCACACACACACACACACACACATGTGCAAAGAGAGCGAGTGAACAAAAAAGAGAGGAGGCGCCAGCGAGAGAGAGAGAGAGACAGAGAGGGAGAGAGAGAGAGAGAGAGAGAGAGAGAGAGAGAGAGTGGGAGAGAGAGAGAGAGAGGGAGAGAGAGAGAGAGAGAGTGGAAGAGAGAGAGAGTGGAGAGAGAGAGAGGGAGAGTGGGAGAGAGAGAGAGAGGGAGAGAGAGAGAGAGAGAGAGGAGAGTGGGAGAGAGAGAGAGAGAGAGAGAGGGAGAGAGAGAGAGAGAGAGAGAGAGTGGGAGAGAGAGAGAGACAGACAGAGAGGGAGAGAGAGAGTGGGAGAGAGAGAGAGAGGGAGAGAGAGAGAGAGAGAGAGGGAGAGAGAGAGAGAGAGTGGGAGAGAGAGTGAGAGGGAGAGAGAGAGAGAGACAGAGAGGGAGAGAGAGAGAGTGGGAGAGAGAGAGAGAGGGAGAGAGAGAGAGAGAGTGAGGGGGAGAGAGAGAGGGTAAGGAGATGAAGAAACAGTCCCACATTCATACCATCAATTGTCAGGTGTTACTGAAATCCGAATTTTGGTATTGTTACCTGCTTTTATTCTTTCATATCCCGACATAGCATGTGTTTCTTCTTTCGCTTATACGTGGAGCTAATCAAGACACTTTTCTGAGCAGCAAAAGCGTTAAAAATTCTGTTTCTATCATCATTTGTTTGCCTGCCTAGCGGCAGTTTTAGACAACACAGCCCTCCATGTTACTGTGCCCTCTGCTTTCCTCACATTCTTGAGAACCCTCCTTGTGGTCTACTGTCGTCGTTCAGCATATGCTATCTTCTTCCGCCCTTGTCCACGGAACAAAACTTTCTGTTGCCTGTGCTAGAAGGCAATCTCGTCTCATATTATACCCTACCCCGTTTAACTACCTATTCTTCACTGTCAGCAACATCCTTCGACCTTCTCCAACTCTTAACAGTACCTCGTCATTCGTTACTTTATCAGTCCAGCTTATCTTCACCATTATGCGACATATCTACAGTTCACAAGCTTCAGTTCTCATCTCGTCCTACTTTCTCAGTGTCCATGTTTCTTCTCCGTATAAGCCCAAGCTCCAAAAAGGCATTTCACTGGTCACTGCCTTAATTCTCTATTGAGACCACCATCTAAGCGTCTTTTCTGCTTTTGAAATGCGTCTTTCATCAGCGCCATTCTGATGTCGATGCACTTTTTTAATCCAACTTCCCAAGTATATGAATGCTGTCACCTGTTCTATAATTTTCATCCCTAACTTATACCTGATTAGTCTCACCTGTTCCGGGTTTTCTATCTCTAACTTACACTTCGCTCTTCGTTTCTTTGACCCTATAACCACGCATTTAGTATTCTTTTTATTTATTTTCGTACAGTTTCTTACACATGTTTCCTTCAGATCATTTAGCATTTTAATCATTCTCTCTTCATTTTCTGCAGGATCCCCCAAGTAATCTCCGAATCTTCGGGCATTCTACTTTCTATTCCCCTCTTTTCCAATCCATATTTTCTCTGTGTGTTTCGAGGTCTTATTTACTATTATTACGCTAGCCTTCTGATTCTAGTACAGATTTGTAATCAGTCTTCTTCCTTTCGTGTTTACACACTTCCTCTTCAAGATATCCATCAATTTATCACAATGAACTCCGTCCAAGGCCTTTCTGAGACCCATGAAGGATGTAAATACTTCTTTTCCCTTCTTTGTATGTCTTCCATCAATAATCGTTAGAAGTACAGTGAAATCTCGTAGCCCTTCGTTCCTTTTGAAACAATTTTTCTACTCTCCAAGTGCTTCTTACAACGTTTCATATAGCCTTCTATTCGGAACTCTAAGCAGACCTTTTTGCTGCGGTGATATTAGGCTCATGGTCCTCCACTCTACACACTTGTTAGATTGGTCCTCTTTCAGATTGGTACTATTTAGATAGAAGAAAGTCCTCTGGCCATACCCTATCTCGTACATGTAATTGCGAAGACAGGGCAACTCCTTTTCGCCTACTTCTCTGAAAATCACAAAGATTTCTGGTGGAATATCGTCTTCATCACGCTTTGTTGTTCCTCACTTTCTCCAATGCCTGAGTTACTTTTGACGCTAGAACAAAGTCTCCCCATTCCTCTTCATTTACTGCTTCTTCCTTTTCAGTCTGCAGCGTGTCTTGATCAGCTTCATAGAGACTTCCAACACACTCTTTCCTGAACTTCGCGTGGGTCGCGCAATAGAGGTTCGGTCTTTCCTTTATATCCCCACATTAGGTTTTTTTTCCTTTCCTGAAACACTGTCTCCTTGGCTACTCTGTACATACTTTCGTACATGCTCTCTTTCTCCAATGTCTCAATTTCTGAGAAAGTTACTCTCGTCTGTTTCTCCCTGGCGTGATGTGATACTCTTCTCAGCTCGTTGTTCAAACTCCTGTATTGTCTTTTTCCTTCTTCGGCTTGTACAGTTTTTAATTTTCTCCTTTCCGCCGTCTTAAAGATCATGTCGTCAGTGGTCGATCGTCCAAACCCATGATACAGTATGTCCATTGTTTGCCAGGCGCCTTTCAAAGGATTTGCATAGTTGTCCGGGCACACATCGCTTATGAGGGGGGGGGGGGGCTAAAGAACCGTGAATTTTATTCCCGCTGACAGTAAGGAGAGTAATTCGCAGATTCCCGCACTATCTGCTTCCATTATACTCCAATTATCTCCAGTTGACAGACTATTATCCGTCAAGAGTTTTTAGTGATCCTCGGGAGTCCACCATGAGTTTATTCACCAAGGTGGCGTTAACCAACATTCCTATCATAAGGATATTAGAAAGGGAACGATCAACATTTTAGCGCCCAAAACCGTGGTCCCCCGAGAACGACAGCGCTTCAAACCACACAAGATGAATGCTATACAGGTTTTAGTTGAAAGAAAAATAACAACTTTTTTGCTCTCACTCCACTCACTGAATCTTTTTCCTGTTCCCTACTACAATGGTCCAAAAAGCGAAAAAGCATCAGGAGATAGAAGCAATAAAAACATTGAAACTTCCTGGCAGATTAAAACTGTGTGCCCGACCGAGACTCGAACTCGGGACCTTTGCCTTTCGCGGGCAAGCGCTCTACCATCGTACCGGACGTGAGTCGTGCTTCGGTAGCTCAGATGGTAGAGCGCTTGCCCGCGAAAGGCAAAGGTCCCGAGTTCGAGTCTCGGTCGGGCACACAGTTTTAATCTGCCAGGAAGTTTCATATCAGCGCACACTCCGCTGCAGAGTGAAAATCTCATTCTGGAAACATCCCCCAGGCTGTGGCTAAGCCATGTCTCCGCAGTATCCTTTCTTTCAGGAGTGCTAGTTCTGCAAGGTTCGCAGGAGAGCTTCTGTAAAGTTTGGAAGGTGGGAGACGAGGTGCTGGCAGAAGTAAAGCTGTGAGTACCGGACGTGAGTCGTGCTTCGGTAGCTCAGATGGTAGAGCGCTTGCCCGCGAAAGGCAAAGGTCCCGAGTTCGAGTCTCGGTCGGGCACACAGTTTTAATCTGCCAGGAAGTTTCATATCAGCGCACACTCCGCTGCAGAGTGAAAATCTCATTCTGGAAACATCCCCCAGGCTGTGGCTAAGCCATGTCTCCGCAGTATCCTTTCTTTCAGGAGTGCTAGTTCTGCAAGGTTCGCAGGAGAGCTTCTGTAAAGTTTGGAAGGTGGGAGACGAGGTGCTGGCAGAAGTAAAGCTGTGAGTACCGGACGTGAGTCGTGCTTCGGTAGCTCAGATGGTAGAGCGCTTGCCCGCGAAAGGCAAAGGTCCCGAGTTCGAGTCTCGGTCGGGCACACAGTTTTAATCTGCCAGGAAGTTTCATATCAGCGCACACTCCGCTGCAGAGTGAAAATCTCATTCTGGAATAAAAACATTGGCACACGCCCAAATTCGAACGACGCGAAGGAACTTGCCCCCCTTCTTGCAGCGGAGTACCGTAGGTCTCTAGAAGAGCGTAGCGTTCCAAAAGATTGGAAGAGGGCACAGGCCATTCCTGTTTTCAAGCAGGGACGTCAAACACATGTGCAGAACTATAGACCTATATCTCTAACGTCGATCTGTTGGGAACACGTATTACGTTCGAGTATAATGACTTTTCTGGAGACTAGAAATCTACTCTGTAGGAATCAGCATGGGTTTCGAAAAAGGCGATCGTGTGAAACCCAGCTCGTGCTATTCGTCCACGAGACTCAGAGGGCCATAGACACGGGTTCCCAGGTAGATGCCGTGTTTCTTGACTTCCGCAAGGCGTTCGGTACAGTTCCCCAAAGTCGTTTAATGAACAAAGTAAGAGCATATGGACTATCAGACCAATTGTGTGATTTGATTGAAGAGTTCCTAGATAACAGAACGCAGCATGTCATTCTCAAAGGAGAGAAGTCTTCCGAAGTAAGAGTGATTTCAGGTGTGCCGCAGGGGAGTGTCGTAGGACCGTTGCTGTTCACAATATATGTAAATGACCTTGTGGATAACATCGGAAGGTCACTGAGGCTTTTTGGGGATGATGCTGTGGTGTATCGAGAGGTTGTGACAATGGAAAATTGTACTGAAATGCAGGAGGATCTGAAGCGAATTGACGCGTGGTGCAGGGAATGGCAATTGAATCTCAATGCAGACAAGTGTAATGTGCCGCGAATACATAGAAAGAAAGATCCTCTATCATTTAGCTACAATATAGCAGGTCAGCAACTGGAAGCAGTTAATTCCATAAATTATCTGGGTGTAGGAATTAGGAGTGATTTAAAGTGGAATGACCATATAAAATTAATCGTCGGTGAAGCAGATGCCAGACTGAGATTCATTGGAAGAATCCTAAGAAAATGTAATCCGAAAACAAAGGAAGTAGATTACAGTACACTTGTTCGCCCACTGCTTGAATACTGCTCAGCAGTGTGGGATCCGTACCACATAGGGTTGATAGAAGAGAGAGAGAAGATCCAACGGAGAGCAGCGCGCTTCGTTACAGGATCATTTAGTAATCGCGAAAGCGTTACGGAGATGATAGATGAACTCCAGTGGAAGACTTTGCAGGAGAGACGCTCAGTGGCTCGGTACGGGCTTTTGTTGAAGTTTCGAGAACATACCTTCACCGAGGAGTCAAACAGTATATTGCTCCCTCCTACGTATATCTCGCGAAGAGACCATGAGGATAAAATCTGAGAGATTAGAGCCCACGCACAGGCATACCGACAATCTTTCTTTCCACGAACAATACGAGACTGGAATAGAAGGGAGAAACGATAGAGGTACTCAAGGTACCCTCCGCCACACACCGTCAGGTGGCTTGCGGAGTATGGATGTAGATGTAGATGTAGACTTTAAAGCTGTTTCCCTCATTGATTGAAATGTTTATAAAAATCATCAGGTATAGTGGATTCTGTTTTGGAGACAATATAATTCTGTAAATATTCAGTCAATTACAAAATTTGTAACCAAATAATTCTAATTACTATTATGTCTGCTTTGATAAAGATCACAAGCATACGACAGACAATCAGTTGAAATTAGCAGTAATTTAGAACAGCTGAGACAGATAGTTGCCATATGGAAATAATCTCACCAATAGAGATAAAGTTATTGTGGACCAGAGAGATCTTCAGGCCTTGATAACTAGTCTCAAAGCAACAAGTAGACGGAAATCAGTCAGAGCTGAACTCACACTTGTTTCGTAAGCAGTTTCCTCGCTGTTTCCAAGGGTTATGTAGGACTATCGAGCCACACCGGCTCCGCATGGGTGGCGCTAAATATCTACGGCCAGAAGACCTGTTTGATGCAGCTGTAATAAACTGTGTACGTAAACCTTCCTCAGGTATCCGTATACTTATTAGTAAAAACCATATCAAAATCTCTACAGTCGTTCCTGAGATTAGCTTTTACAAACAAACAGAGAAACATGGGGGAGGGGGACGGCCTTTATTTTATAATATGTCTAAAAGAGACGTATAGATTACGGTCAAGTTTCGCTCTTTCCTGGAGTCGCAGCGGCTGCTTACTTTACTGCTTTTCCCACGAGACACCGCCTCCTCTGTGTCTGACCAGGTTGTAACAGCCGTCATTGCCATAAGATGCCACTCCCAGCGCCAATTAAATATGGAACAGATATCAATACACGTATTACGCACTCATCATTACTCTAATTACACATTACATATACAGTAGAAACCTTCCTCAGAAATCAGGCTATCTGTTACTGAAAATTGACAGTAGTCCGTCATTTTAGCCTTAACATACAGATAGAAAACCGCAGCACGGTACTATGCTTTACAATATTTATTGATTAATTGCCTCAAAATTATGTATTGGAAACAGTAAAAGTATCAGTCCTCTTCCTTCAGCGCTCAGACCGAGGACTGGTTGGCAGCAGTCTGGTGCACAGTAGATCTTAATTTTGCACATCCTTCTACTTTCCGCTTCATTTTTGTGTATGAATTAGAGCCGACACATTTTTAATGTGATTTATGTACTTGATTCGTCGTCCTCCTCTTTCCATGGACATATTTCTCTAACACTGATTTTATTCCCTCGTGTCTGTATATGTGGCCAATAATCTGAGCTGCTTCCCTTCGTTTTTGCTTTCATTTGCAGTAGTGTCCGCTCAACTCCTCTCCTCTCATACTATTTTAAGCACCCATCATTTGTCATGTCATTAGTGCGTTCGGTTTTCAGGAAGCTCCTCTAACACTACATCTCGAAAGATGTGAATCTTTTCCTTTCCTCAGTTCACAGAGTTCAGGTATTATGCTGTTGAGGTGTTGTTGTTGTTGTTGTCTTCAGTCCTGAGACTGGTTTGATGCAGCTCTCCATGCTACTCTATCCTGTGCAAGCTTCTTCATCTCCCAGTACCTACTGCAACCTACATCCTTCTGAATCTGCTTAGTGTATTCATCTCTTGGTCTCCCCCTACGATTTTTACCCTCCACGCTGCCCTCCAATACTAAATTGGTGATCCCTTGATGTCTCAGTACATGTCCTACCAACCGATCCCTTCTTCTGGTCAAGTTGTGCCACAAACTTCTCGTCTCCCCAATCCTATTCAATACTTCCTCATTAGTTATGTGATCTACCCATCTAATCTGTTGAGGTATGCCAACCATAAAATGCCACACTCCGAACGCATTCTTTGCGAAACCACCTGATCTATGGGCTGTTCGTTTTTGAGGTTAATATCTTATTTTTACGGAAGGAACTTTTTTCTTCGGCAGTTCTACTTCTTACTTCTACTTTACTTCTACCATATCCAGTGATATTGCTTGCCAAACAAGCGAAAGATTAAAGCCATTGCAACGCTTCGTCACGTGGGTGTACTCACGCTTTGGCTTGTCATTGCCTTTGCCACAAACCACCATCTTTGTTTTAAACTGATTTGTCGTAATTTTATACTCTGCCCCCATGACTTCATCCATTTTATTTAACGTGATTTCAAAGACTTCTTCACTTTCAGTTAAAGCAGCTATGCCGTCAGTACTGTTAAGCGTATTTATTCTTTCGCCATGTACTACCACACACGCCTCTAACTGTTTTCTGACTTTTTCAAGTGCCTTCTATACGATTAGATCTTAAAAAATTAGTGACAGTGCACATACTAGCCGCACTCGTTTTCATATCAGTGCGTCTTGCCGTGTTCAGGGCTCAAGCGATCTCGTTTTTGCAAAGGTTCCATTTCAGCCGACGGACGCTGCAGTCCTACTTCCCCCACCATCTCAAACATTTGTTAGGCATTTACATTATCTAACAGTTTCTGCTCATCTAAAAGTATATGTTCGTTATTAAATTCCTTAGCGTCCATTTTCCTATAGCTAACTCTGAAGCTAATATTCCTACTATGATGGCGACATGTATGATCGCCGAAATATTGGGCCCGTTGGACACTATAGACCGGCAGCACACCCGTGGATATTTTGATTCCTACTATGGTTCCTCATTTCTTTATTTTCGGAAGCCAAATCGATTTTTTGAGAGTGCTCATTCAACATTTTGTAGCATTCTGTTGAGGATGATATTGATTGAAGGATGAGGAATAGTTAACAGAAATATTTGGGTGAAGTTGCAGCAGATTGGGCGCTTGGAGTGGAGTAAGTATACATATCGGTTAAGGTTGCGCAACGACTGTATCTCAGTTTTAATAATCCAGCAGTTTGCAATTCCGCTAAGCAAGAAATAGCTTATATGGTTGACTCCTGTAGCCGTAGTTTAGCAGTTGTTGCTCTGCTAACTGTAGTCTTGCGTTATTTTTACCGAAAGTTTTGTGTAGCGAAAATACATTATGCCTCAAGCAATAAAGAGCTTACGAGGTGTAACTCTCTGCCGAGTTTGTCTTCCTTTTTGTGTGTTAACACAATGATATTCCTACAAGGCGTGCCCGTGTGTTAATAAAATTTTTCAGTTACGTACCAAGGGACACGTTAGTGATCTGCAGGAGGAATAAAAATGCTCAGCATGTAGCCCTACACACGCGTTATTATTAGACCCATATCTTTCTACGTTAATACGAAGCTATACATGTTTATGAACGTTGCAAAAGGATGTTATATGCCAATTTTAGACATCAAAAAGACAATTTTCACTATTTTAGCGGCGAAAAAAGATATCAAGAACGAGAGGCATGTATATTCAAAAGTGAAAGCTGCAGAAGATCGCTTAAAAATGAGAAGTCTAAACGATAAATATCAGGGGAGCTTGGAAGTAAAGTTGGCTCCAGAAATCGTCTTAAAGAGGTACGTTGTCATTTACAGCCTTGTTTTACCTACATATTTACGTTGAGAACTGTTTCCTGTGTAAAATCAGGCTTAAAGTTAAAATTCCTACTAAATATATTTGCAAGGATTTGGAGTAATTAAACTAAGAGGATTCGGAAAAATATTTAACGATGACCAGGAACTGCAGCTCGATGGACAATGAACATCTTTCTACAGATGTTATTGTAGTAAGACATTCAAAATTTCAGTTGATTAATTTATAATTGTTCTGGGAGGTAAAATACAAAAAATAGAAACACTAAGGTGACTATATAAGAGAGGGCTTATTATATAATGTAGGGACGTTACATTAGCCATATGATCTGTAAGTAGTAGGCTGTATAGGTTTTTTTATTGGTAACGCCACGTAGAGCTCTGTATGAAAATCAGGGGCTGTGCTGTGTGAAGTCTGTGGCTGGTTTGCATTGTTGTTGGCTATTGTAGTGTTGGGCAGTTGGCTGTTAACAGCGCGTAGCGTTGCGCAGTTGGAGGTGAGCCGCCGGCAGTGGTGAATGTGGGGAGACAGATGGCGGAGTTTTGAGAGCGGATGATCTGGACGTGTGTCCATCAGAGAGAGTAAATTTGTAAGACTGGATGTCATGAACTGATATATATTATGACTTTTGAACATTGTTAAGGTAAATACATTGTTTGTTCTTTATCAAAATCTTTCATTTGCTAACTATGCCTATCAGTAGTTAGTGCCTTCAGCAGTTAGAATCTTTTATTTAGCTGGCAGTATTGCCGCTCACTGTATTGCAGTAGTTTGAGTAACGAAGATTTTTGTGAGGTAAGCGATTGATGAAAGGTGTAGGTTATTGTTAGTCAAGGCCATTCTTTTGTAGGGATTATTAAAAGTCAGATTGCATTGCGCTAAAAATATTGTGTGTCAGTTTAAGCACAGTCATTTATAATTTTTCTAATGCGATGTTTCATATGGCGACCCTGTATTTTGTCTGTACTTTGTGAACTGTTCATACATTTTTCGGAACCATTGTGATATTATGAGAGCTTTGAATGACGTATTTGGTATGGGATCACGATTTGTACAGTACGTTTGAGGTAGATGACACTACAGAAATGAGCAGAGAATTCTTTTTAGGTTTTGAAATTATTGCAGAAAGCTACGAAGATTTTGAGATTTGACTGAGGTGTTATGATGTTATTATTACGACGACGGTGTGTATTATGCTGTTGAGGTATGTTTATGATCAATAAGCTGATGTTATTTGAGGAATTTGATTATGCTACATATTTATTATGATGAAATATTGAAGAATTGTTGTCAAACATTTATATGTGTAATAAGGTAAGGAGTAATGAGTAGTGGTTAGGGACTCTGATTTGTGAAAAAGGATGTTGGAAACCAAGAATCATACTTTAAGAGTTATGAAATGTGTGTAAATGCGTGAACGTATCACAATACCTACGAATATTTTTTGGACACTATTATATTTATAGGATTTTGTTTCTACAGATTTCCAACGCAAATTCTCGACCTGTGAAATTTTTATATGAGACTGTCACTGTAGTGCAAACTGGTGTCGTAAATATTTCGGTAAGAAAGCTAAGTAACCTTGACGTAATGCGCTGTAGGCGCCAAACTATGCGACAGTCTCCTGGGAAAATAAAAGCCGTGCCTTTCAGAGGCACAACAAAAAAAAGGAGAGGCCATTAACCTCGCTATTAACATTCCTTTCTAGAAAGCATCGCAAATACGACACGCTCATTACTTGGAAAGATACTTACATCTGCAAACCTGATTATGACAAGTGTCTTTCTACGAGAGTTGAGAGAATTTCTACTAACTCATGAAATGCCACATGACTATTCAATGATATTTTTATGCTTTACTTTGTACATAGTTGCTTATTTCATTTGATATCTGGTTTCCAGCTGTATTGCAGCATTGGTTTTATAAAATAAAATTAAATGCATTTGCTAATGTGAACACTTTCTGTCAACAGATCTATTAAATAATAATTTTATGATCCACATTCTTCAAAAAAGGAGCACTTGGAAAGGTAAGAACAATAAGAAGGGACTAATAACAGTAACTGCATACATAATTTTCTTTTCAAGTACTTGGTAATATTTTTTGTAGAATGCGTTGTGGTGCACCACTTTAATTACATAGACATTAATATGTAAATAGACATTTCCCTTATCTGCATTGTTGTCTTTAGTGTACTATTGTTTTTTTTTTGCTTGTGGGTTTGTCATGTTTAGATATAAGTTATTGCATTTGCTGCTGCTGTTTGCCAGACATAATGTTACTGAATTTCACTTTGTATGTCTATGTTAAGCCAGTTTTACTACTGATTTATTTTTCTTGTTTGCTGCACAGTGCCTTATATTTGTTGCAAAATTGCAATTGCTTTGATAATTTAGATATACTGCTGCTTGCTTTGCCAATTTGCATTTTTTTGTCATTGCTGTTTGTGTTAATTGTTTTGTGCTGCTGCATTGCATCATCCCTTAGTTTATGCATCTGAGCTCAGTAGATTTAAGTTAGCTTAAGATGGGGTAGGCCTTATAAGAGAAAGAGTTGTGATGAATTAGAAGAAATGCATTGAGAAGCTATAAGAAAATGGCTTGGCCAAAAAAAGTATTTTGAAATAGGATATGAACAAAAAAGTAGTGTTTAGGGACAACAGGTTTAGGTAGGATTTTCTTGGAAGTAAATGATGAGGTAAGATAATGGAAAATAAATAACGAGGTAAGAAATATGTGAACATGTAAATACAGAGATCATGCTTAGATAGGATTTTTATGTGGGACCAAATGTTGAAATAAGAGGAAAGATCTATGGAATGAAGTTTTGGGTTGGACTGCAGTACCAGTTGTTACACTGAAAACGAACCCTCTCCTTTCCTTTTG
Organism: Schistocerca cancellata; assembly: GCF_023864275.1. Classification (NCBI taxonomy): domain Eukaryota; kingdom Metazoa; phylum Arthropoda; class Insecta; order Orthoptera; family Acrididae; genus Schistocerca; species Schistocerca cancellata. Next base: position 6,926,824 of record NC_064628.1, on the reverse strand, counting down.
TATTATTCTGCTAGGTGTTTGTGTACCCTTGTGTATTTGTGTCTTTCCTGTCTTTATGTGTTTAGCTAATAAGATTTATGTTGTAGAATTTTTATAGTTCTATGCTACATTCACTATGATGAGTATGATGAGGAATACTGTTATCCTCAAATATAATTTGCATTAATAATATGTTATTTACTTTGTAAAGATATTTTGACATTATTAATTCTGTTCTGTTTCAATGCTCATGTGTGAAATTAATGTTTCGAAAACTGTTCTCATTTTTTATATATTTACTTATGTCATAATTCCTGTAACACTGATGTATATGTTTATTTCTATTCTTTTATAAAGCCTGTGTTACTACAAATGTTACCTGTACTGTTATGTTCTTTAATGATGTATTTTGTACCTTTGTAATTGTATCCTTATGTTGTAAATTTATAATTGTATGGATACCAGTTCTTCAAATTAAGTTTCATTTCACTGCACACGTTTCTGTTGGTCATAATATATGCACAGTATGTGATAAGTTGCGACTGTTAGTGCTTTCATGTGTGTTAATAATTAAGTAAGGGACTGGTTAACAGCATTGCTGGTTCTAAGGACGTTTAAAAAAAAATATTTTGTGAGTGCACAAGTGGTGGTTTATAGACTTGCTATATCGTACAAGACTCTTCGATGGTGATTGTGCACCTGCACAGTCGCAACAGATGGCTGCTGGCCGTCTCTACAAGGACTGCAGTGGGTCTGCACCTCTGGTGGCCCACCACTACCGTAATCTCTACCAGGACTACAGTGGGTCTGCTCTGTGACGACCTACCGACCAATATTCTTCAACACTTTGACTGACTCTGCGGTGGGTTTGCTCTGTTGTTGCCCATTACCTGTCTGCATGTCAAGAGTCAGCACTGTCTTTCCGTTGGAAGGACAACAATACTTCTTCAATACTGCATGGAAATCAACTACTTCCGTGTGCATTTTCTTTTACTGCTCAGACTTTGAGAAAAACACTGCAATTTTATTGTGATGAACGATCAGGACTGTCTTTATGGACTGTGAGAAAATTTTAGCTTTTGACCAACATTGTATCAATAAGTGTGTGCATTTGCTATCTTTGTTATTGTAATTATGAAAAAATTTTTCAAATCTGTATTGGCCAAGCCCAAGAAAATTTGTAAAATTTTTTGTGGGGAGAATGGGGGCTATGTAAGTAGGCTGTATAGGTTTTTTTTATTGGTAACGTCATGTAGCGCTCTGTATGAAAATCAGTGGCTGTGCTGTGTGGAGTCTGTGGCTGGTTCGCATTGTTGTTGGCTATTGTAGTGTTGGGCAGTTGACTGTTAACAGCGCATAGCGTTGCTCAATTGGAGGTGAGCCGCCAGCAGTGGTGGATGTGGGGAGAGAGATGGCGGAGTTTTGAGAGCGGATGATCTGGACGTATGTCCATCAGAGAGAGTAAATTTGTAAGACTGGATGTCATGAACTGATATATATTATGACTTTTGAACATTGTTAAGGTAAATACATTGTTTGTTCTTTATCAAAATCTTTCATTTGCTAACTATGCCTATCAGTAGTTAGTGCCTTCAGTAGTTAGAATCTTTTATTTAGCTGGCAGTATTGGCACTCGCTGTATTGCAGTAGTTTGAGTAACGAAGATTTTTGTGAGGTAAGCGATTCACGAAAGGTATAGGTTGTTGTTAGTCAAAGCCATTCTTTTGTAGGGATTATTAAAAGTCAGATTGCGTTGCGCTAAAAATATTGTGTGTCAGTTTAAGCACAGTCATTTGTAAGTTTTCTAAGGAGACGTTTCAGATCCTACAGGAAACTACTCTCGCACATATGATGGAATTAGACAAGTGCCAAACTAGTTCCTTGTTCAGTATTCTTTCAACACTTGTGGAGAGACATAAATTTGAACCTCGTTACATATTTACATGCGTGAGTAGGAGATTACAACTGTTCCTAACAAAACTCCGGAAACGAATGCAATATGTAGCAAGAATCACATAGGCAAAATTACATCTGGAGATAGTGGTCAATTGATAACTTGGAATATATGGAACTTGATGGCCGGTGGGCGAGGGAGGGGAGGGAGGGGGGGAGAATTAGGTCCAACAAGGAATAATATTTCCTTGGAAAAGTACGAAAGAGACTTTGGAGAATGGTGCCCCTCATAGAACACCAATCGCATGTCCTCACACTGGATACATCAACTCTGCGTCTTACATGGTTACATTTTGATCAACATAGCCATCCATGTCAAATCCCTTAATCGGGCAGGTAGATTAGAAAATGTAAAAAGGGAAATGAACAGGTTAAAGTTAGATATAGTGGGAATTAGTGAAGTTCGGTGGCAGGAGGAACAAGACTTGTGGTCAGGTGAATACAGGGTTATAAATACAAAATCAAAAAGGGTAATACAGGAGTTGGTTTAATAATGAATAAAAACATAGGAACGTGGATAAGCTACTATTAACAGCATATTGAACGCATTATTGTATCAAGATAGACACAAAGCCCACGCCTACCTTAGCAGTACAAGCTTATATGCCAACTAGCTCCGAAGATGATGAAGGAATTGATGAAATGTATGATACGATGACTGAAATTATTCAGATAGTGAATGGAGACGGAAATTTAATAGTCCTGGGGGACTGGAAATTAATAGTAGTACAAGGAAGAGAAGGAAAAGTAATAGCTGATTATGGACTGGGGGTAAGGAATGAAAGAGGAAGCCGCCTGGTAGAATTTTGCCCAGAACATAACCTAATCATAGCTAACACTTGGTTTAAGAATCATGAAAGAAGGCTGTATATGTGGAAGACGCCTGGAAACATTGGAAGGTTTCAGGTAGATTATGTAATGGTTTGGTAGAGATTAAGGAACCAGGTTTTAAATTGGAAGACACTTCCAGGGGCAGAGGTGGACTCCGACCACACTTTATTGGTTATGAACTGTAGATTAAAACTGAAGAAACTGCAAAAAACTAGTAATTTAAGGAGATGGGACCTCAATGAGGTAAAAGAACCAGAGGTTGTAGAGAGTTTCAGAGAGAGCATTAGGGAACAGTCACCAAGAACAGGGGAAAGAAATGCAGCCGTCTCAAAAATGAGAATCGATGGAAAGTGAAAAATGGCTAAGCAGGGATGTCTAGAGGACAAATGCAAGGATGTTGAGGCATATATCAGTAGGAGTTAGATAGATACAGCCTACACGAAAATTAAAGAGATCTTTGGAGAAAAGAGAACCACTTGTATGCATATCAAGAGCTCAGATGGAAAATTAGTTCTAAGCAAAGAAGGGAAAGCAGAAAGGTGGAAGGAGTATATGGAGGGTCTACACAAGGGCGATGTTCTTGAGAACAATATTATGGAAACGGAAGAGGATGTAGATGAACATGAAATGGGAGATGCAATACTGAGTGAAGAGTTTGACAAAGTACTGAAAGACCTAAGTTGAAACAAGGCACCAGGAGTAGATAACATTCCATTAGAACTACAGATAGCCTCGGGAGAGCCAGCCATGACGAAAGTCTAGCATCTGGTGAGCAAGATGCATGAGACAGGCGACATACCTTCAGACTATATAATAATTCCAATTTCAAAGAAACCAGGTGTTGAAAGGAGTGGAAATTACCGAACTATCAGTTTAATAAGTCACGGATGCAATACTAACACGAATTCTTTACAGACGAGTTGAAAACTGGTGGAAGCCGACCTCGGGGAAGATCAAACGCCAGATTCATCTTTTGCGAGCACTGCGTAAGCGAAAAGCATAATCACATAATAGATGTAGAAGTCTTGCCCTTAGGGGGAAAGGATGGGTAGCTGACTCTGTTAAAAACACTAGAAATTAAGATCCAGATATTGTACACCCACATTTGTTATTGAATGAGAAAACTCAATTGAGTTATCCACCCCTAGGACGAAAACCATGCAGCCTTTATCCATGAGTAGATAATGACAAAAAATTCCATTCCTGTGCATAGTTGTACTCCGACGTATGTTTAGTGATACTTATTGTAAATGCTGTCCTACTTTATTTTGTGAATCGATAGGTAACTGTGTCCACATTGTCAAAAGAGGTAATTTTATAATTTGTCAAGAGTCGATAGAATAAGAGGGTGATATATTTATCATTGCTTGATTCTCAGATTTGGGTTCAACTGTATACTAGAAAATGGGCTTACAATCCGAAACCTAGGTCGCGCAGTAATAATGAAGTCTGTGTAATAAGTCTGCAAAAGTGTTTCGTTTCGTTAATACAGTTTACAAATAAGTTTCACCTCATGTCGCAAGCAAATTGGCGATTTAAAACGAATTTCAGTTTAAGTCAGTTTCATACATTGTATTTGTAAACCGAGTGTTAGCGAAGTCTATATACTGCACTAATGAACCTGTCATGGTATGCGATAGGTTTTTATAAGATTCATTTTTCTTGTGCGTGAGTGAAATGTGATTCCGCTATAGCGCTCCTAGATTTAACTGTTTGTTACAACTACGTGTCTAGGTGACAATCGTGTTCTTATTATACTTGAATGGGGTATATGATGGTAAGAGTAGAATAGTATAACAATATACTTGAAATGTTAGTTATTTATGCTTTCCCGAATCTCTAAATAACGAATTAGGCATTCTTTCACGAATCTTCCTTGTTCGGCCTGCGAGAGGCTCCGTAAACCAGTGCTGACACGACACGCTACCATTGCACAGCAACCTGCTGTACCTCTTCAACTTCCTCCTGCAGTCCGACTGACTCAATATTTGCAAACACTTGATCAGTAGCGAAGAGTAATACGCGCGAGAACTGGAATCCTCTATACACTCTGTTTTCATACACTTCCTGTTGTTACCACACGAAACTACAATAGACTGACCATAACTGTGGATTCTTTGACTGCTATGGGAGATGGTTCATTGGAATTGCAAAATATTAGTCCACTTTATTACATGAATGAATAAAAAATTTACTTAACTTGATACAATCCTCTACCACAGGAGTTCTTGATGATTTACAGTTGTCATTCACAATGGAAGTATCACTTCATGTATACAACTAAAACTCTTGTCTTGAAATACAGTGTTCAGCCTTTACACAAGTAAATTCCTATCTGGACTTTAATAACTCTTCAGTTCTACTCAATGACATTGACGGCTTCACCTGACGTCATGAACTGGGCAGAGCACTTCCATGTTTGGCTCTATATTGGCTTCCGTGCGAGAGTGCAGACAGAAAGGCACCGTCTTCAGGATCACCTCCCATCCATTGATGTGGATTGCAGCCTCGCTAGCGTCTCTGGTATCGATGTGTGTTGCCGACTTCCACGATGTGTGGACGACACCAAAGTTCCTAAGAATCTTCTAACAAAAGTAGATAAAAGTGCAAAAAATTGAGTGTCTTCATGGTATCACTTTCCCCGTATATTCAAGTGATGTGACTCTGTCTAGCACTAATAATACATTAAAAACTTCATTAATTGCTTCCCTTACGTGTGCTGTCTGTATCTACATAACATGCCATCTGAAGATTTTTTTAAAACTCTTTAGTTGTTATAAATAAATGTCGTATGACTAGGGTCTCCCGTCGGGTAGACCGTTCGCCGCGTGCATGTCTTTCGATTTGATTGATTAGGAAGTTGTATTTCAATAATGGTAACAATTACAATCGTTATATATAAAATTGTCGTGTCACAGTGTTAGTTGCCATACTCCTCCAAAACGGCTCGATCGATTCTGAAGAAATTTTACATGTATATTCGGTAGGTCTGAGAATCAGTCATAATCTATTTTTCATACCTCTAAGTGATAGGGTGGTCCACCCCAAAAGCTTTATCTCATTTTTTGAACAGAATTTTTTTTTATAATGTTGCATTACAAAATACACACAACCTTAAATTTTCACCCTTCTACCATCAACCCCCATTTTTTAATAGAGATTTTAGTAACTTAATAATTCTCAACCCTGGTCGATAAGTGATCAATTATCACTTGATCAGTAATCCTCGCCAGGTGTCTATTGCTGATAGTCTTTCACTATTCGATAGATAGGTAACTGAAGGAAACGTACCAAAAGCAACGACTCGAATATCCCTCTTTGAATCGACGTAACTAGACCGAGAAGTTTTAACTAGGTAGCACGCGTCATTCGCCAAACCGACATTTAGGCCTAGCGCGCTGGCATCGATTTTTACCGTACGGAAATATATCGTACGATCTAATTCTTTTTGTTCTACAAAGGAGGCATTATTCATAATGCTGGCGAACACGTTCCGACACGAAATTGCCGCCATGTTTGTATGCTCACGGGCGAGCCGTGTATCGGCTTGTTAGATCCGCGCGATCTACCGTAGAAACGCTAGAACTAATAGTGGCCGATACTGACGGACCTCCCCCTAAGCCTTGTCTCTCGCTCCCTACACAGTTTTCGGCCATTATTATTGTTTGTGTCACGAGCTTCTGCCAACAACGGCTCTTATGTTACACGTATACATTGTGTTACACGTATACCTTATTCGTATAGACTAGAGATAATTTATATGGCAAAACAATGTTTGCCAGGTCAGCTATAACATATAAAGATTTTCGGAGGTGGAACGAAGTTTGCTGGGTAGAGCTAGTAATAATATAAACATACTTAATCGATACTAAAAACTATGCGTCAGGAACAATATTAATTGAAAAAATATACTAATAAGTATTGGATTAAAATTTCAGAAATGAAAAACCTAAAAATAAGAATTAATACTAGGCAGGAAAACTTAGCAGTAAGACATATATTATAATTTTTTTAAATAATTGGGCTTAGGGCAGAGAGTAATAGAGTTAATATCTTCATCCTACAAGGTTTGAAGTGCATTTATACATACAGAGTCTGGTGGCTATAATCGCAGATGTCTTTATACGTGGTGTAGTGAGTATAATCGCAGGTATTTTGATTTGTGGTACTTCAACATGTACACACATCGAAGTGTTGGTTGTTCTTTCTCTGTGTTGAACACTCTTCCATAAAAACATCACAAATTTTACGGCGTGAGGTGTTCTACACGGTCCTAACTGCACCACTAAATGGGCTAAAGCTGTCAATATAGACTAACAGTTTTGCGTCTATGAGTACACACTTCATTACCAGACCTGCTGCGCAGGGAAAAATAATCATTAATGGCTTACTCCCACCAAATGTACTTGGAGTTACTAACTAACGTAAAACTAGTACTCCTAATAGCTATAATTTTAGTCTGTAAATGGAGTAAATACTGATGTAATTTTGTTCAGTACACCGTCCTCAGTCACGAATAGAAATGGTCTGCGCTCATACCTGTTACACCTGGTATATCGCAACAAATTCTCTGCAATGGCGTCATATCACTGTACCATTCGAACTCTGCTACAAACTTCACTATTTACTGTGTATTAGAAAAAAGTCTAGGAAAATCATCGACGCTAGTTTGTGACACTGTATTAAGGTCATGCGTTCTGCGTGTCCCTGCGAGGCGCGCAGCCAGGGTGGAACGGGTACTGCGCCAGCATGGGGCTGATGCAGCGCTGGCTGGTGTGACACTGTGCTCAGATTCGCAGATTCTACAACACTAGATGCAAATTCTAAATAACAAAGGTCTACGACTAAAAAACTGCAATGGATATTTTTAACATTTTCTTATAGATTTTGACCTCCCAAAAACAGGAAAAATATTCAAAAAATTCTATCACGTAAGTTTTTATGTATATTGCAGTATTCATGTTCATTGGTAATAAACCTATGTGGTTTTTTAAATTTAATAATTAGTATAAATTATATCAATTATAATTGATGAAATAAACTTAAATTTTTTTAAAAAATTACAATGTTAACTATTCTTTGTTACCACTAGCAAATGCAAACAATCTTATTCTACAGTCTTATCGTTTTGCGACCAGTCAAATGACGATTTGTATCTCGCATGAAATGAAGAAAAACACTCAGTAGACATATTGCTGTTCAAGTGAACAGTGCTGCTGTTTCTGTCTAGTCACAGCTACAAGAGGTTTTGCTATTTCTCCAAACAGTTTTTGTTATATCTGTGGTGAATACACTATTAAAACTCAACAGAGAAATATAAGTGATTTTCTGAGGCAACTTTATTTTGCTTACTTTAACTTAAACCTTGGTGATCAAGATAAACCATGGGCCCCACATAATGTGTGTAGAAGATGTGAAGAAGATCTTCGTTTGTGGTTTAAGGTTAAGAAAAATGAATTTCGATTTTTAAATTCCTATGATATGGCGTCAGCAGAAAAACCATACCACTGATTGCTACTTCTGTTCAGTTGACGTGAAGGGATTCAATTCAAAAAAGAAAAGAACCATAAGTTATCCTAACCTTGACTCAGCTATAAATCCAGTGTCCCATTTCTCTGAAATACATGTCCCATAGCAACCTTACAGTTTGGATGAATACCCGAATGACTTGGAGGACGAAGTTACATTACCTCCTCAGGGTGAAAAAAGCTCAGATTTTTCTTCAGACGAAGATGAAAGGCCTCAACTACTGTCTCAAAGCGAGCTCAATGATCCAGTAAGAGATTCAGCTCTTTCAAAAGATGCAGCCGAACTGTTAGGTTCCAGATTAAAAAATAAAAACCTTTTATCATCTCAGACCTCATTTTCATGGTACAGACACCGAGAAAAAGAACTTACCCAGTTTTTCTCAAAAGAAGGAAATTTAGTGATGTGGAAGGACTCATGCATTGCTTTGATGTGCAGTATGACTCATCTGAATGGCGCCTATTCATTGATTCATCCAAAACTAGTCTTAAAGTAGTATAAAATTGTTAAGGCTTTCGTGGCCACTTGTTAACAAACTGATTATTGGCTTCTGTCTCGGGTTCTTCGGCCGACGTTCATCTAATGATTTTTCTGACGTTTCGCCAGCACGAGTGGCTGGCATTGTCAAAGCTTCACCCTCCATTGCCGGTGGTGAACTGGAGCCGAGCTCGCTGCCGCAGACTATATGTACCTGGCGCGCCAACGTCCGAGGGCTTCTCCGCGGTAATTTCCGGTGCGGTTCTCCTCTTGCTACCTGCGACGGTCGTTCGCTGCAGTACGGGAAGCCAGGATCCGTTTACGTTAAGGCTTTCCTCTTTCTTGTTCAAACTGTTCGCGTGTTTTTTTTTTTTTTTTGTATTTCTACAGCTTCTCTGAACAAGCGTGTGATAGTGCTTCTCTACAGCCAGAACTTCCGTGTCGGCGAATTTTATTACGTGGTCGGTCTGATTCAGTGCGTGCTCTGCCACGGCCGACTTTTCCACCTGCCCCAACCTGCAATGTCGCTCTTTGATCATGGTGTTAATGGATCGTCCAGTCATTCCGACAAACATTTCTGCATGTGCATGGTATACGTGGTCGGGCTCATTCAGTGCGCGCTCTGCCACGGCTGATTTCTCCACCTGCCCCAACCTGCAATGTCGCTTATGCTCTTTGATCCTGGTGTTAATAGATCGTCCAGTCATTCCGACAAACTTTTCCGCATGTGCATGGTATACGGTATATTCCCGACATTGCAAGTAGGTCTCTTTATCTCCTTCGCCGATCTAAGACACTCTTTGATCTTCCTTGTCGGTTTGAAAATCGTCTTTACGCCATGTTTGCGCAATATACGGCCGATTCTGTCCGTCACTCTGCGAATGTATGGCAGAAAGGCCGTACCCGACATTTCTTTTTCTGGTTCCTTACTTCGCCGAGTTTTTGGCTCTGTTACACTTCTAATGTAATTTGTGGAGTACCCATTGCTCCTCATGACAGTTTCCAGGTGTTGCATTTCTCGTTTGAGGTGTTGCGGCTCACATATTCGTCCTGCTCTCGTTACGAGCGTGCTAATCATGCCTCTTTTCTGGCTCAGGTGGTGGTTTGACAGTTTATGTAGGTATCGGTCCCTGTGTGTCGGTTTTCGATACACGCTGTGTCCCAGGTTTTCGCCGTCCCTTGTGTCCAGCACATCTAGAGTCCGCCCCAGTAGCTGAGTGGTCAGCGTGACGGATTGCCGTCCTCCGGGCCCGGGTTCGATTCCCGGCTGGGTCGGAGATTTTCTCCGCTCAGGGACTGGGTGTTGTGTTGTGTTCATCATCATTTCATCCCCATCCGGCGTGCAGGTCGCCCAATGTGGCGCCGAATGTAATAAGATCTGCGCCAAGGCGGCCGGACCTGCCCCGCGAGGGGCCTCCCGGCCAATGACGCCAAACGCTCATCATCATCATCAGCACATCTAGAAATGGCAGTTTCTTGTCCTTTTCTACTTCCATGGTAAATGTTATGTTGGCACGGAGGCTGTTCAAGTGTCTTAGGAAGTCACCGAGCTGTTCTTCACCATGGCTCCACACCACGAAAGTATCATCGACGTACCTGTACCACACCTTAGGTTTGCAAGTCGCCGAGTCCAGTGCCTGTGCTTCGAATGTCACACACAGTGGTCAACCTCACTGAACAACTGACCGAAGAGGAAGTGTCTGTTCTTCAAAAAGGTGGGAATTTCGCTATCATCCCGAGAACTATACCTTTGGAGGACATCATTGCCAACACCGAAGCAGCCATTCGGTCCCTTCCTTGTGAAAGGGCAGAGGAAATACGCACTGCAACAGCCAGGATACTGCGCCGAGCAAAACCACCAGCTTGCAACCTGAAGAAAGAAGAGATACAAGCCATTAAGAATCTCAACGCCGACAATATATTGGTACTGCCTGCCGATAAGGGGAATGCGACCGTCGTAATGAAGACCGAAGATTATGAGCAAAAGATCCGAGACCTATTAGATCCGACGACGTACCGAAAACTAAGCGCAGATCCGACGCAGCGTATCACACGGAATACGAATCGATTAATCAAGGCGTCTTCTCTGCCGGCGGACATACAGAGAAACCTGCGCAACACAGAAGCCCTACCGCCTCGGCTGTATGGATTACCCAAGATCCATAAGAACAACGTTCCACTGAGACTGATCGTTAGCGCTCCTGGCTCACCGACATATAAACTGGCCAAACACTTGGCCTCTCTGCTCCAGCCGCACGTGGAGAAGACCGACACATACATTAAGGACTCAGGACATTTCATTGAGAAGCTGAAGAAACTGAAACTTGCACCAAATGACATCCTGGTCAGCTTTGATGTAGTTTCGTTATTTACGAAAGTGCCACTCAGTGACGCTCTGGAGCACATCGGTTCCATTTTCCCGCTAGACATCAGAAAGCTCTTCCATGCATGTCTCACCACGAGCTATTTCACGTGGAATGGCGATTTCTACGAACAGCTGGAAGGCGTCGCCATGGGTAGTCCTCTCAGTCCAGTGGTGGCCAACTTCTTCACGGAACAATTCGAAGCACAGGCAATGGACTCGGCGATTTGCAAACCTAAGGTGTGGTACAGGTACGTCGATGATACTTTCGTGGTGTGGAGCCATGGTGAAGAACAGCTCGGCGAATTCCTGAGACACTTGAACAGCCTCCATGCCAACATAACATTTACCATGGGAGTAGAAAAGGACAAGAAACTGCCATTTCTAGATGTGCTGGTCACAAGGGACGGCGAAAACCTGGGACACAGCGTGTATCGAAAACCGACACACACGGACCGATACCTGCACAAACTGTCAAACCACCACCCGAGCGAGAAAAGAGGCATGATTAGTACGCTCGTAACGAGAGCAGGACGAATATGTGAGCCGCAACACCTCAAACGAGAAATGCAACACCTGGAAAGTGTTCTGAGTAGCAATGGGTACTCCACAAATTACATTAGAAGTGTAACAGAGCCAAACACTCGGCGAAGTAAGGAACCAGAAAAAGAAATGTCGGGTACGGCCTTTCTGCCATACATTCGCAGAGTGACGGACAGAATCGGCCGTGTATTGCGCAAACACGGCGTAAAGACGATTTTCAAACCGACAAGGAAGATCAAAAAGTGTCTTAGATCGGCGAAGGAGAAAAGAGACCCACTTGCCATGTCGGGAATATACCGTATACCATACACATGCGGAAAAGTTTGTGCCGGAATAACTGGACGATCCATTAACACCAGGATCAAAGAGCATAAGCGACATTGCAGGTTGGGGCAGGTGGAAAAATCGGCCGTGGCAGAGCACGCACTGAATCAGACCGACCACGTAATAAAATTCGCCGACACGGAAGTTCTGGCTGTAGAGAAGCACTATCACACGCACTTGTTCAGAGAAGCTGTAGAAATACAAAAACACGCGAACAGTTTGAACAAGAAAGAGGAAAGCCTTAAGGTAAACGGATCCTGGCTTTCCGTACTGCAGCGAACGACCGTCGCAGGTAGCAAGAGGACAACCGCACCGGAAATGACCGCGGAGAAGCCCTCGGACGTTGGCGCGCCAGGTACATATAGTCTGCGGCCGCGAGCTCGGCTCCAGTTCACCACCGGCAATGGAGGGTGAAGCTTTGACAATGTCAGCCACTCGTGCTGGCGATACGTCAGAAAAATCATTAGATGAACGTCGGCCGAAGAACCCGAGACAGAAGCCAATAGGCAGTGTGTTAAAGTAGTATTATTTCACAATGGAAATAAATCTGCGTCGCTTCCTATGGGACATTCTGTGCATATGGACGAAAACTATAACGATTTGGCCATTATCCGGGACAAAATCAAATTTCAGGACCATCAATGGATGCTTTTGGGGGACTTCAAAACACTCACGATGCTTGGGTCAGCAGGCAGGTTATTCTAAATACCCATGCTTTTTATAGCTGGGGGATAGTAGAGCCAGAGACTAAAAGTGATTGGCCACTCCGAGAAACTTTAAAACCAGGAGAGAAAAATGTTATCAATACTACTTTGGTACCACCAGAAAAGGTTTTGTTGCCCCCTCTCCATATCAAATTGGGGTTGGTGAAACAATTTGTAAAACCGCTGCAAAAGGATGGGGACTGTTTTAAATATCTATGTACAAAATTCTCGAAACTGTCAGAAGCAAAGTTGAAAGAGGGAGTTTTCACTGGCCCCCACGTAAGAAAAGTTTTAACCGACACCCTCTTTGTGGAAAGTGTGATTAAGAAGAAAAAAGAAGCTTGGGTATCGTTCATGGAAGTACTAAGGATCCTGACTACAAAACCATTGTTCAACGGATGCTAGCAGCATACGAAGCTCAAAGCTGCAAGATGAGGTTGAAGGTCCATTTTTTACGCTCCCAAATAGACAGTTTTCCTGAAAACTCGGGAGCTTACAGTGAAGAACAGGAGGGGGGGGGGAGGGCATTTTACCTGAATGTCCGTGACATCGAGAGACGGTACCAAGGAAGAAAGGATGTCACTATGTTTGCTGATTACTGTTGAATGCTTAAGCGGGAAGCTAAAGATGGAAATCGAAAAAGGACTCGACGAAGTATCAAGGAAAAGAAGAAACGGTTTCATAAAAAACATGAATAAGTGTAATATTGTTACTATATGTCTAAAAATAATGTTTCAGTGATTGTAAAAAAAATATTATGTTTGATAATTTTGGATAAACGAGTGCTTTTACCGTTTATTTGTGTTTGAATTTGCAAAAAAAAAAAAAAAAAAACGCATTCTGAAACATATAATTCAGTAAAACTATCTCATGCAGCTGACTAAAAAAATTTTCTTGCAGACCTGTGTAACATATCCTCAGAATATTTGTCGTGTCTGCGATGGTGAGAGGGGGGGGGGGAGATAGGGATAGACAAGTGGCGTGGGAGGTATTGTTGTCAGCGACATTGTTGCCGTGCACCTTTTCTAATTTCTTCGTTCACTGAGGCTATACAGGTAAACCGGACATGAGTCATGTGCTGTTAAGTAACGTACCGTTGCTCAGCTGGGGTTTACGTCGCCGTGGGCTAGATGTTCGTCGTGAAAGCTTGGGAGAATTTCGTGGACTCATCGGCACGGCAGACAGAACATTAAACTGGTGTCAGTATGACAGTACCGACACGGACTGAGCCAGCGTCCGCTATCCGCATTCCTTTCCAGTACACAGCTCCTGTGTGCGGCAGGTCGGTGACGGGAGAACCTCGTGCGCTGATCTTATCTGCCTGTGAAGGCTGCCGCCGCTGGTGCCGGCGCCGTAGGCCCCCCTGCGACAGCCACTTTGCCGCCTCTGTCACCGATTACACAGAAATTCGGCTAACGTATTTACGACCGGCCGCCGTGTACACGCCCAGGTCCTTCTTACCTGCTCTCATTGTCATTAGCGCGGTAAAGGCCGAGGTCGCAAAGCCGGTGAACGGTGCTAATAAGCCACCCGAGTTTTTAGAAAGGCGTGCCTGCGATAAAATTTAGGGCCGCCTGCAGGCGGAGGTAGCTACCGAGAGGTTACTGGGTCAGCTCACTGCAGCTGAGAGTAGTTAGAGGCAAATCTGTAATGAAGCAAGGCACGTACTGCACAGACCTGGCAGAGCACTAGTCTATGAAGGAGCGTCGTGTCGTACAAGAATGGGTTGCGTCAAGTCAGCTACTGGACTGTGTGACGAGGACTCACTCCTAGTAATTAAAATGGCATACACATACAAACTAAGGCATCGACACCATTACGACGTGTCAGCAAGATGAGGAAAGTAATGTTGAACCTGAACGTGCCGAAATGCATTAGTTTGTGTCTGATCTCCCCTTGGCCGCAGTGGAAAGCAGCGCGAATTCAAAGCTGCCATACAGAAAAGGTCGATTTCAAGGATAAAATGGTGCAAAAAAAAAAAGGGTCAGAGTACTATGGGACTTAGCATCTGAGGTCATCAGTCCCCTAGAACTTCTACTTAAACCTAACTAACCTAAGGACATCACACACATCCTTGCCCGAGGCAGGATTCGAACCTGCGACCGTAGCGGTAGCGCGGTTCCAGACTGATAAAATGGTGCAAATTACAGACTGCCCCATATAGTCCATAGAAGACCAAACTAAGAAGGCAAATTAGAATTGCTAGGAGGCTGTACCAACGCCCCATTACAGGGAAGGAGACAAGGCTAGCTCTTTACTGAGCTATTAAATACCTTTACAAGACACTGCATTCACTTTCAAACAGACACACGGAACAGACAGTCAGACACTATAAATTCCTGGCTGGGCAGGCAGATGTAGGCATTCACCAAAATTTGCTACATCAACTTCTCTTCGGCGATGAGCCATACACACATCAAAACCAATACACGCAAATCGCATCATATTAGACGATCATTAGGACACAGAGTCATTTTTCCATATTCTCAAGAGGACGTTGCAGTGACGCTGGTCAAGTTACAGAAAAAGGAAACATCACGACTCTGGGGCTAAACGAATTTTTTCGGATGGGTGGGTATCTGAATCATAGAACAACGCGAGAGCAGTAATTATTAAAAGACAAGAATTTGGTTGGGACGTTAAACGACAATCTTCTTTCCTTGATTCTTGCGGAGCCCTTTCGGATGTATCCTTTAGGCCTATTTGCCTTAAAAATACCTTGGTTAATGTCGAGAAACTCAATCTTTGTGACCGATTGCAGGCGTACAGGGAGGTTCGTGGACGGCGCAAATCCGGTTTTAGACAGGCTCGATCGATAGATGTCATAAATGAGGTACCTGATACAGTAGACAAACTGTCTCGGAAGCATGCGCAGGCCCTTTGATAAGTCTTTGTTTGCCTGCGTTGTTCCTGCGACTGAGAGGGATACGGATACATGAGCGCATCCAGGGTTGGGTTCTGGGAGGGAGGGAGGCGTTACAATTGTTTATTTTCTCTTCCTTTCCATCCCCTAAATACAATTTCCTGTCTCTTCCCCTTTTTAGTTCAAAGTTTCCTGGATTTAATAATAATAACAATAAACTACATAAAACGCTTAAATATAAAATTCGTTAAGAAGAACCTTCAATATCGACATCAATAATAGAAAATTCAGAATAACGTAATCAGGAAAATCAAAATCATCTTTAAAAAACCTGGCTTAGGAAAATACAAGAGACTGCACCAGAAATAATATTAGAAATTTGTACCAAACTTTTAATTACGTATGGAATGGATATCAAGCACCAAGTATTAGTTTCAAAGATGGGATTAGCAAAATAGGATAAATTAAGAAGAAAACTGTAAAATTTTAGAAAAAGTTTGACAGATTTGAATCTTGAGTAAGATTTTCACCAACGGAGTTAGAAATTCATGAAGCTATCAAAAGATTCGAACAACAAACGAGGTAGCGAAGACTCAATTATAGCGGAGCTGTTGAAGTGGTCACAACCACACATTATAAGAGAACTACACTTCCCTTTTTACAGCATTTGAGACACAGAAGGGATTCCATAAAAAGCGGAGATAAATAAAATGGCAGCTTCTACGGAAGAGTGTAACTTCGATCAGTGGCATTGAAAATATTATAAAAGTTTTCCTCTACAGAGATGCAAAAACTTTAGACAAAAATCTGGAAGAAAGAATATTTTCGAAAAGGAACATACTGCACCGAAAAAATTTTTAACTTAAATTCATTAACTCGCCACAGCTAAAGTAGAATAGTACCATTCATTCATTTCAAGAGTGAATTTGATTTTGTAAACAGAGAACCATTAAATAAAATCATTATGGAGTTAGGTGTTACACCATAGTGAGAAAAAATAATTCACGGAATTTTAACAAAAACATTTAAATTGAAATTGGTGGGATACATATCTCAGCCATTTGAAACAAAAGCTGGTGTTAGAGAAATATCGCAGCTTATCAACTGTTCTTTGGAAGAAATCTTAAAGATATGGAATTTCGAGCTAAAAATTTACAAAACTGAACCAATAATTCTGGCTTCTGCAATACTTCCAGAAAGTCTGACAGAATTGATCACTCAAATAAATCTTATGGAAAATAGAGCAATAGAACTGACAACAGAATTTCAACACAAAGAACAAAATTCGGGTGAAATGTAAAAAGTACCACAGAATACATAGAATCTCAAATAGGTAAGACTAGAGCGAGTTTGTAAATATAATTACATCGGAGAAACCACATAGCAAAATAGACAAGAAAAAATTTGTAATAGAGTTAAGCGTTGATAAAATGGAAAGAGCGTACGCTTCACCTAAAACACCTACAGCAAGAATAAAAACGAAAGCAAAACACTATACCGCAGTGTTAACAGAGTGTTTATATGCATGTGAATGGTTAATGATTGACTACAAGCTCAACAGAACGGACATACTTGAAGGACGTATTATTAGAAATATAATAGATCCAATACAAACTGTAGAGGGTTAGAAAATGAGAAGTAATGGGGTGATTAACCAAAATACAGGGCGTTCAGAAACAGTCTGAATAGCTTGTAAGGGAGTTTCAGGATAGGGCGTGCTGAGAAGTGACTCTTCAGACGAAAATTCAAGACATTGCACCGTTTCCGAGTTAAGTAACATTGAAATTAACCCATTAGGCCGTTGCGTGCGTAAATACAAGCTGCCTCCAGAGAAGGTGTCGTCAAACGTGTTCTTCGTTTGGGTTCCAAAATCGAACAAGAGAGCGATACAAAAATTGGTCATTGGGCTGTAGTAAGGATAAAATCCGAGCTAAAGGCTGTGCAGTCTCGTGCGCTATCATCTACTCTGTGAGAACACCTGACGCTAATTGTATCTGGCGGGCAGCTTGAATTTACGCGAGGAACGGCCTGATTGACTAATGCCAATGTTAATTAACTCGGAAACGGAAGAATGTATCGATTTTTGTCTTAATACTTATTCTTCAGCACACCCTTACCAGCAACACCCTCACAGGCTTTTCGAACTGTTTCTGACCACCTTGTATACAGAAAATATCAGAAGTAATGGCAAAGCATTTACCAAATGAATGTGAACGGGCTAACGATACAAATATTCTGTGTAAAATCGTCAAAGATGGTACGGATAACAGAAATAAGAAAAAAAAAGAGAAATTCGAAAATAAGCGAAGAAACTTTTTTAAGAATAGTACTAAAGTTGGACTTCATTCATCGAAGAAATAGCTAAAAAGGTCGTAAAACAAAGAGGAAGTCCTACACAATTAAATTCACGCACTGCCAGAATCACCCACTGTCATCCACACACACTATATCTCCTTAGATGAAGTAAAGTCGGTGAAAGGTGCTAAAACTTGTAATTTATACGTAATCAATGGAAGAAAAGAGCTAAAATATCTGCACAGGGAAATGCAATTGAGTGAGCCAGCCACCCTTATAGCACGTTAAAAACTTCTCCGTAAAATTTTCTGGGAACAATCCACACAAATCACAAAACCTTACAAGTTGTACCACATTAGTATGACTGCCAATTAAAGTAGAGAGCAAATCTGTCGGCAAATGAGCTGCTGCACGCTGGTATGAGAATAAAACACATTGTACTGAAATCTGGCGCACTCTGATCGGTGCGCCACAAGCACCACATCTTGGAAGGTCCTCACGCCGGAGCAAGGAGACATGCGTCGTAGGGTCGCGTCCTACTTGAGGACGAGTGCCAAGGACTTCATCCCATCTGCGTAGCTGGAAGACAGTACGCCACGGCCGCGTTGTGGACTTTGCTAGATGCAGCTTATTGTCTGTCTCTTCCAGCCACTTTTCTTCCCTCCGACTCTCTTCCTCAACAGCGTGGCGAGTATTGGAAAAATAGGAAACAAAGAAGAAGGAGGGGGAATTGAATTTGTTACGTGATGTAGGTCGGCCAGTACGAAGGCAAATACAGAAAAAATAAAATTTGTATGTATTACTGCTTAGCACGCCCTTTTAACATAATTTGTAAGAAATTGCAGTTCAGAAAAATATGATCTTTTAAAAGCAATGATACGAAAATTAGAGGAGATCTACCGTCATGAACTTATTTAAGAATTATTGTAGCAACAAATTCGCACAAGGACTTCCACTTCAAGGAATTTTTGTACAACAACAAATATGCAGAATATTGCAGAAATGGCATTATTGCTTCAATTATTCGTGACACGTGTTTCGCCTAATACAAGGCTTCTTCATATTGACCAGGCTGGTGTTGGATAGTGGGTTTTGAGTGCCACGATTAGAGCATTGGCAAAAATAAACTGCCCTCGTCATATAGAGTAAAAGAGATCGAAGCAAGTATTTGCTCATGTCATATGTTTTAGAGGGCAACGTAAAATGAATGTGTACAGTAATCCTCATCATTGTTTCAGACCGGAGAATGAAGCGTACTTATCATGTGATGGACTATGTACAGGTCTGATCCTGTCTTGTATCCACTGATCTATGCTATACAGACCTGCAAAGTTATCAGGTGTTACACTTTCAACATGCAAGATGTTCACATACTTGGTTCAAATGGTTCAAATGGCTCTGAGCACTTTGGGACTTAACTACTGCGGTCATCAGTCCCCTAGAATTTAGAACTACTTAAACCTAACTAACCTAAGGACATCACACACATCCATGCCCGAGGCAGGATTCGAACCTGCGACCGTAGCAATCGCGCGGTTCCGGACTGCGCGCCTAGAACCGCTAGACCACCGCGGCCGGCTCACATACTTTGTTCGATCTGTTTTACTATGTATGTCGAGTACCTATTTATTGCCTACACAAACTGTAATATACTTCATGGAAATTTAAGTAAAACAGTTTGAACGGCATACTTTTGCCGGTGTCCCAATCATGGAAACCAAAACGCACTTATCAACACTATACTGGTCAATCTGAAGATACCTTGTATTAACGAAACGCGCGACATGCATAAATAAAGCAACAAAATCAATTCTGCAATCAAGACTGTTGTTTCCACCACATTGACACAATTTTAACAACGTCAAGATTAAAACTAGTGAAAGACCAGTCTCGAGCGTACAGTGATGTCCAGTCTTGGGACCGGATTCAGCACATCTGTTCCAAGCGTCATCATCTTCAGCCGAATGGAGCATTATCTGAAGATGGTCTGCTACTAGAGGCTGAAATCGCTCATATTTTTAATAAAAAGAAGAGTGCCATTGAGACTGTCTTTTTACTGATTTTACTTTGCTGACACATCGGTGTTTCCAATAATGTTATATAAAACTATGAACGTCAAAATTTAATAGCATAAAATCAATATGTACACTAAGCGTTATCATTAATGCACTCAGCACTACGATTGTGAAAACAGGTCTGGGGTCCGGGACTATGAGCGCACGTAAGGGAGGGGGGAAGGTTGAATTTCTTTTAGTCGTTCTGTAAATGGTGTTCTTTTTTTTTCACTTTTGTCCAGTTTTGCGGCACTTCCTGTGGCTTCCTGCCTCTATAGATGCGGGTATGTCATCGCTGACAGCGCCGACCTGTGAGTGGTCCCCAAGCGGTCATGATGCAAGCGCATCCATCTGGGCATGTCCTCAGGCAAGCAAGTTTCTGCAGTTTCTTGTCATTTTTAGACTGCTTTCACGATTATTTTTCGAAAATTAGCTCACTTGCTTGGAAACGGATATTTGTAAAAATAGAAATGCTTTGCGTAAAATGTTTAGGATGATTCCTGCTTCTAAGTCTGCTCTCATCGTAGGGAGTGGACTACAAGCAGATGCGCATCACTAGAGTTCATAAGAGGCTCATGTCTCAGAAATCCGCTCCAAGATCTGAATTTTTTGTCGTTGAAGATATTTATCAGCTACACAAAAAAAAAAAAAATGATCGTATGGCATTGTTGGGCAGGACGGGGGAGTTCGGCCGCCGTATTGCAAATCCTTTTTAGGTCACGCCACGTCGGCGATTTGCGAGTAAATGAGAGAGATGAGGTGTTGTGTGACGAGGGCCTCCCGTCGGGTAGACCCTTCGCCTGGTGCAAGTCTTTCGAATTGACGCCACTTCGGCGACTTGCGCGTCGATGGGGATGAAATGATGATGATTAGGACAACACAACACCCAGTCCCTGAGCGGAGAAAATCTCCGACCCAGCCGGGAATCGAACCCGGGCCCTTTGGATTGACAGTCTGTCGCGCTGACCACTCTGCTACCGGGGGCGGACTGCGAGTAAATGATGATGAAGGACACACAACACCCAGCCCCTTGCCGGGAATCGAAGCCGGGCACCCTGCGTGGTAGGCGGTAACGGTACCGCTACGCTACGGAGGCGGCCAATCCTGCGTAGTCGAGTGTTGTCTCCTTGTGGCGTTAATTCATTGCGAAGCTAGACTGAGTAAAAAGCTTCCTCAATACATTTCAGTCCCAAATAATAAGGGACTTCATTTTAGGCCTGGAATTCCCAACGGTACCGACCGGCCGCCGTGTCATCCTCGTCGTCCTCAGCGCTTAGGCGTCCTCGGAATGGATATGGAGGGGACATGTGGTCAGCACGCTGCTCTGTCAGTCTTCGTGACCGGAGCCGCCACTTCTCAGTCAGGTAGCTCCTCAGTTCGCCTTATGAGGGCTGAGTGCACACCGCTTGCCACCAACAGCAGACCCGGACGGCGACCCATCCAAGTGCTAGCCAAGTCCGCCAGCGCTTAATTTTGGTGATCTGACGGGAGCCGGTGTTACCACTGCGGCAATGCCACTTCACAGATTTCATCTGAACTGTTAGCGATAGTAATTGCTACATATTACGAGGGCAGTTCAATAAGTAATGCAACACATTTTTTTTCTCGGCCAATTTTGGCTGAAAAAACCGGAAATTTCTTGTGGAATATTTTCAAACATTCCCGCTTCGTCTCGTATAGTTTCATTGACTTCCGACAGGTGGCAGCGCTGTACGGGGCTGTTAAAATGGCGTCTGTAACGGATGTGCGTTGCAAACAACGGGTAGTGATCGAGTTTCTTTTGGCGGAAAACCAGGGCATCTCAGATATTCGTAGGCGCTTGCAGAATGTCTACGGTGATCTGGCAGTGGACAAAAGCACGTTGAGTCGTTGGGCAAAGCGTGTGTCATCATCGCCGCAAGGTCAAACGAGACTGTCTGATCTCCCGCGTGCGGGCCGGCCGTGCACAGCTGTGACTCCTGCAATGGCGGAGCGTGCGAACACACTCGTTCGAGATGATCGACGGATCACCATCAAACAACTCAGTGCTCAACTTGACATCTCTGTTGGTAGTGCTGTCACAATTGTTCACCAGTTCGGATATTCGAAGGTTTGTTCCCGCTGGGTCCCTCGTTGTCTAACCGAACACCATAAAGAGCAAAGGAGAACCATCTGTGCGGAATTGCTTGCTCGTCATGTGGCTAAGGGTGACAATTTCTTGTCAAAGATTGTTACAGGCGATGAAATATGCGTTCATCACTTCGAACCTGAAACAAAACGGCAATCAATGGAGTGGCGCCACACCCACTCCCCTACCAAGAAAAAGTTTAAAGCCATTCCCTCAGCCGGTAAAGTCACGGTTACAGTCTTCTGGGACGCTGAAGGGGTTATTCTGTTCGATGTCCTTCCCCATGGTCAAACGATCAACTCTGAAGTGTATTGTGCTACTCTTCAGAAATTGAAGAAACGACTTCAGCGTGTTCGTAGGCACAAAAATCTGAACGAACTTCTCCTTCTTCATGACAACGCAAGACCTCACACAAGTCTTCGCACCCGAGAGGAGCTCACAAAACTTCAGTGGACTGTTCTTCCTCATGCACCCTACAGCCCCGATCTCGCACCGTCGGATTTCCATATGTTTGGCCCAATGAAGGACGCAATCCGTGGGAGGCACTACGCGGATGATGAAGAAGTTATTGATGCAGTACGACGTTGGCTCCGACATCGACCAGTGGAATGGTACCGTGCAGGCATACAGGCCGTCATTTCAAGGTGGCGTAACGCCTTAGCATTGAATGGAGATTACGTTGAAAAATAGTGTTGTGTAGCTAAAAGATGGGGGAATAACCTGGTGTATTTCCATGCTGAATAAAACAACCCCTGTTTCAGAAAAAAAATGTGTTGCATTACTTATTGAACTGCCCTTGTACAAGGAACAGAATATTTATTAAAACCTGACATGAACAGCAGCACATTCTGACATACGATTACGAGTAATGTACTATGGCGTGCTGAAAAGTAAACCCTCCCAATTTTTTATG
Source organism: Schistocerca cancellata (assembly GCF_023864275.1). NCBI lineage: Eukaryota > Metazoa > Arthropoda > Insecta > Orthoptera > Acrididae > Schistocerca > Schistocerca cancellata. The sequence goes on along the minus strand of NC_064628.1, from coordinate 6,903,893 downwards.
TGAAAAACCTTAAAGTTTTCAAATAAAATAAACGTTGTTAACGTTCTGCATCTTTATTCTTCATGCCTACATATTCATTTCTCAACATAGACACACTGACGACAAGCACATTCCTGCCAACGAGAGATCAGTTTTTTGACACCGTCACTGCAGAATGGCTGACTATGTTGACGGAGCTGCAACACCTCTACTTACATTGCTTCGTCAGTATTAGGTTACGGAAACAGATGAAAAGGGACTGTATGGCGGATGGTCGATGACAGTGAGACATGGGCGTCGGATTGTTGCAGATGTCATGGCGGTCGTGTATGGTCTGATATTGTCGTGCGGAAGGAGTGGCTCTTCCGTGTATGGACGAACTCTTAGAATTTGTAAGTAGACTGTTTAGGTTTTTATGTTGGCAACACCACGTAGCGCTCTGTACGAAAATCGCTGACTGTGCTGTGTGCAGTCTGTGGCTGGTTGGACTCATTGTTGGAATATATTTTTTTAATAATGTTCGAAAGTCATCATACACAGGGTGAGTCACCTAACATTACCGCTGGATATATTTCGTAAACCACATCAAATACTGACGAATCGATTCCACAGACCGAACGTGAGGAGAGGGGCTAGTGTAACTGGTTAATACAAATCATAAAAAAATGCACGGAAGTATGTTTTTTAACACAAACCTACGTTTTTTTTTAATGGAACCCCGTTAGTTTTGATAGCACATCTGAACATATAAACAAATACGTAATCAGTGCCGTTTGTTGCATTGTAAAATGTTAATTACATCTGGAGATATTGTAACCTAAAGTTTACGCTTGAGTACCACTCCCCCGCTGTTCGATCGTGTGTATCGGAGAGCACCGAACTACGTAGGGATCCAAAGGGAACGGTGATGGACCTTAGGTACAGAAGGGACTGGAACAGCACATTACGTCCACATGCTAACACCTCTTTACTGGTCTTTTCACTGACGCACATGTACATTACCATGAGGGGTGGGGTACACGTTCGACGGGCGTTTCATAGGACGTGGAGGAGGCATAAATTGGCCAGCCCGTTCTCCTGATCTTACACCTCAAGACTTCTTTCTGTGGGGTACGTTAAAGGAGAATGTGTACCGTGATGTGCCTACAACCCCAGAGGATATGAAACAACGTATTGTGGCAGCCTGCGGCGACATTACACCAGATGCACTGCGGCGTGTACGACATTCATTACGCCAGAGATTGCAACTGTGTGCAGCAAATGATGGCCACCACATTGAACATCTATTGGCCTGACATGTCGGGACATACTCTATTCCACTCCGTAATTGAAAACGGAAACCACGTGTGTACGTGTACCTCACCCCTCATGGTAATGTACATGTGCGTCAGTGAAAAAGACCAATAAAAAGATGTTAGCATGTGGACGTAATGTGCTGTTCCAGTCTCTTCTGTACCTAAGGTCCATCACCGTTCCCTTTGGATCCCTACGTAATTCGGTGCTCTCCGATACACACAATCGAACAGCGGGGGAGTGGTATTCAAGCGTCAACTTTAGCTTACAATATCTCCGGATGTAATTAACATTTTACAATGCAAACAACGGCACTGATTACGTATTTGTTTATATGTTCAGATGTGCTAACAAAACTAACGGGGTTCCATTTAAAAAAACGTAGGTTTGTGTTAAAAAACATACTTCCATGCATTTTTTTATGGTTTGTATTAACCAGTTATACTAGCCCCTCTCCTCACGTTCGGTCTGTGGAATCGATTCGTCAGTATTTGATGTGGTTTACGAAATATATCCATCGGTAACGTTAGGTGACTCACCCTGTGTATCTATCCATTCATGACATCCATCTTTACAAATTTCCTTTTTCTGGCGGACACACGTCCAGGTCGTGCGCTTATAGCAACCTCTCAAAACTCTGGCTTCTCTCGCCCCACATCCACCACTGCTGGCGGCTCACCTCCAACTGCCCAACTCTACGCGCTGTTCACATCCAACTGCCCAACATTACACAAGCGAATATTCCAACAATGAGTCCAACCAGCAACAGACTGCACACAGCACAGCCAGTGATTTTCATACAGAGCGCTACGTGGCGTTACCAACATAAAAACCTAAACAGCCTACTTACAAATTCTAAGCTCGGTTATAGCTCGACGTTTCTCATCCACCGACTTAGATATGTTACACACTGCCGTGTTAGACGCTGCAGTTTGGAAACATCTAGAGGCAGAGATTCAAATAGCGGCAGAGGATTCAGCTAGCGTCAGCGAAGGCGGAAAGTCGACCGAGTAAAATGCATGACATGTAGATACTGGCAACAGATTGGAAAATTTAGGGGTGTTATTATTCAACATGCCCTCGATATCGCACGAGTAAGTAGGAAGCCAGTTATGGCAACGGGGTTTATTACATTCAGAATGCTAAAATATTTCGGCGAAGATAAGCGTCGAAGATGGTGAAAAACGACGAAATCGGATCCTCGGGATAGAGACTTAACGCTTCTGAGAAAACTTGGTGAACAATGAGTGTAATTTTTCTGATCGTTCAGTAGTATGAGAAGGATATTTCAGCTATAGACTGCACGGTCAGAAAAGAGAGCCGGAATGCAAATTTGAACGATACCCTACTGTGTTATCTGAAAAATACATTGAGAAGCTAATTATGGGATTGATTCGTGACAATAAGGTATCACAATAGATTTTCAGTTGTAAAACAGAGATGAACCTTCCGATTCATTGAATGTAGAGTGGGGATTCAGTTGCTCCTACGTTAAGTCATTAGCAGATCTAAATGGCCCATATGAATCAAGAAACAAACACCGAAATGACACTCTAAAACGATGTACTGGGAATTCATTTATGCATCTTCTCGTACGCAGGTAATACGAAGAGGGAGATGTGACTACCTGTCCAGAACGATTTCCTGCTAGAATGGTCTTACTTCGAGCAAGTGTATGAGAAAATAGCCAGTGTGTTAGGTCTATAAAAGGTTGCGCTGCCGACAGCGATACCAGGCGAGGTGGCGCAGTGGTTAATACACTCGCCTCGCATTCGGTAGGACGACAGTTCAAACCCACGCCCGGCAGTCCGGATTTGGGTTGCCCGTGATTTTCCTGAATCGCTCCACGTAAATGCCGGGATGGTACCCTTGAAAGGGTACGACCAATTTCCTTCCCCATCCTTGAATCAATCGGAAATTATGCTCCGGTTCTGATGACCTCGATGTCAACGGGACGTTAAACACTGACCTTCTTTTCTCTTTCTTTTTTTTTTTTTCGAAAGCGATTTCTGCATAAATGACTCGCGGCAGGACATAAAATGAAAGTTTGATTTTAGAGAGAAGTACGGAAAGCTATGGATAAATTGCGTGCTCCTGAGGTACTTTGCTGCCTGAGATTCACGTACAGGTGCGAGAAGCCACGGACAGTGTGAAAAGAACAGGAATTGAAACAGGTGACTTTGATGGTAGAAGAAGAGTAAAATGATGACGGTGATTATGATGATGGTGATGATGATGATGGTGATGATGACACGATACACATCATGTGTTACACGTTTTGAATTCCTTTTACTGTGCACTGTAAAAATTGAAACGTACACAGGGAGCAACCTTACGGAAGTCGTTCCCACATTGTTCGTTTATTTGTAGAGTCTGAAAGCGTAGTTAAAACGCTAACTACCGAACGATATGACAAACACTGATGTTACGTGCAGCTTTCACACAGAAGCTCGGCACTACAACAGTTACACACTTGTGCGTATCACTTTCCAGGCAGCTTTTCCTCTCCTGCTACGGCTGTTGTTTCGAATACTAGGTGTAACAGGTGTTCGAAACCAAGTTTTTCAATAACTTGAAAGCACATTTTATCCTCTAGCAGCTGGAGAATTGTCAAAATGTAGGGAAAGTAGCTTTTAGCGTCCTGTCTGCGTCTTTGTTATAAGGGATGTAAAGAGGTGGTGCGTTGAGATGGGGGTGGGGAATAGGAAGGAATCACCAGCAATGCATCATGTCAAAAGAAACTCTCTCAGCAGTATATCGCCAAGACAACTACACGAGTGCCCATTGTGTGATTTTCGTAAGGATACCAGGGAGCGCGTTGTTGCGTGTAAGAGTCGCTTTCGTCACCACGACCCGCTCGGCAAACGACTTCTAAGGCGCCGCAATGAATTCTGCTGCCAATTAACCAATAGCTTAAAACCGTTTCGGATTTATACCCCGCCGGGCTGCGTATACTTTTCCGTAACTTTATTGCTGCTCGAAAGTCCTTTTTCATAATTAATGACCTGACGTTTCCGTGGCCAATAGCCGTAGAATTTCTGAAGCGCCCAGAACACGCCTGGCCGCAACGTATGTTAATGTTCGCATATTGCTCTTCCACGGGACCTCATAAATTAGAACCAGCGGCGAACGGGTTCCCAATTCAAAGTAGGCCCACTCATTAAATAATCGCGAGGAATCTCTTACGCAGAACGCGTTGTCCGGTGCTGGGGTTGGAACGTGAAGAAGTGAAGCTACCGAGAATTCGCTTAATTGAGCTCTTTTGCGGCCTCAGAATGTACACTTAAACGGAGTATCACGTTATTTTCTGTTCATAACAAATGATTATCAACGTTGTTTCTATTAAAACAGTGCTCCTAAGTTCCCATGTTGTTGACATGTGGCACAGGTTGCAGTTCGAGAATACCCTACAGCATCTGGTTACAAATATTCGGAAGTTGTTGTTGTGGTCTTCAGTCCTGAGACTGGTTTCATGCAGCTCTCCATGCTACTCTATCCTGTGCAAGCTTCTTCATCTCCCAGTACCTACTACAGCCTACATCCTTCTTAATCTGCTTAGTGCATTCATCTCTTGGTCCCCCTCTACGATTTTTACCCTCCACGCTGCCCTCCAGTACTAAATTGGTGATCCCTTGATGCCACAGTACATGTCCTACCAACCGATCCCTTCTTCTAGCCAAGTTGTGCCACAAACTCGTCTTCTCCCCAATTCTATTCAATACCTCCTCATAGTTATGTGATCTACCGATCTGATCTTCAGCATTCTTCTGTAGGAGCACACTACCAAAGCTTCTATTCTCTTCTTGTCCAACCAATTATCGTCCACGTTTCACTTCCATACATGGCTACACTCCATACAAATACTTTCAGAAACGACTTCCTAACACTTAAATCAATACTCGATGTCAACAAATTTCTCTTCTTCAAAAACGCTTTCCTTGCCATTGTCAGTCTACATTTTATATCCTCTCTACTTCGACCATCATCAGTTATTTTGCTCCTCAAATAGCAAAACTCCTTTACTACTTTAAGTGTCTCATTTCCTAATCTAGTTCCCTCAGCATCACCCGACTTAATTCGACTACATTCCATTATCCTTGTTTTGCTTTTGTTGATGTTCATCTTATACCTTCCTTTCAAGACACCATCCATTCCGTTCAACTGCTCTTCCAAGTCCTCTGCTGTCTCTGACAGAATTACAATGTCATCGGTGAACCTCAAAGTTTCTATTTCTTCTCCATGGATTTTAATACCTACTCCGAACTTTTCCTTTGTTTCCTGTACTGACTGCTCAATATACAGATTGAAAAACATCGGGGAGAGGCTACAACCCTGTCTCACTCCCTTCCCAACCACTGCTTTCCTTTCATGTCCCTCGACTCTTATAACTGCCATCTGGTTTCTGTACAAATTGTAAATTGCCTTTCGCTCCCTGTATTTTACCCCTGCCACCTTCAGAATTTGAAAGAGAGTATTGCAGTCAACATTGTCAAAAGCTTTCTGTAAATATACAAATGCTAGAAACGCAGGTTTGCCTTTTCTTAATCTAGCTTCTAAGATAAGTCATAGGGTCAGTATTGCCTCACGTGTTCCAACATTTCTACGGAATCCAAACTGATCTTCCCCGAGGTCGGCTTCTACCAGTTTTTCCATTCGTCTGTAAAGAATTCACGTTAGCATTTTGCAGCTGTGACTTATTAAACTGATAGTTCGGTAATTTTCACATCTATGAACTCCTGCATTCTTTGGGATTGGAATTATTATATTCTTCTTGAAGTCTGAGGGAATTTCTCATACATCTTGCTCACGAGATGGTAGAGGTTTGTCAGGACTGGCTCTCCCGAGGCTGTCAGTAGTTCTAATGGAATGTTGTCTACTCCTGGGGCCTTCGGATACAACTATGTAATGCGGAATTGAACACTACATGTTACGAGGGACGGATCTGCCTGTATAAAACGAGACGCGGAATATTGTATTGTCAACAGAGAAGCACTAAAAGCAGAATGTATCGGTTAGGAGAGCTAAGCGACTTAGAATGCAGACTAGTTATTGGACGTCATCTGAGCGACGTATCCACCAGGGACGTTCCAACCCTTCTAAGGCTGCCCAGTTCGACTGTTGTTGACGTGGCTGTGAAGTGGGAATGCGAAGGAACAACCGAAGCTAAATCAAGTCCAGTCAGACGACCTCTATTGATGTAGAGCCATCGTCGAGCATTGAGCAGAGTGGGTGTAAAAGATAGAATGAAATCAGCAGAAGGAATCGGTCGTGAGTTGCAGAGTGAAACCAGCGGTTCGGCTAGCACAGTGACTGTGAAGCGAAACCAGTGGTTCGCTTCATTGCCTAAACTTTCTCTTGAGACGTATTTATTCAATACTCCAACTACTGAACTTAGAAAGGGGACAATACAGGTGTTTTATTTGATAAATTCCACATTTTGTCACACTTCCTAGTCCTTTCTGTTTTCCTTGTGTGTATGTGTGCATGGGAATGGTTGAAATGGGCTGTAGAAAGGTGTACAGTGGTCCAAAAATAATAGGAAGCAGCAGTAGACTTTTCACAGAAGAAACTAGCAAGGTTCAGAGCAGAGATGGCTGTAAAGACCCGGAAAAGATCAGATCGGTGGAGCGTAGAGGACACAGGCTGGTCCATAAGCAAATGAGTGCAAAGGATTTGAAACAAGGTACGTTGAGGGTGGCTGGGACGTGCGGAAGAGCGGACGCGGACCTCCCGGTGATCCTCGGTGAATACGATAAGAAGCAGCAGAGTTGGTAGATATTGGTGTAAAATATTTGGGAATATGGCGGGATAGGCGCAGGGGTATTCTACGTTGCTTAATATTTTTCTTATTTTAGGGAATTTTCTTGCGTGATCTACTGTCTAGCACATTTTCGGCGCGCCTTGTTCACGTGGTATCATCAGTGAATCCTGTAAACTACACTAATAGCCATTAAAATTGCTACGCCACGAAGATGAGGTGCTACAGACGCGAAATTTAACCGACAGGAAGAAGATGCTGTGATATGCAAATGATTAGCTTTTCTGAGCATTCACACAAGGTTGGCGCCGGTGGCGACACCTACAACGTGCTGACATGAGGAAAGTTTCCAACCGATTTCTCATACACAAGCAGCAGTTGACCGGCGTTGCCTGGTGGAACGTTGTTGTGATGCCTCGTGTAAGGAGGAGAAATGCGTACCATCACGTTTCCGACTTTGATAAAGGTCGGATTGTAGCCTATCGCGATTGCGGTTTATCGTATCGCGACATTGCTGCTCGCGTTGGTCGAGATCCAATGACTGTTAGCAGAATATGGAATCTGTGGGTTCAGGAGGGTAATACGGAACGCCGTGCTGGATCCCAACGGCCTCGTATCACTAGCAGTCTAGATGACAGGCATCTTACCCGCATGGCTGTCACGGATCGGGCAGCCACGTCTCGATCCCTGAGTCAACAGATGGGGAGGTTTGCAAGACAACAACCATCTGCACGAACAGTTCGACGACGTTTGCAGCAACATGGACTATCAGCTCGGAGACCACGGATGCGATTACCCTTGACGCTGCATCACAGACAGGAGCGCCTGCGACGGGTTACTCGACGACGAACCTGGGTGCACGAATGGCAAAAAGTCATTTTTTCGGATGAATCCAGTTTCTGTTTACAGCATCATGATGATCTCATCCGTGTTTGGCGACATCGCGGTGAACGCACATTGGAAGCGTGTATTCGTCATCGCCATACTGGCGTAACACCCGACGTGATGGTATGGGGTGCCACTGGTTACACGTCTCGGTCACCTCTTGTTCGCATTGACGGCACTTTGAACAGTGGACGTTACATTTCAGATGTGTTACGACCCGTGGCTCTACCCTTCATTAGATCCCTGCGAAACCCTACATTTCAGCAGGATAATAAACGACCGCATGTTACAGGTCCTCTACGGGCCTTTCTGGATACAGAAAATGTTCGACTGCTGCCCTGGCCAGTACATTCTCCAGATCTCTCACTAATTTAAAACGTCTGATCAATGGTGGTCGAGCAACTGGCTCGTCACAATACGCCAGTTACCACTCTTGATGAACTGTGGTATTGTGTTGAATCTGCATGGGCTGCTATATCTGTACACGCCATCCAAGCTCTGTTTGAGTCAATGCCCAGGCGTATCAAGGCCGTTATCACGGCCAGAGGTGGTTTTTCTGGATACTGATTTCTCAGGATCTATGCACCCAAATTGCGTGAAAATGTAATCACATGTCAGTTCTAGTATAATATATTTGTCCAATGAATACCCGTTTATCATCTGCATTTCTTCATGGTGTAGCACTTTAAATGGCCAGTAGAGTATTTGTGATAAAAGGAGTGAAGAGAGAGGGTCAATATCATAATTAATAGGCTTCTGTAATAATTGTCATGTAGTTATTTGCTTGTTTCAAATGTTTTCTGTCTTCAATGTTGCGTACGCGCCACGTGGTTGTTAGGAGAAGATGAGCCCGGTGGTTACTGTAATAAAATTAAAGAAAAGGTTCGGCATCTCTGTAAATAACCTTGCTAATTTCTTGGGTTGCGCTTGGCGTGCCAGATAGTGCGGGAGCGTGCGTAAATTTGTCAGTGTACAATAGCATGAAAATGCAATTGTACACTGTGTGCAATTGTGCTGTGGTAATGAGAGTAATTTTATATGCACTGTCCCACAATAGTGTGACAAATGTGAACTAGAGTACGAGACCATTCAGGTATTTTAATCAATATCATGAAGGTAGTTGTAAACGAAAAGAATGCATTTTGAATTAATAAATGTCAGTTATATAACATTTTAAACTGGTTTTGCCCCTTTGTTTCATCTTTCGATAGTGAAAAGTAAAATTCTGGTCTCAGATACAAATAGCACGCGGTTACAGCCTTCAAGATACACGCGTTTGTTTTGTATGCATGGATAGCGTTATCTATTGCGCATTAATTAACTTCAGGCCTAATTATTAAAAAAAAGGCACCAGAACGCTGCCGGTCACTGACCATAGTGGCACCGAAACAGAAGGTGACAGAGAGGAGGCCAAAATACCTCATTCGGTCTTCCGCAATTGTTTCACCGAGGAAGATCGTAATACGGTTCCACCTTTCAATCATAGTATGAATGTCGAAATGGAAGACATTAAGCTAACTGGTCGCGGAACAGAAAATGAAATGAAACTGCTCAACACTGAAAAGGCAACTGGACCAGATGAGATACCTGATAGGTTTTACAGAGAATATGCGAAGGAACTTGGTACAGTACTTTAAGACAGGTCACTGGAGCAACAAAGGATACCTAGTGGTTGGAAAGAAAGCTAAGATCATTCCTATTTCCAACCAAGACCGACAGAGATATGCACCTGATTGTAGGTGTATATCGGTAACGTCAATTTGTTGTAGGATTATGAAACGTGTTTTGTGCTCTAGTACTATCATGTTTTTGAAGAACGATAATCTCCTCTATAAAAATCACCATGGATTCCGCAAAGAGGATCTCGTGAAACTGAGCTCTCTCTGGTCTTCCATGAGATCTGCAGCGGCATGGCATCTGGTACAGTTCCGCACTGTCATTTAGTGAAAAATAAATACGGGCTTACAGACTGTCGGACTAGATTTTTGACTCAATATAAGTTTTTGTGGCCAACTAAACTCAACGCGTCGTTCTTAACGGAACAAAATCGCCAGGTAATTTCAGGAATAGCCACAGTGAATGTTATCGGGCCGCTACTATTTACAATTTATATTATTGATGTATTGGATGACGCTAGAGGCTATTCAACAGCGAAGTTTCACAAGTCGCACTAATACCCAAGAAAGGAAACGGGAGTAATTCGCAGCATCATGGACCTACATCACTAAGGTCAATTTGCAGTAGGATGTTGGAACATACACAGTGCTGGAACATAATGAATCGCGTCGAAGAAAACAATTTATTGACAAATTGCCAACATAGATTCTTCTGGATCACAACTAGTTCTTTATTCCCAAGAAGTAATGAGCGTTGTCGACGTAGGACGTCAAATGAATTCCATATTTCTAGATTTCCGAAAGGCTTTTGATACCCAACTTCACAAGCGGATTGTAACGAAACCAAGTGTCTATGGACTATCGTCTCAGATGTGCTACTGAATTTCTTGATTTCCTGTCAGAAAAGCCACAGTTCGTAGCAAGTGAAAGAAAGTCATCAAGTAAAACAGATGTGACATCTGACGCTCCTCAACGAAGTGTTGTAGGTACTGTGTTCTTCCTGACCTACGTAACCGTTTTAGGAAACAATCTGAGTAGCATTCGTAAATTGTTTGCAGATGACGCTGTTACTGTTTTATAAAGTCATCAGATTATCTAAACGAATTCCAAATTAATTTGGACGAGATGTCTGTACAGCGAAAACGTGGCAACTGACTATAAATCGTGATAAGTGTAAAGTCATATATACGATTACTAAAAAGAATGCACTGAAGTTCACTTACACGAAAAAACACACAAATGTAAAGGGTGTAAACTCAACTAAATTCTTAGGGATTACAATTAGGAACAATTTAAATTGGAACTACCTCATAGGTAGTGTTATGGGGAAAGCAAACCAAGGACTGCGATTTATTGGCAAAACACTTAGAAAATGTAACAGGTATACTAAAGAGACTGCCTACACCACGCCTGTCCGCCCTCTTCTAGAGTACTGATGTTCGCTTTGGGATCCGCATTAGATAGGACTGACGAAGCACATCGAAAAAGTTCAAAGAAGGGCAGCTCGTTTTGTATTATCCTGAAATGTGGGAGAGAGTGCCACGGATATGATATACGAATTGGGTTGGCAGTCATTAAAACAAAGACATTTCTCGCCGCGGCAGGACCTTCTCATGTAATTTAAACCATCAAATTTTCCTCAGAGTGTGAAAATATTCTGTTGGTCCCCAGCTTCATAAGGAGAAATGATCATCATAATAAGAGAGATCAGAGATCGAATGGGAAGATTTAAGTGTTCATTTTTCCCGCGCTTGTCGAGAGTGGGATGGTAGAGAAGTAGCTTAAAGGTGCTTCGAGGAACCGTTCGCCAGGCACTTAATTGTGAATTGCGGAGTTAATCATGTACATGTAAATGTAGGAGAGTTGTAACCCAAGAAGACTGTTCTCAAAAGACCTGATGAGAACCGAAGATAGGCGCGGAAACTGGCAGTTGACGCTGAATTGAAATACATGTAACGTATTGCGAATAAACAGGCAAGAAAATTCACTACTGTTCGATCTCGCTGTAGGCGACAAATCTCTGACAACAGTAAGCACCGTAAAATAATTAAGAGTAACTTTCCAGGACGTCCAAAGTCAAATGATCATACACCAAGACCAAAAGAAACTGGTACACCCGCCTAATATCGTGTAGGACCCCAGCGAGCACGCAGAAGTGTCGTAGCACGACGTGGCGTGGACTCGACTAATGTCTGAAGTAGTGCTGGAGGGAACTGACACTTTGAATCCTGCAGGGCTGTCCATAAATACTTAAGAGTACGACGTGGACAGCACGTTGGAAGATACCCCAGATATGGTCAATAATGTTCATGTTTGCGGAGTCTGGTGTCCAGTGGAAGTGTTTAAAATCAGAAGAATGTTCCAGGAGCCACTCTGCAGCATTTCTGGACGTGTGGAGTGTCGCGTTGTCCTGCTGGAATTGCCCCAGTTCATCGGAATGCACAATGTACATGAATGGATGCAAGTAATCAGACAGGATGCGTATGTACGTGTCACCTGTCAGAGTGGTGTCTGGACGTATCAGGAGTCCCATATCATTCCAACCGCACACCTTCCACTCCCTTACGGAGCCTCCACCAGCTCGAACAGTCCGCGGGCCGGGGTGGCCGAGTGGTTCTAGGCGCTACAGCCTGGAACCGCGCGACCGCTACGGTCGCAAATTCGAATCCTGCCTCGGGCATGGATGTGTGTGATGTCCTTAGGTTAGTTAGGCTTAAGTAGTTCTAAGTTCTAGGGGACTGATGACCTCAGAAGTTGAGTTCCATAGTCCTCAGAGCCATTTTTGTAGAACAGTCCCCTGCTGACATGCAGGGTCCATGGATTCATGAGGTTGTCTCCATACCGGTACACGTCCATCCGCTCGATACAATTTGAAACGAGACTCGTCCAACCAGGCAACATGTTTCCAGTCATCAACATTCCGTGTTGGTACTGACGGGCCAAGGCGAGGCGCAAAGCTTTGTGCCGTGCAGTCATCAAGAGTACACGAGCGGGTGTTCGGTGCTGAAAGCCCATAATGATGATGTTTTGCTGAATGGGTCGCACACTGACACTTTTTGATGGCCCAGCGTTGAAATCTTGCAGCAATTTGCGGAAGGGCTGCAGTTCTGTCACTTTGAACGATTCTGTTCGGTCGTCGTTGGTCCCGTTCTAGCACGATCTTCTTTCCGGCCGCAGCGATGTCGGAGATTTGATGTTTTACGGGATTCCTGATATTCACGGTACACTCGTGAAATGTTCTTACGGGGAAATTCCCACTTCATCGCTGCCTCGGAGATGCTGTATCCCATCGCTCGTGAATTGATTATAACACCACGTTCAAACACACTTATTGATACCCTGCCATTGTAGCAGCAGTAACCGATCTGAAAACTGCGGCAGACACTTGTTGTCTTATTTAAGCGTTGCCGACCGCAGCCCCGTATTCTGCCTGTTTACATATCTCTGTATTTAAATACGCATGCCTACACCATTTTCTTTCGCGCTTTGGTGTATAAAACAAATAGCAGCAAAAGCTGATGCTAGATCCAGATTCACCTCAGCAAATTGCAATTCACCATCGAAACCACTGGCTTACAAAACACTTTTTTCCACCGATTCCCAAGTACTGTTCATCTGTCTGTGACACTTCGAGTAGAAAATACAAAGAAGATACATCGAGGAGCGGCGCGTTTCGTCACGGGGTGATTTACTCGGCGCGGGAGCGTTACGGAGATGCGCAACAAGCTCCGGTGGAAGATGCTAGGCATGTGCACCGCGGAGTGGTGTACCATGGAATTTTCGAGAGCTTCCGTTCCAAGACGAGTAGCGCAACGTATTACTTCCTTTCCCATACGGCTCACAAAATAATCAAGAAGAGAAAGTGAGAGATAATAGATCTCATACGGAGCCTTCTCAGCAACAATTTTTCGCACACGACATTCGTGACTGGAACTGGACTGTGGCAAAAGTATCCTCCACCGCACATGTGTTCGGAGTATAGTTGTAGAGGTTAAAATGCACCCTCCTATTTTACCAGAGCTTTTATAAATTTCAGTTCGTAGTCTACAGCTAAAAGAGCCAAACACTGGTCCCCACAGATATTTCACGTCACAGTTTTTCTGTGCATTTGATAAATTATTTGATTTTTCTGCAGGACTTTTTTCTTACGTTCATCCTCAGAAAATGAATCACAGCATCTGTTGCTTGATTTTCTCTGCGTCTATTAGTGGACCATACTACGAGATGTGAATAAACCGTTGAAATACGTATGCAATCTGCTTTTCTAAATTTTACTTGGAAATAGTCGTGAACATTCTTTTTTAGGGTCATTCTGACAGTATATGCTTTCCGTAAAATTACGCTAGAGCATGTTCACGATATGTGCTAGAGGGGAAAAAGGGGGTTTCGTAATAATTTCCTGGAAGCACGGTGTGTACATATTATTTTGCCATCAGGCATGTGAGTCTCAGATATATGCGAATCCTTGCTGTATTCTCATGTTTCTAACGCTGGCTCTTGACACCAGGCAGCATGCTACTGGAAGCAGGGTCATCTGACATTTTCACTTGCAAGGATAATGCAGCGAATTGAGAAGTAATTTTGAGATTTTATAAATGACTCCAGGTATTCTTGCTACTATTTAATATGCACCACGTATTCGGCTTTCTTCGAACTATTACTGAGTTAATGCGTATGTCTGTGTAGTGGGGCAAGATGCGAATTCCATTTGCGAAGATCGTACTTGTTTTTAGCGCTTCCCATCACCGGCTAAGTCCTATGAACCTTAGAATTGCACGAGACAAGTTAAACCGATGTTTCGGACAAGGTTCGAACTCAGCCCCTACTTTCCATAGACACTGCGCTACCAGTAACGCCATAAGAGTACTCTAGTACTAGGATGGCTTCTCTTACAGCGCACTGCTCAAAAAAGGCAGGAGCCTCCGTCCGTAACACAGTTTTAACTTATAATACATAAACAACGTAGCATATCCTCAGCATAGGGTAATTCATTCTGTCTGCGATATATGCTGAGACACGTACTACTTCAACCAAGGCTTCCTCTCCGTTTGAGTGTACAGTGGCACGTCGCTATAAATTATCCTAGCAGAATTCCGCAACGTAGCTTTGCAGGTAGAAACATCATAACTTCTTCATACCGCGTTTGGATGAAAGCAGGTGTTCAATATTCGCTCACGGTTCACTCGCGTATATAGAAATTACTTCTTATCAATAAATACGGCAGTCTTAGAAAAAACTGAAGCACATTTTGTAACTTTCCCTTATCCTTCCAAAAACGTAGATGGTGCAACAGCAAGATGATTAATAATATTTATCATCTGAATTCTGGGGACTCATCTGTCGATTAGCAACAGAACCACCGCAATGTAACTATATTTGCCGTATTTATTAATACTTTTTCGTTTGTCAGTTCCATATCACGCACCACCAGACAACCGAGGAAGAGCATAGCAGCCTTTCTGAGAATATTCACAGGGTACAAGCAACATACACTGAACTTCTAGGTGCGTTTACACCTGTGCAACTTTCCGTGCGCGCAAGGTGCATGCGGCCGTTGTACGAGGAGGCAAAAGGCCACATGAAACATGCACATCCGGGAGTTGACAGTAAGCAAACTGAAACCCAAGAAAAATTTAAAAAAATATTCTCTATATATGACTGGCGGTTCTACCTTCTCTCCCGTTGGCGTACATTGGACCCACACAATCCTTCAATTGACTGAATGACCGCTGTGTAATGTCCTTCTGTTCCATTTGTTAACTGCCAACTCCAGCAAGTGAAAGAGTTACGTTACCTAGGCTGCGATTGGTGCTAGTGACAAGAGATATCAAACGGATTCCATGTTTCTAAATGTCCAGAATGGTTTAGCTATTGTGCCTCAAAAGTGGCTTGTAATCAAATAGCGTGGTTATGGAATATCGTCTCAGTTGTGCGACTCGATTCGTGATTTCCTGCCAGAGAGGTCACAATTCTTAGTCATTGACGGAAAGTCATCGAGTAAAACAGAAGTAATTCCTGCCGTTCCGCAAGGTACTTTTATAGGACCTCTGCTGTTTCTTATCTATATGAACGTTTTAGGAGACAATCTAGGCAGTCGTCATAGGTTTATTGCAGATGATGCTGTCGTTTATAGTCTAGTGAAGTCATCAGAAGACCAAAACAAGGTCCAAAACGCTTTAGGGAAGATATCTGTATGGTGCGAAAACTGGAAATTGACCCTAAATAATGAAAAGTAAGAGGTCATCCAAATGAGAGCTAAAAGGAATCCTTTAAACTTCGGTTACACGATGAATCAGTCATATCTAAAGGCCGTAAAGTCAACTAAATACTTAGGGATTACAGACGAACAACTTTAACTGGAACGACCAGATACATAGCGTTGTGGGGAAAGCAAACCAAAGACTGCGATTTATTGGCAGAACACTTAGAAGATGCAACAGGTCCACTAAAGAGACTACCTGTACTATGATTCTCCGTCCTCTTCTGGAGTACTGGGAATCTTACCAGACAGGATTAACGGAGCACTTCGAGAAAGCTCAAAGTAGTTCGCGAAATAGGGGAGAGAATGTCACTGACATGATTGAAGATTTGTAATGGAGATGATTAAAACAAAGGAGTTTCTCGTCGCGGCAAAATCTTCTCACGAAATATGAAAATATATAGGTGTTCTTTTTTTCCGCGCGCTGTACGAGATTGGAATTATACAGAATTATTGTGAAGATGGTTCAATGAACCCTCTGCCAGCACCTAGCATAATTTTCAGAGTATCCATGCAGATGTAGATGAATGCTGTATACGAATTACCCAGTTAACAAGTACTTCAAAATAATTAAAATGCTAATTGTAAAAATATGTAAAGGAATTCTCTTATTCGTGATTAATAAATTAGCTTACTAAAATGTAGTTTCGAAACTGGGCATCCATCATACTCTTTTACCAATGGGCATCCATGATATTCTTTTACCTATGGTAGTTAAAAGTCTCTTTTATATTAGAATTTTCCACAAATACGAAGGTTGGAACTTAAACAGTTGCAACTATGTATTCACAACAGATACAAAGGAGTTACATGTTTACACCTGTTACTGTCCGTCAAAGTAGTCACCAGCGTTGTGTAGAACCCGTTGCCAGCGATGTGGAAGGCGTTGTATACAGTTATCAGAGCCTGTTCTGTTGATGGTGCGAATGGAGCGGTCCAAAGTTAGAGCGGTCTCAAGTTATGGTGATTCTCGTGTACGACTGCGATGATTTTATCCTAACGCATTACGTTCCTCCACGGCAGACCGTCAGTGCACAGTATTACGGTTCGTTTTTGGAGCGTCACCTGCGACCAGCTTTGCGAAAGAAGCGGCGACACTTTCTGCGCAAACCACCCATCATTCTGCAGGACAACGCGCGGACGCATACAGCGCAAGCTGTGGCCGTTCTGTTCGGTCGATGGGACTGGGAAGTACTGTACCATCCACCATACTCCCCGGACGTAAGTCCTTGTGAATTTGATTTGATTCTAAAGATGAAGGAACCACTTCGTGGCATTCGCTTCAGAACTGTTGCAGAGATTCGACAGGCAGTAGACCGCTCCATTCGCCCCATCAACAGAAAAGGCTCTGATAACGGTATCTACTGCGCCTTCCACATCGCTGGCAAGGGGTTCTACACAACGATGATGCCTACTTTGAAGGACAGTAACAGGTGCAAACATGTAACTCTTTTGTATCTGTTGTGAATAAATAGTTGCCACTATTTAAGATCCAACCCTCGTAGTAAGCTTTGGGACAAAATAGGTATGCTATACCACAAGATTAAAAAAACCTGTGTAACGATACCTCATTGATTCCTGTACGATCAGTATTTGTTGAGAAAAAGAGATGTTAATTTGAGAAGTAATATATGTGATATTGTTATTGTTGTTGTGGTCTTGAGTCCTGAGACTGGTTTGATGCAGCTCTCCATGCTACTCTATCCGGTGCAAGCTGCTTCATCTCCCAGTACGTACTGCGACCTACATACTTCTGTATCTGTTTAGTGTATTCATCTCTTGGTATCCCTCTACGATTTTTATCCTCCACGCTGCCCTCCAATACTAAATTGGTGATGCCTTGATGGATCAGAACATGTCCTACCAACCGATCTCTTCTTCTAGTCAAACACCTCTTCTCCCCAATTCTATTCAGTACCTCCTCATTAGTTATGTGATCTACCCATCTAATCTTCAGCATTCTTCTGTAGCACCACATTTCGAAAGCTTCTATTCTCTTCTTGTCTAAACTGTTTATCGTCCACGTTTCACTTCCATACATGGCTACACTCCATACAAATACTTTCAGCAGCGACTTCCTGACACTTAAATCTATACTCGACGTTAACAAATTCCTCTTCTTCAAAAACGCTTTCCTTGCCATTGCCAGTCTACATTTTTTACCCGCTCTACTTCGATCATCATCAGTTATTTTACTCCCCAAATAGCAATACTCCTTCACTACTTTAAGTGTCTCATTTCCTAATCTAATACCCTCAGCAGCACCCGATTTAATTCGACTACATTCCATTATCCTCGTTTTGCTTTTGTTGGTGTTCATCTTATATCGTCCTTTCAAGACACTGTCCATTCCGTTCAACTCCTCTTCCAAGTGCTTTGCTGTCTCTGACAGAATTACAATGTCATTGGCGAACCTCAAAGTTTTTATTTCTTCTCCGCGGATTTTAATTCCTATTCCGAATTTTTCTTTTGTTTCCTTTACTGCTTGCTCATTATACAGATTGAATAACATCGGGGAGAGGCTACACCCCTGTCTCACTCCCTTCCCTACCACTGCTACCCTTTCATGTCCCTCGACTCTTATAACTGCCATCTGGTTTCTGTACAAATTGTAAATAGCCTTTCGCTCCCTGTATTTTATTCGTGCCACCTTTAGAATTTGAAAGAGAGTATTCCAGTCAACATTGTCAAAAGCTTTCTCTAAATATACAAATGCTAGAAACGTAGGTTTACCTTTTCTTGATCTAGCTTCTAAGATAAACCGTAGGGTCAGTATTGCCTCACGTGTTCCAACATTACTACGGAATCCAAACTGATCTTCCCCGAGGTCGGCCTCTACCTGTTTTTCCATTCGTCTGTAAAGAATTCGCGTTGGTATTTTGCACAATATATGTGGCGGGAGACGCAAATAACTGAGGTAAACTGAACAGGGCGTTAGACAGAGGTAAAACAGTCTTCCTCCCCCAGTGGATCAAGGACGGGTGCCACGTATCGCTAGCGCGTTAACGTGAGACCGCGGTTTAGGTAAAGAGAACAACATGCATGCAAGACCCGGTGGGCAGAATTCGGGCGGCGGTCCATTATGTAAGGAGTATTTCTCCAGTGTGAGGTAATGGTGGTAAGCGGAATTTAGAAAGTTGTACGGCGCTGAGCCCTGCCGTGTTTCGTCGGTAACTGGAGTGACATAATTCGTGCGGGCACGAGAGCTGGTGTATCTGCTGGTGCCCGTAGATGCTATCGGGGAGGCGAGATATATTGGGATTCCGCGAGCGAGCGCTAGTCGGGAGGCGGCGGCGCTGCCCCCGCCCGCGGCGGTGTGCACAAGAAAGGGCGTGCCGCGGCCCTGCCTCCGACCAGGCAGTGGTTTGGGGGTCCGCCGAACAGGACGGCAACGGGAGGCGGCGGAGGCGGCGGCGGCGGCGGCGAACCGCGTGGTTACTTGCTGCGCAGAAGCCGCTAGGCGAGACGGAGAAGCTGACAGCCAGATGCGCCACCTACCGGCAGAGACCGACCACCTGTCTGTCTGGAAGCAAGACACTGCCGAGTGACGTCACAGATACCTTCTTCTACTGCATGTTTCAGTACTTGACTTAAAACTTCCAAGCTGATTATACACTGAATCTGCGGCTGAAATAGCCCCTCTTTGATCTTGGGTTGGATTGGGATGTTTGTTTTTGCGAAGGAGACCAGACAGTCTCATCGGATTAGGGAAGGATGGGGAACGATGTCGGCCGTGCCGTTTCAAAGGAACCATCCCGGCATTTGCCTGGAGTTGTAGAATTTTGCAACACGTATTATGTTCGAGTATAATGACTTTTCTGGAGACTAGAAATCTGCTGTGTAGGAATCAGCATGGGTTTCGAAAAAGACGATCGTGTGAATCCCAGCTCTCGCTATTCGTCTACGAGACTCAGATGGCCATAGACACGGGTTCCCAGGTAGATGCCGTGTTTCTTGACTTCCGCAAGGCGTTCGATACAGTTCCCCACACTCGTTTAATGAACAAGAGCATATGGACTATCAGACCAATTGTGTGATTTGATTGAAGAGTTTCTAGATAACAGAACGCAGCATGTCATTCTCAATGGAGAGAAGTCTTCCGAAGTAAGAGTGATTTCAGGTGTGCCTCAGGGGAGTGTCGTAGGACCGTTGCTATTCACAATATACATAAATGACCTTGTGGATGACATCGGAAGTTCACTGAGGCTTTTTGCGGACGATGCTGTGGTATATCGAGAGGTTGTAACAATGGAAAATTGTACTGAAATGCAGGAGGATCTGCAGCGAATTGACGCATGGTGCAGGGAATGGCAATTGAATCTCAATGTAGACAAGTGTAATGTGCTGCGAATACATAGAAAGATAGATCCCTTATCATTTAGCTACAAAATAGCAGGTCAGCAACTGGAAGCAGTTAATTCCATAAATTATCTGGGAGTAGGCATTAGGAGTGATTTAAAATGGAATGATCATATAATGTTGATCGTCGGTAAAGCAGATGCCAGACTGAGATTCATTGGAAGAGTCCTAAGGAAATGCAATCCGAAAATAAAGGAAGTAGGTTACAGTACGCTTGTTCGCCCACTGCTTGAATACTGCTGAGCAGTGTGGGATCCGTACCAGATAGGATTGATAGAAGAGATAGAGAAGATCCAACGGAGAGCAGCGCGCTTCGTTACAGGATCATTTAGTAATCGCGAAAGCGTTACGGAGATGATAGATAAACTCCAGTGGAAGACTCTGCAGGAGAGACGCTCAGTAGCTCCGTACGGGATTTTGTTGAAGTTTCGAGAACATATCTTCACCGAGAAGTCAAGCAGTATATTGCTCCCTCCTACGTATATCTAGCGAAGAGACCGTGAGGATAAAGTCAGAGAGATTAGAGCCCACACAGAGGCTTTCCACGAACAATACGAAACTGGAATAGAAGGGAGAACCGATAGAGGTACTAAAGGTACCCTCCGCCACACACCGTCAGGTGGCTTGCGGAGTATGGATGTAGATGTAGATGTAGAAGACCTGCACCAAGGCGGCCGGACATGCTCCGCAAGGGACCTCCCGGGCAATGACGCCAAATGCTCATTTCCATTTCCATCTAAAATTGGCAGCAATATATGCATCGCTCGACGACGGAAAACAAATGTCACAATATATATATGCTCACTGTACAACTCAGAATCACAGTTTGATTCTGACTTGTATAGTGAGCATCATTACTGGGAATGAACTAGTCCATTCTAAACTTATCGCCAAAATATATGTAGATGTAGATGTAGAGTGATTTAGGGAAATCACGGAAAACCTAAATCAGGATGACCGGACGCAGGATTGAACCGTCGTCCTCCCGAATGCGAGTCCAGTGTCCTCTTTGAACTATAACAGAACAAGAGACTGTGCCCAGTTGTAGGAAGTAAACAAAGGTCACATGCATCTACAAGAAGCGCAAGACAAGCAATCCACAAAAACTGTCACCCAAAATCCCAAACATCTACTTGTTCTAGAACCTTAGAACGTATTCTGAGCTCAAATGTAATGATGTTTCTCGAACAGAACGACTTCTTCCATGGCAACCAGCATGGAGCAGTATATCGTCCTGGACGGGGTAACTTCAACAGAAACAAGAGTAACTTCAGGTGTGCCCCAGGGCAGCGTAATAGGTCCGCTGCTTTTTACGATTTACATAAACGATCTGGTTGATGGTATTGACAGCGGCCTTACAATGTTTGGTCATGATGCTGTAGTCTACAGGAAAGTAGTATCACACGAAAGTTGTGAAGGATTTGCAGAAAATAAATGCGTGGTGTAATGACAGGCAGTTATCTCTCAATATTAGTAAGTGTAACCTACTCCGTATAACGAGGCGAAAATCCCCATTAATGAAAGAGTAGAAAATAAATGCCCAGTCTTTGGAAGCGGTAACATACGTCAAGTATCTGGGTGTGACTATTCGAAATGATCTCAAATGCAATGATCACATTACACAAGTAACGGGTAAGGCGAACTCTAGATTGCGGTTTATTGGTAGAATCCTGAAGCGATGCAGTCCTTCAACAAAGGAAATAGCTTATAATACGTTAGTTCGTCCAGTATTAGAGTATTGTGAGTTTGTATGGGACCCTTACCAGTTGGGTCTGATTCAACAGATTGAGAAGGTCCAAAGAAGAGCGGCAAGATTCGTGACTGGTACATTTAGCCATCGCGAGAGCGTTCCAAATCTCATAGAAAGTTTGAAGTGGGACACACTTGCAGATAGAAGACGAGGTAACAGAAGAGGCTGGCCACTAAATTCCGCAATCCAATCTTCGCCGAGGATGTGGAGCATGTATTATTACCACCAACTTTCAAATCGCGTAATGATCATCATTCAAAGATAAGGGAAACAGTCGTTTTTCCCTCGCGCGATCCGCGAGTGGTACATTGGGGGGTGGGGGGGGGGGGGGAATATGACTCTGGCGCGAATTGTGCCCTCCGCCACATAGCGCTTGGTGGCTAGCGCAGTAATCATGCATATGTAGACGTAGATTCCGAAAACTTTGATCAAATCAAACCCAACTCAGGCTATACTCGCATGTGATCCTGAAATGCATGGATCTGACTTCAGTCAGGTAGGTGCAGTGTTTCTTCACTTCCAGGTAGACTTTTTGATCCTAGTACCACATAAACGTTTATTATCTAAAGTACAATCAGATGACATACCTAGCGAGATATGTGACTGGATTTCTTGTTACGAGGGTGAAGGGGCTCGGGAGGGGGGGGGGGGAGGGAGGGGGGACGACATAGGATGTTACCTGGTACGGAAAGTCATCGACGACATAGCAGTAACTTCGCGTGTGCACCAGAGAAGTGCGCTCGGACCCTTGCTATTCATGTAGCCAACATTGACAGCAACCTCAGACGTGAAGTACTATGAGAGAAAAAAAGCTACACAAGTATTCAGCCAGATCTTGATAACATTTCAAAGTTATACCAAGATCGGAAACTTGCTTCAAATGTACAGAAACGTAAAATTGTGCACTTCACAAACGAAAAAGTTAGTATCCCGTGACTACAGTATCAACAAGTAACAGTTGGAATCGGCCAACGAGTATCTGGGCGTAACAATTTGCAGGGATACGAAATGGAACGTTCAAATAGACTCAGTCGTTGGTAAAACAGGGGCAGATCGCCGTTTGTTGCTAAAATACTGAGGAAATGCAAACAGTCTACAGACGAAATGACTTACAGACTACTCATGCAACCCATTCTAGAATACGGCTCAAGTGGGCAGACAGGACTAACAGGGTTTTTGAACTTACATAAAGAAGGTCAGCGCGAAGACTCACAGGTTCGTTTGATCCAAGGGGAACGGTGAAGGATCTGAACTGGCAGACTCTTGAAAATAGACGGAAAACTTATCGCGAAAGCCTACTAAGAAAGATTCTAGAACCAACGCTGAAGCGAAGAATAGAAAGCACTGAAGCTCAATTAGTTATACGTACAGAAAGCTGGCTAAAGCCGGAAATAAGTTCAGCGGAAATTTTTTCTAACGACCTAATAGTGTTCAGAAAGGATAGAATAAATACAATTGTTGGTGGAGTATTTATTGCTCTCAGAAGTAGTTTACCTTGTAGTGAAATTGAAGTAGATACATCCTGAGAAATAGTATGGGTAGAGGCTATACTTGACAGTCGTACTAAACTATTAATGGGATAGTTTCACAGATCCCCCGACTCAGAAGATATAGTTGCTGAACAGTTCAAAGAAAACTTGAGCCTCATTTCAAATAGGTACACCACTCATACAATTATAGTCGGTGGTGACTTCAATCTACCCTCGATATGCTGGAAAAATTATACGTTTAAAGCCGGCGGCAGCAATAAAACATCATCCGAAATTGTACTGAATGCTTTCTCAGAAAATTATTTTGAACAATTAGTTCATGAGCCCACACGAAGCGTAAATGGTTGCGAAAGCATACTTGACTTCTTAGCAAGAAATAATCCTGCACAAATAGTGAGTATCGTGACGAATACAGGGATTAGCGACCACAAGGCAGTTGCTGCTAGGCTGAATACCGTAACTCCTACAACCATCAAAAAGAAACGCAAAGTATATGTATTTAAGAAAGCTGATAAAAATGCTCTTAACGCCTTTTTAAGAGACAGTCTGCACTCCTTCCGATGTGATAATGTAGGCGTAGGAAAGTTGTGGAATAATTTCAAAGAGATAGCATCGACAGCAATTGAGAGATATATACCACATAAATCAATAAGTGATGGTAGTGATCCCCCATGGAACACAAAACTGGACAGATCGCTATTGCAGAAGCAGCGAAAAAAAAAAACATGCCAAATTTAAAAGAACTCAAAATCCCCAAGACTGGCGAGGTTCTGCAGAACGTACTTCAATGCGAGACACTTTCAATAATTTCCACAACGAAACTCTGTCTCGAAATCTGGTAAGACGCAATCAATACCTTCACTGCGGGATAACAACGGTAAAGTCATTGATGACAGTGCCACTAAAGCAGAGTTATTAAACACCATTTTCTGAAACTCCTTCACCAAAGAAGACGAAGTAAATATTCCTGAATTCCAATCCAGAACAACTGCCAAGATGAGAAACATAGAAGTAGATATCCTAGGTGTCACAAAGCAGCTAAAAACACTTAATAAAAACAAGGCCTCCAGTCCAGATTGTATACCAGTCAGGTTCCTCTCAGAGCATGCTGATACAGTAGCTCCATATTTAGCAATTATATACAACCACTCGCTCTCAGAAAGATAAATACCTAAAGACTGGAAAATTGCTCCACTCGCACCAGTACCCAAAAAGGGAAGTAGGAGCAATCCGCTGATACCACAAACGTCGATTTGCAGTAGGGTTTTGGAACATATACTGTGTTCGAACATTATGAATTATCTCAAAGAAAACGATTTATTGACACGTAGTCAGCACGGATTCAGAAAATATCGTTCTTACGAACACAACTAGCTCTTTATACTCATGAACTAATGAGTGCTATCGACAGGGGATGTCAAACTCATTCCATATATTTAGATTTCCAGAAGGCATTCGACACCGTTCCTCACAAGCGTCTTCTAATCAAACTGCGTGCCTATGGAATATCGCGTCAGTTATGCGACTAGGTTCGTGATTTCCTGTCAGAAGGGTCACAGTTCGTAGTAACAGACGGAAAGTCATCGAGTAGAACGGAAATAATATCCGGCGTTCCCCAAGGAAGTGTTATAGGACCTCTATTGATCCTGATCAATATTAATATCATAGGAGACAATTTGAGTAGCCCTCTTAGATTGTTTGTCGATGATGCTGTAATTTAACCTTCTTGTAAAGTGATCAGATGACCAAAACGAATTGTTAAGTTATTTGGATAAGAACTCTGTATGCCGCGAAAAGTGGCAATTGACCCTGTTAAAGAAAAGTGTGAAGTTATTCACATGAGTACTAAAAGAAATCCGCTAAGTTTCGATTACGCGATGAGTCACAAAAATCTGAAGGCTGTAAATTCAACTAAATACTTAGGGATTACAGTTGCAAACAACCTAGACTGGAACGGTCACATAGATAATGTTGTGGGTAGAACTAACCAAAGACTGCGATTGATTGGCAGAACACTTAGAAGGTGCAACAGGTCTACTAAAGAGGCTGCTTACACCGCTATTCAGGAGTATTGCTGTGCGGTGTGGGATCCGCATCAAATGGCGGTGACGGATGACAGCGAAAAAGTACAAAGAAGGGCAGCTCGTTTTGTATTATCGCGAAGTACGGAAGATAGTGCCACAGACATGATACGTGGAATGGAGTGGCAATCATTAAAACGAAGGCGTTTTTCGTTGCGACGGGAACTTCACTAAATTTCAATCACTAGTTTTTTCCTCCGATTGGAAAAACATTCTGTTGGCACCCACCTTCATAGGGAGAAATGATCATGACGATAAAATAAGAGGAATCGGGGCTCGCACAGAAAAATTTAAGTGCTCGTTTTCCCCGCGCGCCGTTCGAGAGTGGAAAGGTAGAGAGACAGCTTGAAGGTGGTTCATTGAACCCTCTGCCAGGCACTTTATTGTTAATAGCAGAGTAATCACTTAGATGTAGATGTAGATGAAGAACTTGGGAATATGCTATTACGCTCTGTTTATTTCTGACTTTGGTTTCCCGGAGACAAAGACAGATTAAATCACAGCACGCACGGAATCGTTTACGCAATCATTCTTGCCGCAGCGCTTCATAGGTGTGGAAGAGCGGAAAGCCCCAGTAAATGGGACTACGGGAAGTATCGTCTACAACGCACTTCATAGTGGTTTGCAGAGTATAGATGCAGAAGTAGATGCTACACTATCTCCTATCTATCAATCTACGTAGCAAATTTTATCAAGTAACCGATGCAACGGACTGTACGACTATTTCACATTTCATTAATAATATTTTATTGACATTATGTTCCCTACAGAAACTTTGATAAAATTTCTTCGCGTATGTTACTGTAAACATTAAGAAATGTCTGACATACAGCAACTCGGAAAATACGGAACAAATACTATCTCCAGTAGCAAATAATGCTGGCCTTTCTTCAGAAAGTGTTGATGGTCTGGAATAACGTTTATATCTCCAAATTTCCTGCACAGTTGAATGAGAAGTCATCGAAAAGCGTCAACCGACATTTGTGCAAAGTTTTGGAATAATGCTAAGGAAGAGGGTGCAGTTGCAGTTCAGTATTGAGTGCACTGCCCTCACGCGTTTCACGTATGCGTACAAACTCAGACACCTACGTTCGCTTCTACGCAAAAACAGAGCGCTTGCCATGCAAAACTTGTCAGTTTTGCACTTCAGATATATTGTTAACAAGTGCAGCCTGTGTGACGCTCAGTTTTATACGTGACGTGTAAGTACTGTCTCTGTATTGTATTGTCAGTCAGTACCTACACCTTTTTTTTATATAAAATTTTTTTTACCGTAAATATGTAATTATGTTATAGACCACTTTGAATGTCTAAATTCTTATGAAGGCACTCTTAGAAGTGTTGAAAACTGGTTAATAAGACTAAAAAAATTGTGACCGAGGGCTCATTTGTTTCAATTTTAATTTATAAACGGTCACTGAACCAAGCAGCCATGTTCAAAACTATATGTGTATGACCCTTTCCATGAATAGAAGATACCGAAGCACTTCAGAGCACTGCTGCTGTAGGTTCCATCAACAAGCGATTATTATTGAAACGCTCCGTGAAGTTAAACGGAAATCCTTGGAGAGAATAAGACATTCTTTTTGCGAAACACTACTGAGAAAACTTAAAGAATTGATATTTACGACAAAATACATATCGATCCTACTACGTTCAGCATACGTCTCGCGCAAGGACGGCGAAGATTCATGAAATCAGGGCTCGTACAGAAGCACACAGTTGTTTCTTCCGCGTTCCATTTGCGAGTGGAACAGGAAAGGTAATGTTTAAATAACTTACGGGAATGCAGCCAGATGATGTCGTCGACAATCGCTTGATTGTCATTTTCAATGCAAAACTGCAGCAAATCAGTGCTGCGTAGGAAAATTTAAAACCTCTATCCGCAGAGAAATTCCACAAAGATAACACACATAACGCAGTGAGAACACAATCAAAGATGACCTGTGGATATTACGTGTCGTAGGGCGGTAATAACACGCGTTAGACGTAGAATATACATTCATTTATCACAGAAGCAAGCGTATACAACATGGCAGTACAAACGTAGCGCGCCGAGAGAACATAGACAAAGATAAATCAAAGATGATCGAGTCCAAAGGTATGGCGCTTTACGCCAGAGGCGCCACAGACCTATCCCAGAGGTTACCGACAGTGAAAATTAATAAGCAACGGATGAAGCCGCCTAACTCTATCCCTCAGTGTTTTGATAAGGCAGAGAGCAGGATTTGTTTATTTTGTATCCCTGCTGCTCTTATTAATATGTAGTCTTGCCATTTTTTCATGTTTGTGCCCGCAAAGAGGAAACAAAATTGGGAAACATTTGGACCACGTTTTCAATTCAGGAGATAGTTGGCCCACTATAATTAGAAATTCTTAACGATTTTGTGTAAGTAGCGACACTCACAACTAATTTTCTCATTTTGGAGGGCCTCAACTTTCCCATTATGCAGTTCATTGTGCTACAAATCCATTCCCATATCTGAGTTCACAGGAGGCAATTTCTCTCTCGGTCGGTTTAGCTGCGGTACAGTATTAAAATGACCAAAGGATCAAAGCACCAATTTACGTTAGATGTCAATGGATACACCTCAGAACCACGTTTTGTCTCCCATCCAACTTGACATGTACGTTATCATGCCAGTTATAACACCCGGTACTAGAGATGGGCAAACTGAAACACGTAACTGTTTCGAAACAAATGAAACAGTACAATGTAATGTTCCGATACGCTGTTTCGAAGCAGTGAAACAGTTTGTGTTTTGTTATCTAATAAACCTACACATATTATCATCTTGACTGTCTACTGTATAAGTATGTCCACAAACACAAATGAGGTGCGAGAGCGCTAATCATATCGCAGAAAGTATGAAATTATCACTTAGGCGTCTTGGCAGTTTCGTATTTCTGCAACAAATGCGCTGCTTTCGTGTCGTGTGACTTTCATACTTTTCAATTGGCTGAGGACAGCCATAGCTGACGACAGAAGAGCCACCACGGACGGAACTGGAGGCGGGAGTAAGCTGCAGAAACAACGGATATGTTACTGGGATTCCCATATTCCGTTAGTATGGGTAATATACCCATCCCGATAATTTCCATGCACACAAAGGGAATCATTGAGGATAATAGGCACAGTGACTATAGAGTCACAAATAACTCGAATAAATAAATAACAAAATATAACAGAAAAAAATTTTGTCTTTTAAGGTGTTTCGAACCGTTACTATAAATTCACCATGCTGCCTAGTCCTTCCCGTTCACCATTACACTATCAGTGATATGTCAAACAGATTGCTTGCAATTATACCTACATCAGCTTCATGTATATGTCTAATAACTGTCACTCTCCGCCTTTTTTTTTATTAAAAATTTTGTAGGCTTACTTACGTTTCTTAATATCATTACTGTACATGAACAGAGAAGCGTATGTTATCAAAAAGTGTAATTTGACTGAATGATTTTCACATATTTATTATTTTGAATGTGAGTAGTATGCGTTGTTTTATTGCTTGGTTAGTGTTTATAAAGCAGATTTTACGCCATTTCGGAATATGACAGTCCGCTAGAAACGAAGGTTTATTTTCGGATATCTTAAGCTTCATGCTATTGCTTGTCAAAAAGATTTCGACACTCTTGAAAGTGTTTCATGAAGTGGTATGTTAAATGTGTTTCAGTACCTGTGCCGAGCCCGAATCTCGTCCGACACAGAGGGGAATGAAACATCACTGTTTCGATACAATTAGTCCGTTCCAAGCACTGGTGGACTGAAACAGCCTTATTTTGAAACAATGATACAGTTTCTGTGTCTGGGTCGAGACCGAATCTGGTTCAGTTATCCGAGACAGGGGTGGAATGAAACACCACTGTTTCGAAACAGTGAACCGTAGCCGTTCCGAAACACTGAAACAGTTCCACGTATCGATACATTGTATCGAAACATAGAAACAGTGGCCAAGTCTACCCGGTACAATACGCCGACTATACGCCGCTCCATAGCACCTGCTACAACACCGATCAGATCATTGCTCCCCTCCAGAGGCAGGTGGAAACATCAGTGACCTGGTGTCGCTCTCACAAGATTGTCCTCAATGTTGCCAAAACTAAGGCAGTCAACTTCACTAAACGGCGCCCCATTCTCCGCCACAACATTATTGCACGCGGCCGGGTCCCATGGTCCCGTGATACCAAATACCTAGGTGCCGGAATGGATAGAAAACTACTCTTCCATCGCCATGCAGAATATGTAACCCAAAAAGGACTCAAGCTGATAACAGCGTTGTACCCAATGTTCGCCAGCAGGGAACTGAACGTCGACACCAAGCTCCGGCTGTACCAGATGGTTGTCCACCCTTCCCTCACCTATGGCTCCACTACGTGGGTTACGATTAGTGCCACCCGGACGCAGACCCTCCAGCTCCAGCAGAATGTGCTTCGGTCTGCATGCCCCTCCCCTCACGAGGGTGGTTACCCTCCACGAGGAAACGGCCGCTTTCGAGACGTCCATGCAAGAGGAGGCAAGGCGTCCCTATGTCAAAGTAGAAGCCCTACGCAAGACGGTCGCTGGCTTACACAACTAATTCCCGGCACTGGAACAGACACCCTGTTCCCCTCACCATCCTTGAGGATTCCGATTCTGGCCATTGCTAATCACACCACTGTTACGGCCACTAATGCAGAGTTAGTGTTGACTTGTCCACTCGATGAGTATCGACCATCGTCGACCACCACTGTTGACACGTAATGTAATTCGTAGTTGTTAATATTTGCCTGCGACCTGCACTTCCACCGTCGGAGGGTGGTATGGCACTTCATGTGTCACCGCCACACCTTCAACGTGCACTCCAGTGATGCCTTTGGAATGACGTCGTTGTCCAATGGAAGAGTTTTACTATCCATCAAGACAGTAAGACCGTGAGCCAACGGTGGAGCTGTATTTCAACCTCCCACAAAAAAAGATAGCTCGAGTCGGCGTTTTGCACAGAGACTGCATTTAATGAGTGATGAGCTATGTTTTGTCTTCCTGGTCACGTAAATAACCAGACTCATCCTCACTGACTCACAGGAAACACTTACGTTGCGTATGTTTTTGATAGGGTCCGCCTTTAGCAAAACACAATTTTGTTTTTTAACCCAAACATGTTTCACTGCAGTTGCAGCATCGTCAGTGGGTTTTTATTTTTCATCTGTTAAAGGTAAAGAATGTTCTTTACTGTTTGTGCACATGTAACTCTTAGTTTTTAAATCGAAATTACAGGTATTTTTTAAAAAAAACACAAATTATGAACTCATACCTTTTTGCCACATGGTGTGGTTTTTCTGATGTGTTGTGTTTCTACAGTGACTCTTTTGTTCGACAGTTTGTCATCTGCAACCAGTTACACCTTAAAGTAGATAAATTGTTTGTGTTCCCGAAATGTAAACCACAGTGAAAATCCGATGAAGTTCTGCACAGGTGTGTTGGGCAGTGTCTCTAGGAAGCCCGTCGTCGGCCATCTTGCTGACTGATGGCGTAATATTCTGAATCAGAAACAAAGTGCGAAAGTTTTGTTTTTCTGTGTATAAAAGCATCTGCATACCATCCAACGAACATGACATGATGTTCGGTAAGTAAAAAACGGCAACAGAAAAAAAATCGCACAGAAAATGTGACGAAAACAGCGACAATAATTTCTTAAAACATGTTGTAACATACAATAAATAAGATTAAAAAAAACCACTGATGATGGTGATATTTGCCGCCGAAACTTGTTTGGGAGAATAAAGAAATAAACGAATAACAAGGTGTTTTACACCAAGACGGACTCAATTTTTGATATTACTGTTTTTGTGTTTGTGTAGTTGAATATGTCTTTTATTTACTAAAATAGGTGTTACATAATTTCTCGCGTGTCTTATATCAGAGGCTGGCTGAGAGGATCACGTCCGAAGGCCACAAATAAAATAAAGAAATATGTTGCCAGATCTTATTGCTAGGTGAAAAATGCGATCCTGAAATGCAGACCGAAGGAGTGGCTATTGTGGTAAGAGCGTGAACACGGTATTGCTTTGCCTTGTACGGACCCCACGACTTCCTGTTGAGGACACCATTACGCACGAGCGCAGAGAATGCGGCGGTGCAGATGTACTCGCCGGCTACAGACGGCCTCATTGTCGAATACATACGGCGCAGTACTTAGCATAAAAGGAGAGAGGCGAGGCAGCGATACGGAACAATGAGGGGCGCAACGAGCAGTAAGCCCCGGGAGTACCGGTGCGACACAGCGCAATTTGTCACCGCTGAGTTACGCAGTGCGCCCGCCCAATTACGGTTGCGTTTGCCGCTCCGGCGGGCGTACGACGCAAAAAGAAGGCGTGCAGCGCCGGGCCCTGCCGGCCGGCGTCGGTTTCTCCCGCCTCCTCTGCTCTGCTCTGCTCTGCTCTGCTCTGCTCTGCTCTCCCACACGTAGGACGGCAGGCCAAGCTGGAGAACAGCACTGTAGTTCCTTCTCTAGATTGTCGCACAGATGACAAAATGGTAGCTATCGAAATAGACGACAGAGGAATAGAGAAACAATTAAAATCGCTCAAAAGAGGAAAGGCCTCTGGACCTGATGGGATACCAGTTCAATTTTACACAGAGTACGCGAAGGAACTTGCCCCCCTTCTTGCAGCGGTGTACCGTAGGTCTCTAGAAGAGCGTAGCGTTCCAAAGGATTGGAAAAGGGCACAGGTCATCCCCATTTTCAAGAAGGGACGTCGAACAGATGTGCAGAACTATAGACCTATATCTCTAACGTCGATCAGTTGTAGAATTTTGGAACACGTATTGTGTTCGAGTACAATGACTTTTCTGGAGACTAGAAATCTACTCTGTAGCAATCAGCATGGGTTTCGAAAAAGTCGGTCGTGTGAAACCCAGCTCGCGCTATTCGTCCACGAGACTCAGAGGGCCATAGACACGGGTTCACAGGTAGATGCCGTGTTTCTTGACTTCCGCAAGGCGTTCGATACAGTTCCCCACAGTCGTTTAATGAACAAAGTAAGAGCATATGGACTATCAGACCAATTGTGTGATTAGATTGAAGAGTTCCTAGATAACAGAACGCAGCATGTCATTCTCCATGGAGAGAAGTCTTCCGAAGTAAGAGTGATTTCAGGTGTGCCGCAGGGGAGTGTCATAGGACCGTTGCTATTCACAATATACATAAATGACCTTGTGGATGACATCGGAAGTTCACTGAGGCTTTTTGCAGATGATGCTGTGGTGTATCGAGAGGTTGTAACAATGGAAAATTGTACTGAAATGCAGCAGGATCTGCAGCGAATTGACGCATGGTGCAGAGAATGGCAATTGAATCTCAATGTAGACAAGTGTAATGTGCTGCGAATACACAGAAAGATAGATCCTTTATCATTTAGCTACAAAATAGCAGGTCAGCAACTGGAAGCAGTTAATACCATAAATTATCTGGGAGTAGGCATTAGGAGTGATTTAAAATGGAATGATCATATAATGTTGATCGTCGGTAAAGCAGATGCCAGACTGAGATTCATTGGAAGAATCCTAAGGAAATGCAATCCGAAAACAAAGGAAGTAGGTTACAGTACGCTTGTTCGCCCACTGCTTGAATACTGCTCAGCAGTGTGGGATCCGTACCAGATAGGGTTGATAGAAGAGATAGAGAAGATCCAACGGAGAGCAGCGCGCTTCGTTACAGGATTATTTAGTAATCGCGAAAGCGTTACGGAGATGATAGATAAACTCCAGTGGAAGACTCTGCAGGAGAGACGCGCAGTAGCTCGGTACGGGCTTTTGTCAAAGTTTCGAGATCATACCTTCACCGAAGAGTCAAGCAGTATATTGCTCCCTCCTACATCGCGTGCCCCACCGCCACCGCCACCACAACCACACACGCCCTGGCTGCTGCTCTCTTTGCTTTTGTAAGACGCACCGACTTCCTTACGGCTCTCAAGTACTCTGATTTACAATCGCAAGGGAACAAAGAAGATTTCCATTTCCGCCGTTCGTGGTCGGATTTAGGTGTTGCAGGGCGATGACAAGTGGTCTGCTCCAGCGACACACGCAACGGCGCTGCCGCAGCTGGCTTTGCAGGCTGAACCTGACACCGACATTCTCTGGGCCGGCTCCAAGGGACCGTCGAAGGCGGTAGCGATACTTTGTACTGTTTGGCCACGATAACTTGACGGTGTCGCTAGCGCTGCCAGAAGCGGAGGAAATCAGCACCACTCGAAAGATATTCATTTGTATACGAGCGATACCGTCAGGCTGCCGCTAGGCGAGAAGTACACTACTGGCCATTAAAATTGCTACACCACGAACATGACGTGCTACAGACGCGGAATTTAACCGACAGGAAGAAGATGCTGTGATATGCAAATGATTAGCTTTTCAGACCGTTTACACAAGCTTGGCGCCGGTGGCGACACCTACAACTTGCTGACATGAGAAAAGTTTCCAACCGATTTCTCATACGCAAACAGCAGTCGACCGGCGTTGCCTGGTGAAAGGTTGTTGTGATGCCTCGTGTAAGGACGAGAAATGCGTACCATCACGTTTCCGACTTTGACAAAGGTCGGATTGTAGCCTATCGCGATTGCGGTTTATCGTATCGCGACATTGCTACTCGCGTTGGTCGAGATCCAATGACTGTTAGCAGAATATGGAATCGGTGGGTTCAGGAGGGTAATACGGAACGCCGTGCTGGATCCCAACGGCCTCGTATCACTAGCAGTCGAGATGACAGGCATCTTATCCGCATGGCTGTAACGGATCGTGCAGCCAAGTCTCCATCCCTGAGTCTACAGATGGCGAAGTCAGCAAGACACCAACCATCTGCACGAACAGTTCGACGACGTTTGCAGCAACATGGACTATCAGCTCGGAGACCACGGATGCGGTTACCCTTGACGTTGCATCACAGACAGGAGCGCCTGCGACGGTGTACTCGACGACGAACCTGGTTGCAGGAATGGCAAAACGTCATTTTTTCGGATGAATCCAGATTCTGTTTACAGCATCATCATGATCTCATCCGTGTTTGGCGACATCGCGGTGAACGCACATTGGAAGCGTGTAATCGTCAACGCCATACTGGCGTAACACCCGGCGTCATGGTATGGGGTGCCACTGGTTACACGTCTCGGTCACCTCTTGTACACATTGACGGCACTTTGAACAGTGGACGTTACATTTCAGATGTGTTACGACCCGTGGCTCTACCCTTCATCAGATCCCTGCGAAACCCTACATTTCAGCAGGATAATAAACGACCGCATGTTACAGGTCCTCTACGGGCCTTTCTGGATACAGAAAATGTTCGACTGCTGCCCTGTCCAGTACATTCTCCAGATCTCTCACTAATTTAAAACGTCTGATCAATGGTGGTCGAGCAACTGGCTCGTCACAATACGCCAGTTACCACTCTTGATGAACTGTGGTATTGTGTTGAATCTGCATGGGCAGCTGTACCTGTACACTCCATCCAAGCTCTGTTTGAGTCAATGCCCAGGCGTATCAAGGCCGTTATTACGGCCAGAGGTGGTTTTTCTGGGTACTGATTTCTCAGGATGTATGGCCCCAAATTGCGTAAAAATGTAATCACATGTCAGTTCTAGTATAATATATTTGTCCAATGAACACCCGTTTATCATCTGCATTTCTTCTTGGTGTAGCAATTTTAATGGCCAGTAGTGTATTACAAATGCTTACGTCCAAGAGAAGTAACTTCTGTTGGCACTTGCTGAGGTGTTTATATGAGAACAAATACTCAAGTTTAAGTCTTCAAGTTACTGGGACAAGTTTATTTCAGGAATTCGTCGCAAGTACTTGTTACAGAAGTGCATTTATTCTCAACCAGAGCAGTCGCCACTGTTGTTGTACCATCATTAATGAATAAAAATCCTGACGAGACACAAGAAAAGTCAGAGAATATATACTGATGTTACCAAGAAACACTATTCAATTGACTAAAAAGTGAGGATATATTAAAAAACTAAAAACCCGCCTCGATTGCGAAAAAAGCACCTAGTGTTAAGTGTCAACCCAGGAGCCGGCGTAGATAACTACACCTTCCTCAGAACAACAATAAAACCCACAAGCGCCTAGGAAGACCTTTGTCAATGATTAAAAGAACACCATAGCTATACTTTATAAAGGAAAAAGAAAAGAAAAACACAAACAACACATATGTACAAAGTCAAAACCACTACTTAACTAAATGGTGTACGCTCCACCTCACACTGGCCTATGTTCGATGGGCCATGACCCGCCATAAACTGCAGCTACAAACGGTCGCTCACTTACAAGCCTGACCCGCTATGTATGCACATGAGCAAGACAAGGGAAGTTACTTGAATGCGCATGCGCATACGAATACGAGAAAGTTTATACATGGGTCGGGGCTAAATAGCTCATATATTCCCAACCGTGTGTCAACTGAAACGTCCCCTTAGAAAAATTAATGAATGACTGTGCTGATAGACCTCTTACATTATTTGATTTTCAAACAGCTGAGCAGAACTGAACGTACACAGACATTTCTCACTTTACTTATTCTGATCATCACTAAACTGACA
This sequence comes from Schistocerca cancellata, assembly GCF_023864275.1. NCBI lineage: Eukaryota > Metazoa > Arthropoda > Insecta > Orthoptera > Acrididae > Schistocerca > Schistocerca cancellata. The sequence goes on along the minus strand of NC_064628.1, from coordinate 6,867,845 downwards.
CACAATATTTTTAGCGCAACGCAATCTGACTTTCAACAATCCCTACAAAAGAGTGGCCCTGGCTAACAATAACCTATACCTTTCATGAATCACTTACCTCACAAAAATCTTTGTTACTCGAACTACTGCAGTACAGCGAGCGCCAATACTGCCAGCTAAATAAAAGACTCTAACTACTGAAGGCACTAACTATTGATAGGCATAGTTAGCAAATGAAAGATTTTGATAGAGAACAAACAATGTATTTACCTTAATAGTGTTCAAAAGCCATCATATATATCAGTTCATGACATCCAGTATTACAAATTTACTCTTTCTGATGGACACACCTCCCGATCGTCCGCTCTCAAAACTCCGCCATCTCTCTCCCCACATCCACCACTGCTGGCGGCTCACCTCCAACTGCGCAACGCTGCGCGCTGTTCACATCCAACTGCCCAACACTACAATGGTGAATATTCCAGCAATGCCAACCAGCCACAGACTGCACACAGCACAGCCAGTGACTTTCATTCAGAGAGCTACGTGACGTTACCAACATAAAAACCTAAACACCCTACTTACAATACTTGATACGGAAGTGCATTTATTCTCAACCAGAGCAGTCGCCACTGTTGTTCCATCCTTAATAATGAATAAAAATCTTGACCAAACTCAAAGTTAAAGTCAGAGAGTATTCTATTATTTATTTCTGTTGAAGTCAGTAAGAAAGGCTCAGTTGTTCAGACAATAATATGAAATCTAGTTTGAAAAATAAGTAACTGCAAAGTAAAAAGTGCTTGCGTTTTTTCTAAATTTCATTGATGATGTTATGTTGAGGTCACTGAAAGTCATTCTTCACGTAACGAAGTTCAATCCTAACATACAGTTTAATAGCATATTTTCAAATCATTACTCGATTGCCCTTTTCAGAATTTAGTGCCAAACATAACGTAAGAGTGACTTCTCAGTTTTCTTTATCATTACATACTCACTTTAAATTAGTGTAAAAAGATATGACAACCTTCAGTTGCCACGTCAGTGTTTAATAATACGTGTTTTTCTTTGCCTTCATCTGGTACAGGATTTTGGATGTAAATTGCCTTAGTGAGCTGGCGACCGTAATTATTTCCTTTTTGTTCATTAGTGTAACTTTTGGATTCATGATCACTGGTACCCCTTTTCTGTCCAGTGTTGTTCGTGAGTGAATGCACACAATTATTTTTATTTTTCCAAATTATATCCCTGTTCGGTTTAATTACATTTTATTTTTAGTAGACATTTCCATTAGAAGGGTCTGTTGCACACTCTCCTCCTACTTATCGGTATTATTTCTTCGGGAAAGATAGCCTTATCCTATTAGTAAAAATCCATTAGGCATACACGCGATCCACGTTCATATTTTACACCGCAAGCAGGATAGGCCGATTAGTAATGGGTAAGTTACAAACGATTTCAATTATTTATTGCACAAGAACTAAACATTGCACAGACGTCATACATATTGTATTTTGAAGAGAAACTCTGAAAGTTTTTTTTTCCAATACGGCAATCGAATTCTTGCCATTCCCGTCCCAGCACCAGCATGGCATCATCGACTATGGCAGTCGCTTCCCGTATTCTCTCCCGGATCTCTGCTACATCACGTGGTAGAGTCGGTGCATACACCAGATCTTTAATGTGTCGCTGCAGAAAAAAGTCACACGGAGTGAGATCTGGTGATCGGGGAGGCCATTTAGAATTCCGACACACAGAAAGCTCGCTCCACACCTGAATTCGCCATGTTTGCGAGCAGCGCTGGCTATGGGCAAATTACCAAAATACGCTGTGGCGGTATACATGAAAAACAACTTTCAAGGCTTCTCTTGAAAATGTATGTATGACATCTGTACAATGTTTGCTTCTTGTGCAATAAATAATTTAATGTGTTCCCGGACTTTATGTACACCCTGTAATGTAGCAACACTCACACGAAACACGTACACTTTTATCGTAATGTGTACAATCCGTTCTGCTAGTTTACAATAAGTAACTAACGCAGAACTGTTTTCGTACAGTTATTGTTCAAAACCTCACCCTCATGATTACGTTAGAGTACACAACGGACGGTCAATAGGCCGCCTTGCTTCAGAATCCATGAAGTTCGGCGTAGTACTTCCGCAGCTGCGACAATTATGGCAAACAGGTCCATTAGAGTTCGACATGAGTCTGGTAAACTGGGCTGTTCGTATACTCTCAGAAGTACAAGTTCTTTGGTATCATCTCTACTGACGGAAAGACTATGGAATAGGACCACCACGACCAGTTAATTCCTAACATCGAAGTCAAAGTGTGCCGACGCACCGTCATCGTAAGCTAACCAATTCTCAGCGACACGTTCTAGTATGATAAAAAAATTATTATTATTATTACGTTAAATATATTTCAATTCTATCAATTTAAATCTGTATTTCATACTAGAATGTCGTGTTTCCAGTCTGGCACAGCTTTGCCACAGGAGACACGAAAGCGGTCGAAGACGTCCGTCTTCTGGTCGGCTCCTGATCGTTGTCAGAAGGAGGCTAGTTTCTGATTACGCAAACACTTCTATTATTTGGAAAAGAACAACCCGGATTCCTTTACGTAATCAGTATGAATTTTATAATTACCTAAGGGACCTTTAACAATGAATAGTAAAAAAAAATTGCATTTGCAAACGAAATCATTAGTAAATGGGGCAGCTATGAATTGTATAGAAGACAAGGAGCGGCCTTCTGTCTACGACCAGGATGCCGCAGTATTCTCTGCTGTAGTACAGGCTGTTTGACATTTATAAAAATAATATGGCATGGAGGATAAAAAAAGTATAAAGGAAAAGAACAGAATAAGAAGTCTGGTAAACACTAAATAGATTCAAACAATTCTCACTAGCAAATTAGGGCTTATTTATAAACAATATAACTTACATAAGTACTTTTCTAACAGTATGGTGCGATCAGATTTCAGCCTGTCCTGTGCTGTCTCCTTGGTTCACGTTTTTTTTTTCCACAAATTACAGTCACTACTTTTCTCCTTTCGTTGAAGACAATTCTTGCACTGTTCAACACCTCCTATAACAATAACTTGCTGATTTACAGTTTCGAACATGAATTACTTTAATTTTATTAATTAATAATGTTGTCTGCACGCTAGCAAGACCGCTCACTTTTTTAACTTAAAGTCGACCTCCTTTACGTTTTCACATAACAAGCAGAAGTATATTAAAATCTGAAGATCTACAAAAGTTTGTTACCGTCATCTTTTACTTAGATCGAAACGGAACGACAGTTCAGCTTCTGTTAAAATGTTTCTTTGACTGCGCAATCGATGTATTAGCGTCCGCGCTAGATGCGCATCTTTACAGTTATGTAAATTATACAAAACAAATGTCTTTCAAAGGGTACTCAAAGCTTTCATAGGACGGAAATACCAATAATATTACAACGTCTTCTTGGAAGTTTGGGAGAACACCTTGCGGCAACGTTTCTTTACGCGGCTCTATTGTGCCAGTCACTAGGCAAGCTACAATCACGTAGCAGTTGACACTAAACCCCATACAATCGCAGCGAAAGGACCGGCACATTAGTGCTTGGGTGCTTTCGTCACCCTACACACGGCTATCGCTGCTTTTCATAATCTCTTCTCTTGTAAACATGGCCTCGTGTGCAAACTGCACGAAAGCAGGAAGACTGTAGTTTTCTGCGCGTTGCTGTAGGAACAAGTTTCGAAACTCTGTTCGACAGGTCAATTCCGCTGGTTGCAATAACCGAACCTTCTGTGTGAGACACGAGCGCAGCTATGATTCATATAAGATCCTCAAAACACTTGTTAGGTTCGACTTCAGAGCTCGTGAAGCTCACACACTACCGCTGCCACGACTGTCACCAATCCTGTGTAACCCATTCTCTGGCAGGCCGGTCGTTGTGGCCTACCTCGTGTGACCAAGGTCTTCCCTTACAACGGAGGAACCCGATTTGTCGTAGGCACCTACGTACAGCTGCCAAATTACTGTGATGGTGCGGCCATAGCTGCAGGAATAACGCAGCATAGCGTCGTTTAAAACTCCTTACGTCACTCTTTCTGATAGCTCTTTTTTATACGACAAAATGAAAGTTGATTGGTAGATGCATCATTATGTGTGGAAAATTGGAATAGAGGTCAACATCAAAAATGGTTCAAATGGCTCTGAGCACTATGGGACATAACTGCTAAGGTCATCAGTCCCCTAGAACGTAGAACTACTTAAACCTAACTAACCTAAGGACATCACACACATCCATGCCAGAGGCAGGATTCGAACCTGCGACCGTAGCGGCCGCGCGGTTCCAGACTGTAGCGCCTAGAACCGCTCGGCCACCCGGCCGGCAAGGTCATCATTTCCGCCCTTTTTGTTCCTCATTAAAACCACTCATTCCCTGTCGTACCACCATACAGTCAGAGTTTCAGACGTGGTGGTCCAGATTGCTGTACACACAGGTACCTCTAATACTCAGGGCCGGCCGGAGTGGCCGAGCGGTTAAAGGCGCTACAGTCTGGAACCGCACGACCGCTACGGTCGCAGGTTCGAATCCTGCCTCGGGCATGGATGTGTGTGATGTCCTTAGGTTAGTTAGGTTTAAGTAGTTCTAAGTTCTAGGGGACTGATGACCACAGCAGTTGAGTCCCATAGTGCTCAGAGCCATTTGAACCATTTGAATACTCAGGAGCACGTCCTCTTGCATTCATGCATGCTTGTATTCGTCGTGGCATACTATCCACAAGTTCATCAAGACACTGTTGGTCCAGATCGTCCCACTCCTCAACGACGATTCATCGTAGATCCCTCAGAGTGGTTGGTGAGTCGTGTAGTCCATAACAGCCCTTTTCAGTGTATCCCAGGCATGTACATGATAAGGTTCATGTCTGAAGAACATGCTGGCCGCACTAGTTGAGCGATGTCGTTATCCTGAAGGAAGTCATTCACAAGATGTGCACCATGAGGGCGCGAATTGTCGTCCATGAAGACGAATGCCTCGCCAATATGCTGCCAATATGGTTGCACTATCTGTCGTAGGATGGCATTCAGCTATCGTAAAGTCGTTACGGCGCCTTCCATGACCACTAGAGGCGTATAACGGCCCCACATGATGCCACCCCAAAACAGCACGGAACCTCCACCTTGCTGCACTCGCTGGACAGTGTGTCTAAGGCGTTCAGCCTGATCAGGTTATCCCCAAACACGTCTCCGACGATTGTCTGGTTGAAGGCATATGCGACACTCATCGGTGAAGAGAACGTGACGCCAGTCCTGAGCGGTCCATTCGGCATGTTGTTGGGCCCATCTGTACCGCGCTGCATGGTGTCGTGGTTGCAAAGACGGACCTCGCCACGTACGTCAGGAGTGAAGTTGCGCATCGTGGAGCGTATTGCGGACAGTGAGTCATAACACGATGTCCTATGGCTGCACTAAAAGCATTATTCAACGTAGTTTCGTTTCTGTCAGGGTTCCTCCAAACCATAATCCGTAGGTAGTGGTCATCCACTGCAGTAATAGCCCTTGGGCGGCCTGAGCGAGGCATGTCATCGACAGTTCCTGTCTCTCTCTCTCTCTCTCTCTCCGAACAACATCACTTTGGTTCACTCCGAGATGCCTGGACATTTCCCTTGTTGAGAGCCCTTTCTGACACGAAGTAACAATGCGCACGCGATCGAACCGCGGTATAGCCGTCTAGGCATGGTTGAACTACAGACAACATGAGACGTGTACCTTCTTCCAGGTGGAATAACTGGAACTGATCGGCTGTCGGATCCCCTCCGTCTAATAGGCACTGCTCATGCATTGTTGTTTACATCTTTTGGCGGGTTTAGTGACATCTCTGAACAGTGAAAGGGAGTGTGTCTGCGATATAATATCCACAGTCAATGCCTGTCTTCAGGAGTTGTGGGAACCGCGGTGATGCAAAACCTTTTTCTGTATGTGTATGTAGATTCCCATTTAACGTTGCAGAAGTAATGATATTGTTGCTTACAGAACCTAGTGGTGTCGATTATACAAGAAACTTGCCCTACGTCTTGAATCCCTCGATAGAGCAATGTCTCAATGTGAGAAAATATCGTTTCAAGTACCACAATCTAACTATTGTGCATAGTCGAGAGACCAGTTTGTTGTAGCTAAGGCCAGATATTGGATTAACGTCCTGGCAAGTCACACATTCGCACTACTGTACTGTGAGCCAAACGCTATTACGATTCAGGGAAGTGATATACTCCAATAAGCTTCCAACAGATATTAAACAAGTGGAGAAGCTTCAAAAGTTAGAGGGCTACCTGTATAATGAGAAGAAAATTAAATGTTTTTGGAATACTAAATACGAGGGAGTTTCGTTAAGTAATGCTAAACATTTTCTTTCGCATCCAGTTTCGGTTCAAAAAAATGCGGAATTTGTTGTGGGACATTATCGGATATTTCCGCTTCTGTCCCTATAGTTTCATGAATTTCCGGTCGGTAGCGGCGCTAAACGTAGCCACCGAAAAGGAGTCTGTAACGGAGGTTCGTCCCAAGCAGAGAGCTGTGAATGAGTTTCTCTTGGTGGGAAACCAGAGCATCGCAGATATTGATAGGCGCTTGCAGAATGTCTGCGGAGGTTTGACAATGAACAAAAGCACGCCGAGTCGTTGGGCGAGGCGAGGTGTCTATCACCATGGCAACAAGGTCGCGCGAAGCTGTCCGATGTCCCGCACGCCGACCTGCCGCACACAGCTGTCACTCCTCTGATGTTGGAACGTGCGGACAGTCTCACTCGAGGTGATCGAGGGATCACAATGAAACACCTCGCTGCTGGACGTTGCCGTTGGCGGGAAGGTTTGTGTGCCTCGGCGATGCAGATTTGGACGACTGTGTTGGTAGTGCTGACACAGTCTGAAAAATTTATACACGACTGTGCTTAAACTGACACACAATATTTTTAGCGCAACGCAATCTGACTTTCAGAAATCCCTACAAAAGAATGGCCCTGACTAACATTAACTCGTACCTTTCACAAATCACTTACCTCACCAAAATTCTTCGTTACTCTAACTACTGCAATACAGCGAGCGCCACTACTGCCAGCTAAATAAAAGATTCAAACTACGGAAGGCACTAACTACTGATAGGCATAGTTAGCAAATGAAAGATTTTAATACAGAACAAACAATGTATTTACCTTAATAATCATAATATATATGTTCATGACATCCGGTCTTACAAATTTCCAAACTCCGCCATCTCTCTCCCCACATCCACCACTGCTGGCGGCTCACCTCCAACTGCGCAACGCTACGCGCTGCTCACATCCAGCTGCCGCTGCCCAACGCTACAATGGCAGACAACAATGCAAACTAGCCACAGACTGCACACAGCACAGCCAGTGATTTTCATACAGAGCGCTACGTAAAGTTGCCAGTAAGAAAACATAAACAGCCTACTTACATAAAGAAAACATAAACAGCCTACTTACATAGAGAAAACATAAACAGCCTACTTACAACTCGTCCACCAGCTGGGGTACTCAAAAGTGTGAGCCCGCCTTGCAGGAGACCATAAAGGGCAACGAAGGAGCATCCCTATTAAGGATGTACTCCACATGAAACTTAGATGATGGGGAGGTTACTGATGTGGCAAGACGTTGTCTCCGAGGTCGACCTGTAGCCTGGTACCCTTGCCGTAACGTGGCATAAGGCCGCCGGCACTGAATAGAGATTATGTCGAAAAATAGGGCTTTGTAGCCAAACGACTCGAGAATAATATTGTGTATTAGAATCCGGAATAAAACCATCGTCGTAAGCTTCACATCCACGACATTTCAGCTGGACACCTGCCACTCATCTTGAGGTGAGCCATCGAAGACTGACGAGGACGGCGGAGCGGAGAACGTCTTCTCCAGTCTTGGATGGCTCACCTCAAGATGGGTGACAGGTGTCCAGCTGAAATGTCGTGCATGTGAAGCTTACGAAGACCGGCTGCAATCCCGATATTTCTTCAAACATTTAATTCCCAGGGTGAATTTCAAATTTTCAAGAAAGGAAGCAGTTACGCACATCAATACATCCTCTGAGTATGAATTCTGTTTCTTCCCTAAGAGATAAGACAATAACAAAATATTGTTCATTTAATTCTATAATCCCGTGAGTTACAGAATTTTAAACTTACCTATGGGGAAATTTAACATGTAAAAATGGTTCAAATGGCTCTGAGCACTATGGGACTTAACAGCGGAGGTCATCGGTCCCCTAGAACGTAGAACTACTTAAACCTAACTAACCTACGGACATCACACACATCCACGCCCGAGGCAGGATTCGAACCTGCGACCGTAGCGGTCGCGCGGTTCTTTAACATGTAATTCAAGTTCATATCACACTTCCATCATGTCTTTCCATGACTAGTACCTTTCAGAGGTAAAGCAGTTTACAAATAGTTTTTACTTTATTCAGCAATTTTATCAGTTTGCTCACAAGCTTACATTACGTGACTTACGGGGTTTCAAAAACAACCAATTCAGTTCTTCTGACGAGTTAGAAACAACAAAGAAAATTTACGAAAGCAGTGATGAGCGATTGATCCTGTGCAAGAACTTGCCCAGACGTTTCACATTTGTACGGTTGTGGATTTTCGAACAATATATACTGAATATACCGCGCTGTATAGTTTAACAGATCAGTGTTGCACATAATTTCCGAAACCAGCGATTGACTAAGAGAGTGTAGGGCCTACTGAAAGATATTCGTTAAAAAAGAAATGGATGAAGTCAGCACTGATGAATATGCAAATGCAATTAACACGGCGCTAGGCGCCCGGGGTGGGGCGGTTCCCCCGTGCCGTGTGCAGCCACACGTCGCCGGCCACCGCCGCCCAATAAGAAGCGAGACTAAAGCGGCCGCATATTTCACTACCTGCTGAACACACCTCGCTCAGAACGCCTTTCCCTAACTCGCGCATGGTATATGAGTATACGGCAACATCCAACACTAAGTCACGTACTGCAAGCATCGAAAGAAAACGGATCGAGACTTACTTCAGATTCCTTCAACATGTATCGACAAGAACTAATGTTGTTTCCATAATCTTGACCATTCCCCATATAACTGATGATCCAGACGTATCAAGAAACTGTTCCTCAGTCACCGGAGGGGACGTTAACCAGCACGGTTGCCATTCTTGTAACTTTCTTCGCTACAAAGATATGAAAAGCTGTGTATCTTTTTAAATAGTGCCATATACCTTCTTTTCTCTGTGAGGTTTTGGACGGATTAAATAAAAGGTTGCGAACGCTAGGTGTTTTCTTTGATTTAACCAAGGCTTTTGACTGTGTTGACCACAAAATGTTACTGCAGAAGTTTGACCATTATGGAGTAAGGGGAGTAGCTTACAATTGGTTCGCCTCTTACCTTAAGAATAGAAAGCAGAAGGTAATTCTCCGCAATATTGAGAGTGGTAGTGATGTTCAGTCCCAATGGGGCACTGTTAAGTGGGGCGTTCCCCAAGGGTCGGTGCTGGGGCCACTGCTGTTTCTTATTTATACAAATGATATGCCTTCTAGTATTACAGGTGATTCAAAAATATTTCTGTTTGCTGATGACACCAGCCTGATAGTGAAGGATCTTGTGTGTAATATTGAAACAGTATCGAATAACGTAGTTCATTAAATAAGTTCGTGGCTTGTGGAAAATAATTTGATGCTAAATCACAGTAAGACTCAGTTTTTACAGTTTCTAACACACAATTCAACAAGAACCGATATTTTGATCAGACAGAATGGGCATATTATAAGCGAGACGGAACAGTTCAAGTTCCTAGGCGTTCGGATAGATAGTAAGCTGTTGTGGAAAGCCCATGTTCAGGATCTTGTTCAGAAACTAAATGCTGCTTTATTTACCATTAGAACAGTATCTGAAATAAGTGACACTTCAACACGGAAAGTAGTCTACTTCGCATATTTTCATACGCTTATGTCGTATGGTATTATTTTTTGGGGTAATTCTTCTGATTCAAAAAAGGTATTTTTGGCTCAAAAACGGGCTGTTCGAGCTATATGTGGTGTAAGTTCGAGAACCTCTTGTCGACCCCTATTCAATAGTCTAGGAATTCTGACATTGCCCTCACAGTATATATTTTCTTTAATGTCGTTTGTTGTTAGCAATATTAGCCTATTCCCAACAGTTAGCATCTTTCACTCAGTTAATACTAGGCAGAAATCCAATCTGCATGTGGAATGCACTTCCTTGACTCTTGTGCAGAAAGGAGTGCAGTATTCTGCTGCATCCATTTTCAATAAGCTACCACAAGAACTCAAAAATCTTAGCAGTAGCCCAAACTCTTTTAAGTCTAAACTGAAGAGTTTCCTCATGGCTCACTCCATCTATTCTGTTGAGGAGCTCCTGGAAGGGCTAAAAAATTAAGCAAATTCCAGTGTTACATTGTTGATTTTCTTTATTTAAATTTACGACTTGTCACCTAAATATGTTTCTTTATATTTCATTTTATCTGTTTCTAATATTGTGTTATAATTTCATGTATTGACTCGATCCATGACCATGGAGACTTCTCCTTAATTTGGTCCCACGGAACAATAAATAAATAAATAAAATAAAAATAAACGAAAGATAGTCCGCTTCCTGTCCTCAAGGAAGTGTCGCAGCTCCCAACTTCCTTGGAAGCTTTCCCATGTCGGACTCCGCCTTTGACTACAGCGTCTGGCGGATTCCACGTCTAGGCCGTCGCCCCATGAACCATGAACGTTGCCGTTGGCGGGAAGGTTTGTGTGCCTCAGCGACGAAGACAGCAATACGGTAGGTCCAACCAAAACGGAGGGGTATCTGTGGACAGAGGTCAGACACACGTGTGTTTCCTCAAGAGCGGCAGAAAGAAGCCTTTTCAGTAGTTGCAGGGGCAACAGTCTGGATGATGACTGATCTGGCCTTGTAACATTAACCAAAACGGCCTTGCTGTTGTGGTACTGCGAACGGCTGAAAGCAAGGGGAAACTACGGCCGTAATTTTTCTCGAGGGCATGCAGCTTTACTGTATGGTTAAATGATGATGGCGTCCTCTTGGGTAAAATATTCCGGAGGTAAAATAGTCCCCCATTCGGATCTCCGGGCGGGGACTACTCAGGAGGACGTCGTTATCAGGAGAAAGAAAACTGGCATTCTACGGATCCGAGCTTGGAATGTCAGGCCCCTTAGTCGGGCTAGTAGGTTAGAAAATTTAAAAACGGAAATGGATAGGTTAAAGTTAGATATAGTGGGAATTATAGCATTTGTAGACTTAAAGCAAGCGTTTCACAATGTTGATTGCAATACTCTCTTTCAAATTCTGAAGCTGGCCGGGGTTAAAATATAGGGAGAGAAAGGCTATTTACAATTTGCACAGAAACCAGAAGGCAGATATAAAAGTCGAGGAACACGAAAGGGAACCAGTCGTTGAGAACGGAGTGAGAGAGGGTTGTGGCCTATCCCCGATATTATTCAGTCTGTATATTGAGCAAGCAGTACTGAAACCTTCCCGTCTCCTCTATACCTCTTTTGTTATTGATAACCTTCCCTTTTACAATAAACTATGACACCTTTCCTTAGGATTTCTATCTCTTGCTTAATAATAACAAATGAAATCTTCCCTTTGAAATTTATTCTCTTTCTCTATCTTCGCATACAAATTTAATTCTGCTTATTAAAAGTGATTTTCTGATTAATTCGACGAAACATAGAATGTGTCGTCGTCGTGGCCCTCAGTCGTTACCTGCAATAACCCAAAACTGTTCCTTACCTTTTTTACTGTTACTGGATTGCCATCTGACTGCTACATCGAACTGCGACATGAATATACTTACTCTGTTTTACTATATTCTATTAGCTGCTGGTGGGCTTTCATAATAGGTGGCTGTATTTATTACCAAAGCTGACATTATTCTTTAATACAAAAGCTGACGTTATTCTTTAATTAATTTGACTGAAGTTACGTAATTCAAAGTTAAACTTTCTCTTGACAACAATAAAACTTTGCAAAATTTTACGTTGATGGTTTTCGGGATGGATTATTATTAGAAATGCAATATTGCTGGCAAAAGTTAAATATATTCAGAATGAAATGATTTTACAAACGTTCGAATGGGACTTACTTTTTACAATAAACTTACAACTAGCAATGCGCAAACATACCTTCAGTAGTCTTGAGTTTCTAAAAAAATTAGTTCAATAATATTAATTCCTCTTATGATAATAGTTAGCTGATGTCTCTGTACATCCGTTTATAATCTCTTGTAAATCATAGCTGGTGGCTGGCAGGCACACCGATTCTCTCAACCTCTCGCTTCAGACCTGCTACCGACTCGCTTCACTTCTCGCTTACTACTGACTTCCTACGAATGCTAAAGTGCCGTCTCTCCCGCCAACAATGCTTTCTGGTGCAGACGATCCCTGCTACCATTACAAAATGTATCAATGCGCGGTCTTTCCCGCTCTTTTCTTAAAATGTATCCATACGCGGTCTCTCCCGCCCTTTTTAAAATTATATCAATTTGCGGTCTCTCTTGTCAACAATACTTTGGTGCAGACGTTCCCTGTTACCACGATTATTTCCAACATGACAAATATTAATTATTCCTACTTAATCCTATTAATAAAATATAAACATCTTTCATAAATTGTGATTTGACAATAAACAATAGAAATATACGCGTCTTACAATACAATGTAGCCCAATTAAATCACGTGGCGCTGAAGGAATTACACTAGGAAATGAATCACTTAAAGTAGTAGATGAGTTTTACTATTTGGGCAGCAAAATAACTGAGAATGGTCGAAGCAGAGAGGATATAAAATCTAGACTGGCGATGTCAAGGAAAGTGTTTCTGAAGAAGACAAATTTGTTAACGTCGAGATTTAGATTTAGGTGTCTGAAAATATTTGTATCGAGTGTAGCCATGTATTCATGTAAAACAAGGACGATAAATACACTCCTGGAAATGGAAAAAAGAACACATTGACACCGGTGTGTCAGACCCACCATACTTGCTCCGGACACTGCGAGAGGGCTGTACAAGCAATGATCACACGCACGGCACAGCGGACACACCAGGAACCGCGGTGTTGGCCGTCGAATGGCGCTAGCTGCGCAGCATTTGTGCACCGCCGCCGTCAGTGTCAGCCAGTTTGCCGTGGCATACGGAGCTCCATCTCAGTCTTTAACACTGGTAGCATGCCGCGACAGCGTGGACGTGAACCGTATGTGCAGTTGACGGACTTTGAGCGAGGGCGTATAGTGGGCATGCGGGAGGCCGGGTGGACGTACCGCCGAATTGCTCAACACGTGGGGCGTGAGGTCTCCACAGTACATCGATGTTGTCGCCAGTGGTCGGCGGAAGGTGCACGTGCCCGTCGACCTGGGACCGGACCGCAGCGACGCACGGATGCACGCCAAGACCGTAGGATCCTACGCAGTGCCGTAGGGGACCGCACCGCCACTTCCCAGCAAATTAGGGACACTGTTGCTCCTGGGGTATCGGCGAGGACCATTCGCAACCGCCTCCATGAAGCTGGGCTACGGTCCCGCACACCGTTAGGCCGTCTTCCGCTCACGCCCCAACATCGTGCAGCCCGCCTCCAGTGGTGTCGCGACAGGCGTGTATGGAGGGACGAATGGAGACGTGTCGTCTTCAGCGATGAGAGTCGCTTCTTCCTTGGTGCCAATGATGGTCGTATGCGTGTTTGGCGCCGTGCAGGTGAGCGCCACAATCAGGACTGCATACGACCGAGGCACACAGGGCCAACACCCGGCATCATGGTGTGGGGAGCGATCTCCTACAATGTCCGTACACCACTGGTGATCGTCGAGGGGACACTGAATAGTGCACGGTACATCCAAACCGTCATCGAACCCATAGTTCTACCATTCCTAGACCGGCAAGGGAACTTGCTGTTCCAACAGGACAATGCACGTCCGCATGTATCCCGTGCCACCCAACGTGCTCTAGAAAGTGTAAGTCAACTACCCTGGCCAGCAAGATCTCCGGATCTGTCCCCCATTGAGCATGTTTGGGACTGGATGAAGCGTCGTCTCACGCGGTCTGCACGTCCAGCACGAACGCTGGTCCAACTGAGGCGCCAGGTGGAAATGGCATGGCAAGCCGTTCCACAGGACTACATCCAGCATCTCTACGATCGTCTCCATGGGAGAATAGCAGCCTGCATTGCTGCGAAAGGTTGATATACACTGTACTAGTGCCGACATTGTGCATGCTCTGTTGCCTGTGTCTATGTGCCTGTGGTTCTGTCAGTGTGATCATGTGATGTATCTGACCCCAGGAATGTGTCAATAAAGTTTCCCCTTCCTGGGACAATGAATTCACGGTGTTCTTATTTCAATTTCCAGGAGTGTAGTTTACACAAGCAGAGAATAGAAGCTTTCGAAATGTGGTGCTACAGAAGAATGTTGAAGATTAGATGGGTAGATCAAGTAACTAATGAGTAGGTACTGAATACAATTGGGGAGAAGAGGAATTTGTGCCACAACTTGAATAGAAGAAGGGATCGGTTGGTAGAAAACGTTCTGAGGCATCAAGGGAGCACCAATTTAGTAATGGACGGAAGCGTGGAGGATAAAAATCGTAGAGGGAGACGAAGAAATGAATACACTAAGCAGATTGAGAAGGATGTAGGTTGCAGTAGTTACTCAGAGATGAAAAGGCTTTCACACGATGTTGTTGTTGTCTTCAGTCCTGAGACTGGTTTGATGCAGCTCTCCATGCTACTCTATCCTGTGCGAGCTTCTTCATCTCCCCGTACTTACTGCAACCTACATCTTTCTGAATCTGCTTAGTGTATTCATCTCTTGGTCTCCCTCTACGAGTTTTACCCACCACGCTGCCCTCAAATGCTAAATTTGTGATCCCTTGATGCCTCAGAACATGTCCTACCAACCGGTCCCTTCTTCTTCTCAAGTTGTGCCACAAACTCCTCTTCTCCCCAGTTCTATTCAATACCTCCACATTAGTTATGTGATCTACCCATCTAATCTTCAGCATTCTTCTGTAGCACCACATTTCGAAAGCTTCTATTCTCTTCTTGTCCAAACTATTTATCGTCGACGTTTCACTTCCATACATGGCTACACTCCACACAAATACTTTCAGAAACGACTTCCTGACACTTAAATCCATACTCGATGTTAACAAATTTCTCTTCTTCAGAAACGCTTTCCTTGCCATTACCAGTCTACATTTTATATCCTCTCTACTTTGACCATCATCAGTTATTTTGCTCCCCAAATAGCAAAACTCCTTTACTACTTTAAGTGTCTCATTTCCTAATCTAATTCCCTCACCATCACCCAACTTAATTCGACTACATTCCATTATCCTCGTTTTGCTTTTGTTGATGTTCATCTTATATCCTCCTTTCAAAATACTGTCCATTCCG
Source organism: Schistocerca cancellata (assembly GCF_023864275.1). Lineage (NCBI taxonomy): Eukaryota > Metazoa > Arthropoda > Insecta > Orthoptera > Acrididae > Schistocerca > Schistocerca cancellata. The sequence goes on along the minus strand of NC_064628.1, from coordinate 6,852,414 downwards.
TTCAACTGCTCTCCCAAATCCTTTGCTGTCTCTGACAGAATTACAATGTCATCGGCGAACCTCAACGTTTTTATTTCTTCTCCATGGACTTTAATGCCTACTACGAATTTTTCTTTTGTTTGCTTTACTGCTTGCTCAATATACAGATTGAATAACATCGGGGAGAGGCTACAACCCTGTATCACTCCCTTCCCAACCTCTGCTTCCCTTTCATGCCTCTCGAATCTTATAACTGCCATCTGGTTTCTGTACAAATTAAAAATAGCCTTTCCCTCCCTTTATTTTACCCCTGCCACCTTTAGAATTTGAAAGAGAGTATTCCAGTCAACATTGTCAAAAGCTTTCTATAAGTCTACAAATGCTAGAAATGTAGGTTTGCCTTTCCTTAATCTATTTTCTAAGATACGTCGTAGGGTCAGTATTGCCTCACGTGTTCCAACATTTCTGCGGAACCCAAACTGATCTTCGCTGAGGTCGGCTTCTACCAGTTTTTCCATTCGTCTGTAAAGAATTCGTGTTAGTATTTTGCAGCTGTGACTTATTAAACTGACAGTTCAGTAATTTTCACATCTGTCAACACCTCGCTTTCTTTGGGATTGGAATTATTATATTCTTCTTGAAGTCTGAGGGTATTTCGCCTGTCTCATACATCTTGCCCACCAGATGGTAGAGTTTTGTCAGTACTGGCTCTCCCAAGGCCGTCAGTAGTTCCAATGGAATGTTGTCTACTCCCGGGGCCTTGTTTCGACTCACGTCTTTCAGTGCTCTGTCAAACTCTTCACACAGTATCGTATCTCCCATTTCATCTTCATCTACATCCTCTTCCATTTCCATAATATTGTCCTCAAGTGCATCGCCCTTGTATAGACCCTCTATATACTGCTTCCACCTTTCTGCTTTCCCTTCTTTGCTTAGAACTGGGTTTCCATCTGAGCTCTTGATGTTCATACAAGTAGTTCTCTTATCTCCAAAGGTCTCTTTAATTTTCCTGTAGGCAGTATCTATCTTACCCCTAGTGAAATAAGCCTCCACATCCTTACATTTGTCCTCTAGCCATCCCTGCTTAGCCATTTTGCAGTTCCTGTCGATCTCATTTTTGAGACGTTTGTATTCCTTTTTGCCTGCTTCACTTACTGCCTTTTTATATTTTCTCCTTTCATCAATTAAATTCAATATTTCTTCTGTTACCCAAGGATTTCTACTTGCCCTCTTCTTTTTACCTACTTGATCCTCTGCTGCCTTCACTACTTCATCCCTCAAAGCTACCCATTCTTCTTCTACTGTATTTCTTTCCCCCATTCCTGTCAATTGTTCCCTTATGCTCTCCCTGAAACTCTGTACAACCTTTGGTGTAGTCAGCTTATCCAAGTCCCATCTCCTTAAATTCCCACCTTTTTGCAGTTTCTTCAGTTTTAATCTACAGTTCATAACCAGTAGATGATGAAATAAAGAAATTATTCAGACAGTGAAGGGAGACGAAAATTTAATAGTCATGGGTGACTGGAATTCGAGTGTAGGAAAAGGGAGAGAAGGAAACGTAGTAGGTGAATATGGATTGGGACTAAGAAATGAAAGAGGAAGCCGCCTGGTAGAATTTTGCACAGAGCACAACTTAATCATAGCTAACACTTGGTTTAAGAATCATGATAGAAGGTTGTATACATGGAAGAACCCTGGAGATACTAAAAGGTATCAGATAGATTATATAATGGTAAGACAGAGATTTAGGAACCAGGTTTTAAATTGTAAGACATTTCCAGGGGCAGATGTGGACTCTGACCACAATTTATTGGTTATGACCTGTAGATTAAAACTGAAGAAACTGCAAAAAGGTGGGAATTTAAGGAGATGGGACCTGGATAAACTGAAAGAACCAGAGGTTGTAGAGAGTTTCAGGGAGAGCATAAGGGAACAATTGACAGGAATGGGGGAAAGAAATACAGTAGAAGAAGAATGGGTAGCTTTGAGGGATGAAGTAGTGAAGGCAGCAGAGGATCAAGTAGGTAAAAAGAAGAGGGCAAGTAGAAATCCTTGGGTAACAGAAGAAATATTGAATTTAATTGATGAAAGGAGAAAATATAAAAAGGCAGTAAGTGAAGCAGGCAAAAAGGAATACAAACGTCTCAAAAATGAGATCGACAGGAACTGCAAAATGGCTAAGCAGGGATGGCTAGAGGACAAATGTAAGGATGTGGAGGCTTATTTCACTAGGGGTAAGATAGATACTGCCTACAGGAAAATTAAAGAGACCTTTGGAGATAAGAGAACTACTTGTATGAACATCAAGAGCTCAGATGGAAACCCAGTTCTAAGCAAAGAAGGGAAAGCAGAAAGGTGGAAGCAGTATATAGAGGGTCTATACAAGGGCGATGCACTTGAGGACAATATTATGGAAATGGAAGAGGATGTAGATGAAGATGAAATGGGAGATACGATACTGCGTGAAGAGTTTGATAGAGCACTGAAAGACCTGAGTCAAAACAAGGCCCCCGGAGTAAACAACATTCCATTGGAACTACTGACGGCCTTGGGAGAGCCAGTCCTGACAAAACTCTACCATCTGGTGAGCAAGATGTATGAAACAGGCGAAATACCCTCAGACTTCAAGAAGGATATAATAATTCCAATCCCAAAGAAAGCATGTATGGACAGATGTGAAAATTACCGAGCAATCAGTTTAATAAGCCACAGCTGCAAAATACTAACACGAATTCTTTACAGACGAATGGAAAAACTGGTAGAAGCCGACCTCGGGGAAGACCAGTTTGGATTCCGTAGAAATACTGGAACACGTGAGGCAATACTGACCTTACGACATATCTTAGAAGAAAGATTAAGGAAAGGCAAATCTACGTTCCTAGCATTTGTAGACTTAGAGAAAGCTTTTGACAATGTTGACTGGAATACTCTCTTTCAAATTCTAAAGGTGGCAGGGGTAAAATACAGGGAGCGAAAGGCTATTTACAATTTGTATAGAAACCAGATGGCAGTTATCAGAGTCGAGGGGCATGAAAGAGAAGCAGTGGTTGGGAAGGGAGTAAGACAGGGTTGTAGCCTCTCCCCGATGCTATTCCATCTGTATATTGAGCAAGCAGTAAAGGAAACGAAAGAAAAATTCGGAGTAGGTATTAAAATCCATGGAGAAGAAATAAAAACTTTGAGGTTCGCCGATGACAATGTAATTCTGTCAGAGACAGCAAAGAACTTGGAAGAGCAGTTGAATGGAATGGATGGTGTCTTGAAGGGAGGATATAAGATGAACATCAACAAAAGCAAAACGAGGATAATGGAATGTAGTCGAATTAAGTCGGGTGATGTTGAGGGTATTAGATTAGGAAATGAGACACTTAAAGTAGTAAAGGAGTTTTGCTATTTGGGGAGCAAAATAACTGATGATGGCCGAAGTAGAGAGGATATAAAATGTAAACTGGCAATGGCAAGGAAAGCGTTTCTGAAGAAGAGAAATTTGTTAACATCGAGTATAGATTTAAGTGTCAGGAAGTCATTTCTGAAAGTATTTGTATGGAGTGTGGCCATGTATGGAAGTGAAACATGGACGGTAAATAGCTTGGACAAGAAGAGAATAGAAGCTTTCGAAATGTGGTGCTACAGAAGAATGCTGAAGATTAGATGGGTAGATCACATAACTAATGAGGAGGTGTTGAATAGGATTGGGGAGAAGAGGAGTTTGTGGCACAACTTGACCAGAAGAAGGGATCGGTTGGTAGGACATGTTCTGAGGCATCAAGGGATCACCAATTTAGTATTGGAGGGCAGCGTGGAGGGTAAAAATCATAGGGGGAGACCAAGAGATGAATACACTAAGCAGATTCAGAAAGATGCAGGTTGCAGTAGGTACTGGGAGATGAAGAAGCTTGCACAGGATAGAGTATCATGGAGAGCTGCATCAAACCAGTCTCAGGACTGAAGACCACAACAACAACAACAACCAGTAGATTGTGGTCCGAGTCCACATCTTTCAATTTAAAACCTGTTTCCTAAATCTCTGTCTTACCATTATATAAGCTATCTGATACCTTCTAGTATCTCCAGGATTCTTCCATGTATACAGGCTTCTTTTATGATTCTTGAAGCAAGTGTTAACTTGATTGACTTATGCTCTGTGCAAAATTATACCAGTCGGCTTCCTCTTTCATTTCTTACCCCCAATCCATACTCACCTACTATGTTTCCTTCTCTCCCTTTTCCTACTCTCGAATCCCAGTCACCCATGACTATTAAATTTTCGTCTCCCTTCACTACCTGAATAATTTCTTTTATCTCATCATATATTTCATTAATTTCTTTGTCATCTGCAGAGCTAGTTGGCATATAAACTTGTACTACTGTAGTAGGCATGGGCTTCGTGTCTATCTTGGCCACAATAATGCGTTCACTATGCTGTTTGTAGTAGCTTACCTGCACTCCTATTTTTTATTCATTATTAAACCTACTCCTGCATTATCCCTATTTGATTTTGTATTTATAATCCTGTATTCACCTGACCAAAAGTCTTGTTCCTCCTGCCACCAAACTTCACTAATTCTCACTATATCTAACTTTAATTTATCCATTTCCCTTTTTAAATTTTCTAACCTACCTGCCCGATAAGTGATCTGACATTCCACGCTCCGATCCGTAGAACGCCAGTTTTCTTTCTCCTGATAATGACGTCCTCTTGAGTAGTCCCCGCCCGGAGATCCGAATGGGGGACTATTTTACCTCCGGAATATTTTACCCAACAGGACGCCATCATTATTTAATCATACAGTAAAGCTGCATGCCCCCGGGAAAAATTACGGCTGTAGTTTCCCCTTGCTTTCAGCCGTTTGCAGTACCAGCATAGCAAGGCCGTTTTGGTTAGTGTTACAGGGCCAGATCAGTCAATCATCCAGACTGTTGCCCCCGGAACTACTGAAAAAGCTGCTGCCCCTCTTCAGGAACCACACGTTTGTCTGGCCTGTCAACAGATACCCCTCCGTTGTGATTGCGCCTATGGTACGGCTATGTGTATCGCTGAGGCACGCAAGCCTCCCCACCAATGACAAGGTCCTTGGGGGTCCGGCATGGTATTTATTGAAATCTAGCCGGCCATCACACCCGCAAGAGCTAGGAAACGCTGAGAGAACGTCTGTTTCACGGAATATTAGTGTTGGCTGTGAAAGACGAAAGACCATCGAAGAGCGTAACAAACAGTCATAAATAGCAGCATGAGACCAACAATAGTTTACACAGTCTGTCTGGAGTCGAGACAATGTACACACGCAACTACACAATTTGTAGTACCTGAAGAGGACGACTGAATCGTTCATCGAAATATACAGGCTGAAAAAACAGTGAAGCGCCCAGAACGAGAGGAGGAAACGAAATGAAGCTCATGCGTTGAGAGGGTGTGTGATGTTTTCTACTTTGGTGATTACAAAATGGAGTCAAATTTATGAAGACCTTATTAGCATGACATGTAACGCCTCTGGCCTCCATATACGCAATGATTCTATTAGTGAGGGTATAAAAAAGTCGCTTTATCGTCCCATGAGGCACGCTGACCAACAACTGTTGTAAGTGGTCCTCGATTTCTGGTTACTAGCACTGGGACAGACTTGACGTTTGAGCTGCTCACACACATGTAATATCGGGGACAGGAATGCGAATCTTGCTGACCATGGATGTACCTCAGCATCAAGCAGTTCGTACAGAGGAGCATTGTCCTCTAGGAAAATGACATCACAATATTGTCAGATGAGAAGTGACGCGTGAAGACTCAGGATGTCTATGACCTAAAGTCATGCCCGATTGCTCCCCGAACCATAACGCCAGAAAGAACATCGTTGGGCTTCTCCAAAATACTAGACGAATTGGACCTCTTCCGAGGTCCCCGCCATATCTGCCGACGATGGTCCACGGAGGTGGTGCATAACTGCGATTCATCGTTCGTCACAGTCAGACGCCACTCACCAGCAGTTCATGTTTCCCAGTCACGATACCATCCCAAATGCAGATGTTCTGTAGCGGGCCGGGGTTTGATACTGAGTGTCAGTGACAGATGGGAGCAAAGGTCATTATTTTGTCAAGGATGGCGGGAAGGAAGTGAGACTTTTTTGGGCGATGGAGTGGGCTCTGTCCACGGTTCAGTGGGTGAGGTGTGAGCGAAACGTTGGTGGTTCCACCAACAGTCATTTATTGAGACATAAGACGCTTTAAACAAACAAACTAACACATTGTCTTTTAACAGGCTCAATTAATTCCTTGAGGCGGCAGAGCGGCGGAGTCGTAGCGTGCAGATTCCGGTGACAGGTGATGCGGCGACAGCTCGCGATGCATCGGCATTCCGACGACATATTCTTCCACTCAGTACAGTGCCCCTGTCCCACTGCAGCGGCCGCACGGGCTTCTCCTTGCGAAATCGCTCGTTGCGTTATTCACAAGCGGCTACGGGGTGGTGCGGAGTGCTCCGTCCCGGAATCGAACCAGCGACCATCAGGTTCGGCGTCTTCTGGCGGAGTTCATCAGCTTCTAAGTTTACAGGTGACCCTTTTGGCGAGGCCATAGTTCCTTCGTCCTCACCACACGGAAGTTACACTCGAACTTCCTTCTGGTAACATCTGGATTGGCGTCTTTTGCGTTGACCTACTGGCGCGTTGCCGACATCTTCTTCTGTCGAGCGGCGTAGCGTCTAAGTCGTTGTAGCGAAGTATGACGTCCGCTGACTAACCATCGATCCGTCCGTCCAGGCAACGTCTCTTCGTGTCTTCTTTCTCCCCTCGAAGGACCTTCCAAAGGAACACCTCAAAGGACCCCCTCACGCCCGTCTGTCGGAGGTATTTATTCGGTGTTTTTGCCAATGTGGCCAAGTTTCTAGGGCGGCGACTGACTCTTCGGTCCTTGATCTATGCTTCTCACGTAGGGTAGAAACGTGACCGATGTCGACACACGTGCCGGCTTTCCATTGTTTTGCCTCTATTTAGGCGTGGTCGGGCATTGCCCTTTCGTCCCCATCCGCATCGCCAAATACGTCACATACGTGAGTTCAGTGCGCTGACAGTTCCTGGAGCATTGACCACTGATGTGCGAGCAGCGCTGGTCGCTGTCCCCTTGGAAGCATTTCCCGTCCTCCCGGTCGTTCATGTGTCGAAGTGCTGAATGCTTCTTCGCAAACTCCGCCGGGCATCGGCCTTCTCGTGTTGGGCAGAAACGTCACCAATGTCACACACGTGCCGGCCTTCCTAGTTCGACTACTGCCGCTTCCGAATATTATGGCCTAACGTGTCACAGTCTCTAAAAGATTCACTTAAGTCTTTACGGATTTTTCTGCTTTGAAAAACCATAAATAACACGTAATTATTATACATAACTATTGCGCACTCTACAGTTCGTATTGTGGTGATAACAGCAGCAAAGGACTATATTTCTCATGTCCGGCTGCTACTGGTCTCCGTCCAATGGTGCGGGATGTTTCCGGGAGTCCACTACTTGTCCTCGGATGGCAGACGCAGAAATGAAGGCTTCACACGATGTTCTTGGTGAGCAATGCGGGATCGACCCTTGTGGTGGTCAGATGTGCTCGACTGGCGAAGGGTTTGCCTGAATTCTCGTTCCCATGCAGTCCAGTACTGGCCCACTTTGTATTCTCTTTAGCTGCTTTCATGTCATCTCACTGTCACTGTAGAGTTGTATCATGGGAAACAAGGAAAGAACATTGGATGGTGGCCGGTATCCTCGTTGTACAGCACAAGCTGTAGGCAATTAATAACTGTGTTGTTAATTCACAAACAAAGAGCTACTTAAGTTTCCGTGTGCTGTGGTACAAGCTCTCTTCGATATAGTCCATGTAGTCTCAATGCCGGCGAAGTAGGAGTGCGCTCTGTTCACTATAAGGTCACTATGTGCTGCCTGTCTCTGTACTAGAGGCTAAGTCTGCGGCTCTGTCTCAGTGACAGTCTGGGACAGCACGGCATGCAGACTCGAACTAACTGGCTTAACAGGCTCGAACTAACTGGCTAACTAACTCGAATGAACTGCCCTCCAGTCTGCGCCGGCTGTCCTAAATACTGGTGGCTGAGAGAGCGTTGGCGGCGCGTTTCCAGTGAGTCTTGTCGTTGGCTTCTGTCGTTACCCTCATAATCTCTGTGCCACATGTGTGCTGGCGCCAGCACAGCCACTGTCACATCCGAATGTCACACAAATCCAGACATTGTACGATTCGACCACCTGGCCCGTTGGAGCTCCACAATCAGGCCCCAGTCAAACTCTGTCAGGTGCTGATAACGCTGTGTCACACGAGTACGCGGCAAAAAAAAATGGTTCAGATGGCTCTGAGCACTATGGGACTTAACATCTATGGTCATCAGTCCCCTAGAACTTAGAACTACTTAAACCTAATTAACCTAAGGACAGCACACAACACCCACCCATCACGAGGCAGAGAAAATCCCTGACCCCCCCGGGAATCGAACCCGGGAACCCGCACGACCACGAGATGCGGGCAGTACGCGGCATCTCCGTGTCCATCACAGTGACCACTTAACGTCTGAAGTTGTCCATGCTCCTTTTGAGCCCTGTGAGGTACATAAAACACGAACAACACTTATGCACTCTGATAGGTGTTGTACCTGCCAAACGAAATACGAGATCCAGTCATTTACATATCTGCCGACGGTGCGTACTTCTACCAAGTTACGATGACATCCGCCCATGTTTTCTGGGCTCTTAACTTTTTTGTCCTGCAGTGTGTTGACATAAAAGTTTTCTCGGTATGGTACTGCGTCATAATGTATAAAACTACTGCTGCTGGAGAAAAACGAACGTTTCGGCCACGGTTGCAGCGGCTTTCTTCTAGGTCTAGTGGTGCGCTCGAGCTGTGCTGTGTCCCTTACATTTTGTTGTTACTGTTCACTGCTCGTGCCATTACGTCATAATTTAAAAAGATACGCCGGCCGCGGTGGCCGTGCGGTTCTAGGCGCTTCAGTTCGGAACCGCGCTGCTGCTGCGGCCGCAGGTTCGAATCCTGCCTCGGGCATGGATGAGTGTGATCTCCTTAGGTTAGGTTTAACTAGTTGTAAGTCTAGCGGACTGATGACCTCAGATGTTAAGTCCCATAGTGCTTAGAGCCATTTGAACCATTTTGAAAAGATACTTCGTTTCATTGGACACTGGAGGAAGAAGGAGAGGGAACTTTATTTTAATAGGTTATTGCTGAGGAGGGAGAGTGTAATCTCTGTAGTCTTCTGGCTCTTATGTCATGTGCCATGGTTGGTGGTCACTGTCGAATGAGAAGTTTGCTGTGTGTTTACCAGCTGCTGGACGTCGGCCGCGAGGCGGCAGTTACTCGCCGGTGGTGCTCGTGCCTCGTGTTGACAGTGCGGTCTGTTGGGCTCTGATTGCCGGCAGCCGAGATGGGGCAAGCCTGAGTCCATCCTCTCCATTCAAGTTATTATGATGTTAAAGTCTTTCGATGGCCTCTCTGATTTTGCGTTTCGTCATAACCGGCTGCTTGCCCAACACACAGGCTTCGCTGAAGTTTTTCTCCAGCAGCAGTAGTTTTATACATTATGTCGCAGTACCATACCTAGAAAACTATTATGTCGACTGACTGTGGCCGCGGAAGCCTACGCAATTATATTCGCAGAGTGTTGTTCGTGTAATGGAAACGACAATTCGGTTTAACCCCTGGTTTGCTTCTGATGTTAAGAACTGAATCCAGGTTCTTCGGATCACAGTTCCGTCGGACTGCTGGCTCGCTTCCAGCTCGGAGACAGAGACAGATGGGAAAAGGATGGCCGTTTACCTTCCAGGAGTGAAGAGCGTGGTAACGGATTATGCAGAGCGGCTCGAAACGTAATGGCGCGACTGGGACGGGCGTTGAATTATTACTCTTAATTACGAAGCACGCGCTGGACCCACCAATTTGGGTTCGATGAAACACGAAAGTGGAGTAGGAAACGCCTCGTGTCTAGCCGTGTGAGAGGGGGCAGGGCCGTTCCCACGTAGGGCCCTGTAATAACACACACGTAGCCGCGCGAGTGCGACAGGTTTAGTGCGCGGTTCCCTGCAGAAAGCGTTCCTTCTGAAGTGTTTGCAGACGTTGCACAACATATCACATATGATGAACCAGAAGCGTGGAATCAGATTTTATGTAAAAATACTATAAACATGTCTGTCTCTATTCGGCAAGGAACGAGTTAAGACGTGCAGTGGTGAAGACGCTGAAATAGCAAGCAGGAGGAACACAGAATTAGGTCTTCCACTCTTCCCCTAACACGACTGCAGGGAATGCCGCTATTGCCGGTATGTTTCTTCTACATTGAAGGGCCAAACAAACTGATTTAGGCATGCGTATTCAAATACACAGATATGTAAACAGGCAGAATACGACGCTGCGGTCGGAAAAGCACATACAGGGTGTTACAAAAAGGTACGGCCAAACTTTCAGGAAACATTCCTCGCACACAAAGAAAGAAAGTATGTTATGTGGTCATGTGTCCGGAAACGCTTACTTTCCATGTTAGAGCCCATTTTATAACTTCTCTTCAAATCACATTAATCATGGAATGGAAACACACAGCAACAGAACGTACCAGCGTGACTTCAAACACTTTGTTACAGGAAATGTTCAAAACGTCCTCCGTTAGCGAGGATACATGCATCCACCCAGCGTCGCATGGAATCCCTGATGCGCCGATGCAGCGCTGGAGAATGGCGTATTGTATCACAGCCGTCCACAATACGAGCACGAAGAGTCTCTACTTTTGGTGCCGGGGTCGCGTAGACAAGAGCTTTCAAATGCCCCCATAAATGAAAGTTGAGGGTTGAGGTCAGGAGAGCGTGGAGGCCACGGAATTGGTCCGCCTCTACCAATCCATCGGTCACCGAACCTGTTGTTGAGAAGCGTACGAACACTTCGACTGAAATGTGCAGGAGCTCCATCGTGCATGAACCACATGTTGTGTCGTACTTGTAAAGGCGCATGTTCTAGCAGCACAGGTAGAGTATCCCGTATAAAATCATTGCGGTGAATCGAGGAAGTACAGTACATAGTGACAAAACTAAAATGAGCTCTAACATGGAAATTAAGCGTTTCCGGACACATGTCCACACTACATCTTTTCTGTATTTGTGTGAGGAATGTTTCCTGAAAGTTTGGCCGTACCTTTTTGTAACACCCTGTATAAGACAATTAGTGTCTGGCGCAGTTCTTAGATCGGTTACAGCTGCTACAACGGCATGTTATCAAGACGTGAATGAGTCTGAATGTGGTTCCACAGTCACCGAACGAGCGATGGCACACAGCATCTCCGAGGTAGCTGTAAGGTGCGGATTTTCCAGTATAATCATTTCACGAGTGTACCGTGAGTATCAGGAGTCCGGTAAAACATCGAATCTCCGACATCGCTGCGGCCACAAAAAGAGACTGCTAGAACGGGACCAACAACGACTGAAGAGAATCGTTCACCGTGACAGAAGTGCGACCCTTCCGCAAACTGCTGCAGATTTTAATGCTGGGCCATCAGTAAGTGTCAGTGTCAGAACCATTCAATGAAAAATCATCGATATGGGCTTTCGCAGCCGAAGGTTCACTCGCGTACCCTTGATGACTGCACGAGACAAAGCCTCACGTTAAGCTTGGGTCCGTCAACAACGACATTGGACCGTTGATGACTGGAAATATGCTGCCTGGTCGGACGAATCTCGTTTAAAATTGTAAGTAGGCTGTTTAGGTTTTAAGTTGGTAACGCCACGTAGCGCTCTGTATGAAAATCACTGACTCTGCTGTGTGCAGGCTGTGGCTGGATGGCATTGTTGGAATATTTGCCATTGTAGTTTTGGGCAGTTGGATGTGAACAGCGCGTAGCGTTTCTCAGTTGGAGGTGAGCCGCGAGCAGTGGTGGATGTGGGGAGAGAGAAGCCAGAGTTTTGAGATGTAAATATGATCAGACGAGCGGGACGTGAAATTTGCCAAACTAGATGTCACAAATTACACATATATTTTATGATTTTTGAACACTATTAAGGTATATACATTGTTTGTTCTCTTTCAAAATGTTTCATTTGCTAACTATATGCCCATCGGTAGTTAGTGCCTTCAGTAGTTCGAATCTTTTATTTAGCTGGCAGTATTGGCGCTCGCTGTATTGCAGTAGATCGAGTAACGAAGATTTTCGTGAGGTAAGTGATTCATGAAAGGTAGAGGTTATTGTTAGTCAGGGCCATTCTTCTGTACGGATTATTGAAAGTCAGATTGCCTTGCGCTAAAAATATTGTGTCAGTTTAGTGATGATCAGAATAAGTGAAGAGAAAACTGTCTGAGTACGTTGAGTTTCGCTCAGCCGTTTGAAAATCAAATAATGTAGGGGTTTTCCAGCACTGTCATTATTTACATTCAAAGGGAAAGTTTCAAAACTGTATCGAGCGGGTGGACGTGTACGGGTATGGAGATAATCTCATGAATCCATGAACCCTGCATGTCAGCAGGGCACTGTTCAAGCTGGTGGAGCCTCTGTAATGGTGTGGGACGTGTGCAGTTGACACATCTAGATACGACTCTGGCAGGTGACGCGTGCGTAAGTATCCTGTCTGATCACCTGTATCCATTCACGTCCATTGTGAATTCCGACGGACTTGGGCAATTCCAGCAGGACAAAGCGACACCCCACACGTCCATAATTGTTACAGAATGTCTCCAGGAGCACTCTTCTGAGTTTAAACACTTCTGCTGGCCATCAAACCCGCCAGACATGAACATTATTGAGCATAGCTGGGATGCCATGCTCCGTGCTGTACAGAAGAGATCTCCACCCGCTCGTACTCTTGCGGATTTATGGACAGTCCTTCAAGGATTCACGGTGTCAGTCCGCTCCAGCACTACTTCAGACATTAGTCGAGTCCACGTCACGTCGTGTTGCGGCACTTTTGCGTGCTCGCAGGGGCCCTACACGATGTTAGACACGTGCACCAGTTTCTTTGGCTCTTGAGTGTATGTTCACATTCGGAAGACAATGTTGGAGATTTCGTGCAAAAATATCGCCGGAACTGAAAACGTATTTGTATTAATCCAGAATGAGATTTTCACTCTGCAGCGGAGTGTGCGCTGATATGAAACTTCCTGGCAGATTAAAACTGTGTTTGGAAGGTAGGAGACGAGGTACTGGCAGAAGTAAAGCTGTGAGTACCGGGCGTGAGTCGTGCTTCGGTAGCTCAGTTGGTAGAGCACTTGCCCGCGAAAGGCAAAGGTCCCGAGTTCGAGTCTCGGTCGGGCACACAGTTTTAATCTGCCAGGAAGTTTCATTTGTATTAATGATTGCCACTGCAACTCAGGTATAATACCCGTGACACTCTCTGCCCTGTTTCACGACAACACTAAACGAGCTTTCCCTCTTTGCAGTTTATCGTCCTCCGTTAATTGTATCAGATAACGTTCGCATACCTCGAAGCATTAATCAGCCTGATGACGGACAAGCATAGTATGGACCGTCTCTTGTGTCCTTGTTTGTAATGGTACACGCAAATGATTGATGATTATTCATGAGTGATGTTTCCCAGACAAATTGCCAGTACACTTTATTACAGCACCACACATTTAGGTACAGTTCACTACGATGGGGATTAAGTAATATCCCACGTAAAAGATTGTCTTGAACAGATATAAGTCCTGGAAATCAAGAGCCCTTCATGATATTGGTTGCGATGGTCATACTTGGACACAAGTCTCCCTAGCTAAGTTCTATCCCTAGTGACTGCTTACCCTGAAGCGAATGCCGTGAGGCCTGGAGCTGAAGGGGAAGATAAGCTGCTGGGGTTTGAGTCGCGTCTTCAGTGTGCACCAGCAGAGGCGTAGCCTTGGGCGCTTGGCAGGCACATGGCCTGGAAATGCAAACCAGTCCCCTCGGTTGCAACGCACCCACATCTGATGTGCGCATTGCATGTGGGCGATGATGGTGCCCTTGGTGGCGCCTGCTATCCATCAGTATATAAACAGACTGTCAACAGTACAGTTCCCAATGCACGCGATACACTTGCGATACTTACAGATAGTTCCGTAAATGGAAACCCGTCCGTGGAAAGAGCCCTTCACCCTGAAGCAGAAACGATGGAAGAGCCAACCTTATGTTGGCCACAGATCCTGCATGCCGTCACGACAGGGGAAGATTAATTAAAGTTATATTAATACCTTCACCTGCTAACGAGCGTTGATATATATCAACGGGGACAGGTGAAAACGTGTGCCCCGACCAGGACTCGAAACCGGGATCTCCTGCTTACATGGCAGACGCTCTATCCATCTGAGCCATCGAGGGCACAGAGGATAGCGCGGCAGCACCGGACTATCTCACCACGCCTCCCGCGAGATCCGCATTCTCACATTGTATGTCCACACACTACAGTCGATATAAGTATACAGGGGAAGATGGTGGTGCCGTCCAAAAGATGGCTGGTGACGGCTGGCCACAAAGCAGAGGCTCCTCTGAGTCAATGAAGAATATGTCCAACAGAGTAGGGACCTTGGGACACCCGCCACCTAGTGCCCCCAGAATCTACGATCTGAAGTTGTGAAGCATGGAGAAAATATGCAAAGAAACGAAGGGCTTCGCAGCAGGAGTGAGTCGTATAGAGTCGTGGCACACGGCAGGCCAACGTGGTGAGGACCAGTCCCTACAGGAGTGTCCACTGGGCCAGAAAGAAACCTGCCGCTGGACCACAGAGGCACTTCCAGTGACCAGCTGGAGAAATGCGACGTCCCGAGAATGGCGGTGGTTGCGCAGAAGCCCAGTCTACCGCGTCGCAGACACTGGTGCAAGTCTAAGGACTGCGTCAAGAGGCATTCCCCATCTGAAACACCTGATGTCGTCAGAGACGTAGACGTAGCACCCAAAAAGAGAAGACAAAGTGGGTCGGAGTAGTACGAGCGAGGAGCTGCGGGCCTATGGGGCATCGTCTCAGTTGTGCGACTGGATTCGAGATTTCCTGTCAGGGAGGTCGCAGTTCGTAGTAATAGACGGCAAATCATCGATTAAAACTGAAGTGATATCAGGTGTTCCCCAGGGAAGCGTCCTGGGACCTCTGCTGTTCCTGATCTATATAAATGACCTAGGTGACAATCTGAGCAGTTCTCTTAGGTTGTTCGCAGATGATGCTGCAATTTACCGTCTAGTAAGGTCATCCGAAGACCAGTATCAGTTGCAAAGTGATTTAGAAAAGATTGCTGTATGGTGTGGCAGGTGACAGTTGACGCTAAATAACGAAAAGTGTGAGGTGATCCACATGAGTTCCAAAAGAAATCCCTTGGAATTCCATTACTCGATAAATAGTACACTTCTCAAGGCTGTCAATTCAACTAAGTACCTGGATGTTAAAATTACGAACAACTTCAGTTGGAAAGACCACATAGATAATATTTTGGGGAAGGCGAGCCATAGGTTGCGTTTCATTGGCAGGACACTTAGAAGATGCAACAAGTCCACTAAAGAGACAGCTTACACTACACTCGTTCGTCCTCTGTTAGAATATTGCTGCGCGGTGTGGGATCCTTACCAGGTGGGATTGACGGGGGACATCGAAAGGGTGCAAAAAAGGGCAGCTCGTTTTGTATTATCACGTAATAGGGGAGAGAGTGTGGCAGATATGATACGCGAGTTGGGATGGAAGTCATTAAAGCAAAGACGTTTTTCGTCGCGGCGAGATCTATTTACGAAATTTCAGTCACCAACTTTCTCTTCCGAATGCGAAAATATTTTGTTGAGCCCAACCTACATAGGTAGGAATGATCATCAAAATAAAATAAGAGAAATCAGAGCTCGAACAGAAAGGTTTAGGTGTTCATTTTTCCCATGCGCTGTTCGGGAGTGGAATGGTAGGGAGATAGTATGATTGGGGTACGATGAACCCTCTGTCAAGCACTTAAATGTGAATTGCAGAGTAATCATGTAGATGTAGATGTAGATGTAGATGTAGAAACAAGAGACGCTGGCAGTGTGATGATGCCTTCAGGTCACCGCGGAAAGGAAACATGCCTGGATGTCAATGGCAGTGCCCAGGATGGCAGGAGAGCGGTGGATGCTGAGATGACGAATGGGAAAAGGGTTAACGAATGGGGAGGAAAGGTTACCGATGAGGATATGCCCAAAATTGGACATCGGCTTTGAGACAGAAACAGTACACGGTGGAAAGCCGTATGGGAGCAACACGAGTAAGGACTGCTAGACTTTCTGGTAGACGGGAACGATGACCCAAACTGAGTGGCGTGCAGAAAAGGATGCAGACAAGAAAGGATTGGCAGCAGCCAGCCAGTGGAGGGAAAGGCGTCGCTGAAAGCGCTCAAAGATAGCAGCGAGAGCACCAGGAGTGGCGTCGTCTGTCAGAATGTACTTGGATCTACATCACAGCAACCCAAGGAACAGGAGAGGGAAAAGCATACAAGGAAACAAGGAATAACAGCACAGTGTCGCAAGACATCCTGAAGAGCTGAGGCTCCAAGTGCCGAGCCACCCCTGCCTCTTTGGTGGCGGAGGCAAAGGCTACGTCAGGCCCAGCCAGGAAGGACAATGTCCAGAGGGATTATGGCAGCTGCCGGATGTCGATGCTGTAATACCAGATGACTGGAAATGCAAGCTTCATCCTGGTCGTCAACTTTTGTGTCCTTGACTGCGAGACTGCATGATTCATGAACGTGATTTATTATAGCACCCCACTATCAAACACAGATCCAAATGATGTGCGTTAAGAAATAACACAACTAAAAGATCGTCCAACACAGACACAAGAATTACACAATCAAGACTCCTTTACGACACTGGATGCGACGATCGCACTTACGCACACGTTTCACTAGCTGACACAGCCCATCTTTTGATAGCTGCAGGCACGATGTCGTGATGCGGCTCCAGTAGATAGCCTACTGGAAGTGGCCAGCGTAAAGCCTACAACTGAGCGAGAAGACATGCTGCTGGAGCTGGATCCACGATCCCGGAGGATATCCGCGGGCGCTTGGCAGGCACACGACACGCAGATGCAGACAAGTCTCCTAGATTGCAGCGGCGTCGTTTCTGAAGAGAAACTACGAAAAACAAAACATGTAAAATTTAAACGAACGGAAAGTATCTAAGATTGGCGATCTTTTCCAGGAGCTCGAAATTTAACACGAACCTTAATGCGAGATGCTCATAACAGTTTCTACAATGAAACTTTGTTTCGAAACCTGGCAGAAAATCCAAAGAGATTGTGGTCTTTTGTAAAATACGCTAGCAGCAAGACACAATCAATGCCTTCTCTGCGCGATAGCAATGGAAATACCATCGACGACAGTGTTGTCAAAGCAGAATTACTTAAAACAGCCTTCCGAAATACCTTCCCTAAAGAAGCCGAAGTAAATACCCTAGGATTTGAATCAAGAACAGCCGCCAACACGAGTAACTTAGAAGCAGATATCCTCGGTGTAGTGAAGCAACTTAAATCACTTAACAAAAGCAAGTCTTCCGGTCAAGACTATGTAGCAATTAGGTTCGCTTCAGAGTATGCTGATGCAATTAGCCCCATACTTATACAAGACCACTCACTCGACGGTAGATCCGTACCGAAAGTAAGTCACACAAATATTCCAGAATTCTAGTGTGAGTAATCCACTAAAGTAGAGGTCGATATCATTAACGTCGATATGCAGCAATGTTCTGGAACATATATTGTGTTCGAACATTATGAATTGCCTCGAAGAAAACGGTCTATTGACACACAGTCAGTATGTATGGGTTTAGAAAACATCGTTCTTGTGAAACACAACTAGCTCTTTATTCACTTGAAGTGTTGAGTGCTGTTGACAAGGGATTTCAGGTCGATTCCGTATTTCTGATTTCCAGAAGAAGGCTTTTTACACTGTACCACACAAGTGGCTTATAGTGAAACTGCGTGCTTATGGAATAACGTCTCAGTTATGTGACTGGATTCGTGACTTCCTGTCAGAGAGGTCATGGTTAGTAGCAACTGACGGAAAGTCATCGAGTAAAACAGAAGTGATTTCTTGCGTTTACCAAGGTAGTGTTATAGGCCCTTTGCTGTTCCTTATCCATAAAACGATTTAGGAGACAATCTGAGCAGCCCACTTAGGTTGTCTGCAGATTATGCCGTCGTTTTTCGCCTAGTAAAGTCATCATAAAATCAAAACAAATTACAAAACGATTTACTAAAGATACCTGTACGGTGCGAAAATTGATAATTGACCCTAAGTAATGAAAACTGTGAGGTCATCCACATGAGTGCTAAAAAAGAATCCGTTGAAATTTGGTTACACGATAAATCAGTCAAATTTAAAGGCTGTAGCCGTGCGGGGTTGCTGTGCGGTCTAAGCGCACCTTGCCACGGTTGGCAGGGCTGCCACGGTCGGAAGTTTGAGTCATCGCTCGGGCATGGGTGTATGTGTTGTTCTTAGCGTAAGTTAGTTTGAGTTAAGTAGTGTGTAAGCCTAGGGACCGATGACCTCAGCAGTTTGGTCCCATAGGAACTTACCACAAGTTACAAAAATTCTAAAGGCTGTAAATTGAGGTAAATACCTAAGAATTGGAATTTCGAAAAAGTAAAATTCTAAAGAACATATAGAAAACGTTGTGGGGTAGACAAACCAAAGACTGCTTTTTATTGGCGGAACACTTAGAAAATGCATCAGATCTACTAAAGAGGCTGCTTACGCTTCGCTTGTCAGTCCCCTTTTGGAGTACTGCTGCGCGGTCTGTGATCATTACCAGATACGATTAACGGAGTACATCGACGAAGATCAAAGAAGAGCAGCACGTTTTGTATAAGCGAGAAATAGGGGAGTGAGTGTCACGGACATGATGCAGGATCTGGGGTGAACGTAATTAAAACGAAGGAGTTTTTCTTTGCTGCGGAAAGTTCTCACGAAATTTCAATGACTAACTTTCTCGTCTGAATGCAAAAATATTTTGTTGACCACCATCTACTAGGGAGAAACGATAATCATAATAAAATGAGGAAATCAGGGCTAGCACGGAAAGACAGAGGCGTTCGTTTCTTCCGCGCGCTTTTAGATAATGGAATAATAGAGAGTTGTTGCAAAGGTGGTTCGATTAACCCTCTGCCAGTCATTTAAATGTGATTTGCGGTGTATCCACGTGGTTGTAGATGGTGCGCGCTCTGCATGTGAGCGATGTTGGCGCCCCTTGGTGGCGCCTGCTGGCGATCAGCGTCTCAACAGATCGTCAGCAGTACGGTTTCCAATACACGTGATGCTCTTTGAATACTCTCCTACCTCTCTCTCTCTTCTTAAACCTCATGTGTGCACCGAAAAGTGATCGCTTTTGGCGATATTTACTTCTGTAGCAACAAGTTGGGAGATCGTTTCACTTTATTTATTTATTGAACATTCAATGGTACTTGATCTCTCACTGGGTCCTTCTGACTTCTGCAGAAGGGTGGTTACAGAGAATGTTGGCTTGTTGGATGCGGAGGTGGACCTGCTTAAGCAGACGTTCCCTCAGTCACACTGTCCAGGATGGTCTCGTGGGTTCATAATTATTACTCTGGGCACCTTGTATCTGTACCATTGTTGGGACAGGGCTTGGCTATCGTAGGTAGTTGGTGGGCAGCTCTTCTATACTCATTTATCCTTTGGAACAGTTACGTTGCCTGGTCTTTGGGCCTATGTACCAGGTAGTGTTATCTTCTTTGGTGGTGGATTTCATGTGTTGTGGGTCACCTAGGGGTGTTGAGGTACCACTTTATACAAATATTTTGGAGGTGGCTGCAGACATCGTCTTTGGTGGCGCAAGTAGTACCGCAGGGAATCGAACCGTAATAAAGCGACAGGTGGATCGTTGACTGCTTGAGGTTGCGGCTGGTGGTGAAGGCCATCAGGGCCCGATTCATCTTCACGGTATTCAGTTTTCGTTCTTAAATATGTGGTGTGTAAGTCATGCCTTTACCCAGTATGATCGCCAAGTATTCACCTTGTGGGCACCGAGGTATATGCTGATGTGCGAAGACCAGTTCCGCCCTTAATACAGTCCTTTTCTGTTCCTTCCCGAGTTGAGTAAGGCTGTGTCGTCTTGTAACCTCCCCCTCACTTATCGACCTTAATGACAGTGAAAAATTAAACCACGTGTACCTAATGGAAATTTGGGAAAAGCAATCGTCACCGAAGTTAATTTGTCGGTAAAGAGGAAGGAAAGGGTTACATCTAAATGAAAGGAAAAATGCAAATGAAGCTGGTGGAAATTAGTTTTGAAAAGGGGTAAAGTTAATAAAGAGAGTAAATGTGCGGCCGTTACGTTAACAGTTAACTAGCGTAATTAGATATTTGAGATTTGGGGGAAATTACGGTCGCCAGTCCTAAGGACAATTACTATAGTAACTGAAAAAGAAAGGTTATTACACATATAATTAGCACTAGAAGCGTGGCAACTGAGGGTTGACACGTGTAGTGTGAAAACTGAAAGTTTGTCAGAAGTAATAAACTTCGCTACACTCTGACTTAATTTAGCAAAAGAATTAATAAAACCGGAAAATCGAAAGTTAATTTAGTGACTGAAGTTAATAGTGAGCTTTCTTTCTGAAGCACATCGAAATTCAGTAAAATACGAAATTCAGTGAAATCATTTCAAAGGCTAATTGAATCTACGCAATTTAGAATTAAGAGATTTAACTTTGAACTTGAATTAAATGATTCTGAACAATTAACAATAGTAAAATTTAGTATGTACCAAGCTGAGCTGCAGTCACACGTAGGCTAAAATACCGTAACAAGACTCGCACTCTTAATTTGTGCTTGTATAATCTAAATATTGTAGCCAGCTATGAATACCTTAACTGAACTTTGAAATTAAAGCAGTGAAATCGAATGATGCTGGCGTTTGAATTTCAACTACATTCGGGTTTATTCCGGAAAAGGAAGGGACCCTGCTTGGTAATGCAATTGGGACAATGAGCAACAAAGATTCATGCTACATTGCTGTAATTTTGTGATTTGAACAGTTTTAAAAGCTGAGGTCTGCCATACAGTTCTAAAACTTTACGTGCGTCCAGTCTTCCTTGTTGGTTGATTGAAGGTTTGAAGCCGTCGATCGAGGAGGTGGCGACAGTCACTCATTGTCGGCCGTCGCTGTTGCAGAAGCTGGATGTTGGCGCGCCTTCTTCTCGACACGGTCACCAGACGAAACGGGCTCTTGATGTGCGCCAGCTAATGCTTCCCGTCTGCGACACCGTGTCAGAAACTATCATAGCAAGTCGAGCGCAATTACATGCTGCCCAACCCCGAAAGCGCGGCAACTCGCGGGAGCGTCACACAACACACCTGCTCCACCGCACTACTCCAGCCAGACTCTCCTCTGCCCGCGCTCCACGCGACAGAGTTAACACTACCAAAGATCCTGAACACTTTGGTTCTCCACACGACCTATCGATGTATTCGTTCGATAGCATAGTTTTCCATAGGCCAGACCCAGCGTATAAATACAAATAATATTCACAAAACAAACCAACATAAATGCATATATATACACTCCTGGAACTTGAAATAAGAACACCCTGAATTCATTGTCCCAGGAAGGGGAAACTTTATTGACACATTCCTGGGGTCAGATACATCACATGATCACACTGACAGAACCACAGGCACATAGACACGCAACAGAGCATGCACAATGTCGGCACTAGTACAGTGTATATCCACCTTTCGCAGCAATGCAGGCTGCTATTCTCCCATGGAGACGATCGTAGAGATGCTGGATGTAGTGCTGTGGAATGGCTTGCCATGCCATTTCCACCTGGCGCCTCAGTTGGACCAGCGTTCGTGCTGGACGTGCAGACCGCGTGAGACGACGCTTCATCCAGTCCCAAACATGCTCAATGGGGGACAGATCCGGAGATCTTGCTGGCCAGGGTAGTTGACTTACACCTTCTAGAGCACGTTGGGTGGCACGGGATACATGCGGACGTGCATTGTCCTGTTGGAACAGCAAGTTCCCTTGCCGGTCTAGGAATGGTAGAACGATGGGTTCGATGACGGTTTGGATGTACCGTGCACTATTCAGTGTCCCCTCGACGATCACCAGTGGTGTACGGCCAGTGTAGGAGATCGTTCCCCACACCATGATGCCGGGTGTTGGCCCTGTGTGCCTCGGTCGTATGCAGTCCTGATTGTGGCGCTCACCTGCACGGCGCCAAACACGCATACGACCATCATTGGCACCAAGGCAGAAGCGACTCTCATCGCTGAAGACGACACGTCTCCATTCGTCCCTCCATTCACGCCTGTCGCGACACCACTGGAGGTGGGCTGCACGATGTTGGGGCGTGAGCGGAAGACGGCCTAACGGTGTGCGGGACCGTAGCCCAGCTTCATGGAGACGGTTGCGAATGGTCCTCGCCGATACCCCAGGAGCAACAGTGTCCCTAATTTGCTGGGAAGTGGCGGTGCGGTCCCCTACGGCACTGCGTAGGATCCTACGGTCTTGGCGTGCATCCGTGCGTCGCTGCGGTCCGGTCCCAGGTCGACGGGCACGTGCACCTTTCGCCGACCACTGGCGACAACATCGATGTACTGTGGAGACCTCACGCCCCACGTGTTGAGCAATTCGGCGGTACGTCCACCCGGCCTCCCGCATGCCCACTATACGCCCTCGCTCAAAGTCCGTCAACTGCACATACGGTTCACGTCCACGCTGTCGCGGCATGCTACCAGTGTTAAAGACTGCGATGGAGCTCCGTATGCCACGGCAAACTGGCTGACACTGACGGCGGCGGTGCACAAATGCTGCGCAGCTAGCGCCATTCGACGGCCAACACCGCTGTTACTGGTGTGTCCGCTGTGCCGTGCGTGTGATCATTGCTTGTACAGCCCTCTCGCAGTGTCCGGAGCAAGTATGGTGGGTCTGACACACCGGTGTCAATGTGTTCTTTTTTATATCATTGATGTAGATGCTGAACAGAGTGGACAACATCACCGGCTCCTGGTGTATTACAACTGTAATGGTTTTGATGTCGTCAGTCTGAACGTACAAACCTCTGTCTTGTGGAAAACCGTAGATCGGCTTAACACAGCAGCCTTGAACTGGGGTCTGATCGACCAGTTTGACTACTAGCCGGTCCCACTACATGCGATGGTAGGTCTCCTCTCTATCCAGGAAGTCGCCCCCCTGTTGAATTCGAGCTGGATGGTCTCCGGAACTTGGAATACTCGTGAACAGTGGAAGGAGACGCTTCTGCACCATTCAAACCGGCTGTCCCACTGTCGGTTGGTGTAATGCTCAAAACCGATGCAGCTGGCGTGGCGTCCGGCCTGCTATAACAGTCTCTTTAGTGAATTTGTTGCATCTAGTAAGTGTTCGGTCAATAAAACGCAGTCTTCGGTTCTCCTTCTCCGCAGCACTATCTACGCGCTTGTTCGTAATTGTTATCCCAAGGTACTTAGTTGAATTGGCAGCCTCTTGATTTATGTCATTTCTCTTGTAACGTAAATTTAGAGGATTCCTTTTAGTTCCGATCACCTCACACTTTCCTTCATGTATGGTCAAATGCCATGTAACACACCATAAAGACATTTTGTCCAAATCGTTTTGCAATTGGTTTTCGTCTTGTGATGATTCTGACTGGCGGTAAATCACGGCATTATCAGCAACCAATTTATGATGGATGCACAGATTGTCAGCTAAATCATTTATAGAGATTAGGAACTGCATATAACCTGAAATACTTCCTTGGTGAACTCCTGCGTCCATTCACTGCTTTGCAATCGTGTAATCGCAAAGTAATGGGTGTTTCTGGCTATTTACGCGGAATACATTGCATTCCTTGTGTTGAAGATTCAAATGAATCTGAGCACTATGGGACTTAACATCTGAGGTCATCAGTCCCCTAGAACTTAGAACTACTTAAACCCAACTAAGGACATCACACATATCTATGCCCGAGGCAGGATTCGAACCTGCGACCGTAGAGGTCGCGCGGTCCAAGACTGAAGTGCCTAGAACCGCTCGGTCACATCGGAAGGCTGTGTTGAAGGTAAACTGCCAGTCACTACAACGAGTACTAATCCTTTGTAAATCTTCTTGCACTTCGCTACAATAGCGTTGTGCCCTCTGTGTTTATAATAGCATCATCCGCAAAATTACTCATGGAACGTCCGGTGTTATGCACAAGATAATTTCTACATGTTGAAAAAAAATAAGGATCCTTAAACACCCCCCCCCCCCCCCCCCGTTGATACGCCATAATTTAGCTCCATTATGGGTGATATGCAGTGTTCTGTTTGCTAGAAACACTTGAATCCAGTCACACAGCTGCTCTGATATTCTGTACGCTCGTCTTCTGTTTATTAGGCAGCAACGCAGAACAGTATGGAACGCCTTCTGGAAGTCGAGGAGCATTTCATCAATCGGAGCGTACTTATCTGCTGCTTTGTGGGTGTCGTGGACGAACAGAGCAGGCTGGGTTTCACACATAACAGCACTTAACTGAATTTCTACAGGTTGTATTATTGGCCTCTAAGAAACTGGTTGTTTCTTGTTGTAAGAACTGCCCAATGCGTTCGACATGGTGCGTCGTCTGTTTTTCTGTGTCGATGCCAATTGTTGATCGACCTGCATGAAAATAACATACAAACCTCTAAGTATTGACGATGCTCTCACTGCTCGATGTACGATTGAAATTTCTGTAAGAGTTTCACGTATATGAAATATTCAAACCCTGGAGAGATGGATAAAGAACAGAAGATCAGAAGAGGACCAAAGCAGGGAGAATGAACCAACATTTACCGATGAAGAAAATTGTCAAGAAAGAAGAGATCAAGGCAAAAGTAGTGAAACAATTGTTTGGACCCTTATTGCTAATATGTGGACGGAAGAAGTGAAGACTGGGTTTAACTGCAAATACAGACGTGAACGCTTGTGGACAAGTGACTGGGCAGTGTTTTAGTGGACACAAATACCGTTATGATTGAAAAAGCGTAGCGTGTACGTTAAGAGTGAAAGTTCGAATAAACTGACGCCCCGCCAACTAAAATAATTGCATGAGTTGCTCATTATTTCCGATAACCGTTGCGTGTACTTTACGAAGTACGTAACTCACTGCATTCCATTTTATATCCGAGCTAAAGCGGTTTAAATCGTTTCTTGTCACCGAAGAGTGTTTCAGAACATTATTCTTAATACCAGTAAATTTTCAGCTAATTTCCTTAATTTCAAAACGAAGTACCAACATATTAGCAGCCGGTGCTAATCAAAGACGGAGCTGGGTCCAGAGACCATCTTACCAGCGGCCGGACAGGACGGAACTACGACAGCGCAACGTACGGAACATCGCTGGTTTTAAATCAAAAACAGACAACTTATCCATGGTTATAGGCACGCTATAGTTTTGCAAAGACCATTTCAATTCAGTTAATTAAAACATTCTGAGAGGTAAAGCTACAAAAATACTGAAAGTAAGAAAAATATTTGTGTGTTAATTTAAAAACCAGACTTTCACTCGCAGTTTGTTACTCTACATTTCTGCATAAATTCAAGCAGCTACAATACGTAATTAAATGAAATTTGCTACATTATGTAAAGTTGTTATGAGGTTTGTTCAGTAGTATTGCTCAATGGTGTTAGTAATTGAGGATAGAGTCACAAATAAGGAATTTCAGCCACAGATTAGTTCATACCTCAAAATTGTTATTACTATTAATGTCTTTAATGTTTATGCTATGTTAACATAGATTGTAAATGTGTCTAAAGATTGAGTGAATGAGTGTGATTATTTACAAGAACAGCAGCTACGGGGAAGATTGTTTGAGAGATCGTATCTGAAGGTTCGGTTGACAAGAGTATAATAACATCATACAGATCGTAAGTATGTCAGCAAAGCGAAGTGAAAAAAGGACGTTCTAGAATACATAGAGGAAGATACAGGGTGTTTCAAAAATGACCGGTATATTTGAAACGGCAATAAAAACTAAACGAGCAGCGATAGAAATACACCGTTTGTTGCAATATGCTTGGGACAACAGTACATTTTCAGGCGGACAAACTTTCGAAATTACAGTAGTTACAATTTTCAACAACAGATGGCGCTGCAAGTGATGTGAAAGATATAGAAGACAACGCAGTCTGTGGGTGCGCCATTCTGTACGTCGTCTTTCTGCTGTAAGCGTGTGCTGTTCACAACGTGCAAGTGTGCTGTATACAACATGGTTTATTCCTTAGAACAGAGGATTTTTCTGGTGTTGGAATTCCACCGCCTAGAACACAGTGTTGTTGCAACAAGACGAAGTTTTCAACGGAGGTTTAATGTAACCAAAGGATCTGTTTGAAAAATTTCAACGGACTGGGAACGTGACGGATGAACGTGCTGGAAAGGTAGGGCGACCGCGTACGGCAACCATAGAGGGCAACGCGCAGCTAGAGCAGCAGGTGATCCGACAGCGGCCTCGGGTTTCCGTTCGCCGTGTTGCAGCTGCGGTCCAAATGACGCCAACGTCCACGTATCGTCTCATGCGCCAGAGTTTACACCTCTATCCCTACAAAATTCAAACGCGGCAACCCCTCAGCGCCGCTACCATTGCTGCACGAGAGACATTCGCTAACGATATAGTGCACAGGATTGATGACAGCGATATGCATGTGGGCAGCATTTGGTTTACTGACGAAGCTTATTTTTACCTGGACGGCTTCGTCAATAAACAGAACTGGCGCATATGGGGAACTGAAAAGCCCCATGTTGCAGTCCCATCGTCCCTGCATCCTCAAAAAGTACTGGTCTGGGCCGCCATTTCTTCCAAAGGAATCATTGGCCCATTTTTCAGATTCGAAACGATTACTGCATCACGCTATCTGGACATTCTTCGTGAATTTGTGGCGGTACAAACTGCCTTAGACGACACTGCGAACACCTCGTGGTTTATGCAAGATGGCGCACGGCCGACGTCTTTAATTTCCTGAATGAATATTTCGATGATCGTGTGATTGCTTTGGGCTATCCGAAACATACAGGAGGCGGCGTGGATTGGCCTCCCTATTCGCCAGACATGAACCCCTGTGACTTCTTTCTGTGGGGACACTTGAAAGACCAGGTGTACCGCCAGAATCCAGAAACAATTGAACAGCTGAAGCAGTACATCTCATCTGCATGTGAAGCCATTCCGCCAGACACGTTGTCAAATGTTTCGGGTAATTTCATTCAGAGACTACGCCATATTATTGCTACGCATGGTGGATATGTGGGAAATATCGTACTATAGAGTTTCGCAGACCGCAGCGCCATCTGTTGTTGAAAATTGTAACTACTGTAATTTCGAAAGTTTGTCTGCCTGAAAATGTACTGTTGTCCCAATCATATTGCAACAAACGGTGTATTTCTATCGCTGCTCGTTTAGTTTTTATTGCCGTTTCAAATATACCGGTCATTTTTGAAACACCCTGTATGTACACACAGCAAAAAGAGTTTTGCATCACCCCGTTTCCCAAAACTCCTGAAGATATATGTTGGCTGTGGATATTGTATTACAGACACAGTCCATGTGACTGTTCAGAGATGTCACTAAATCCGACCAAAGATGTAAACAACCATGCATGAGCAGCGCCTATTAGACGGAGGAGTTCCGACAGCTGATCATTTCCAGTTATTCCACCAGGAAGGAGGTACACGGCCCGTGTTGTCTGTAGTTCAACCATGCCTAGACGGTCAATACCGCGGTTCGATAGCTTCCGCATTGTTACCTTGTGCCAGGAAGGGCTCTCAAGAAGGGAAGTGTCCAGTCGTCTCGGAGAGAACCAAAGCGATGTTGTTCGCAGATAAAGAGAGACAAGAACTGTCGATGTCATGCCTCGCTCAGGCCGCCCAAGGGCTGCTTCTGCAGTGGATGACAGCTACCTACGGTTTATGGCTCGGAGGAACCCTGACAGCAACGCAACCATGTTGAACAAACCTTTTCGTGCAGCCACAGGAGGTCGTATTACTACTCAAACTGTGCACAATAGGGTGCATGATGCAGAACTTCACTCCCGACGTCCCTGAGGAGGTCCATCTTTGCAACCACGACACCATGCAGCGCGGTACAGATGGGCCCAACAACATACCGAATGGACCGCTCAGGATTGGCATCACGTCCTCTTCACCGATGAGTGTCGCATATGCCTTCAACCAGACAATCGTCGGAGACGTATTTGGAGGCAACCCTGTCAGTCTGAACGCCTTAGACACACTGTCCAGCGAGTACAGCAAGGTGGAGGTTCCCTGCTGTTTTGGGGTGGCATTATATGGGGCCAACGTACGCCGCTGGTGGTAATGGAAGGCGCCGTAACGGCTGTACGATTCGTGAATGCCATCCTACGACCGATAGTGCAACCATATCGGCAGCGTATTGGTGAGGCATTCGTCTTCTTGGACGACAATTCGTGCCCCCATCGTACACATCTTTTTAATGATTTCCTTCAGGTTAACGACATCGCTCTACTAGAGTGGCCAGCATGTTCTCCAGACATGAACCGTATCGAATATATCTGGAATACATAGATAAGGGCTGTTTATGGACGACGTGACTCACCAACCGCTCTGAACGCCGAATCGCCGTTGAGGAGTGGGACAATCTGGACCAACAGTGCCTTGATGAACTTGTGGGTATTATGCCACGACGAATACAGGCATGCATGAATGCAAGAGGACGTGCGTCAACAGAAGGGGATGTGCTTCAGGGTATTAGAGGTACCGGTGTGTACAGCAATCTGGACCACGGCCTCTGAAGGTCTCGCTGTATGGTGGTACAACATGCCATGTGTGGTTTTCATGAACAATAAAAATGGCGGAAATGATGTTTATGTTGATCTCTATTCCAATTTTCTGCACAGGTTCCGGAACTCTCGGAACCGACGTAATACAAAACTTTTTTGATGTGTGTATTTTCCTGTGGTACAATGTAGTGTTTTCGTATAGGAAGACGGTACAAGCAATTACGAAAAAATGTTTGGTTCATTTCAGCTGTACGGACAAGATTTAAAAGTAGACCAGGCATGGAAACAATAAACATTGTTTCTCACGCTTTCATTCCCATAGCGATCTCCCCGAGCAAGCTTACAAAGGCAAGAACATTTATGTCCAGGCGTTTCACATCAGTTTTGCTAGGTGCGCTATACTTACACAAGAATAGGCGTTGTCAGGATGACTGAACTAAGGCGTTGAGACTAACCATCGCCCAACAGTACAATGTACATTGAAACTATGCTTCTAAGATGTTAATGTCATACTAAATTATTGTAGCCATTTTGGAATTCTTAAAGCCTGTCGCATGTGTTACCGCCAATTGTGTTCCATATGTTAAATGTTCACTATGTTTTCAACATTTCATTACCCATCGTTGAGCAGTTGGATGAAAATTAAGTAATGGATTATTGTTGTCGAAAAATAAGTTTTAGTAGATGTAAATTCCAATCAGTAATACACAGTAACTAAACATATATGTGGTGCTGAAATTGTCACTTACCCGCAGTACATGGATAGAGAGAATAGAATTACTGAACATTTTTCTTGTTATGTGTTATAACTCACGTGGTACTCTACATGTATTTAAGAAAGTAAGCGAGATGGAACTTGGAGATTAATCTAGAATTGAGCAGCAACATTGAAGGGTGCCATAGGTAGAAGTTGGATTTAGAGTTCGAATTTTGTACGCAGGAATCACGTAGTTGTCATCTATCTCTTTTATGTGTTTGTTGCTGAATGACATTCAAAAAGTGAAGAGACAGGTTATGAGAAACGAGCCGTTAAGAGACAAATGAAGTAAGGCTTATGGGAAGTGATTGACTGCCACCTGAAGCCTGTTACGAACACCGAGTAAAATTTAGAACGACGTAGATCGAATTTCTCGCCACTCATTTTATCTCTGTTACACAGGGTGTCTCAAAGATTTTTGGCGAAACTGAAACAGATGATAGTGGATCCACAACCGATTGTATTGAGACAGGGAAACTACGGACGGAAATGCAAATTTATTGTGTTATGGACATATACAGCGTACACCGTATAACAGCAACGTAGTTCGTAGTAACTGTTCAATGTGACGACCGCCAGTCTCAATGCGTGCGTGGGGACGCCGCATGAAGTTCCTCTGCACTCTCTCAAAGAACCCTCGTGTTTTTTGTACCAGGAGACTGGCAGGTTTGGCACCAGCAACAAGGTCCTCATCCATGTCTACTGGGGTTTCACACACCAACGTATTGAAGTAACCACAGATGAGAAAGTTTGCGGTTGTGAGATCCGGAAATCGCCATGCGGCAGGACCTCCCCGTCCAATCAAACGATGGGGGTACGTGTGGTTCAGGTGGCCACGGACAGTAGCGTCGGAGTAGGTTGGTGTACCGCCGTCTACCAAGAACTGTGGCAGCACAAACATCAGGTAATGTGGACCAGTGAAACGCGGAGGCAGCAAACACGGCCTTGTTAGATGATCTTGGATACCCCTCCATTCGCTGACAGAGAATCATTGCTGGTGGCTACTGCTGTGGGTAGCATAGGGACTGTCTTCACTCCAAATATGTCTGTCGTGGCTGTTGAAAACGGCATCATTGGTGAATAGGGCCTTTCTATGAACGATACAAACTGTTCGAAGTTTGGCACTACAGCAATGTATAATCCATTGACAGAAGTGAACGCGGGGCTCAAAATCCCCTGGTCCCAGTGCTGGCACATGCTCTTTATGATTTGACTGTAACCCTTGTCCCAACAGTATTTTGCACGCCGTATCCATCGAAGTGAGGGTTTCACGGGCAAGTTGACGGGTGCTTATTGCTGGATGGTCGGCAACGCGATCCAACACGATCTCCTCAAACTCTGATGTGCGGACATCTCTGTGGCCGGGAACCTTGTCCGATTCTCTGTGGCGTGAACGACCCCCGTCTCCCGTAATTTGGTATCCAGAGAGAAAAGCTTCCAGTTAGGATGTAGCCTGTTGGGCAAGCGTTCTCTGTACATTAGTGCTGCATTACAGGCACTACGTTCTGTCGATCGGTACATTAAATGCGTGTCTGCAACGTCTCGTGACTGGTAACGTTCCATATTTGACTGTGCGTCATGCACTGTACGCAGTAACACATCTCATTATGGACTATCACAAACTGTCTGACGCAATGGACAACTGATGCGCCAGCGCAATATATAAGGATAACTTCAGGTATATACTGTATTCCTATTACTAGCTACGAATATTTTCTTACTTTAATGGTCGTAACATCAGTCTTTATTAACTTGAACGATCACTATTGTGACATGCTGTATATGAATTATTATTAACAAAGTACACAACCCTTCCAGGAGCTAAGTTATTTTACAGTGATAAAGCACAGTAGATAAGTAAGTAATATAATTTTGTAGTAAGGCAGGACGTTTAAACTTATTATTGTTTCAGATGCAATTTTTCCATCTCGTTTCTACATTTGAAAGCATAATGCGACAAAGAAACACAAGAAAAATAAAGCGATCTGTGATTCAACTCTGAGTGTAACAAGTTTTTTTTTCGAAAATCGTCTAGTGAAATTGATCTAAAAATCGCAGCAGCAAAAGCTGCTGACTCATTTCACTCCATTAAACACCACCAGAGCTTTAACTCCACAGATCGCAGCAGAAAACAGAAACGGTTCAGAGACTCCAGTGCTGCAGCGGACAAAATATGTGGCAACAGTGGCCAAAGTAACTGCACTTGACTTTCTTAATGAACTAAAAATAATATTAGCATCAGTTCATTACATTGGTGTCAGTACTGATGCCAGTAATCGCGGAAGTGAAAATATTTTCCCCCTAGTAGTGCAGTTTTTTCGTCCTTATGAAGATGGTGTGCAGACTAAACTCACTCACTGTTGCACAGTACATTTTGGAACTACTTAATATCAACAGCCTCTTAGGGAAGGTACCTGATTTTGGTGGGTACGATCCTAACGTAAATGTTCTGGTGTTAATTCGAGTGGATCAAGTAGTGTGTGTGATCATATTTTAGGAAGTGAGTGTTCTTGTCTTATTCTTCATAATGCCAGGAAGGTTTCCTGTGACAATTTGAAGTTGAATGTGGGCGCAATCATACATTAAGTATTTTCACATTTTTCAATCTACACTGAAAGTGTTCAGAAGTTGATGGAAGTTTATGAATTTGTAGGAAGAGAATAAAAGGTAGTTTTGTCTCACTATACACAAAGACAGTTGTCATTTGAAAACTTCTAAGATACTGTAGGTAGATGATGCTCTAAAAATTTATTTCTTATGTGAACGAAAGTGTACTGTAACTACTAATATCTCTTTAGAAAATCTTTTGGAAGAAGGCTACTTATGGTTCAAATGGCTCTGAGCACTATGGGACTTAACTTCTGTGGTCATCAGTCCCCTAGAACTTAGAGCTACTTAAACCTAACTAACCTAAGGACATCACACACATCCATGCGCGAGGCAGGATTCGAACCTGCGACCGTAGCGGTCACGCGGTTCCATACTGAAGCGCCTAGAACCGCACGGCCACACAGGCCGGCAGGCTACTTATGTTTTGTACGCAGTACAATACGTTTTTTTGCAAAAACAAATTCTTCACATTGAAGGTGAGATATAAACTGTTACAGAAGTCTACTCTGTTTTACAGAACACTGTCTCTAGTTTACATGAAAGGACAGAAAACGACGTGGCCCTTTGGAAGTAAAGGAAATGACACAAAGGTGATAAGAGCCAACGGAAAGCGATATGCACATATACAGATAGCCGTAGTATCGTGTACACAAGATATAAAAGAGTGGAGCTGTCGTCTGTACTCAGGTGAGACATGTTTAAAGGTTTCCGACGTGATTACGGCCGCACGACGGGAATTAAAAGACTCTGAACGCGTAATGGTAGTTGGAGCTAGACGCATGCGAGATTCCATTTCGAATTGTCAGTGCTAACAAACAAGCAACACTGCGCGAAATAACCACAGAAATCAGTGTGGGACGTACGACGAACGTATCCGTTACGACAAAGCGGCGAAATTTGGCGTTAATGGGCTTGGGAAGATTGACGCGAGTGCCTTTGCTAACAGCACGACATCGCCTGCAGCACCTCTCTTGGACTCGTGACCACATCGGCTGGACACTAGACGAGTGGAAAACCGTCACCTCGTCAGATGAGTTCCGATGTCAGTTGGTAACACATGATGTAGGGTTCGATAGAGGTGCAAGACCCTACAAAGCCATGGATCCTATTTTCCGACAAGGCACTGTGCAATCTGGTGGTGCTCTGCGCTGTGTTTACATGGATTGGACTGCTCCTCTGGTCCAGCTGAACAGATGATTATGTTCAGCTACTTGGAGACCATCTGCAGCCATTCACGGACTTCGTGTCCCCAAACAACGGTGCAATTTTTATGGTTGACAGTCCGGCATGCGACACGGCCACAACTCTTCGCGA
Source organism: Schistocerca cancellata (assembly GCF_023864275.1). Lineage (NCBI taxonomy): Eukaryota > Metazoa > Arthropoda > Insecta > Orthoptera > Acrididae > Schistocerca > Schistocerca cancellata. The sequence goes on along the minus strand of NC_064628.1, from coordinate 6,819,030 downwards.
TTGATTAGAGGAACATTCTCGACACGGTCTGTCCCTCCAGATCGCCCGACATGAATTCCATCGAATACTTATGGGACATAATCGAGAGGTCAGTTTGTACACAATCCTGTACTAGCAAAACTTCCGCAATTACGGACGGTCATAGAGGCAGCATGGCTCAATATTTCTGCAAGGGACTTCCAACTACTTGTTGAGTCCATGCCATGCGTAGTTGCTGCACTGCATCGGACCTAGGACGTCTGACACGGTATTAGTACGTATCCCATGACTTTTGTCTTCTCAGCGTGTTACTAAATATAAGGACGTAAATTTATTTAACGTTGTCGAAAGTGAAATGTACACTTTTTGCACTGTTAGTTACAACTACATTAATAAACGGATGACTCACTACAGTGATACGCCTTTATTTCAGTTGCTAACTCTGGAAGAAGAGTCAGAATGGGAAGCAGTGGAAAAACTGTGTTATTTTAGAGGTGTTAAGATAAGGTTGTAACCTCCCCCTCACTTATCGACCTTAATGACAGTGAAAAATTAAACCGCGTGTACCTAATGGAAATTTGGGAAAAGCAACCGTCACCGAAGTTAATCTGTCGGTAAAGAGGGAGGAAAGGGCTACATTACGGTCGCCAGTCCTAAGGACAATTACTATAGTAACTGAAAAAGAAAGGTTATTACACATATAATTAGCACTAGAAGCGTGGCAACTGAAGGTTGACACGTGCAGTGTGAAAACTGAAAGTTTGTCAGAAGTAATAAATTTCGCTACACTCTGAATTCATTTAGCAAAAGAATTAATAAAACCGGAAAATCGAAAGTTAATTTAGTGACTGAAGTTAATAGTGAGCTTTCTATCTGAAGCACATCGAAATTCAGTAAAATACGAAATTCAGTAAAATCATTTCAAAAGCTACTTGAATCTACGCAATTTAGAAATAAGAGATTTAACTTTGAACTTGAATTAAATGATTCTGAACAATTAACAGTAGTAAAATTTAGTATGTACCAAGCTGAGCTGCAGTCACAGGTAAGCTAAAATATGGTAACAAAACTCGCACTCATAATTTGTGCTTGTGTTATCTAAATATTGTAGCCAGCTATGAATACTTTAACTGAACTTTGAAATTAAAGCAGTGAAATAGAATAATATTGCTTTAATGCTGGCGTTTGAATTTCAACGACACTCGTGTTCATTCCGGAAAAGGAAGGGACCCTGCTTGGTAATGCAATTGGGACAATGAGCAACAAAGGTTCATGCTATGTTGCTGTAATTTTCTGATTTGAACAGTTTTAAAAGCTGAGGTCTGCCATACAGTTCTAAGACTTTACGTGCTTCCAGTCTTCTTTGTTGGTTGATTGAAGGTTTGAAGCCGTCGATCGAGGAGGTGGCGACAGTCACTCATTGTCGGCCGTCGCTGTTGCAGAAGCTGGATGTTGGCGCGCCTTCTTCTCGACACGGTCACCAGACGAAACGGGCTCTTGATGTGCGCCAGCTAATGCTTCCCGTCCGCGACACCGTGTCAGAAACTATTATCGCAAGTCGAGCGCAATTACATGCTGCCCAACCCCGAAAGTGCGGCAACTCGCGGAAGCTTCACACAACACACCTGCTCCACTGCACCACCCCAGTCAGACTCTCTCTCTGCCTGCGCTCCATGCGACAGAGTTAACACTACCAAAGATCCTTAACACTTTGGTTCTCCCCACGACCTATCGATGTATTCGTTCGATAGCATAGTTTTCCCTAGGCCAGACCCAGCGTATAAATACAAATAATATTCACAAAACAAATCAATTATAAATCTGCATATATATATATATATATATATATATATATATATATATATATATATATATATATATATATATATATATACAAACAGTAAAACAGTTACAATATATAAAGAGACAGAAATGTCATATCTTCAGGTAACAAAACAAGGAAAAAAATTATACTACAATAGATGGAAATAGGAGGATATTTATTTTTATTTATTTATGCATTTATTTTACCTGGCAAGATTAGGGCCTTCAGGCCCTCTCTTACACCTAACCAGGCATACTCAGATTCAACAAATTTCAGTTTCTACAGAACATTAAGGACATATAACATGTTATACAGTATTAATGTTACAGAAAAAAATTAGAGATTATAAAAGTACTACAATGATAATTATAACAATCAAAAAGTAATTATAATAATCAAGAATAATAATAATAGTAATGACTATGTATAGGAAAGTGAACATATTTTTTCTTTTATGAATGTCAGTCCTATTGCTAGTTGGGAATTTTCTCGTTATATTCTTGCAGCTTGTGAGTTATTCTCATCAAGCAGAGACATAAGACGATAGAATGGGGTGAAAGAGATATAGAAAAGGTAGATAAGTTAGAGGAGGAGAAATAGAATGGTAAAATTCGAAGCTATGATGGAGAGGAGAAAGAAAAAGATGAAAGGGGCACGACAATGGTGGCTATACCGTCCCTAATATGTAAGTCTTGAGTTCCCTCTTGAATGTTAAGTGGTTCTGGATAAGACGCAGATCACAGGGGAGCGCGTTCCATAGTCGTATGGCTGAGATGGAGAATGACACAGAGAAAGATTTTGTGTTATGTAAAGGTACAGCCAAGATGCTAGATGTATCCGATCTGGTATTGCGGTTGTGGAATGATGATAGGTGTTTAATGTGAGAAGATAAGTATTGGGGGCACCAGTGGCTAAGAAATTGTTGAAGTAAGCACATCGTGTGGAGATCGCGTGCCTTATGTGGGCGTATCTAACCTAGCTGGGAGTATGAAGGACTGATATGATCATACAACCGTATATTGCATACGTATCTAACGCAAGCATTCATCACTAGCTCGAGGCATCTCGAATTTTCACTATTTGTGCCGTGTTGAACTACATCACAGTAGGAAAGATTAGGCAAGACTAGTGTTTGGACTAATTTTTGTTTAACATGGGTTGGAAATATTTTTCTAAATTTTTGAATTGCATGTAGGGAGGAGAGCGATTTCCGGCAAGCTGTGACTGTTTGTTCTTCCCAGTTTAGGTGTTCATCCAAGATTATTCCAAGGTCGTTTACTGTTTTTTGGTATGGTAGTTGGGTACCATTGAGGAGTATTTGAGGGACTGTTTCGCGAAAGTACCGACTGATTAACTTTGGATGAGATATAAGTATGACCTGGGATTTCTTGGGGTTTAGTTTCAGACCTAGGTTCTGTGCCCATCGAGAAACAGAGCAAAGATCTGCGTTCATACTCGCTACTGCGTCAGCAATGTTCTTGGGGCTAGCACTTATGTACAGTTGGATGTCGTCGGCATATAGATGGTAGTTGCAGGAGTGAATCACTGAAGAAATATCATTAATGTACAGTGAGAAGAGTAATGGACCAAGGACGGAGCCTTGGGGAACTCCAGAGCGCACGTTTTTCCATGATGACTTTTCCGACCCACAAATGACTTGTTGACTTCTGTTTTTGAGGTAGCTGTCGAACCAGTGTATAGCGCTGTTTGAGAAATTCAGCTGTTTCATTTTAATTAGTAATATATCAAAGTCAACTGTATCAAAAGCCTTGCTAAAGTCAAGCAGTGTTAGGATGGTAGCTTCACGTCTGTCCATAGCATGTTTAATGTCATCAGTTACTTTGATTAATGCAGTTGCTGTACTATGGTGCTTTCGAAAGCCTGACTGATATTTGTTGTGGATGTTATGAGTTTTGAGGTAATCCGTCAGCTGTTCATGGACGATGTATTCTAGGGCTTTAGATATTGCAGGTAGTATGCTGATCGGCCTGTAGTCACCTGGCGACTTAGGGTTGTCAGTCTTGGGTATAGGTTGAATTAAACTTTGCTTCCACTCAGTAGGATATGTACTACTGACAAGAGACAGGTTGAAGATGTCTGTGATAACTGGAGTAATAGTGTCTACGACGTTCTTAATCATGCCAATGCTCACTCCATCATTTCCTACTGCCTCGGAAGAGATTCTCATAATTGCCCTGTGTACTGTGCCAGTAGTTACATGTTTTAGGTAAAACTTGTCTCTCGAGAGATTGATATCTTGGGGCTGGTAATTTGTCGCTGCGTGGCAGTTTATAGCTGTTGAGAAGAAATCATTGAATTCTTCTGCAGACGCTTGATAAACAGCGTCAGATCTTCGCTTCCCTATACCGAAACTGCGCAGCTTTTTCCACAGTGCAGCAGGTTTTGTTATACCGCATACGACAGAGCGGGCATGTCTGATTTTGGCATTCCTCACGCTTTGCTTGGTTCTATTTCGGAGTTTCCTATAAGCTTCGTACGCCTCGGGAGTTGGGTTACGCTTGAAGGCCCTATGTGCAGCATCACGTTTATTCATTAACTGGCGTAATGCAGTGGTGAGCCACGGAGCGGGAGCTCTCTTTACCTTGACAGCGCGTTGAGGAGCATGTTTATCATACAGTGTAATAATTTTGCGACATAATTCCCGAATTTTTCCGTCTAAAGTCGGTTCATTGCTTATATCATGCCAAGGGATGTCTGAGCAATCCTTTTGAAGAGCGTCATGGTTAACATTTTTTAGGTTTCTGTAGGTTACCAGGTGAGATTTTTCTTTGGTAGTATGCACTGAGTAATTTAAGAATATCACGTCGTGAGCAGAGAGTCCTGGAGCGGATGTCTGATTGGCGCGAATTATTTTATCTGGTCGCTTTGTTGCTATTATATCTATGAGTGTATGGCTGTGTGGCGTGTGATGAGTTGGGTCCAGCGGTGTTAAACTCATATCATTGGAGTGGAACAGTCTCCTTAGTTTTTCTGCAGAGGGAGATTTTAACTGTAAGTCGATGTTTGTGTCGCCCATAATGATTATGTGTTCATACAGTGTCACGAGCGAGGACAGAGCAGACTGAAAGGAGGACATAGCACCGACGTTTGGAGGTTTATAGATTACTCCAATTAGCAGTTTCTGATTTGATGTGTTTATTTCAAAAAACAAGAACTCTGCTTCTCCTTCGCCCTTTGCATCCGATGTGCATAGTACAGTAGGTCTGAGATCAGAGCGAACATAGGCACCCACACCACCTCCGCGTCGTGTTTCACGATCTGCCCTTAGGAGAGAGTAACCATTGATTCGGATAGCGTCGGAAGAAATGTTTGGTTTCAACCAAGTTTCAGAGACGAGGATAACATGGAACAGCGATTGGCAGAACAGGTCACAGAACTCGTCGAAGTGAGCCGTTAGCGACTGCGCGTTCGCGTGGGCCACAAAGAGCCCGTCGCCGGAACCGGTCCGTCCCATTGTGGCCGCCTGTAGGACCGAGCGCGCTCCGTCTACCTGCTGGCCGGAAGAGGGACAAAAGCTGGATTTCGCGGGGGAAGACATATTTACAGGTGTGTCCAAGGTCGTGACTGACTCAAGCGTCTGTGAGCTAAAGGTGAAAGACAAGCTGGAGGTATCGGAGAAAGGAGCAAAAAGAAAGATGGAAAGTGGCAGTAGTGGTTACGAAAAAGATAATAGTAGTAGTAGTGGTAGTGACGAGGATGAAAATGACAGATATAGAAAGGCGGTTTTAAGGAGATTCCTGTTAATGGACAATGTTAATTCCCGTTTGACTGATAATATGAATATGCATGAGCACTTATGATAGACAAATAAAGAAGCAATATTGATGTGAAACAATTGACTGATTTTAAAGAGAGTCCTTATGGTGCTTATAGAAATAACAAAGCAATATTTACGTAAAAAAATGAAAAAAAAGAATAAAAATTAACTTATATTAGACAGAGTACAATATGAGACTTTGTGTCTCGCGATATTTCGCTCAGACTTTCAGTTCGGACATGTTCGTCACCGTTTTCCTCCCTCCTTCCGTCTTGACTACGATCCTGCCATCCTGGGTCCATACATTTTGAAGGCCGAACTGTGTGATCGCAGTGTTCAAAACTTTTAGTCTTTCGCGCGTCAGATCTTCCCTCAGGGTAACCCCACTCTTGGCGAGTTTTCTTTTCTGGGCAAACACTTCAGCTCTTTTCCGGTATGACACAAATTTAATTATTATGGGCCTGGGTTTCATGGCACCTGGTATCTTGCGCCCAACACGGTGGCTTCTGTCAATGTCGGTCACGTCGATCTGCACGCCAAGTTTCTCACGCACGAGGCTAATGGCCAGGTCGTCGGTGTTTTCACGATCGTTCTCAGCTACCCCGAACAAGCGCAAGCTGTTCCTTCGTTGATACTGCTCAATTTCATCGGTGGCCGCAGACAGTTTAGCTTCTAGGTCGGCGGCTTTTTTCTCTTGTGCGGCCAGGGTCTTTTTAAGAGACTGGATTTCGGTGCTGTTGCGCCCGACAGACTCTTGCAGTTTTTCCATGACCGCGGCCGTCACAGAGTCCGTGATGGACTGCACGATTACGTCTAGAGTGTCTTTACTGTGCAGCGCCGCACTCACCTGGGACCGGACGAGCTCCCCGATGTCGGGAAGCGAGGCCTCACCTGCCGCCGGAGACCGGGCGCCCGCGCTGCCTGCGCCCCTGTAGCCTCGCCTGCTGCCGCTTACTCGTGCTCTTCCCATTTTTCACTCACTTATCACTTATCACTTGTGGTAATCAACGAAGAACAACACACCACGGCAAGTAACACTTGTTTAGTCGTATGCACACGTTGTGGACTGCCGCACTTCTCTGTAACACCTTCAATGAGCGGAAAAACTCGCGAGCCAAAGAAACGCGCGTCACTCAGTGGCCGCCATCTTACTTTAATTTTGCATTTTGCATTTTGCATTTCCGGCGTTACAAGGTCACTGTTGAAAACTTAATGCAGTTGTTCATTGTATTCTATAACATGAAAAATTTAACAAGTATTGAGTACTAGAGCAGAATTATCCTAAAAAACAAATTTCCTGGAAAAATGCAAAGAAATGAAAAATATGTGAAACAATAATCTGAATTCGCCCAGTTTTTCAGTATGAAAATTTGATAACTAGTAATGAGGATCAAAGTAAATGGCGATTTTATGACTCATCGATATCTCTGGACACGAAGCACCAGCTTATTTTGACTTACAAAAACGTCGCGACCTTGTTGACGCAATCATTCCGGCATCTGCCCATGGTGATTAAACTATACAGCAGAAGAACTAAACCAATCGATTCCATTCGTGAGAAAGACAGCTTGAGAAGAGGCCTGGTGGCAGTGGCAAACTGCAGCTCTCCTCCACAAGCAACGGATGCCCGAACCAGTCACACCCCTGAAGACGTCGCGAGTGTAGTTGAAGAACCTGACGTCAGATCTTCTCTGCGTTTTGCCAGACCGATGACAAATCTGTGAAATTCCGCGTGCTCAGCCATGACGCCTTCCCACACCAATTTTCTGCTGCAAAAAGTATAATTCCTTCAATAAACATAACACATCAAAAGAAGTCAGTAGCCAGAGTAGAGCATACTAAGTTTTTGGGTGTACATATAGATGAGAATCTTAATTGGAAAACTCATATTTTGGATCTCCTAAAACGACTAGGTTCAGCAACTTTTGCAATCAAATTAATTGCCAATTTTGAGGATGTAGAAATTAGTAAGCTAACATACTTTGCATACTTCCACTCTCTGATGTCATGCGGAATAATATTCTGGGGCAACTCAACAGGTGTTCACCGCTCAAAAGAAAGTAGTTAGAATAATGTGTGGGGTTCATATTCACACATCTTGTAGGCATCTGTTTAAAAGGTTACGAATTCTTACAACTGCTTCAAAGTACATTTACTCAGTAATGAAATTTTTTCTCATCAACACGGACCAGTTTAAAATCAACAGCGATATTCATGATTACAATACCAGAAAAAAGGAAGACCTACACTATCCTTTACTTAACCTATCTTTGGGACAGAAAGGGGTAAAATACGCTGCTATAAAACTTTTTGATAAATTACCAGATGAAATACGAGGGTCAGTCAAAAAGTAATGCCTCCTATTTTTTTTTCTACGTTTAATTGTCAGGAAATTTAAATGCAATTACATAGGTTGAAAACCACAACATTGAGGATCATTTTGTCATTTTTCAATGTAATCTCCGCCCATCTCTACAGTTTTGGTCCATCTTTGAACAAGGGCATGTATCCCAGCACGGTAAAAATCACAGCTCTGCTTCCTAAGCCATTGACGCACGGATGTTTTGACGGCCTCCTCATCTTCAAAATGAATCCCACGATGAGCTTCTTTTAGTGGCCCGAAGAGATGGAAGTCTGATGGTGCCAGGTCAGGGCTGTATGGGGGATGAGGCAAAACTTCCCATCCAATTTTGAAAATCTCGTCAGAGGTGTGACGACTGGTGTGTGGTCTTGCATTGTCATGCAAAAGAAGAACATCTGCCATTGATTTTGTTGGGCGAACTCGCTGAAGACGTGCTTTAAGTTTGTTGAGGGTTGTGACGTATTGAACAAAATTTATTGTGCATCCCTGCTCCAAAAAATCAACCAGAATCACACCCTCTGTATCCCAGAAAACTGTTGCCATAACTTTCCCTGCCGATCGCACAGTTTTGAATTTTTTCTTCCTCGGCGAGCTTGTGTGACGCCACTCCATTGACTGCCTCTTTGATTCGGGTTCAAAAAAATGCACCCATGTTTCGTCCCCGGTCACAATTTTTTTCAGAAACTCATCTCCCTCCAAACGGAAGCGCTGCAAGTGTTGGGAGGCTATTGTTTTCCTTGCCTCTTTATTCTGATCGGTTAACATTCTTGGAACCCACCGTGCACAAACTTTTGAGTACCCCAATTGTTTAATAATCGTGATCACACTGCCTTTACTAAGAGAAATAATGCGACACACTTCATCTGCAGTCACCCGACGGTCACCACGAATGATGTCATCAACTTGCTGAATGTTGTGTGGAGTCACTGCACTCACCGGCCTGCCGCTCCGCTTTTCGTCAGTCAACGGTGTTTGCCCTTCAGCTTCCTTACAACGACGAACCCATCGTCTAACAGTGCTGACATCCACTGTCACAACACCATACACCTTCTTCAGTCTTTCATGAATGCGTATGGGCGTTTCACCTTCTGCATTCAAGAATTCAATCACACAACGCTGTCTCAAACGAACATCGATGTCGGCCATCTTACAAACTTCTGCTGTGCTGCCACCTGTTGACACAGAAAGTTACTACTGCAGTGGATTGCAGAAGAAGGTTTGAGGAATGGCGCCAAATTCAAATTTTTCACTTAACTTAATTTCTTTAAGTAGAAAAAAAATGGGAGGCATTACTTTTTGACCGACCCTCGTAAAATGTCTGACAGACAGCAGTAATAGTTTCAAAAACAAATAGAAATCATACCTCCTTGACAACTCCTTCTATGCCATAGATGAATTCTTCAATACGATTAAATAAATCTGGAGATATGATACATGCATTTTGTGCCATTTACGGAAATGGGATAGATAATAGAAATATTTAGTTATAACACTATAATGTAAACAAAAAATAGAAGAAAAAAACTTGTTTCCTGTGAGCATTTCTTCTGCATTTGACACGTTGCACATCATAACGGTTTTTCCTTGCTATTGATCAATGGAACACGTAACTTAGTAACTAACTAACTAACTGACCATCAAACATCTCCGCACGTTGTTCCTGTGCTTCTACTAGCTAACATTGTAGAACACACTGGATGTCGTCTCTAGAGCAGCGTTTTCCAAACTGTGTTCCGCGTAACACAGCCATTGAATAAGTGATCCACGAAAACTATTAATAACATTTCAGCTTTTTTCGACATTTTAAAGATACAAATTATTTTATTATATCTCTCTTTGTCGTTCGTGCTTTTGCCTTGCCCTGCACTGCGCCGCCTTGCTGTCACACTGATGCAGGCAAATTTTAAAGAATGGGGCACTTCTTCTTTACCTTTCGCTCGCCATAAGGTGTGTGTTCAACTGTGTGTGAATTCCTATGGGACCAAACTGCCGAGGTCATCGGTCCCTAGACTTACACACTGCTTAAACTAAATTACGCTAAAGACAACGCACACACCCATGCGCGAGGGAGGACTCGAACCTCCCGTGGGAGAGGCCGCGCAATCCGTGACATGGCGCCTCTAACCACGCGGCCTATCCGAGCGGCGCGCTCGCCATAATATTGACGATATTCTCCGAATAGTAAATTGTGACTAGGAGTGATGGGTACGCCTATGATCTTTTAACGTTGTTCAACTGCTGATGCGGCTTAAAGCCGCGAAACCGTCGCGTTTTAATAAACAACAATTTTATCACCTATAAGCACAGTTCTTTCTAACATCATGCCTTGTAATAGCAGCGGTTGCCCGGAATATAAAATAGTTTATTTTGGTAATTTTATTGTGATTTCTGTATTATTAGTCATAATTTAAAATTGAAGTAATCACTGAATAAAACAACTTTCCCTCCCTTTCTGGAATTTTATTTACCTTCAAAATAAACAAAATGTTTCATTAAAGTACCAGGATTCTCAAAGTGCTTCGTCAGAGAAAAAGATGGGGAATCCCTGCTATAGAATGCTAGACGTCCATTTATCCATGGCGTCATCTTAAATGTAGGTGTACAGAATGTATGAGTCTGGCGACATACTATCTGACATTCGGAAGATTAACATCCATAAAATTCCGAAGACTGCAATAACAGACAAGTGCGAGAGTTATTGCATAATCAGGTCAACTGCTCATGCGTCCAAGTTACTTACAAGAATAATGGCTCAAATGGCTCTGAGCACTATGGCACTTAACTTTTGAGGTCATCAGTCCCCTAGAACTTAGAACTACTTAAACCTAACTAACCTAAAGACATCACACACATCCATGCCCGAGGCAGGATTCGAACCTGCGACCGTAGCAGTCGCGCGGTTTCAGACTGTAGCGACTAGAACCGCTCGGCCACCCTGGCCGGCTCCATTTTCTTCACTGCCATGTTATGCTTAGCCACATAGTGACCTAAATACAAGTAGAGCTGAACTGAAAAAAAGTGATAAACTTCTACTCTAGACTCGGTGGTAGTAACTTCTATCGTTTCGAAACGGAATATAGTTCGTCGTTACAAAACATAGCCGACAGAATGTGACGACTGGGTGTACCTAATCCGATCCGTTCTTGTGTTATTAATACTCGCGTCCGAGACAGCGAACTGCGTCTTCCTCGGGGCATCTCCCTAACCAACGACAAGAGATACAGCTGCTCACGTGCCTGCGAAGACGAATGGGATGATTAATAAAGCGGTGGTCATTTGTTAACGACTTTCTGTCTTGAATAAGATGTTAGTTTCGCGCCTCATAGAAACCTGTTCTCCTTGCCAGAATACCTCTTCGTACAGCATGCAGCCAGGACACTTCTCAAGTTCAGTAGGCGCGTGCGCGCAACTCTGACGTATGTAAAAGTAGTCTACTAGTTCTTTCCTTGTCTAGTCGCTCTCAGCCACCAAACCCGCCAAGCAGCTTCTATAAACCGCAGTCGATACTTTCACTATCTGAAACCTAGGCAGCATTTATCTCAGTCACACACGAATCGTTCTGTGAACGTCTCGTGTTCAATTATTTTCGTGTGAGACGAAGTGGAAATGTAACCAGAGAGTTGGAAAAGCTCTTGTGTCGTCAGACGGTTCGACAGGCATGCTACATTGTCGAAACGATGCTGTCGGCGAATTTCGTGGCATTAAATTAAATCACACCGAATTCCACTAATGTTTTGTACGGATTTTTCAAGTAGATGTTCTATAACTAAAAGGATGTAAATCATATCAAAATAGTTACTATACGTAACCTTGTTACTGTCCCATCAATGAGCTATTCTTGTTTCTTTTAAATTTCCACATATACTCTATGAACATTCTAGCACCTTACTCTATACATTGCATGTTCTTTTTCTGGATGTTAATTACTGCTTTATTTGTGTAACCTAAGAACGATTTGGTGGTTCGCTATGTTACCAAGAAATAACTTGCTGAATGACGCTACAGGTGGGATCAGATGGGACAAGACCTAAGTTGCTTGACGTTCCGCCCACAGTGATACAACGAAGACTCAATTAGGGCTGACGCGTCGAGTTTGGGAATATCACATACACATGTCAGGCTTGTCACGTTTTATATATTTCGTTTAAAGGCACACTATCTATCGAACCTAGTCTTTCATTTGTCGTTTCTTTCGGTGGGAAAAAGGGAAGAAGGAATGTATGCTAAACTGAAAGCGAGGTTTCATTGTAGATACCTTTGGTTCCTTTGAAGGTTGTGAGTTAGGAGAGAGTTTGATTTCTTAGCTCAGAAACTATTTTGAAACTTCCTGGCAGATTAAAACTGTGTGCCGGAGCGAGACCAGTTTTAATCTGCCAGGAAGTTTCATATCAGCGCACACTCCGCTGCAGAGTGAAAATCTCATTCCAGAAACTATTTTGTTTGCGGCGATTATCACTGCTCAAAACCAATGTCCCATCTCTTCGTAACAGTCGCCATGTCTGGCTTCGATTTACGTTGGTCTAATTTTTTTTTTTTTTCTAAATCTAGGTGAGCACGGAGCAGTGAGATGATGTCATCAACATTTCTAACAAAAGCTCTTCGCATCTCTTATGATAACAGCGACTTTTTCTTGGATATCTCCTGTTATAAAAAACAGCAATAATGCAAATTTTATCACAATGAGAGACTATAATCTTTCATTACTTCCCTTCTGCTTCATTGTGAATTTGCGTCTGGTTGATCCCCGTCATTTGCTATAATCTGATGGCAGTAGTCACTTATTGTTTGGAACTGATGTTACGCCGACAACATTAATCGTGTTTCACTACGTTCTAACGAAGAAGGTCGACAACGTTTCTTTGACTATTGGAGTTATTCTACCTTTCGACAGACGATAGTCAATCGATGTAATCTGTATTTTGCTTGTTATCGCTCATGAAGATAGCGTTTTGAATTTCTTTCGAACTATATTTCTAAAAGCTATGGGGATGATACGTAGAATTTGATCCATACGTCGATGATCAATAATCTCACAAATGTAGGATACTTCAAAATTATTTAGTATTTTTCTTTTTATGCGGCTCTTCCTCAGTCGCAGGTGCCGGCCGGTGTGGCCGAGCGGTTCTATGTGCTTCAGTCTGGAACCGCGCGACCGCTACGGTCGCAGGTTCGAACTTTGCCCCGGGCATGGATGTGTGTGATGTCCTTAGGTTAGTTAGGTTTAAGTAGTTCTAGGAGCTACTTGAACCATTTGAATCCTCAGTCGCGGTTTCCAGATATAGGTACGAGGCAGATATCTGCCATACGACAGGGTGTTTATCTGGATATGCTTCTCACAATGAGACAAACTAGTGTTCTCTTGATACTTCCGTACAAGTTGTGGGTGTGTCTGTAAATTTTTAACACGCACAATTGAGTTGCTCCTTTAAGACGAATCGTATTTTTATAAATCATGTAATATTTCCATCTGCAAGACGACGAACCCGTAGTGTTGTGAAATATCAATGCCTGGGGAGCTAAAACCATCTTATGAAATACCCTATACAACGAGACGTGAAAGGTACCTGATCTTCACGCTTTTGTCGATGACATACACGTGTATACGAGGCCGTCAAATGAAAATGACACAGATGGAAAGAAGTAAGGAGTCTGTTTGTTACTTCAAAAGTATTCGTCATAACTTTTGATTCATTTACACCACTGTGAGACAAGACAGTCAGTGCCTTTATGAAAAAATTGTCGCGATTGACTAGAAAACCATGACGGGTACTTAGTGTGCACCTGTTAATCGGCAGATCGGAGGCCACGAATGTGTCTTAGGCCTCCAAAAATACGTAAATCGCATAGGGAGAGTTCGGGACTGTATGGACGATGTGTAAAAGCTTACGAGCGGAACTTCGACAGCTTACAACCTTTGCGTCATGAGGGCGGGTGATGTCTTGCAACAGAATGACGCCGCCCGTCGACATTCCAGGGCGTTTGGACTTGATGGTTTCAGTTTTCGCAAATGCTTCACGTACCGCTGTGCGTTAATTGTGGCGCCGTGTTCCAGAAAGCCAATGAGCAGCGGACCGTTGCAGCCAAACAAAGCGGTCGTCATGACTTTCCCTGAGCTAGTGTGCTTGTTGCTTCCACTACGTAGCAAAAGTTTCGCTGGGAACCCTTACACATCCTCTATACAGGCCCGATCTCTCTCCATGTGATTTCCGTATTTTTGGAGCCCTGAAGAAAGACATTCGTGGCTGTCGATTCGGTTTGGAGGGATCATGCAGGACTGCTGGCAAGGGTTCCACAGACAACCGCAATCACTTTTCTATGGAGGCACTGACTATCTGGTCTCACAGCGGGATAGATGTGTTAGCAGTTTCGGCGTGTACTATTGGGAATTTAAATAACAAACCAAACAACGGAAAATCCAGGATGGAATGTAACAATATTGAGAAGGAAAGTTGTGACCGCATTGTCAATATATAAAACTACCTGTTGCAAGCGACCTTGTACAGGGTGTTTTTGTTTACAGTAAACAGGGACCGAAACGTCGGTAGTTTTACATATTGACCCACAAACACGATTGTACTTACTTTTCCCCCTTTTGTTTCTGCTTTAGTTCATTCTTCTACTCTTGTCACTGCTGGGCTTTACTTATTAATTCCTTTTAGCCCGATATTAGAGACTTACAATTGTGGTTGGTTCATCTTCATTTGACTGGCCCTTTATACGATAAGCAGAGACCAGGCAGAGATTCATATGAAGAGTTAAGGAAATGTAATTCATCCAAGAAAGAAGAAGAGACTTCCAAATCATTCGTTCAACCGATTCTTGAGAACTGCTCGCCAGTCTGTGACCCACAATAGATCGCACTAATAGAAGAAATAGCCCAGATTCAACGACGATCTGCGCCTTTGGTCACGGGATAGTCTAGTCGAGGCGAGAGCGTTGCAAGGAGCTCAGCGAAATCTAGTGCAGGGCGCTACAAGGGAGGCGATGTGCATCACGGGCGGAACACTTTTGAAATACCGAGAGAATACGTTCTGGGGTTAGTCGGGAACATGTTATATCCTCCCACATAGTCTCGCGAAATGACTACAAACAGAAAATTCGAGAAAATTTTTGTGGGTTTGCGACCGCATTGTCAATATACATGGTGTAAATTCTAGGTTGACAAACCACAATAACTCGAAAAATAAGCTGCAAGCTGCACACGAAAAAATGTGTAGAATCCAAAGTTGATCATATTCCAGGTGAATATCTGCTGGTGCTAAAATTAGCCCTCCAACCCAGCCCCCTGGGGGTGGGGCGGGAGGCAACTTTAAGCGGCTCCGGAAAGGCTCAAAATCATGAAAAGTTCAATTTTTACTTTTTTGCGTTTTCTGAATCTGCAGACTATTACCTTTTAATAGATATATAATTTATTCAATTCCGAAGACTACAACTATTTTTAATTATTTTTTGAAATGTGTTCTACATGGGCGTGACCCACTGTGGCGCTGTTAAACTGCTGTCAAATGGAGTTATTATTAACGTCCGTGTTCATCAGGTACATTTTAGTGATGTGAGATAAAGTATGTGTTGTGGCTAACCTCTGATGGTTCAATATATATCGCTGGTGTGATTGTCGATTGTTTCATGTTTATTTACTCTGTCGTTATCTCGAAAATATTCGTAATTAAATCTGTTTCTTGAGTCTCTGTTTTGTTGAAGTATAATAATGAGTAAAAGTAAAGTTATTAGAAATTAGAAATCCAAAGTTTCGACGAAATGAAGAAGGCTGTTTGGGCTCTTTTTTTTCATACTTCTTCAACCAATGAAAATCCCCAACATAGCTTGTGTCCCAAAGAAGAAGACAGTTGGTGTAAATATAACAAAGGATTGCTAACTGGTGAAGTGTGCACTCATAAGCATAGTCTGTCTCATGCAATAATGGTGGTGATAAAACCTATTTTCAGAGACTTAGCAGCACCTGAACTGTTGAAAAAGTGTATTCACGGAAAACTTCAAAACCCCAATGAAAGTGTAAATAGTGTTATATGGTCGAGAATCCCCAAGACTGTATTTGTTGGAATAGAAACACTTCACTTTGGTGTGTATGATGCTGTTGCGACTTTCAATGATGGCAACATTGTAAGGTGCAAGGTATTTAGAAATATGGGAATGAAGATAGGTTCTAACATGGTACGAGCGATGCTTGCTTTAGACAAGGAACGCCTTCGGGCTGCAGACAGGGCTGTAAAGAGTCTAGAAATACAAGCAAGAGAAAACAGGAGGAGGAACAAGAGGAAGCTGGAGGAGGAGTTTGCAGAGGATGAAGATAATCCATCCTATGGACCTGGAATGCACTAAAAAGTTAATCCAATCTTTGTCGCTCGATTCCCAAAACTTTTATTTTCTCATACTAATTACATGTTTTCTAAGGATCTTCCAAACATATTTGTTTCAAACTTTCAGTAAATGTTACACAGTACCTTCTGCATAATTTAACACAGCCTTTTTCCAAAAAACTGTATATTTTTGAATATATAAATAAAAAATTGCAAAAAAATGTTGTGAATTTTCATTACAATTGAAAAAAATCATCTTTAATAACTGAACTAAAATTTTGTAAAATCCCTGTGTTAAGTTGTAGCCCATATTCCAATAAATAATCTGTAAAAAGTTCAAATTCCTACCTCAAATACTTTGTGAGGAAAGATGTAATTTATAAGCATTATTTTAACATTGCAAGTATAGGGCGTTCCGGAGCCCCTTAAAATTTCAAATGGTAACCCCCAGTTTTTATTGCAGTATCAGATTCTACATAAAAACAACGTACATTTTATCTCAAACATTTGTTTTGATTCTTGGTAGTTTCCGCTGTAATTCAAGAAAACCCATGTTCTCCTTTTTGCGTGGAAAATGGTTACGGATATATAAAATATACTTACTTACTTCGTAAATTTTGATTCGCTAAAACTAAAACTGTCCCTCTCGCCACAAAGGGTGGGGTTCTGTGGCCTCATGACCATGTAACAAACAAACTTATCCGAATCTTCGGAAAAAATTAATATTTGGGTCAACATTTGTAAAACTATGATTCCTCTCCATCACACCCCACCCTATGGGGAGAGAGGGAGAGTTTTAGTTTTAGCGAACCAAAATTTACGAAGTAAATAAGTATTTTTTATATATCCGTAACCATTTTCCACGCCAAAAGGAGAACATGGGTTTTCTTCAATTACAGCGGAAACTACCAAGAATCAAAAGAAATCTTTAAGACCAAATGTATGTAGTTTTTTATGTAGAATCTGATTCTGTACAGGCTAGTACATGCGTGTCATGATGGACAGTGTTGAGTTATCTGCTGTGATAGTGGTTATGGACTCCTTGAGATTACTCGGGAGTGAGTTTTTCCGAAAGAATTCAGTGAAACGGACGTTCTGGAAACGCCATTACAAGGGCGAGTGAGATCAAGCGTGCCGCACAGGCGGGCGCAACAATATTGGCGAGGCGGAGCAGCTGTCGGCTCTTGTGTCGCTGTCGGCTTTTGTGACGCTGTCGGCATTCTTTGTACTCGCGAGTACGGAATGTGGAGTTGCTTTTCTTCCCGGACAGCTGATGTGAAAGAATTCTGCTGTCAATATTTATGTTTTTTTCGATCTGCTGTATATTATTTTCTTGTTTAGCGTTAATTGGACATGACGAGAAAATTAATTATGAAAAGGTTACATAAAAATGTGTATTCTATGTAATTAATCATTAGTTTGCGTATTTTGATATACCTGATTTTTATGACCATGAACTCTGATTAATTTTGCAAATAGTATTCCATTTCTTATAGTGTTACGAATTTTAATGATTTTGGAATAGCTAAACCATTTTCTATGTTTTTTTATGAATTTTGATATGTTGTCAACCTGTTTTACTTTGTGCAAGATGACAGAGTGGAATAAGATTAGGAGTATCTCCACTCAATTATTATTGTATAAAAATTATAATAATTAGACGAATGCTAAATTTTTTTGATGTTTTGAGCGTATGCATTTCCGCTGTTTCTTTTTTGGGACATTTTCTGAGTCTGATTACGTTACACGAACATCCTCAGACAATGTGGGGCACGTGTAACGCCGAAAATGCATAGCCTCCTATTTCCATCTATTGTACTATTTTTTTTCCTTGCTTTGTTACCTCAAGATATGACATTTCTCTCTTTGTATATTGTAATTGTTTTTCTGTTTGTATATATATATTTATACATTTATGTCGATGTATAATTGGTTTGTTTCGTAAATATTATTTGTATTTTTACGCTGGGTCTTGCCTAGGGAAAACTGCTATCGAACGATTACGTCGATAGGTCGTGTGAAGAATCAAAGTGTGTACGATCTTTGGTAGTGTTAACTCTGCCGCGTGGAGCGCGGGCTGAGCAGAAGAAGTCTAGCTGGAGTAGCGAGTGGAGCAGGTGTGTTGTGTGACGCTCCCGCGAGTTGCCGCGCTTTCGGGGTTTGGCAGCATGTAATTGCGCTCGACTTGCGATGATAGTTTCTGACATGGTGTCGCGGACGGGAAACATTAACTAGCGCACATCAAGAGCCCGTTTCGTCTGGTGACCGTGTCGAGAAGAAGGCGCGCCAACATCCAGTTTCTGCAACAGCGACGGCCGACAATGAGTGACTGTCGCCACCTCCTCGACCGACGGCTTCAAACCTTCAATCAACCGACAAGGAAGACTGGACGCACGTAAAGTTTTAGAACTGTATGGCAGACCTCAGCTTTTCAAACTGTTCCATTTTCGTCACTATAATTACAGCAACTTAGCATGAACGTTTGTTGCTCATTGTCCCAATTGCATTACCAAGCAGAGTCCCTTCCTTTTCCGAAATGAACCCGAGTGTCGTTGAAATTCAAACGCCAGCATTAAAGTAATATAGCTAACTCGTTTTCACTGCTTTAATTTCAAAATTCGGTTAAAGTTTTTATAGCTGGCTACACTATTTAGATTACACAAGCACAAATTAAGAGTGCGAGTTTTGTTACCATATTTTAGCTTACCTGTGACTGCAGCTCAGCTTGGTACGTACTAAATTTTACTATTGTTAATTGTTCGGAATCATTTAATTCAAGTTCAAAGTTAAATCTCTTATTTCTAAATTGCGTAGATTCAAGTAGTTTTTGAAATGATTGTTGAGGTAGTCCAAGACTAACCGTGTTTTACTGAATTTCGATGTGCTTCAGAAAGAAAGCTCACTATTAACTTCAGTCACTAAATTAACTTTCGATTTTCCGGTTTTATTAATTCTTTTGCTAAATTAAGTCAGGGTGTAGCGAAATTTATTACTTCTGACAAACTTTCAGTTTTCACACTACACGTGTCAACCTTCAGTTGCCACACTTCTAGTGCTAATTATAAGTGTAATAACCTTTCTTTTTCAGTTACTATAGTAATTGTCCTTAGGACTGGCGACCGTAATTTTCCCCAAATCTCAAATACCTAATTACCGCTAGTTAATTGTTAACGTAATGGCTGCACATTTACTTTCTTTATTAACTTTACCCCTTTTCAAAATTAATTTCCACCAGTTTCATTAGCACATTTCCTTTCATCTAAATGTAACCCTTTCCTCCCTCTTTACCGACAAGTTAACTTCGGTGACGATTGCTTTTCCAAAACTCCCATTAGGTACACGCGGTTTCATTTTTCACTGTCATTAAGGTCGGTAAGTAAGGGGGAGCTTACAATATGACATGCTCCAAATGTTCAAGACTATTTTGTCAATCGGATCATTTCAGGATCTTCATCTTCGTTGCAATTTTCTTGAACGCATGCACATTTCTTAAAAAAGCGAAAAAATGGCTCTGAGCAACATGGGACTTGACTTCTGAGGTCATCAGTGCCGTAGAACTTAGAACTACTTAAACCTAACTAACCTAAGGACATCACACACATCCATGCCTGAGGCAGGATTCGAACCAGCAACCATAGCGGTCGCGCGGTTCCAGACAGAAGCCCCTTTAACCGCACGGTCACAGCGGCCGGCTTTAAAAAAGCATATTCCATTATACACTACTGGCCATTAAAATTGCCACATCACGAAGATGACGTGCTCAGACGCGAAATTTAACCGACAGGAAGAAGATTCTGTGATCTCCATATGATTCGCATTTCAGAGCATTCACACAAGGTTGGCGCTGGTGGCGACACCTACAACGTGCTGACATGAGGAAAGTTTCCAAACGTTTTCTCATACACAAACAGCAGTTGACCGGCGTTGCCTGGTGAAGCGTTGTTGTGATGCCTCGTGTAAGGAGGAGAAATGCGTACCATCACGTTTCCGATTTTGGTAAATGTCGCATTGTAGCCTATCGCGATTGCGGTTTATATTATCGCGACATTGCTGCTCGCGTTGGTCGAGATCCGATGACCGTTAGCAGAATATGGAATCGGTGGGTATAGGAGGGTAATACGGAACGCCATGCTGGATCCCAACGGCCTCGTATCACTAGCAGTCGAGATGACAGGCATTTTATCCGCATGCCTGTAACGGATCGTGCAGCAACGTCTGGATCCCTGAGTCAACAGATGAGGACGTTTGCAAGGCAACAATCATCTGCTCGAACAGTTCCACGACGTTTGCAGCGGCATGGACTATCAGCTCGGAGACCATGGCTGCGGTTACCCACGACGCTGCATCACAGACAGGAACGCCTGCTATGGTGTACTCAACGACGAAACATGTGCACGAATAGCAAAACGTCATTTTTTCGGATGAATCCAGGTTCTGTTTACAGCATCAAGATGGTCACATCTGTGTTTGGCGACATCGCGGTGAACGCACGTTGGAAGCGTGTATTCGTCATCGCCATACTGGCGTATCAGCCTGCGTGATGGTATGGGGTGCCATTGGTTACACGTCTTGGTCACCTCTTGTTCGCATTGACGGCACTTTGAACAGTGGACGTTACATTTCAGATGTGTTAAGACCCGTGGCTCTAGCATTCATTCGATCCATGCGAAACCCTACATTTCAGCAGGTTGCAGGTCCTGTACGGGACTTTCTGGATACAGAAAATGTGCGACTGCTGCCCTGGCCAGCACATTCTCCAAATCTCTGACCAATTGAAAACGTCTGGTCAACGGTGGCCGAGCAACTGGCTCGTCACAATACGACAGTCACTACTTTTGATGAACTGTGGTATCGTGTTGAAGCTGCAATGGCAGCTGTACCTGTACACGTCATCCAAGCTGTGTTTGACTCAATGCCCAGGTGTATCAAGGCCGTTATTACGGCCAGAGGTGGTTTTCTGGGTACTGATTTCTCAGGATCTATGCACCCAAATTGCGTGAAAATGTTATCATATGTCAGTTCTAGTATAATATATCTGTCCAATGAATACTCGTTTATCATCTGCATTTCTTCTTGGTGTAGCAACTTTAATGGCCAGTAGTGTCCAAAGCAAAAATTGTTTTGGTGTGTTTTCCCAAACCGTACCCTCATCCGACAACTATATTTATCTGTAGAAAGGGGCATCGCCGGCGAACAGTTTGACTGTGCTGCTGATACTATCTGGAAAAAATGTTTGAGTACATTGAGAAAATTATTGGTCCTTTCACGCTTCCTTGGAGCGCATTCGACGTTAATGTCGTTTCTATTCTACATCCTCCAGAGCTGTCATAACGTCTACTGATTTTATTGTCGTTGTTGAGTTTTACTTGGATTTTAAGAGCAGATGTTTTAATAACGTTAAAACAGTTCAAAGTGAATTGTGATTAGGCTTCGTTCAATCGTATCTGGCGGTCAGTGCACGAAAGCTATTTGGACTGACATATATGGGGTGGAGGAATTTATAGAAACTCCGCGAGAAATGTAAAGTGGAACAAAAATGCAGCTTCTAGCCAATCCTGCAGGTTGCACCGTTGTATCTGACCACGAACGGCTTCTGTGTAATGTCTTCAATGGGTTGGATGTGTCTGTCGAGGTCAGAACAGTGTTCGGTGTAGTTCTGAGGGCATTAAGTCGGACATAACTGAATTCAAACTTGGGCAAATTGTTGTTGCTGGCATGGAGGTTGCTTCCGTAACCTAGGTAGCCGATGTGTGTGGAGTTTCAAGAGGCACTGTATCGAAGATTTACAGCAAGCAGAGGGAAAGCGGAAGAACATCATCCGCTAAGTGACAACGTGGACGAAAGTGTGTGTTGAGTGATCGTGAAGGACGATCACTGAAGATGATTGTGACGAAAAGTAGGAGGACGACAGCTGTAGGACTGCAGAACTGAATGTCGCGAACCCTTTCAGCAACATAACAACGCGAACAACGAAAATGGAACTCCATAAGCAGGGAATTGCAGGTCGAGTGGAAAGTCCAAAATCATCCATCACTGATGCAAATGCCCTTAAAAAGAAAACTTGATGCAGCAGCCATAAAGACTGGCCTTTGGAGTTACGGAGGAATGTCATTTGGTCATATGAGTCTCATTTCATACTGTTTCCACCGTCTGGCCGAATTTTCGTCCCAAGAGTGAAACATGGAGGAGAGGGGAGGTAGGTGACGATTTGGGAAGCCCAATATCACGGCATTCCTTGGACGCTATTGGTACTCAGCCAGGTCGGACTACTGCCAATGATTATGTGACGATTCTCGCTGATCAGGTACGTCCCACGGTACAATGTTTGTTCCCCAATGGCGATGTTGTGTTGCAAGGCAGGGTCGTCCAGGACTGGGTTTGTAAACACTACAACGAATTGTCGAACGTCTCCTGACCAACACAGCCACCAGATCTCAGTATTACTGAGACTATGGTCTACTTTGGATGATGATGATTGTGTTTGGTTTGCGGGGCGCTCAACTACACTGTCATCAGCGCCCATGCAAAGTCCCAATTTTTTCCCAGTGCAATTTTTTTCACAGTCCATTCTAGCCACTGTCAGGAATGATGAGGATGATAATGAAATCATGAGGACAACACAGACACCCATTTCCCGGGCAGAGCAAAATCTCCAACCCGGATCTACTTTGGAGGGTATGCATGATCGCTATCCACCTGCATCATGGTTACCTCCACTTGCCACTATTTTTCAGGAAAAATGAAATGAGATTCCCTTGAAAACCATACAGGACCTGTACGTATCCATTCCGAGACGTCTGTAAGCACTACTGAATATGGCTCTGAGCAGTATGGGACTGAACTGCTGAGGTCATTAGTCCCCTAGAACTTAGAACTAGTTAAACCTAACTAACCTAAGGACATCACAAACATCCATGCCCGAGGCAGGATTCGAACCTGCGACCGTAGCGGTCTTGCGGTTCCAGACTGCAGCGCCTTTAACCGCACGGCCACTTCGGCCGGCACTACTGAATACCAACGGTTTTCTTTCACCGTGTTAGACATGGTAATGTGTTGTGTTTTTTGGTGTTTTCATACTTTTGTCCAACCCCTGTAACTGAAAACCACTGCAGTTACAGACCCTCACTACAACCCTTCAGCTTTTCGTTTGTATGTGTTTCTGAACAGCTACCGGAAAACGTTTCCGAACTACAGGCTCTGCTGTGGCCTGGTGTAAAGAGAATATCGCATTACTACACACAGAGAAATTATTTTTCATACAACACATTTCAGATAGCGATCTTTTCGGAACGAAACCAATAACTTTATGTACATAACTTTTAGTAATATGTCCTGGCTATATCTAACTCGCAAGAAAAACGAACCATCATCTTGAAACGATGTTTGTACTGGAATGAATTAAGGCCTCTGGTTACAGAGAGAGAGCCGAGAAGTATCGACTTTATCGCGGCCGAGAGCGAACAGAAATCAGTACACAAGCAAAAAGGGAGAAAACAGTATTACGTCGTTATAGAGACCGTAGTGCCAGGTAATGACGAATTATCGGCAACTGGATCGCCGCGGCGGTCGGAAAGGTGCTCCGACCGCAGTTACAGCGGTCTCGGAGGGACTTTAAAATCTAACGGCCGCTGGCCACGCATGTTGCAGGTACTACCGAACAGTTTAACGGCCGGCCTGTTCGCAATTTCACCGCCAGCGGTCGCAGGTGACTGGCCTTTAGGGTAATACGAGGCCCCGGTGGGTGTTCCTCACAGACAGCCAAAGTGGCTGCTTTCCTCAATGAAGTACACAGCGTCCTCTGGGACAATTAGTTCACTGCATTTCGCTCTCACTGTTTGCTATTCAGCCGATCCGTCAGGCCTCGCGAACTACTTAAACTTAACTAACGTAAGGACATCACATACAGCCGTGCCCGAGGCAGGATTCGAACCTGCGACCGTAGCGGTCGCGCTGTTCCAGACTGAAGCGCCTAGAACCGCTCGGCCACTCCGGCAAGCTGACTTCGTTTTACTCGTTTCTCTACGTTCACCATCATAGTTGTTTGTGACACACTGATATAACGAAAAGAGTACAATCTATTTAAATGAGAATCCAATATCTTTAGAAACATATTAGCGTAAATGAAGCTTTGAAGATACATCGAGTGGCATAAAGTAAGACATTAGGGAGTCCCACTTGAATGATGCTAAGAAACCAAGCAAGCACCAGACAAGTGAAAATTGCGAATTTTATTGCTTTCACGCGTACGCTATTATGGATAATGACCTGAACTGTAACACTGTACACAACATATACCTCTTGGTGCTATATTTATTAATGACTTGTAGCTAATATATTCGTCATACTTGTCAACGTATTTATATAGACTGATTGTTACTGTTTTCACGTTTACGCTGTTGCTTACATTCTTGTAGACAACGACGTCTACATTTTCGTACTATACTCGTTATTGCTTTGTCTGTAGGTTGGTACATTATCGGTACGCTCTGAAATTAATTTTAAACACAGACACGTCAAAATATTCTTTGTATTTGTAACAGTACCAAGCACAAAGTCATGAATACGAAACAGTACACGTCATGGGAATTGAGGTCTACCTATAGCTGTCACCGTCTTTACTTTTCAGTATAACTGTTTTACAGACAGAGCACAATGCTTTTCATGGAAATTAAGTACTGTACCTTTGTTAATTTGGTACTGTTGGTAACGTTTACTTTGTCTCTGTAGTTTTGGTTCACTGTCGCATTTCTTAATATACGTTTTCCTTTTTTTTCTTTTCTTCTTCATTTCTGTACAAGGTTATTTTGTCTACTTTATTCATAATTGCAAGTATTTTAGTCGTTCAGTTCCGAACTTTCCCTGCTGGCGAGTTTATTTATCAATTTTGCAAAACTGAGATAAAAACGAGACTTACATCCTGTTTTTATCATTGGTTTTGGCACTGTGTGTGTATACATAAAACACTTTTCGTCTTAGAGCACATTTGTGAGCAAAATTTTAACTTGTCAAAAAATATCTAACTGTAAATATTTTACATTTCCACATACACCCAGATGCAATGTCTTTTACTATCAGACCTTCTTTTTCTTTTTTTTTAATTTTATTTGCAAACATGCTGTCAGACGAAAAGTGTTAATATGTACCTGTATGAAAATATGTCTACACATACCGTGCCTAAAAACTACGTAGCCACTGCTGAAAACAAAGCATTATTCTCGGTTTGTCTTACTTTTGTTAAACCTCTATTCACAATCTGCCACCTTGTAATATACATATGTATTACTAGCAGCCTGTCTTTAAATCTGATTGGATTGACTGAAGTTTCTCATATTGAGAAAACGCAAAGAGTGGTATATATTCAACTTGAAAAACTATTTGAACACAAGGTGGCCTTAATTAATATTTGTTATTGACGACCGGTTTCAACGGTTGAAACTGTCATCTTCTAATCTTCAAAAAATTTTTGATTATCAATTGTGTCCCGTTATGATCGTTCCTTTATACTGGATGGCATACAGTTGCACCTTATTCTTCGTCTCAGATGTTTCTGTGATGTATACAATATATTATGTAAACGTAAACATTTGTACAAGTGTGTATTTTTACTCTACGGGATGATTCATCTGCCCTAGCCATTTTATGCAACCTACAAAGCCTTCAAATACCATGTGCAAGATATTCATGTTGTCTCGCTCGCTACGTGGAAACTGCTAGTACTGCAGAAAAAATAAACAGAACCTTTATGTTGGAAATTTAATGCAGTTAAATTCTGTATTGGTATTCGTTTTCGCTGGAGGCCACAGTTTTTCTTGAGTAATTCGAAAAGTACAGCATCTAGCTCAAAAATATCCTAGTAAAAAGATTAACTACGTTAAAGTTCCTAAAAAAAAGATATTTTTACTGTAGGACTAGTAGTTTGCACGTGGCGAACGAGCCGGCCGCGGTGGTCTCGCGGTTCTACGCGCGCAGTCCGGAACTGTGCGACTGCTACGGTCGCAGGTTCGAATCCTGCCTCGGGCATGGATGTGTGTAATGTCCTTAGGTTAGTTAGGTTTAAGTAGTTCTAAGTTCTAGGGGACTGATGACCACAGCTGTTAAGTCGCATAGTGCTCAGAGCCATTTGAACCAGTGGCGAACGAGACAATATGAAAATCTCCCACGTGGTTTTTTTAGGTGCTGCAGGTTGCATGAAACTTGTCGGTAGGGTCAGCTAAATCATCTTGTACTCGTATATAAGGAATTGTAAGAACTAACAAGCCCCAGTTGAGTGCTAAGTGTGTGAACATGGCCATCTGTATAAGGTGCTTTTTATACTTTTGACAAACCTATGTATAATACGCTGTACACTCTTCGCCATATTGACGACATGGTGTGAGTGTTAAACTCACGATAAAACACGATTTATAACCAGAAATTGTTTGAAGATCAGGAGGTGACAGTTTCAGCTGTCGAAATTCATCACCAATAATAAATGTTAATTAATGTGGTCTTCGCTATAAACAGTTTATTAGATTAGATTAATTATTCATTCCATAGACCCATAAAAGAGGGAATCCTCCTGGATGTGGAACGTGTCAGATAAACACATTACAAAAATGTAATTAGAAAAACTTGACTTTCATTAATTTTAATGATCCTCAGTCAACAAACAGTAAAATTATCTACATGAGTTTAATTTAAACTTCTAATATTTACAGTTTTAATACTTACATCCGCTTTCATTAAATCCATAATTGAGACATTTGCTAGTTTTATTGGCTATTACAACCAAGTATTGTCAAAAATTAAAGTAAATTATTCATTTCAGTGATCCTCAGTGAAGAAAGTTTAGGCTGATCAAGTAGCTGAAGATGAGCCCCCAGTGGTCGAAACGCATCATATATTCAAATAAAAGTTACGAAATTAATACGGCCACAGCAGCAACACTGTCAACAATGGAGAGAAAGATGAGAGATAAGACAAATTTTGCATCGGTAGGATTGTATTAAGACTTGGATCACGTGGCGTGTGAGTGACGTAGAAGGCTCTGCTGGGTGCACCTTGGCGGCCCGTCGTGATGTGCTTCCGAAGCTGGCCGGGCCACCGGACTGATGCGGTGGGCGCCGGCGGCGAAAGGGTAGTGGCGGGGTGGGGGGAACTCCGGCGCGGCGCTACGCGGCTGAGATGCGGGGCGATAGCCGCGTTCCCTTCGCGTCGCGCACAGCACTTCCTGCCAGCCTTTCTCCCGGCGATTGTTGCAGCCGGCAGCGGCGCGTATAAAGCCACGGCAACGCAGCCGCGCGCCAGTGCACACCCACCCCTCCTAGACACCGCTGCCGGTGCTGTCCACTGCTCCGAGGAGCTCCAAGTAAGTGGCTCTGTTTACTCCCGGCGCCTCAGCCCCAGTAGCGTACGCCGGAGTGGCAGCAGATGGCCCACATGTTTACGCGGAAATTTTTTATCTTCCGCAGATGCGCGAGTGTGGACTGGCGGACTTCACTGTCGATCACCAGGGACAGCTGCTCACGTTTCCGGCGGCTCCGATTGCTTCCTTCTCGCGAAATGCGCGTCGACATTCCGGCGAGAGTATTCAACGGTTTTTCCCGTGACAAGACAGCGATGTGTGCCGGGAATGTATAACCAATGCGCGTCGACATTCCGGCGAGAGTATTCAACGGTTCTCCCCGTGACAAGACAGCGATGTGTGCCGGGGATGTATAACCAACAGGGTGTGTGCCTTTCGCCGGAAGTGATCTACCGTTACACTTTCTACGTCCGTGTCCCGACGAGATCGAGCGCTAGCTTAGTCGTAAAGGGTGGGGGAAGAAAACCAGCCGATACGGCTACTCAAGGATCATCTGTGCATCCTCCTGAACAGATACGAGCAGCGCGCAGAGGTTCTAAAACGGGACGAACAGAGGGCGACTTGAGGGCGCTATCCCCCTAAGAAATGCACTACTTTCATCAATTTATCACCTCGTTAAGGTTTCACGATCGTGCATCAACAGGGAAAGCGCCGTAACCAGATTTCCCACAAACTTAGCTCAGTGGAAGAGCAGCCAAAATAAGCGAAACATAGGTCCACCTTATCCGTAGATACCCGACTGTTTCTCAGAAAACGGACGTCAAAGATTTCGAAGTTCTTTAAATGCCTTTTAGCGGGTGTTAAGCGCAGCCTAGCTGGCGGCAACATGGCTAACGCCGCGGCCTTTCTCTTTTGGGTCCCGTGTTCGAAACTCGATTACTGTTTTTATTTACTTCGTTCTTTATTTTCTCATTTATCAAAACACGTCCGGAGAAGGGAACGTTTCTTATCAGGTTAGGGGCTACGAGGGAGTTATATTACATGTAAAATTACTAGTGGGTTTTATAATACGTATCACACGTTTATTACCGAGCGAGGTGGCGCAATGGTTAGCACACAGGACTCGCACTCGGGAGGACGACGGTTCAAACCCACATCCAGTCATACTGATTTAGGTTTTCTGTGATTTCCCTAAATCGCTTCAGGCAAATGCCGGGATGGATCCTTTGAAAGGGTGCGACTGATTTCGTTCCCTACCCTTCCCCATTCCGAGCTTGTACTTTGTCTCTAATGACCTCGCTGTCGACGGGACGTTAAACACTAATCCCCCCCACACCCTCACTCGTTTATTATACAGGGTGTATCAAAAAGAATTATCCGATTTTTTTAAAAAAATAAATAAAAACTATTATGTCATTTGAGATATGTGCGTGAACAACGTACTGCTGGGAAGAACAAACTCTCGAGTTTCACAAGGTTCCCGCTAGGTAGCAGCAGTGTGCGCCCACTTCAGTTCTAGTGAAAATGGTGTCGGGACAACAGAAAACGTTTTGTGTTCTACGTTTTGCGCAGTGTTCAGAGTGACTTTCGTACTAGGTATGGTGTGAATCTTCCTACAGCAGAGAGCATAAGACGGAGGCATGAACATCTCCGAGAAACAGGTTGTTTGTATAAAGGAAAATCGCCGGGCCGTCCCCGAGTGTCTGACACAGAAGTCGAACGCATCCGCCATAGTTTCACACAAAGCACGCAGAAATCCGTTCGCCGTGCAGCTCGACAGCTCAACATGCCCCCGATGTCCGTCTGGCGTGTGTTGCGTCAACGTTTACACATGAAACCACACAAAATTCAGCTACTCCAAGCTCTTCGTGAAGGTGACAAACAACAACGTGTGGAGTTCTGTAATTTCGTTCTTCTCAAAATGGAGGATGAGAGTTCTCTTCCACGCTTAGTGTTTAGTGACAAGGCTACGTTCCATTTAAATGGAAATGTGAACCGTGATAATGAGAGATATGGGGTACAGAACAACCACATGAAGTTGTGCAACATGAGAGGGACTCTCCGAAATTTAATGTGTTTTGTGCAGTTTCATGGGGAAATGTGTAACGTCCATTTTTCTTTGACGAGAACACTGTTACAAGAAGAACACATCTCGATGTGCTTGAGAACTTTCTTTTTCCACAGTTGGAGAGCGATTCGAATGACTTCATTTACCAACAGGATGGGGCACCGCCACACTGGCGTCTGGAAGTGCGGGAATATTTCAATCAAAGCATTACTGAAGGATGGGTCGGTCGCACCGGACCAAATGATTCAGCCTTATAGTACTGGCCTCCAAGGTCAACGGACCTGACTGTGTGTCATTACTTCCTGTGGTGGTTTATAAACGACTCTGTTAATGTGCCTCCATTACCAACAAGAATGAATGAACTGAGACATCGCATAACAGCAGCTGTGGAATCTGTAACTTAAGACATGCTCACTGCAGTGTGGGAACAATTTGAATACGGTACTGAGATATGCCGTGCATCTCAAGGAACGCATATTGAACACCTGTGAAAGGGTATGAAAAAACGTTTTGAGTTTCTCGTTCATCAAAAAATATAATACATTTTATATGTTTATTAGTTTCAGAAATATAGACGTGCCAAATCGGATGACTCTTTTTGATACACCCTATATGATATATACGTGGATCGTTTTGTCAGAGGTTACAGTCTTTGCAAATTGTCGTATTATTATACTTTCTTCTTACGTCTATTCTCGAGGAAGATTTGGTGCATTGGTGCATTTCGTTGGATGATACCGATCGTAGAAACGTTCGAAACATAGAAATTTCGAACAAAACGAGTATCGCGAGAAGGTAGGATTGCCACTGTGAAATTTCTTCGTATTAATCTCACTGGGGAAAGAAACGTCGCGAATCACGCACAACGGACCACTTTTCCGAAAACTGGCGCTTGCAATTGATTATGATTCACGATACACTACAGGAATTTCACGAAAAGCCACTTTTAAAAAAATTCATTCGGTTACAATTTTTTATTCATTCACTAGACACACAGTTAGTAGACGAATAAGAACACCGTTAATTCATTATACATTGGGAAACATTCGTGTAGTAATCTTCCACTACCATGGCTAGATAAATGAATAACAAAAATAAAAAATAACAATCGGGTTTCCGACACGGGGTGCAAAAGTGTGAAGCCGCAACGCTAGCCACTGTGCCACCGCGTCACTTCGACTGCTTACACGCTAAACGGCACATAAAATACTTCGAAAACTCTTACCGTCGTTTTCTCAGAGACGGCAGAATATCCACGGGTAAGCCGAGACTCGTGGTCGTTTATTTTGATCCCTGGCAAATCAGGTTATGGCACTTGCCGTGCTCTCCTCATAACCTTGAGGGTAATAAGAATTTCGCTCGAGCTTTACGAGAGATAGTCGTAAAGTTTTAATTGTTTTTGTTTGTTGTGTTCTTAAGACTGGTTTGATGCAGCTCTCCATGCTACTCTATCCTGCGCAAGCTTCTTCACCTCCCAGTACCTACTGCAGCCTACATCCTTCTGAATCTGCCTGCTGTATTCACCTCTTGTTTCGCTCTACAAATTATCCCAGACCATACTTGCCTCCAGTACTAAATTGGTGTGTACTACAAGCCGATCATTTTTTCTAGTCAGATTCTGCCACAAATTTCTTTTCTCCTCAATTCTTTTCAATACTTCTTCATTAGGTACATGATCTACCCATCTAATCTTCAGCATTCTTCTGTAGCACCATACTTCAAAAACTTCAGTTCTCACATTGTCTAAACTGTTCTATCGTCGATGTTTCACTTCCATACATGGCGACACTATAGATAAATGGTTTCAGAAAAGATTTTCTCACACGTAAATCTATATTCGATATTAGCGGACTTCACTTCTTCAGAAAAGCTTTTCTGGCCATTACCAGTCTACATTTTATATCCCCTCCACTTCGGTCATCGTCACTTATTTTGGTGCCCAAGCAACAGAACTCATCTACTACTTTAAGTGTCTCGTTTGCTAATCTAATTCCCTCAGCATCACCTGATTTAATTAGATTACATTCCTTTATTCTTGTTTTGTTTTTGTTGATGTGCACCTTATGTCCTTACAAGACCCTGTCCATTCCGTTCAGCTGTTCTTCCAAGACCTTTACGTGTGAGAGTTACAATGTCATCTGCTAGCTTCAAAGTTTTCATTTCTTGTCACTGAACTTTAATTCCTCCAAATTTTTCTTTGGTTTCCTTTATAGCTTGTTGAATGACATAGGCGATAGCCTACAACCCTGTCTCAATCGCCTCTCAACCACTGCTCCCCTTTGATGCCCCTCGCCTCTTATAAGTGTTATCTGCTTTCTGTACAGGTTGTAAATAGCCTTTGGCTTCCTGTATTTTAGCCTTACTGCCTTCAAAACTTCAAAGGGAATATTCCAGCAAACATTCTCAAAAGCTTTCTGTAAGTCTACAAATGCAATAAACGCAGGTTTACCTTTGTTTAAGGGAAGTCGCAAGGTCAGTAATGCCTCTCGGGAATCTAAACTGATCTTCCCCAAGGACGGCATCTGCCAGTTTTTCCATTCTTTTGTAAAGAATTCGTGTTAGTATTTTGCAACCATGTCTTATTAATGGAACTACCGTGGCGCGAAGCATTTCGATATGTACCTGCAGATGTATACTTACAAACTCAGAAATCATTAATTATGTAACTTTATTTTCCTGAGATGATAATTAAAACTGAAAAGAGTTTAATTAGTTTTAAGTTTCAGCTATTATCTCAGAAAAATAAAGTTAAATAATTAATGTTTTCTTTGTTTGCAAATACACGGGTGCACGAACACATCGAAATCCCTCGCCCGACTGTAGCGCCATTGATAATGTGGAGTATTGTACGGTTATTCGCATTCAGCGGCATCAGAAATGTCGCGGCTGCGTCGCGACATTCCACTTTTCCTGGGACGTGCCATTTTGTTTTGATTCCTCTAGCGCCGTGCTACGGTTCTGTGGGGAGGAGGAAGGAGTGTTTAATGCGATCCTGCACTGCGGACGTGTACCTGCAAACAAGCAAAACATTAATTGTGTAATTTTATTTTTTCCGAGGTGATAATTACACCTTTATAATCATCCCTTTATAAACTCAACAATGAATCCTCTGATAGCTTTGAACATTATCGAAGTAAATATACTGGGAGGCTTATTTATTCTTTTACAATCTCTAACATGTATTCGGATAACTCAACTGAAGAAACTTCTTTTTCTTCTTTTTCTTCTTCTTCTTCTTCTTCAAATGGTTCAAATGGCGCTGAGCACTATGGGACTTAACATCGATGGTCATCAGTCCCCCAGAACTTAGAACTACTTAAACCTAACTAACCTAAGGACAGCACACAACACCCAGCCATCACGAGGCAGAGAAAATCCCTGACCCCGCCGGGAATCGAACCCGGGAACCCGGGCGTGGGAAGCGAGAACGCTACCGTACGACCACGAGATGCGGGCTCTTCTTCTTCAGCCCATATCAATCCACTACTGGATATAGGCATCCTGTATGTGTTTCCACTGACTTCGTTTTTGAACCGCCTGGTAACATCGTGCTCCAGCAATGAGCTTCGCATCGACAAGTTATCTCATTTGGGATCTTCCAGTGCCTCTCTTGTGGTCACATTGCCTCCAGCCAACAGCTCCAGATGCCCACCTGCTGAAGTCCTGTCGAGCTATGTGTCGGACTCATTGCCACTTCAGTCTTGTAATCCTCTATAGGACGTCTGTTACTTTTGGTCTCCTTCTGGTCCACAGCATCTGTCACTCCGTGGCTTGTTGTGTGCGCTGTAGCTTAGGGGCACTTCGGTTAGTCAGAGTCACAGTTACCGAAACGTAGGCTGGAACTGGTAGTACGCGTACACCGTGGACCATAGCCTTCAGGTTATTCGGGACAACCATGTTGATCAGGATGAACGTCAGTTGCGGGAACGCTCAGTCCCATCATGCGAGGAATCTCTTCATTTCGGTTATTTTTCCCTTATTTAATCTTGCGGCACAGGAAGATGTATTTATCAACAGCTTCTGTAGAACGGTTTCCGACTGTAAGTGGTGGCTGTCTGGATTTTGTTTTGCTGATGTTCATTTTCAAGCAAGTCCTTGAAGAGGCAATTTTCAGATCTTTGCCAGACTCTTCCAGTTCTGCCGGCCGCGGTGGTCTAGCGGTTCAGGCGCTCAGTCCGGAACCGCGCGACTGCTACAGTCGCAGGTTCGAATCCTGCCTCGGGCATGGATGTGTGTGATGTCCTTAGGTTAGTTAGGTTTAAGTAGTTCTAAGTTCTAGGGGACTGATGACCACAGAAGTTAAGTCCCATAGTGCTCAGAGCCATTTGAACCATTTGAACCATCTTCCAGTTCTCTAATTATGAACAGAACATCATCGGCAAAACTCATATGGGTGAGACATGAGCTGCTGATTTTTATTTTTCTGTTATTCCACTCCAGTGATCTGAACACATGTACCAACGCAACGGCGAACATTTTCGGTGAGATGGTGTCAGCTTTGGTGAACTCCTCCGCCGACTGGGATTTTACTGCTGATAAGGTAGTGACCCACTATAATGGTCATTGTTAATTTATCATAAAAGTATCTCATTAACTTTATATAACTTGAAATTATCCTGGCATTTTCAATTGCCTTAGTGACTGACAAATCTCCACATAGTCGAAAGTTTTCCGATAGAGTCCATATGAATTCTGGTATTATATTCAGTTGTCTTCTCAAGGAGAAGACGAATTTTCTGGATGTGATCCAAGGTCAAAGATTTTTCTGAAATCCCGCTTGCTCAACAGGTTGATAATAAAATTATCTGAGTCACTTTTTTTGTTTTAATCAAGTTTTTGTAAAGATGTTGTAATAAACTAACTGGACGGCAGTCCTCCAAGTTTTCTTCATCAATCTTTTTGAAGAGTAGTGCCACTTCAGCATTTTTCCATTTTTCTGGTATTCCTCGAGATCTGATGCACTTCTATATTAGCATTCACACAGCTTCCAAAAGCTTATTTCGACCTTGTTTCAGCATTTCATATCCCGCTCGGCGACTTGTTTCTTTTTAGCTGTCTATTCAGGAGTGGCTACTTCTAGTGCTTCTCGCTATGTACCATTCAGTAGTAGACGTTCTTCCTCGTGTGGCCTGCCAGTCTAAACGTTTACCTTTCCTTCCGAGTAGAATGTTTGTGCTATTTTTAAATTAGTGCGTGAGTCGCTGAAGTGGCGTCAAATAAAAAGACTTGCACTAGGCGGCGGAACAACCCCAGACGGGGTCTGCCGGGCAGTAATGCCATACCATCATGTCATTCATGTACTCAATGATAATAATCCAGAAGGTTCACAAACTAAAGCTGACGACAGTTCAGACGCTAGGCTCACACCTGCAAAGGCTGCACTCAAATCTTTTAGTGGGCGCGTTAATTGAAGAATTCCACGGTTTTCTTGCTCGACGCCAAGAGGATCCTGCGCTGATTCTTTTGAACAGGACTGCACGCGTTTTCAGACGAATCAAGAAAATCAATTTCACGTCACTTGTAACTGCAGAGAGAGGTATCAGTTATGATGTTACAGAAACTTTACACTACGCTATATGGCATTTCAAAGTCGAACACTGACATTCACAATTCCCATAAGAACGGGTGAAATGACAACTCTTTCAATTTGAAACTGTCTTTGCAAAATGTCAATCGTACTGCACATATAATCTGACCGCTTTTACACTACGGAAGACATCTTCTGGTGTGTGACTCAGAGTACTTCGGCTGCTACCATCATTTTCCCCTTTACTACTTCCATTCACGAGCGCAGAAAAAGAGCTACAGGTGAGTCTCGATATGACGTAGTTTCTCCTTTGTGTCCGTTACCATCATTTCGTGAGAACTACACCTACCTAAGAGCCGGTATGTCCAACTCACGGCAGGGTTAACAGCGCCGACCCGTCGTGACATGGAAGCAATGAGATCTTCGTTGATCCATTATGGAACGTGGGACGACGGCTGGCATGAACTTCATGATGCAATAACTTACCAACAGCCGTGTGATTTGTTTAAGTTTATTTTACTTCATGAACTTCTATGTGCTACCAGTTTCGGCATTACATTGATGCCATCTTCGGCCCCCACTCGTCATAGCCGTAAAATCGCTATCAGCCTGTGTCATCTGACCACCAAGAGCTGTTACAGGACGAATTGATTCACGGATCCAGTTATGTGGCTCCTTCCGTGTACAGCGATTTTACGGCTATGACGAGTGGGGCCTGAAGATGGCATCAATGTAATGCCGAAACTGGTAGCACATAGAAGTTCATAAAACAAAATAAACTTATACAAATCACACGGCTGTTGGTAAATTATTGCATCAAGAAGATGGAAGGAATGAGGTCTTGGTAGGTCGATGGATGGATTTAACACCACATCTGCACACACAAGTCACCTAATTCTCGAAAATTCCGAGGAGGGTAGCGGTGGGCTGTGACGTCACGTTAATCACATGCCAGATCTGTTCGAATGGGTTCAGATGATGTGAGTTGGGGTGTTCCTCGAATCACTCCATCACACTCCTGACCTTGTGATATGGCGCATTATCTTAGTGAAAATGCCGCTACCCTCGGGAAACGTGATCGCCATGCAGGAGTTTCCGTGGCCTGCAAGCAGTGTACGATACTACTTGGGCGTCATAGTGCCTTGCAGGAGGTCCACTGGACCCATGGATTCCTACGTGAATGTCCCCCAGAGCAGCCGCCAGCTTGTCTTCGTCCCACGCGACGGGTGTCAAGGAGCTGCTGCCCTGGAAGACGACGGATTCGTGACCTCCCATCTGCCTCATGAAGGTATCTTCATCATCAGAAATCAGCACCCAGAACAACAACCTCTGACCGTAATAACGGCCTTGATACGCCTGGGCATAGAGTCAAACAGAGCTTGGATGGCGTGTACAGGTACAGCTGCCCATGCAGCTTCAACACGATGCCACAGTTCATCAAGAGTAGTGACTGGCGTATTGTGACGAGTCAGTTGCTCGGCCACCATTGACCAGACGTTTTCAGTTGGTGAGAGATCTGGAGAATGTGTTGGCCAGGGCAGCAATGGAACATTTTCTGTATCCAGAAAGGCCCGTACAGGACCTGCAACATGCGGTCGTGCTTTATCCTGCTGAAATGTAGGGTTTCGCAGGGATCGAATGAAGGGTAGAGCCACGGGTCGTAACACATCTGACATAATATGTCCACTGTTCAAAGGGCCGTCAATGCGAACAAGAGGTGACCGAGACGTGTAAGCAATTGGCACCCCATACCAACTCCCCGTTGATACGCCAGTATGACGGTGACGAATACACGCTTCCAATGTGCGTTCACCGCGATGTCACCAAACAAGGATGCGACCATCATGATATTGTAAACAGAACCTGGATTCCCTCCGAAAACATGTTTTGCCATTCGTGCATCCAAGTTCGTCGTTGAGTACACCATCGCAGGCGCTCCTGTCTGTGACGCAGCGTCAAGGGTAACCGCAGCCACGGTCTCCGAGCTGATAGTCCATGCTGCTGCAAACGTCGTCGAACTGTTCGTGCAGATGGTTGTTGTCTTGTAAACGTCCCCATCTGTTGACTCAGGGATCGAGACATGGCTTCACGATCCGTTACAGCCATGCGGATAAGATGCCTGTCATCTCGACTGCTGGTGATACGAGGACGTTGGGATCCAGCACGGCGTTCCGTACTACCCTCCTGAACTCACCGATTCAATATTCTGCTAACAGTCATTGGATCTCGAACAACGCGAGCAGCAATGGCGCGATACGATAGACCGCAATCGCGATAGGCTACAATCCGACCTTTGTCAAAGTCGGAAACGTGATGGTACGCATTTCTCCTCCTTACACGAGGCATCACAACAACGTTTCACCAGGCAACGCCGCTCAACTGCTGTTTGTGTATGAGAAATCGGTCGGAAACTTTCCTCATGTCAGCACGTTGTAGGTGTCGCCATCGGCGCCAACCTTGTGTGAATGCTCTGAAAAGCTAATCATTTGCGTATCACTGCATCTCCTTCTTGTCGGTTAAATTTCACGTCTGTAGCACGTCATCTTCGTGGTGTAGCAATTTTAATGGCCTGTAGTGCATATTACCTGACAGATTTTGTAACGTACGCTTTCCGCTAAGCCAAAAGCTTCTCTTGTTCTCCATGAGCACTCCGTCACCTTCTCCCTCTTACTGAACAGACCAACCACTCAAGCGAAGCGCAATCGAAACGAGCTGCCCTTCTCTGGATCTTATTGAGCTCTTCTATTGAATCTTCCTGGAAATGGTCGTAGGCTCACGGGAAATACTCCAGTATAGTTCTTTTCTCAGTGAATCGGCATCTGCTGTTCTTACAACTATATGCCATTATTCCACTTGAGATCCTTTCGAATGGATACTGCTGGATGTTTTGTAGTTGTCCTGGTATCCCCCCCCCCTCCCGAGAAGATCAAAACCTCATCCGAATGGCATTGCAGGACAGAGATGCGTTCCCCTCGGTTCTGGCACTACAGTGGAACGGGTTAACACATGGTACACTATCAGCGGTGACAGTCCGTCTCCCTTTACTACGGCATGGGTTACGTCTGCGTTGCCCACTTCTCTACGTACCTTTGATGGATGTGCAGAAACATGCTAGACGGCAATGGTGTATGAAACGACGTCACTGGGGACAGGAATGGCATCAGATAGTGTTTCCGGGCCAATCCAGGTGATGTTTGAAACTTCCTGGCAGATTAAAACTGTGTACCGGACCGAGACTCGAATTCGGGACCTTTTCCGAGGACGGGGCGTGAGTCGTGCTTGGATAGCTCAGTCGGTAGAGCACTTGCCCGCGGAAGGCAAAGGTCCCGAGTTCGAGTCTCGGTCCGGCACACAGTTTTAATCTGCCAGGAAGTTTCATATCAGCGCACACTCCGCTGCAGAGTGAAAATATCATTCAGGTGATGTTTGTTTGAAAATGATGGCCGCATACTGGTTCGCTGCACACAGGGGGAGAGGCATCACAGTGACAGCATTCGCAGAAGACATACAGTGCCTGATGTTGTGGGGTGACATTGGGTACAACCGGAGTACTGTGGAAAGTGTGACCCACGTGAACGGCGCCCTGCGACCTGTAGCCATGCCCTTTCTGCACGACATCCCACACGCCAGTTTTCAGCACGACAGTGCACGACCACGTGCTGCTGCTCGAACACGTGCCTTCTTCGTGTCACAGGCTGTCAGGCTTTTTCTCTGGTCCACCAGGTCACCAGACTTACCGCCAATCGGAAATGCGTGGGGTATGGTGACACGACGGATGCAGTGCTGTGACCCATTGCCAACCACCACAGATGAACTTTGTAACAAAATGAATGCGGCATGAATAGCTATACCACAGGACGCCATTCACGCCTTACATGCGTCGATTCCATCAAGTATGTAACAAGTTATCACGGGCCATGGTGGATCCTGCGCCTTCTAGGCAACAGGACACACGCTGAACCGTGGTGGCTGAAATGTTCTGCAGAACATACTAATGTACATCTCCTGCGAATATGAACGTCCTGTCTCTGGTTGTTCAAGTTGTTCTGTTTCTTCTGAACGCGAATGTAAATAAAAGTGTGACATTCACTTACCGACTTCTGGCTGTTCGTTTCTGCTGTACACAACATTAACTCGATCAGCCTCTCCATTGCGTTGAAATGGTTCAAATGGCTCTGAGCACTATGGGACTCAACATCTGAGGTCATCAGTCCCTTAGAACTTACAACTTGTTAAATCTATCTAAGCTAAGGACATCACACACATCCATGATCGGGGCAGGATTCGAACCTGCGACCGTAGTAGTCACGCGGTTCCAGACTGTGGCGCCTAGAACCGCTCGGCCACCCCGGCTGCCTCCTATGTGTTCGACGGGCATGACTGATTCTGGTGGCCAATAACAACCACTATTTATGCGTGCTACGTTAGATTATCTTCCTTTCCCATTCTACATTTGTGTCCGTAAATTACGCGACTTTTTTCTAGGGACACCTGCCGACTCTTAACCGCGTTGCCTCTGATGTTTGTTCGGTCGCAGCCTGTCCACTAGTGGGCACAGGACATTTTTCCGAGGCGCGCCTGAAGCAACGTGCGTGCCTGGTGAGCATTCCCCAACATGTCAGCAAGGCATTAAAGTTCAGCCACCGGCGTATGTAAATCGGAGGGAGATTATGCGCGAAAGCGTAATAGGCCGGGTATAACGATCATTACGCGTGGCCTCGGCGGCCAACACCGCAGCATAACGCAGTCTCTAAAACTGGCTTGAGAAAGACGTCGATGACGTTGTGCGTCCACTCGGTAGGGCGCCAGTAGTTTTGCCGCAGCAACTCTGCCGGAGATTACAGTGCAGAGAGGCCCCCAATCGATAAAATGTTGAAAATCAGGCATCGCCTAAGAACATGTCTGCTTCCCCCCTTTCTCCCTCCCCCCCCCCCCCTGCGCCGTAATTTATTCAGCTACTGCCGGTCTCTGTGGCCGAGCGGTTCTAGGCGCTGCAGTCCGGAGCCGAGCGACCGCTACGGTCGCAGGTTCGAATCCTGCCTCGGTCATGGATGTGTGTGAGGTCCTTAGGTTAGTTAGGTTTAATTAATTCTAAGTTCTAGGCGACTAATGACCTCAGAAGTTAAGTCGCATAGTGCTCAGAGCCATTTGAACCATCTGATTTTTATTCATCTACTCGGAAGCATAACCAGTGAGGAAACTAATGGTTCAAATGGCTCTGAGCACAATGGGACTTAACATCTGTGGTCATAAGTCCCCTAGAACTTAAAACTACTTAAACCTAACTAACCTGAGGACATCACACACATCCATGACAGAGGCAGGATTCGAACCTGCGACCGTAGCAGTCGCGCGGTTCCGGACTAAGGGAAACTAATATTTACGTCTCCAGCTACTATCCGGTAACTAGAATAGCTGGAACGATAGATAGTCGTTAAACTTACCTTTTAAATCTCAGTTACGTCTTTCATGTGTAAAACTACGAAGGAGATGGCAGTATATCGTTTTAATGTAACAGATGATTGCCTGCTGCGCCAGGGTTCCCCATAACAAAATTGCCCTTTAACAGCAACAGAGAGGCCTGACACATTTATCATTAATATGCGCTATCCGTGATCTTTACTTTCACTTCACGAAAGCCTTAACGAAGGTGAGAGACACAACTTGAATTTATTAAGGACAAAGGTGCAATTACAAAATATATTTCAGGAATGCCTGATTTCTGATACTGATATTTGTTTAGCGTGTATTGACAGCGCTTAGCTTAGATTGAATTCTATTCCGCCAGTACGTATGTTAAGCTCTTTTTTTCCCATATATTCCTCTGTTTTCAGTGCATCGCCAGATCTGAAGAGAGATTTGGCCGCATTGGATCACAGCATGTTGTTATCAATGGAGAGATGTCTACAGACGTTAAAGTAACCTCTGGCGTGCCACAGGGGAGTGTTGTGGGACCATTGCTTTTCACAATATATATAAATGACCTAGTAGATAGTGTCGGAAGTTCCATGCGGCTTTTCGCGGATGATGCTGTAGTATACAGAGAAGTTGCAGCATTAGAAAATTGTAGCGAAATGCAGGAAGATCTGCAGCGGATAGGCACTTGGTGCAGGGAGTGGCAACTGACCCTTAACATAGACAAATGTAATGTACTGCGAATACATAGAAAGAAGGATCCTTTATTGTATGATTATATGATAGCGGAACAAACACTGGTAGCAGTTACTTCTGTAAAATATCTGGGAGTATGCGTGCGGAACGATTTGAAGCGGAATGATCATATAAAGTTTATTGTTGGTGAGGCGGGTACCAGGTTGAGATTCATTGTGAGAGTCCTTAGAAAATGTAGTCCATCAACAAAGGAGGTGGCTTACAAAACACTCGTTCGACCTATACTTGAGTATTGCTCATCAGTGTGGGATCCGTACCAGATCGGGTTGACGGAGGAGATAGAGAAGATCCAAAGAAGAGCGGCGCGTTTCGTCACAGGGTTATTTGCTAACCGTGATAGCGTTACGGAGATGTTTAGCAAACTCAAGTGGCAGACTCTGCAAGAGAGGCGCTCTGCATCCCGGTGTAGCTTGCTCGCCAGGTTTCGAGAGGGTGCGTTTCTGGATGAGGTATCGAATATATTACTTCCCCCTACTTATACCTCCCGAGGAGATCACGAATGTAAAATTAGAGAGATTAGAGCGCGCACGGAGGCTTTCAGACAGTCGTTCTTCCCGCGAACCAGACGCGACTGGAACAGGAAAGGGAGGTAATGACAGTGGCACGTAAAGTGCCCTCCGCCACACACCGTTGGGTGGCTTGCGGAGTATAAATGTAGATGTAGATGTAGATTGTGGTTTTACTGCTGCTCTCAATGTAGACAAGTGTAATGTGCTGCGAATACATAGAAAGAAAGATCCTTTTATAATTTATCTACAATATAGCAGGTCATCAACTGGAAGCAGTTAATTTCATAAATTATCTGGGAGTAGGAATTAGTAGTGATTAGAAATGGAATGACCATATAAAATTAATCGTCGGTAAAGCAGAAGCCAGACTGAGATTCATTGGAAGAATCCTAAGGAAATGCAATCCGAAAACAAAGGAAGTACATTACAGTACACTTGTTCACCCACTGCTTGAATACTGCTCACCGGTGTGGGCTCCGTACCAGATAGGGTTGATAGAAGAGATAGAGAAGGTCCAACGGAGAGCAGCGCGCTTCGTTACAGGATCATTTAGTAATCGCGAAAGCGTTACGGAGATGATAGATAAACTCCAGTGGAAGACTTTACAGGAGAGACACTCAGTA
Organism: Schistocerca cancellata; assembly: GCF_023864275.1. Taxonomy (NCBI): domain Eukaryota; kingdom Metazoa; phylum Arthropoda; class Insecta; order Orthoptera; family Acrididae; genus Schistocerca; species Schistocerca cancellata. The sequence goes on along the minus strand of NC_064628.1, from coordinate 6,776,586 downwards.
GCTCGGTACGGGCTTTTGTTGAAGTTTCGAGAACATACCTTCACCGAGGAGGCAACAGTATATTGCTCCCTCCTACGTATATCTCGCGAAGAGATCATGAGGATAAAATCAGAGAGATTAGAGCCCATACAGAGGCATACCAACAATCTTTCTTTCCACGAACAATAAGAGACTGGAATAGAAGGGAGAACCGATAGAGGTACTCAAAGTACCTTCCGCCACACACCGTCAGGTGGCTTGCGGAGAATGGATGTAGATGTAGTAGATAGAAAAATGCCGAAATGCATTAGTTTGTGTCTGATCTCCCATTGGACGCAGTGGAAAGCAGCGCGAATGTAGATGTAGATGTAATACAGGTACGAATGTGGTGAAGAAGAAGATAAACTCTAGGATCGATGAAGTGTGCTTTGCATCTTAGTGGAGTTTTTGATTGTCTTGTACTTCTGTAGCATTTGTGTTACCCAAGTTTGTATTCCCAGCTGACTTGAGTGAAAAATGAATGCACGGTTTTCTATGTCAAGATAGGAAAGGGAGGACAAAGAGGAAATTTATGGAGTGGAAAACAGTTTTTCGTGAGTACGAAATGTTCTTATTTTGCAAAGCAGTCTCTATTTAGATAAGTGTACAGCGTCCAATGTGTTGTTTTGTTTTGGGGATCAGAGGAGGGGAGGGGGGGAGGTGCTTAGTGGGGAAGAATTATGCCTCTGTTGGTCTAAGAAACATTCATGAATAGATGCACTAGCTCTTCACTGGAATAGCCTCAGATTCATTTAGACAGTGTAAATGGACATCACACAGTGATAAACATGCGTTTAATGCTGCAGACTTTAGGACAAATGGTGCTTCAAATTTTTCGTAATTTTACTTGTTAAAGTTCCTTAGTAGAGTACGCAATTTCCTGATGAAGAATGACTGATCTTTTGCAAATATTCTTTACACGTATTTTCACGTACATTTGGTGAATAAGGCATGTGTAAGTGTTCTAAAGTTATTGTTTTGCTCTTTAGAAAGTAATCAATAGAAATACTACTATTTCTACTGCGCCTTCTTCATGGATGGTCACCAGCTTTAATTGAGTGTTTCGAATGCTGTTTCTTCAACACTTTACTTAAAGTAACAAAATGGCGCTCAAAATTATTTTAATTTTTATTTTGATTTGTCCAACTATTGTTCAAAAATTCGTTTTCATATTTCCATTTGGTCGGCATGCGACCTGTGTAACATACGTCTTATACAAACCTTTATGATACTTGTAACTTGTAAGGTGATCATTTTCCGTGCAGAACCGCTACTTGATTGAATAATTACTCTGCGATGCACTTAGCTAGTGTCTTAATTGACGTGGCGCCACTAACGTCTTTTGATGCCTACAAAAATTCTTATATGAACCCAACTGGTACCTAAAAACATGAAAATTAACTAAATATAGTCAAGTGAATATCGAAAGAAAATACAGGGGCTGGACAAACGTATGGAAACACATAAAACAGAACACGCTGCCGTGCCTAAGACGGTATAGGAAAACCATTGGCATTCAAAACAGCTTCCAGGTGTCTCTCAGTGGATAAATACAGGTCGTATATGGTGTTCAAGGGAATCCCACACCAGGCTTGGCAACGGCCTTGCCGCAGTGGATACACCGGTTCCCGTCAGATCACCGACGTTAAGCGCTGTCGGGTGTGGCCGCCACTTGGATGGGTGACCATCCAGGCCGCCATGCGCTGTTGCCATTTTTCGGGGTGCACTCAGTCTCGTGATGCCAATTGAGGAGCAACTCGACCGAATAGTAGCGGCTCCGGTCAAAGAAAACCAACGTAACGACCGGGAGAGCGGTGTGCTGACCACACGCCCCTCCTAACCGCATCCTCGTTGAGGATGACACGGCGGTCGGATGGTCCCGATGCTTATTTACACCAGTCTTCCTGCCAAACAGTGGAAAGTTCAAGTAACGATGATGGTGGACAGCGATCACGGACCCTTCTCTTGAAAGTAGACATATAACATGGTGGCCAGGGCATATGCGACGATTCATCCGTGTGCTCACTCAGTCCTGGACGATGCCAGCTGTGTGAAAGGGCGTCCCTACCATCTTGCAACACAGCATCACCTCTGATGAGGAAGCATTGTACGAAAGGATCAGATCAGCCAAAATGGTCACGTAATTCTGGGCAATAATACGATCTTGCAGAATATCTATGGAGCTCACTGGATACCGTGGATATGGCTCCCCAGACCGTCTCCGATCCCCCACCATGTCCCACTCTTGGGACGTGATCGTTGTCAGAAGTTGGAAAGAGAGTGCAACGAGACTTATCCGAGAAAATCACAATCTTCCACTGGTCCACAGTCCGTATTTTAGGGCTTCGACGCCGCGTTTCCCTGTCACGGTCATTTGCATCAATAACGAGTGGTTTTGGATTTCCACCTCGCCCTATAATTCCCAGATTCTGGAGCTCCTTTCGTACTGTTTTGGTGCTGACAGGGTTCCTGAAGTGACTTTAACAGCTGTTGTCCGCCGCTCGTGGTCTCGCGGTAGCGTTCTCGCTTCCCGAGCACGGGGTCCCGGGTTCGATTCCCGGCGGGGTCAGGGATTTTCACCTGCCTCGAGATGACTGGGTGTTTGTGTTGTCCTCATCATTTCATCATCATCCAGGAACGTGGCGAAATTGGACTGAGCAAAGATTGGGTGATTGTACGGGCGCTGATAACCACGCAGTTGAGCGCCCCACAAACCAAACATCACATCATCATCAACAGCTGTTGTCTTCTTTTTTTCGTCACAACCCTTTTCAATGACCGTCTACATCTACATCTACGTCTACATCCATACTCCGCAAGCCACCTGACGGTGTGTGGCGGAGAGTACCTTCAGTACCTCTATCGGTTCTCCCTTCTATTCCAGTCTCGTATTGTTCGTGGAAAGAAGGATTGTCGGTATGCCTTTGTGTGGTTTCTAATCTCTCTGATTTTATCATCATGGTCTCTTCGCGAGATATACGTAGGAGGGAGCAATATACTGCTTGACTCCTCGGTGAAGGTGTTCTCGAAACTTCAACAAAAGCCCGTACCGAGCTACTGAGTGTCTCTCCTGCAAAGTCTTCCACTGGAGTTTATCTATCATCTCCTTAACGCTTTCGCGATTACTAAATGATCCTGTAACGAAGCGCGCTGCTCTCCGTTGGATCTTCTCTACCTCTACTATCAACCCTATCTGATACGGATTCCCACACCGGCGAGCAGTATTAAAGCAGTGGGCGTACAAGCGTACTGTAACCTACTTCCTTTGTTTTCGGATTGCTTTTCCTTAGGATTCTTCGAATGAATCTCAGTCTGGCTTCTGCTTTACCGACGATCAACTTTATACGGTCATTCCATTTTAAATCACTCCTAATGCGTACTCCCAGATAATTTATGGTATTAACTGCTTCCAGTTGCTGACCTGCTATTTTGTAGCTAAATGATAAAGGATCTATCTTTCTGTGTATTCGCAGCACATTACACTTGTCTACATTGAGATTCAATTGCCATTCCCTGCACCATGCGTCAATTCGCTGCAGATCCTCCTGCATTTCAGTACAATTTTCCATTGTTACAACCTCTCGATACACTACAGCATCATCTGCAAAAAGCCTCAGTGAACTTCCGATGTCATCCACCAGGTAATTTATGTATATTGTGAATAGCGACGGTCCTATGACACTCCCCTGCGGCACACCTGAAATCACTCTCACTACGGAAGACTTCTCTCCATTGAGAATGACATGTTGCGTCCTGTTATCTAGGAACTCCTCAATCCAATCACACAATTGGTCTGATAGTCCATATGCTCTTACTTTGTTCATTAAACGACTGTGGGGAACTGTATCGAGCGCCTTGCGGAAGTCAAGAAACACGGCATCTACCTGTGAACCCGTGTCTATGGCCCTCTGAGTCTCGTGGACGAATAGCGCGAGCTGGGTTTCACATGACCGTCTTTTTTCGAAACGCATGCTGATTCCTACAGAGTAGATTTCTAGTCTCCAGAAAAGTCATTATACTCGAACACCGTCTGTCGCGATCGCTCGACATACTCCGCCTGCGTTCGATGTTTTCTCCGTTTGCCCCGTATGCGGTATAAGTCAACTACATGGGACCTCTTCAAACAACAAACACTTCAGCTGTCTTTGTTACGGCAGCACCCACCATGCTAACACCAACAATATGTCTAGTTTCGAATTCACTTAGGTCCGACACAATGCACTCACAACAACACAGAACAGTGTCCTGATGGCGACTGACACGCTGCAACATACTGCGAACATTGCACAGTTGCCGTTCGCGGTCAAACACAACCGCGCAACCAGCAGGTTTGGCTAGCAGCTGCATTTATGTTCAAGCATGCATTTCTTGTAATGTTTCCATATTTATGTGTGACCTTTGTATGCCTGAACTCGGCCATTTGCGCACGAAGTTAGCTCAAAAAAATGTTCAAATCTGTGTGAAATCTTATGGGACTTAACTGCTAAGGTCATCAGTCCCTAAGCTTACACACTACTTAACCTAAATTATCCTAAGGACAAACACACACACACCCATGCCCGAGGGAGGACTCGAACCTCCGCCGGGACCAGCCGCGCAGTCCATGACTGCAGCGCCCAAGACCGCTCGGCTAATCCCGCGCGGTATGAAGTTAGCTTTTTTAAGAACCTACACAGTACATTAAGTGTGCGACCAAACGGCGCAACACGCGTAAATATCTTCAAACAGCAAACTTTGTAATAAAAACTACGTAACCGAATATTAACACACTGCCTTAGAATATTGGCTGGCACTGCCTCACCTGTGACTGCCTCATCCTGTCTGGTACCCCGTCGAACAGTAGCCGGCGTGATTCGTCGTGACGCAGCCGCTGGGCTAAGATCTTTTTCATATTTAAAAGCTTATGACTCCTGAAGAAGGCTACATTATTATAGTTGAAACCATGGTCAAGATTTAGTATAAATATAATCAGTGCAACTGTGGGCTGTTTTTCATGCGGAACAATTTCGCAACGGTGGCTGGTGTTGCTGCCATGGTGAAAATAAGGACGTGGGTCGGTCCCTTCCTCGTGCACAGATGTCGTCGCCGATGGGCAAGAATTACCTCTGCGTGGGTGGGTCTGAGCAACACCGACTCGAAGGAAGGCCTCGGCGCTTGTTGGTGACGTCGCGTCAGCTATTCACGGCGAACGCCAGGTCTGTTGCAGCCAGAAACGTCTGGGCGTGCTTATCACTATACATCTCTTATTTTTGGACAAAATGTTTGGTATTGTTTTGGGTTCTGCAGTTTTATTTAGATGAAAGATTTTCTTACTATCGTAAAGCTACAAATGAATATCATCATCGTAGATCAATATGAGAAGACGCTTTGCCCCATTGCAAGCTTCGGAAATTTTACCTTCAAGTAACTATATTTACTTGATCCATTTTGCTATCGAAACTTACCCCAACCCCCTTACAATGAACTAGTTTCTTTTATTTATTTATTTATTTTCGTTTGACATCGTCACTGGAAATGTGAACTAATTTACATGTGTAAATGTCCAACTGTTGCCAGTCATTAGATTACAGTCGTTTTCAACGAAAGGAATTCTAAACAGGAAACAAAATAGCTTCATACATCGAAAATACTGCTGAGCTTAAACTTTTTTAAACGTGCACATTAGAAAAGATAAATATTCCCCTGTTGCAACTGAAAGGAGAATCTTTATAAAATAAAATAAAAATTATTTGATAAAACAAGTATCTCTCTTTTGCCTCTTCTTCTGTCCCCAACCCCCTCCCCCAACGTGTACAATCGGAAGGTATTTCATTAACATTCAGTGCTCCTCACCCCATAGTCAACCAAGATACCTAAAGAAGAGCACCAATGTGTTGACAGTTTCTTGTAAAAGCAACCCAGTACAAACGTAACTTCCTCAGATTTACAAATAAGGTAAAGAAGCACGAATTCTGTTGCTGCTGGACCATGAAGTTGTTTTTGTATGTCAATCCTTAAAACAGGTGGAAATTTCAATTCAGGAGTACACTGTTTGTTAAGAAGTGTAATGAATTGCACAATTACTTGATTGCAGAAATCTCTCAGAACAATGTGTGTCGGTCAACTACCGCCAATAGTTTCACATTTTCCTGTGTCAGAGAGGGAGACACCACCATTATGAGTATGCCTGCAACAGACCTGGCGTTCGCCGTGCCTAGCTGACGTGACGTCACGAACAAGCGCCGAGGCCTTCCTTCGAGTCGGTGTTGGTCTGAACCAGCGTGTCCGGGTCGTCGTGTGTCCGAGTTGCGAACATCAAGGGAGTCGGGAGGGTGAACCACTGAGGTCCTGACAGCAACTTCCACAAACAACTCGAACAACACTAAAACGTTCACTGTGGAACAACAACAAAGACGCATCAGAAGTCGACACACACAGAGGACCCGGAAGCGGTCAGAAGACCAAATACACGTCGCCCGACGAGGCGACCGACCGAACGACCAACCAAGGTCTTCCCCAGTCAAGTCATGTGTGTCGGCAACGGTTGGCCAAGTCATGGCTCCATCCTGACTCCCTTGATGTCCGTTCGCAACTCAGACACATGATGACGCGGAGACACTGGCTCGGACCCAACCGTGCAGACGGAACACCAGCCCATTGGCCACCCGACATCTCTGTACAAGGAAGGAACCGACCCAAGTCTCGCAAGATGACCAATTGAAGGGGCCCAGAAGGGGTCAGAAGACCAAATACACGTCGCCCGACGAGGCGACCGACAGAACGACCAACCAACGGTCGTCCCCAGTCAAGTCGTGTGTGTCGGCAACGGTTGGCCAAGTCATGGCTCCCTCCTGACTCCCTTGATGTCCGTTCACAACTCAGACACATGATGACGCGGAGACACTGGCTCGGACCCAACCGTGCAGACGGAACACTGGCCCATTGGCCACCCGACATCTCTGTACAAGGAAGGAACCGACCCAAGTCCCGCAAGATGACCAATTGAAGGGGCCCAGGAGGGGTCAGAAGACCCAGAAGACCAAATACACGTCGCCCGACGAGGCGACCGACCGAACGACCAACCAACGGTCGTCCCCAGTCAAGTCATGTGTGTCGGCAACGGTTGGCCAAGTCATGGCTCTCTCCTGACTCCCTTGATGTCCGTTCGCAACTCAGACACATGATGACGCGGAGACACTGGCTCGGACCCAACTGTGCAGACGGAACACCGGCCCATTGGCCACCCGACATCTCTGTACAAGGAAGGAACCGACCCAAGACCCGCAAGATGACCAATTGAAGGGGTCCAGGAGGGGTCAGAAGACCCAGAAGACCAAATACACGTCGCCCGACGAGGCGACCGACCGAACGACCAACCAACGGTCGTCCCCAGTCAAGTCATGTGTGTCGGCAACGGTTGGCCAAGTCATGGCTCCCTCCTGACTCCCTTGATGTCCGTTCACAACTCAGACACATGATGACGCGGAGACACTGGCTCGGACCCAACTGTGCAGACGGAACACCGGCCCATTGGCCACCCGACATCTCTGTACAAGGAAGGAACCGACCCAAGACCCGCAAGATGACCAATTGAAGGGGCCCAGGAGGGGTCAGAAGACCCAGAAGACCAAATACACGTCGCCCGACGAGGCGACCGACCGAACGACCAACCAACGGTCGTCCCCAGTCAAGTCATGTGTGTCGGCAACGGTTGGCCAAGTCATGGCTCTCTCCTGACTCCCTTGATGTCCGTTCGCAACTCAGACACATGATGACGCGGAGACACTGGCTCGGACCCAACTGTGCAGACGGAACACCGGCCCATTGGCCACCCGACATCTCTGTACAAGGAAGGAACCGACCCAAGACCCGCAAGATGACCAATTGAAGGGGCCCAGAAGGGGTCAGAAGACCCAGAAGACCAAATACACGTCGCCCGACGAGGCGACCGACCGAACGACCAACGAACGGTCGTCCCCAGTCAAGTCATGTGTGTCGGCAACAGTTGGCCAAGTCATGGCTCCCTCCTGACTCCCTTGATGTCCGTTCGCAACTCAGACACATGATGACGCGGAGACACTGGCTCGGACCCAACCGCCGGCCGCGGTGGTCTAGCGGTTCTGGCGCTGCAGTCCGGAACCGCAGGACTGCTACGGTCGCAGGTTCGAATCCTGCCTCGGGCATGGGTGTGTGTGATGTCCTTAGGTTAGTTAGGTTTAAGTAGTTCTAAGTTCTACGGGACTTATGACCTAAGATGTTGAGTCCCATTGTTCTCAGAGCCATTTGAACCATTTTTCGGACCCAACCGTGCAGACGGAACACCGGCCCATTGGCCACCCGACATCTCTGTACAAGGAAGGAACCGACCCAAGTCCCGCAAGATGACCAATTGAAGCGGCCCAGAAGCGGTCAGAAGACCAAATACACGTCGGCCGACGAGGCGACCGACCGAACGACCAACCAACGGTCGTCCCCGCTCAGGTCTCCTTCCACCGGACAGTGCACGTGTGTCGACAGCGGTCGGCGAGTACTGGCTGTGCAGTCCTCACTGGAGCTCCATCCCGACTGAACTCCCGACACAGGACGACCCGGAAATACTGGCGGTCGCTCCAAAGATAGTACGACAGTGCTCTTATCGATAAGCGTTGCTGCTGCCACTCACGGGCAGGCAGGCCAGCAACTTAGTGACGACAGTTAATCGAATAAGTAACGGGACGACAGTAGCGCAAAGACTTCAAGTAATAAACGGCACGAACACTAGCCGCATACGGCTCATATGTATCCTGGGGAACAGATACTGAATAAGAAAGTGACTTTTTTTCTGCTCGACACAAGGAATAGAAAAGCAACTGGAATCACTCAACAGAGGAAAGTCCACTGGACCTCACGCGATACCAATTCGATTCTACACAGAGTACGCGAAAGAACTTGCCCCCCTTCTAACAGCCGTGTACCGCAAGTCTCTAGAGGAACGGAAGGTTCCAAATGATTGGAAAAGAGCACAGGTAGTCCCAGTCTTCAAGAATGGTCGTCGAGCAGATGCGCAAAGCTATAGACCTATATCTCTGACCTCGATCTGTTGTAGAATTTTAGAAGATGTTTTTTGCTCGCGTATCATGTCGTTTTTGGAAACCCAGAATCTACTCTGTAGGAATCAACATGGATTCCGGAAACAGCGATCGTGTGAGACCCAACTCGCTTTAATTGTTCAGAAAATATTAGATACAGGCTCCCAGGTAGATGCCATTTTCCTTGACTTCCGGAAGGTGTTCGATACAGTTCCGCACTGTCGCCTGATAAACAAAGTAAGAGCCTACGGAATATCAGACCAGCTGTGTGGCTGGATTGAAGAGTTTTTAGCAAACAGAACACAGCATGTTGTTATCAATGGAGAGACGTCTACAGACGTTAAAGTAACCTCTGGCGTTCCACAGGGGAGTGTTATGGGACCATCGCTTTTCACAATATATATAAATGACCTAGTAGATAGTGTCGGAAGTTCCATGCGGCTTTTCGCGGATGATGCTGTAGTATACAGAGAAGCTGCAGCATTAGAAAATTGTAGCGAAATGCAGGAAGATCTGCAGTGGATAGGCACTTGGTGCAGGGAGTGACAACTGACCCTTAACATAGACAAATGTAATGTATTGGGAATAAATAGAAAGAAGGATCCTTTATTGTATGATTATATGATATCGGAACAAACACTGCTAGCAGTTACTTCTGTAAAATATCTGGGAGTATGCGTGCGGAACGATTTGAAGTGGAATGATCATATAAAATTAATTGTTGGTAAGGCGGGTACCAGTTTGGGATTCATTGGGAGAGTCCTTAGAAAATGTAGTCCATCAACAAAGGAGATTGCTTACAAAACACTCGTTCGACCTATACGTGAGTATTGCTCATCAGTGTGGGATCCGTACCAGATCGGGTTGACGGAGGAGATAGAGAAGATCCAAAGAAGAGCGGCGCGTTTCGTCACAGGGTTATTTGGTAACCGTGATAGCGTTACGGAGATGTTTAACAAACTCAAGTGGCAGACTCTGCAAGAGAGGCGCTCTGCATCGCGGTGTAGCTTGTTGTCCAGGTTTCGAGAGGGTGCGTTTCTGGATGAGGTATCGAATATATTGCTTCCCCCTACTTATACCTCCCGAGGAGATGACGAATGTAAAATTAGAGAGATTAGAGCGCGCACGGAGGCTTTCCGGCAGTCGTCCTTCCCGCGAACCATACGCGACTGGAACAGGAAAGGGAGGTAATGACAGTGGCACGTGAAGTGCCCTCCGCCACACACCGTTGGGTGGCTTGCGGTGTATAAATGTAGATGTAGAAGTGACGATGAATATAGCAAGACTGAATAGGATTCATCGTCAGCAGGTGTCTCCCCACCTCTGTTCCTTCCACAACTGTGGCCGGGAACAGCTGGCGCTACACTGCAGATGACGCCAACATGCCGTCGCATGGAAGAAGGGCTTCGCTGAAAGTCGTGAGGGACAGAGCAGGATGCACTGCATTTTCCGCTACCTAGAGTATTACTCCTCTCATCACAAAAAGCACGCAGAATCAAATGCTCGGAATAAAATAAAAATCACCACTTGTATCTTGTAGATGGGGGATTTGAAGGCAGTGATTGCTATGACGTCTGCCAGAGGTGCATTTTGCACTGACCTTTCCTTGGTTGATTTTTGGCCACGTTCTCGGAGGTCTAATTTTATCAGCGATAAATTGTCAGGGTACAGATTTAATGAAGTTGTCAGATTCCTCCCCTTGGATGATCAGTAATGACGAGCTCAAGGCATCCCTGCTGACAAGGTTGCCATTATTTTCTGAAATATGAAACAAGTTCGTGCTAAACTGCCTCCTCTGCTACCGTCCTGGTGAAAAAGTAAGGGGCGATCAAACAGTTTCCTTTCGACGCCCGTACAGTGCAGAATCGGTACGCCGATCACCAAAATCGCCGTGAGCAGTCATCCCAGCGACGCGCCGGGGTGAAGACACCCGTTTCGTAAAACACCGTGCCCTGCTGCGTGAAGAAGTTCGCAACTGCCTGCTGCTTTTTTTAGGGACCTTTGAGTCATGTTCGCATTGTGATAGATTGTCAGGGCCATTGGGCGGTTACTCGAGTGTCCCCCACTTCAGTCTCCCAGTTGGGGCTGGCCTCCCACACCGACTGGCATCTTGTGTCGAATCGCGACCAGCGCGGAAGTGGGCACACTATTTCACAACTGCTGTTTTCGACGGACATGCTTCCCCATAAATGTTCTTCATTCTCCCACGGATGTGTAACGGATTTAGTCCTTCGGCGACCAAGATAAGAGTGCAGCACGCTGCTTCTGTTTGGACACCTTTGGTAAGAACGCCGCCATAGTTCACGTTTCTACATTACCGCACGCAACTTCGAGAGACACGGGTATCGCTCTAGTCCCTTTCCTATATGTCGGTGCTTGTATACCCGCATTGGATTTGCACATATGAGCTGCAGCAACGCCCTCAAACGACAACTTTTTGATTGTCCCTCGCTTTTACAGTTGATGGGAAATTCGACATACGAATATGCACCCAATCCGTTGCACATACTTGATACATTGAGCGAGGTTTCGACGCATACTACCGGTGTCTTCATCAGAATGACATTGATAAATCGTAAAATTACATTGCTAAGATGAAGACACCCCTAGTAGGCGCCGGTCGGGATGGCCGAGCGGTTCTAGGCGCTACAGTCTGGAACCGCGTGACCGCTACGGTCGCAGGTTCGAATCCTGCCTCGGACATGGATGTATGTGATGTCCTTAGGTTAGTTAGGTTTAAGTAGTTCTAAATTCAAGGGGACTGATGACCTCAGATGTTAAGTCCCATAGTGCTCAGAGCCATTATAGCCCTAGTAGGCGTCGAAATCTCGGTCAATGTACCCACCAGTTATGTACAACCAGTTGGCTGTATAATCGCATGTTGAAACTAGTGTACGGTTGCTGAGTAACAGCCATGTTCAAAACTGCAAGATTGGAAATTAGTTCCCAGAAAAGCAAAGCGCATGTTGTCTTAGTTAATGCCAAACAAACCTACGGACTCATGTTCTGGATAGCTGCACATGTGGCATCGCAGTACCAGGGTACCAGAGTACGAAGCGAAGCCGACCAGACAACTACCTACAGGGGAAGTATATCGCTCTTTGTCTGGTGGAGCCATTCCCAAACTGAAGCAGTAAAGCGACGACACACACCTTCACATCCCTTCAGTTTGCCAATAAAAGCACAAAACATCGTTAGTGGGAACAATGAACAAGATTGGCCGAGAAATCTTCAACTTCCTCAGAAGAACAATTCATACGTTCCGTCAGCATCTTGAAAAAGACTTATAAGCCAGACTGCATCCTGATGGAATATCAAGGAAAGAAAAATAAGAGCCCTATGACGCATGGCTTCCTACTCTGGCGGGAGGACCCTCCGATGTGTGGTGCTTGTGGCGTCCAGGTCACTGTGCGCCACGTTTTGTTGGACTGCGTTTTATTTTCTGACCAGCGGGCCGCGGCTGACTTGCCAGCGGACCTGCCATCTCTTTTAGGCAACACTCGGACGAATGTGGTTAAAGTTTTAAAGTTCTGTCCCATGTCAAATGTTTTTTCAAAGATTTTAGGGGGAGGATCTTAAATTGCTCATTCTGTGAAAAGCTCGCCCATATTTTATGTAAGTGGCCAGCCAATGACAATTTACTGTGGCATTCTTGTTGCTACGTTTTCCCTTTCCTTACGTTCTACTTTCTTAAGTAGCATTTTCCTTCTTTTCCTGCTTTCTTTGCATGTGTGTTTCAGTTTTATTAGGTCTGTGCACATTCGTTCCCTTTAATGTGTGTCAGGGCGCTGATGACCTTACGTTGAGCGCCCATAAGCCCCAACACACACAGACACACATACACACACACACACACACACACACACACACACACAAATAAGAATGCCATTATTCTAAGCACACTACACCCTGAAGCAGCAGTGTTCGAAGAAGGGAAGAAGAAACCAGAAACTGTTGTTCTGTGCAATACTAAATAGTGTGGTATGGACGTCGTTGATCGAATTATTCACAACTAAGATTGTTTGCAGAGATGGCCAATGCCTACCTTTCACAATATCCTAGATAAGTCACCAGTATGTACGTGGATCAGCTACAGTCGAATGGCCAAACAGAACCCGAAAAGAAAGGCGATCATTGTCTAACTGGTAAATGAGCTCAGGAATGCGGAACAATGACGACCGAGACAGGAGCAAGAGAACCAATGGAACGACGAAGCGGATGTAGAAGCGGACGAGTAAAAGAGCCAAACAAGTGTCACCTGCGCAAATGAAACAAGGCCAACGGCATATGTGAGGAACGCAAAACTTTCGCCTCCTTAAAATTGGTACGAAAAGTAGCAATAACCGGCTCAAGGCGTGGTTACAGTGTTTAGAAATAAGCGAAGTAAATCAGGAAATGTAAGGAACGTTAGAAACAGGTCTTCCGGGTAGACATGCAGCTCAGAACAGAAATCTAGAAGTGTTGGAGTTTCGAGAAAAAACTTGGATTCACAAGTGTATATGATATACAAATGAACGTAAAAATTAACCACGTAGTGGATTTTAAGCCACTTCTGGGGGGTTATGGATCAAATGACAGCTTACCACTGTTCTACGGTTATAACATTTTCCGCTTTGTATGTGAAATACGTATTTTTTAGTTTGTTTATAAATAACTCATCTGCTAGCAGTCACGATTTTCTTGATTTTGTTTTTCGAACGACGCGTTTCGGAAAACTATTCCCATTTTCCAGTGCGTTTGGTAATCATACCCCGAAACGCGTCATACGAAAAATAAAATAAAGAAAATCGTGACTGGTAGCAGACCTGTTGTTTTCAGGACCAGCTATAATGGATCAAATCAGACGTATTTTTTGCCTAAGTAACCATTTCATATTCCATAGTAGCCGCAGTAATTATTTTTGGCAAAACGCAGACACTGAAATTAACAAAAACGACGAACTGTCATGTCACTGTCTCAGTTTTGACCCTTCTATAATAGCCACTGTGGGTACCATGGAATAATTTGTTGGCTAAACTAAATATCGCACATTAGTTTCCTTTTATTTTAGCCAATAATTGTATTAAAATCGTCTCCTCTTTACACGTTGATCTAAAAATTGCTCTATACTGTACAGTTTGGACCAGATTTGCTCTTCAGAAAATTCACGCTTCTTGTTACATCACATCGATTGCGGTGTCTGGATATGCATTCCACCAGAAAAACGATAGCTCGATACCTTCACTGCACAACGAACATGACCTATTGATGGCAGTATTTCAGTGTAACCAGGAAAGTGGTATGAGTACCTAAAGAGTATTGTACTGTATTGTATTGGATGGAAATTGGGACTTAGAAACGATGGGGAGGCTTCGTCCCGCCGTAGCCCTCAGTGGTTCACAACCCCACAGCAGACCACAGCAGTCCACCCACCCCACCGCCGCCCCACACCGAACCCAGGGTTATTGTGCGATTCGGCCCCCAGTGGAGCCCCCTCCCCCCCCCCCCCCCCCCGGGAACGTCTCATACCAGACGAGTGTAACCCCACATGTTTGCATGGTAGAGTAATTATTGTGTACGCATATGTGGAGACAGTGTTTGCGCAGCAATTGCCGACGTAGTGTAACTGAGGCGGAATAAGGGGAACCAGCCCGCATTCGCTGAGGCAGATGGAAAACCGCCTAAAAACCATCCACAGGCTGGCCGGCACACCGGACCTCGGCACTAGTCCGCCGGGCGGACCCGTGCCGGTGACCGGCACGCCTCCACGCTCGGGAAGCAGCGCGTTGAACCACGCAGCAAGCCGGGCGAGCACCTAAAGAGTAGTGGACACCACTTGCATCCCGAGTTGACGTCTTAACCCTCATACAACGCAGTTTTCAGCATTATACACTACTGGCCATTAAAATTGCTACACCAAGAAGAAATGCAAATGATAAACTGGTATTCGTTGGGCAAATACATTATACTAGAACTGACATGTGACTACATTTTCACGCAATTTGGGTGCATAGTTCATGAGAAATCAGTACCCAGAACAACCACCTCTGGCCGTAATAACGGCCTTGATACGCCTGGGCATTGAGTCACACAGAGCTTGGATGGGGTGTTCAGGTACAGCTGCCCATGCAACTTCAACACGATACCACAGTTCGTCAAGAGTAGTGACTGGCGTATTGTGACGAGCCAGTTGCCCGGCCACCATTGACCAGACGTTTTAAATTGGTGAGAGATCAGGAGAATGTGCTGGCCAGGGCAGCAGTCGAACATTTTCTGTATCCAGAAAGGCCCGTACAGGACCTGCAATATGCGGTCGTGCATTATCCTGCTGAAATGTAGGGTTTCGCAGGGATAGAATGAAGGGTAGAGCCACGGGTCGTAACACATCTGAAATGTAACGTCCACTGTTCAAACTGCCGTCAATGTGAACAAGAGGTGACCGAGACGTGTAACCAATGGCACCCCGTACCATCACGCCGGGTGATAGGCCACTACGGCGATGACGAATACACGCTTCCAATGTGCGTTCACCGCGATGTCGCCAAACACGGATGCGACCATCAGATGCTGTAAACAGAACCTGGATTCATCCGAAAAAATGACGTTTTGCAATTCGTGCACCCAGGTTCGTCATTGAGTACACCATCGCAGGAGCTCCTCTCTGTGATGCAGCGTCAAGGGTAACCGCAGCCATGGTCTCCGAGCTGAGAGTCCATGCTGCTTCAAACGTCGTCGAATTGTCCGTCCAGATGGTTGTTGTCTTGCAAACGTCCCCATCTGTTGACTCAGGGATCGAGACGTGGCTGCACGATCCGTTACAGCTATGCGGATAAGATGCCTGTCATCTCGACTGCTAGTGACACGAGGCCGTTGGGATCCAGCACGGCGTTCCGTATTACCCTCCTGAACCCACCGATTTCATATTCTGCTAACAGTCATTGGATCTCGACCAACGCGAGCAGCAATGTCGTGATACGATAAACCACAATCGCAATAGGCTACAATCCGACCTTAATCAAAGTTGGAAACGTGATGGTACACATTTCTCCTCCTTACACGAGGCATCACAACAACGTTTCACCAGGCAACGCTGGTCAACTCCTGTTTCTGTATGAGAAATCGGTTGGAAACTTTGCTCATGTCAGCACGTTGTAGGTGTCGCCACCGGCGCCAACCTTGTGTGAATGCTCTGAAAAGCTAATCATTTGCATATCACAGCACCTTCTTCCTGTCGGTTAAATGTCGCGCCTGTAGCACGCCGTCTTCGTGGTGTAGCAATTTTAATGGCCAGTAGTGTATGCCAAACAAGGCAGAGGTCTAAAGTGTATTAAAGTGGTTTGAGAAGCGTGATTGACTACTTGTTACGGTCCTACCCCTCCCCTGCCGCAATTAACACTGATCTTATGCAATATCTATAGCATAGTTTTTGTGGTAATTTCACAGCTCCTGTTACTGCTAATAACTAGACACCAGTGCCTACGAGCTATAATTTTTACACTGAAGCACTGAAGGTGATCATTATGTGATCGAAAATCGATTTTGCTGTTCATAAATCATCAAAATTACGGCCAATGCTGACCTTCCTTCTAATTTTATTTATCATATGGTCGTTGTGCACACAGCACTCTATGGATTCGCCAATCAACCTATATGATGTTTTCTAGAGACAGTTCATAGCTGAATACCAACCTGCTCGCACTGCACGTGAACTGCGTGACCCGTGCGTGCACAGCTGGCCGCCAGCCAAAGGCTTGTAGCGGTCACGCCAAGACGAAGAGCCCCTGCTTCCCTTGCCAAATTTGCAACAACACGCTATTAGCTCGGTGGGCATAATACGCTGGGTGATATGTGGATGAAATTCATTCACGTAGCTCCGTGGCACGAAAGGCCCCAGGTTAAGACGTCGAACTCTTGGAGGAGAGCGTGTGGGGTCAGCTACTGGATTTGCCACGCAGTTTAGGTTTTAATAGTTTCCCACGCCACCCCTATCGCTATCATGGCATTAATTCTTCAGAAAAGCCTTGTTATGTTCTTTTCACGTTTGTTCACGCCTGTTCGTGTCACAAACTGTATCGTTTATTTTCCATCTGTGATAGCCCTTCTTTCGATGCGATTTTCGGTAGAAATAAGAAGGGACTACTCTTTTACATATGCAGATAACGAAAAGTGAATAAAGTGTCTATTTTGCGAATGGTTTGCGTATGTAGAAAAAGAGCGCATGCCAGTGTGGTACTTGATTTGGTTTGCACTGTGTGACTGATAAATTTACACGAAATGAGTGCTGATTCAGTCCGTTAGCTATGATTGTGTAGATTACTCCGTTTTGTTCTCTAAAGACTAAGATTCTTGTTCTGCGTGCACTGTAGCACACAGTTTATGTCTGTGACAAAGATTCACAATGTGCTGTATTCGGCTGTTTCATCGTCACTCTGCTAGTCAGAAACAATTCACATGACAGACGCTTATGAGAGCAGATTTTTCAACACTCAGGGAACATGTGTCTGCCAGCATTACGTCCGAAAAGCAGAAACTGCTACAGAAGGAATCACTAAAGTCGAACTAAAACAAGAGAAAACGATTTTGTACTATGGCCGGGCGGTCAAGGAACCCTAAAAATGCGTGATCCTAGAAGGTACATTCCAATTTGATTCTTTTACAAATAGATAACATTGCTTTATGTAACACCCACTAACTGCAAAGCGTATTAACCTCCTCTAGTAACACCTAAGCACCTTAATGAGATCGGAATGTATATTTAAGCCAACCACAATTAATGCATCAACTAGACGCATTTCACCGGGAAACCACGGGTCGGTTTACAACTACTCAGAGCACTTATCGCTTCCGAGATGCA
The DNA here is from genome assembly GCF_023864275.1 of Schistocerca cancellata. Taxonomy (NCBI): domain Eukaryota; kingdom Metazoa; phylum Arthropoda; class Insecta; order Orthoptera; family Acrididae; genus Schistocerca; species Schistocerca cancellata. Next base: position 6,758,688 of record NC_064628.1, on the reverse strand, counting down.
TAACGTTAAACCTGTAAGCGATGGCATGCATAAATAACGAACGGGAACAGAAAGATACAAGACCCCTGTATCTTTACACATGTTTCGCCTATACCACTTCTGCAACTGACATGGCACATTGCCATAAACAGACTTTCAGTCACGAGACGATGTTCAGAAAGTAACAGTGCGCTCTGATCATGGCGAAGAAGAACAAACCCATCCTATCTGCACAAGTCAAATCGTCGATGTCCGGTTTTATGAATCTGACGATGACAGTTTATATTGCTGAAACTGTTAATCTACTAATGTGTTAACATAGCGAACTTGAGAAATAAATAAAAGATTCTCGTAAGAAGACTGTGGTTCAAATCATGGAAACGAGACCATCTTCACTCCAAACGTCCAATTACATCTGTGCAGAGAGATATGTTAGAAGAATGTGTACAGCCAATAACAACGATACACGTGACTATAAATATCTCCCTTACTAACTGTGTGTCGATACTAAATGGAAGGGGACTCACAAAAAAGTAATTGCTTGGCTTCCAAGAACAGAATGTATTTGCATCGAAAGTGAATTCATATTTATATGTGTAGAAGCCTACTTTTAATTTTTCGATTCAACGGTGCCAGATGTTACGAACAGCAGTAAATATATGTATTACCCAGAAAATTTCATACAAGGAAGAACCACTATAAACACTACCGTTACAGAAAAATCTGAAGCAAAAATGTGCGTTTTACAAATTAATTCGAATGGGCACCTACTTTTACTTTATTTTATGTGTCTTTTTCACTCTCCCTGAGAAACGTTCCCTTTACCAAATGAGCAATGTCCGTGTAAAATTTACTCCTATTCGTCGTAGGTGATATCAAGATAATCGGTTGCCACCTCATTGTGAGAAAATTACTTAATTTTATGTTTCCTTTCCATTTACCCATGAGAGTCTATTACGCATAACCCGAAATTGTCGTAGTCTACAAAATCTCATAGGAGCATTCTCTACAATACTGAATGATGCTTCAACAAGAATAGAAAATAATTAATTACATGTTCCACAGTCAGGTTCAAAATTGTTATAGTAAAATATAGCATCAAATTACGTAGTGTGCTTTCTACTGTGTTCACAAGCGCATCTGCTTTCTTGCTAACAAATACAGAGTTTATGTTGAGTGTCGAATTGCACATATTCTAACACCAGACGGGCTTGAAAATACATTTTCATTGCTGCTGTGGTTAGTTCTGATGTTACTATTTAACCTGCACGCTGAGCAAACATAAATGGAGATATTTGAAAAAGGAACTGATGTTCAGAGGGAAGAAATAATGGCCGATGACATCTTATTTTCGTCAGAGGCGGCAATGGACTTCGGTATCAGTGGAACGAAATGGATGGCGTCAGTGAAATGCTTTATAAGATGCATATCAACAAAAACAAAAATATAATGGTGTGTAAAGTCAGGTGATGGTGAGGGAATTAGATTAGGAAGTGAGACACTCAATACAGTTTTGATATTTGCTCAGTAAATCAGCTGACAATGGCGAAGGATAAGAATCTGTCGACTGGTACTAGCAAGAGAAGATTTTCTGAAAAAGAAGGAATATTTTAACACAGAATATAAGCTGAAGTGTTAGGAGGTCTTTCTCTGTAACGTAGCCTTCTTCAGAAGTGAAACGTGGACAGTTATCTGTCCACATAAGAAGATATTAGAAACGTTTTAATGTGGTGCTGCAGAAGAATGCTGAAGATTAGTTGAGTTGATTGGATAAAGAATGAGGCTCATGTATCGAATCGCGGAGAAGGTTATGGCACAACCTGATAGATGGAAGTGATGAATCGATAGGATATATCCCGAGACATCAAGAAATAGTTAATTGCGCAATATAGGGAAGTGTAGGGGAATAATAATCTTAGGAGACCAAAGCTCAGATGGCAGTTTTAAACAGGTACGTAGAGGCAATCTGACTTCCACAGAATAAAGTAGCGTAGAAAGCTGCATTGCAGTACCGTTGTTACTGGACAAGCTATGTTTGCCTGAGAGTATTCAGAAGATAAGCTGTGTAAAAATATACCACAATAACGGTAGAACATCAAATAACATTATCTTCTGCTTCAACAAGACCTAAGAGCAGTCGGGATATCGGATGATTCCAGATTCAAAGTCGAGATATACTGTTAATTATTGCGATCTTCGCCTCCACAAATGACTGAGGGTCACAGTGTAAAGTTATAGCTCTAGAGAGCCTACATAAATAATTCTTTCATTTTTTTATTTGTTTTGTTCATTGAAGTAAAAGTCAGGAGATTCAAATAACGCATCTATCAGAACGTAAATTTTGAATATTTCGTATATATCCCTGCTATAATAAACTCTACAATCGAGTCTTAGGGCGGTGAGGAGGAGAACGTTGATTGATGACGTCACATCGTGGCTGGTGTTGTGTTCTTCTTGCTTAAAGACATGAATAAATCATTTAAATTAATATGTACACCGTATCGATGTGAGCTCTAGAGAGACAGTGAGTAAACTGGAAACTGTGTGCTCTGCTTTTATGCGTGGATGAACTATGACACGTTTCGCGTGTGCAGTGGACGCAAGGCGATGGGTCAACAGAGAAACAATACGTGCGCACATCAGGTCTGAAACTAACGAGGAGTGAGCTCCGATGTGAATAAGCACTGAACAGTGTCGTATCAACGATTAAACTAAAACTGTTTTGCGAGTGCCGTGGAGTTAGTGATACTCCGTAAAAACGTCAGTACTGTGCATTTTCAAATGCTGGTCACTCTAGAGCTACATCTCACGACATCGAGCTCGCGACGACGGCTGTATCAGCTTTATAACGGATCTGGACAACGCACAGTGTCCAGACAGCAGTGTAGCGCGTCTTCGCCACCACACTGTAGCGGAATCCCGCAACGAGGTGAGGTGTAGCCAAAGCGGAGATTTTTGAAGAAGACTCTTATATTAAATCAGCCTCTCAATTGCCTCATCGTAGTACCTGCTTTTCTTTAAACTAAGATATTATTGTATTCGTAATGTGGTAATTTCGCTGAAAAGAACAGCAATGCCACTACAACTGTGGGGTTCTCCACATTTGTCTCTTATAGGGGACTTAAAGGATGCTGCTTTCTCGGATAGCTATACAACAATTCAAGCAAATCACGTTAATGGTTTTTATTACAATAAAGGGGATTTCCTATATTTAACTTTGGTTTACAATTGTGTCGCAAGCGATGGGCGACATGCAGTTAATCAATGTCTTTCGCTATATATACTCATGCTCACAAATTAAGGACAATTGCAGAATGTGGTGCCACAAAACCTGGCACTACACAAAACTGGTGCTAACAGCATAGGCACATAGGGAACACACACGACACAGATATGTAAATCCACGGTATTGGTGATAAGTTGAGGAAACCGTCCCGAAACACATGTGCTACAAAACGCCACTGTTTCCTGCGCATGTACCCCGACATCAATATGGTATATGATCACCATGCACACGTACACAGGCCGCACAACGGGTTGGCATACTCTGGATCAGATGGTCGAGCAGCTGCTAGGGTATAGCCTCCCATTCTTTCAACAGTGCCTGTCGGAGCTCCCGAAGTGTCCTAGGGGTTTGAAGACGTGCAGCGATACGTCGACCGAGAGCATCCCAGACGTGCTCGATGGGGTTTAGGGCCGGAGAACAGGCAGGCCACTCCATTTGGCTGATATCTTCTGTTTCAAAGTACTCGCCCACGACGGCAGCTCGGTGCGGCCGTGCATTATGATGCATCAGGAGGAAGGTAGGACAGACTGCACCCCTGAAAAGGCAAAATGACGTCCCGATACACGTGTTCTGTTACAGTTCCTCTGTCAAAGACATACAGTGGTGTACGTTCACCAATCATAATCCCACCCCACACCGTCAAACCAGGACCTCCATACAGGTCCCTTTCAAGGACACTAAAGGGTTGGTATCTGGTTCCTGGTTCACGCCACATGAAAACCCGGCGAGAATCAGTGTTCAAACTATACCTGGACTCGTCCGTGAACATGAACTGGGAGCACTGTTCCAATGACCATGTACTGTGTTCTTGAGACCAGGCTTTACGGACTCTCCTGTGACCATGGGTCAGTGAAATGCACCTTGTAGGTCTCCGGGCGAAAGAACCATGTCTGTTCAGTTGTCTGTAGACTGTGTGTCTGGAGACAACTGTTCCAGTGGCTGCGGTAAGTTCCCGAGTAAGGGTACTTGCACTACTCCGTGGCTGTCTGCGGACACTGGTGGTGAGATATCGGTCTTCTTGTGGTGTTGTACACTGTGGGTGTCGCGTACTGTAGCGCCTGGTCACGCTTCCTGGCTGCTGGAATCGTTGCCATAATCTAGAGATCACACTTTGTGGCATATGGAGGGCCCGTACTACGAGCTGCTGTGTTTGACCAGCCTCCAGTCGCCCTAGTATTCTACCCCTCATAACGTCATCAGTATGTGTTCTTTGAACCATTTGCAACACACAGTCACCATTAGCAAGCGTGAAAACGTCTGCACACTTACTCGCTGCACCGTACTCTGACATGCACCAACACACCTCATGCATATGTGGACTGCTGCCAGCGCCACCGTCAAATGCACCGCATGGTCATACCCCGCAAACCGCCCACCAGAGCGTTGTTTCACCATATATCAGCATTATCCTTCATTTATGAGCATGAGTCTACAACGTCCATGTAAGCAATTGATGCAAGGCACAATTCTGAGTACAACAGTTAGGATGGCGGCTAGTACTGTCCTAATACTGTCCGGCTGAGGCTGGCTGGAGTGGCGCTTGTATTCTCTTCTTGTAGAGACAGCTCCTGTCGTGGTGACGCCCTGGCCTGGTCAGCGTGTTTATTGGCTGACGTTCTGACACAGCTCTCTCCGCTCTTGCGTTCTTCACCTTCGCGCCGGCCCTTGTCGTTACGCCGGGACAACAACAGTACCAACGTAGCCACTGTCCAATGACTTTACTATGACCACCGCCAATGTTCGACGTGAATGTGCAGTAACCGCTCACAGCCGGCAGGGGGTGCGTAGTATATAAAGAGTGTGGGGGGCACGCGGAAAACAGTGCATCGAGTGTGGTAATGCTGAAACTGGGCGATTTATCTGACGTACAAAGTGGCGTGATCACTGGCTTCCTGGCCAAGGGTGGAAGCACTCCCTTAACGGCTAAGTTTGTAAACTGTTCACTTGTTGCCGTGGTTAAGGTATACCAAGCATGACAAAATGACGCAATCCAAAATCGACGTTGAAGCAAATGTGGTTCACCACGGGCCCTAGATGAAAGGGGTGCGCGACAGCTGCGGAGGTGTGTACGGACGAATTGAAGCTGTCGAGCTGACCCGCTAAGACGAACCAAGGGGCTACCAGCAGTGTCCCATCAACGATCGTCCATCAAACGTTCTACAGGAGGCACCTGTTTCATGCATCCATACTGGGATTTGCACCCCAATATCGGAACTCTACGTCCACTGAGTGGCGACAGTTGGCCGTTTCAGATGAACCACGTTATATGCTCCATCGGACACACGGCCAGCCGGCCGAAGTGGCCGAGAGGTTCTACGCGCTACAGTCTGGAACCGCGTGACCGCTACGGTCGCAGGTTCGAATCCTGCCTCGGGCATGGATGTGTATGATGTCCTCAGGTTAGTTAGGTTTAAGTAGTTCTAAGTTCTAGGGGGTCACTTTGGATAGTGGGGTGAAATCTTCGTCCGAAACCTTGACGTACCGCTCGGTGGTCACCGTGCCACCAGGAGACACCGCACCGATTACTCCGTCACTGGGCGTTGCAAACCACCCAGCCGCTCGTTGAGGATGAAGAGACTTCTCGATCGCAAAATAAAATGCGGATTCTCAGTTCCCCAAATGCACCAATTTTGCTTACTGATGAATCTATCAAATTGAAAGTGGGCTTCGTCGCTAAACCAAACCATATTAATTCCCATCATGCCCCGCGGCCAACCGTGCAGTCCTAACGCAAATCTTTCAGACGTTATGACGATTTCATTTCATACAGTTCAATTCATCATTCTGCGCTTGTGTCAAAATTGTATACAAAGTGGGAGATAACACTTTTCGAGTTCACTCTTCCTTTTGCGAACCTCCTTCATTTCATATCTTCCATTCCTCATCGAATCGTTTTTCCTGAAATTCTGTAGTATAGTCCTAAATCCCGTAGGGAACTATAATTCTCACTATTTTATTCTCCTGTTTGACATTCTGAGATTCTGCCCATCTGTTTGTAAAATAATAAAGCACTCGCCTGTATTTAAAGTGCATTCAGACTCAATAGAAGGTAATTTCCTTCGGTCATCGTGCTCCTCATGGTTCGCTTAGTGTTTCCCTTCCTTTTATACACCTGCATCTACACGGATGCTCCGGAAATCACGTTCAAGTGCCTGGCAGAGTGTTCAGCGAACCACCTCCACAATTCTCTATTATTCCATTCTCGTATAGCACGCGGAAAAAATGAACACCTATATCTTTCCGCACGAGCTCTGATTTCCCTTATTTTATGGTGGTGATCGTTGCTCCATATGTACGTCGGTGTCAACAAAATATTTTCGCATTCGGAGGAGAAAATTGGTGATTGGAATTTCGTGACAAGATTCCGTCGCAACGAAAAACGCCTTTCTTTTAATGATTTCCAGCCCAAATCCTGTATCATGTCTGTGACACTCTGTCCCATATTTCGCAATAATACAAAACGTGCTGCCCTTCTTTGAACTTTTTCGATGTACTCCGTCAGTCCTATCTGGTAAGGATCCCACACCGTGCAGCAGTATTCTAAAAGAGGACGGACAAGCGTAGTGTAGGCAGTCTCCTTAGTAGGTCTGTTACATTTTCTAAGTGTCCTGCCAATAAAATGCAGTCTTTGGTTAGCATTCCCCACAACATTTTCTATGTGTTCCTTCCAATTTAAGTTGTTCGTAATTGTAGTACCTAGGTATTTAGTTGAATATACGGCTTTTAGATTAAACTGATTTATCGTGTAACCGAAGTTTATCGAGTTCCTTTTAGCACTCATGTGGATGACTTCACACTTTTCGTTATTTAGGGTCAACTGCCAATTTTCGTACCATTCAGATATCTTTTCTAATCAGTTTTGCAGTTTGTTTTGATCTTCTGATGATTTTATTAGTCGACAAACGACAGCGTCACCTACATACAACTGAAAACGGCTGCTCAGATTTTCTCCAAAATCTTTTATATAGATAAGGAACAGCAAAGGGCCTATAACACTACCTTGGGGAACGCCAGAAATCACTTCTGTTTTACTCGATGACTTTCCGTCAATTACTACGAACTGTAACCTCTCTGACAGGAAATCACAAATCGAGTCACGTAACTGAGACGATATTCTATAAGCATGCAATTTCACTACGAGCAGCTTGTGTGGTACAGTGTCAAAAGCCTTCCGGAAATCCAGAAACACGGAATCGATCTGAAATCCCTTGTCAATAGCACTCAACACTTCTCGTGAATAAAGAGCTAGTTGTGTTTCGCAGGAACGATGTTTTCTAAACCCTTGTTGACTGTGTGTCAATAGACCGTTTACTTCGAGGTAATTCATAATATTCGACACACAATGTATGTTCTAAAATCCTGCTGCATATCGACGTTAACGATATGGGCCTGTAATTTAGTGGATTACTCCTACTACCTTTCTTGAATATTGGTGTGACCTGTGCAACTTTCTAGTCTTTGGGTTCGGATCTTTCGTCGAGCGAACGGTTGTATATGGTTAAGTATGGAGCTAATGCATCAGCATATTCCGGAAGGGACCTAATTCGCATACAGTCTGGGCCAGAAGACTTGCTTTTATTAAGTGATTTAAGTTGCTTCACTACTCCGAGGATATTTACTGCCACGTTACTCATGTTGACAGTTGTTCTCGATCCGAATTCTGGAATATTTACTTCGTCATCTTTTGTGAAGGCATTTCGGAAGGCTGTGTTTAGTAACTCTGCTTTGGTAGCACTGTCTTCGATAGTATCTCTATTGCTATCGCGCAGAGAAGGCATTGATTGCTTCTTGCCGCTAACATATTTCACATACGACCTGCCAGGTTTCGAGACAAAGTTTCGTTGTGGAAACTGTTATAGGAGAGTAAACCCGGAGAACGTGTCAGGCTGTTGAGCCACAGGTGCACTACTGGTTTCGTGATTTATACTGTAGCGCCTAACAACGTGTTAACAGCGAGGTTGTTTAGGGACGCGGTGCTTCGTTAGGTGATGACAAGCTCCGGGGAACCAGTTGTCCTTGAGCTTGTTTGAGGACCATTACGACAGTCGGCTCGACTGATTCAGGGAAACACTCGCGACCGTGTCTCCAGCGTACAAGCCCGACGGTTACGAGATCGCGGAATGATTACTCCATCAGCTCGCCCGATTACAGCTTCGATTGCTCGAAGCTTAGGAGCTACCAGAGCATTTTTGTACACAACTGTTGTGGAAAGGAACTGAACAGCTTTAATATAAATGTTGAAACGTCCCCTTAGAAAGATTAATGAACTACTGCGCTGATAAACCTCTTACGTTATTTGATTTTCAAACAGCTGAGCAGAACTGAACGTACTCAGACATTTCTCTCTTTACTTATTCTGATCAACACTACGCTGACACACAATATTTTTAGCACAACGCAATCTGACTTTCAATAATCCCTACAAAATAATGGCTCTGACTAACAATAACCTATACCTTTCATGAATCACTTACCTCACAAAAATCTTCGTTACTCGAACTACTGCAATACAGCGAGCGCCAATACTGCCAGCTGATTAAAAGATTCTAACTACTGAAGGCACTAACTATTGATAGGCATACTTAGCAAATGGAAGATTTTGATAGAGAACAAGCAATTTATTTACCTTAATAGTGTTCAAAAGTCATAATATATATATCAGTTCATGACATCCAGTCTTACAAATTTACTGTCTCTGATGGACACACGTCCAGATCATACGCTCTCAAAACTCCGCCATCTCTCTCCCCACATCCACCACTGCTGGCGGCTCACCTCCAACTGCGCAACGCTACGCGCTGTTCACATCCAACTGCCCAACAATAGAATATTCCAACAATGCCAACCATCCACAGACTCTACACAGCACAGCCAGTGATTTTAATATAGAGCGCTACATGGCGTTACCAACATAAAAACCTAAACAGCCTACTTACACTGTCTCCGCTTTGAGGCGGATTCTGTAAGTGTTCTGAGTAATTGAATTATTACACTGAAGTCCACAATTAATGTGAATGACCTCACGGTTGTGAATAATGTACTAAATGTTCTTCATCCACATCTACGTACAGAGGATTTTGGGAAATGCCCGTTACAAATTTGTAGGACTCGTGGGGAGGAGAGAGTACATAATATTTTGAAGAGGAACTCATGTCTGGAAACGTACAGTTTCTGTTCTATAACGGTTTCAGTTCAGATGTTTATCTCATCCACTTCTGTTTGACGAATTGAATTAGGCGAAACGCAGTACAATTATTAGGTAGGAATTCGAAAGGAAACATAACGAAACAACCATTTATCATTTAAGCACGTTCGTTTGTGTTAACACTTAAACATTTTCAGTCTGGAACCGCGCGACCGCTACGGTCGCAGGTTCGAATCCTGCCTCGGCCGTGGATGTGTGTGACGACCTTAGGTTAGTTAGGTTTAAGTAGTTCTAAGTTCTAGGCAACTGATGACCTCAGATGTTAAGTCCCATAGTGCTCAGAGCCATTTGAACCATTTGAACATAAACATTAAGTGTTTACATTATTCCAAAACAAAAAACAACCCAGCGTACTGTAAGTAGAGACCGATGCATTACAGCAGCGACCACCAACGTTGTTACAGAAGGTGTACCTACGAAGCCTGTTCTGGTACACAATCTCCATCAAAAGAAATGGTTCAAATGGCTCTGAGCACTATGGGACTTAACTTCTGTGATCATCAGTCGCCTAGAACTTAGAACTATTTAAACCTAACTAACCTAAGGACATCACACACATCCATGCCCGAGGCAGGATTCGAACCTGCGACCATAGCGGTCGCGCGGTTCCGGACTGCGCGCCTAGAACCACTAGACCACCGCGGCCGGCCACAATCTCCATCCCCCGTGGTGTCTCTTCAGTTTCTGGTGCAGCGGCCACAACTCTTGTCAGCAGGGCCTGCTCTGTCTCTACAGGAGTCTCGTAAATTAACCTTTGCATACGACACCACAAGAAGAAATCCACAAGAGTCAAATACGACGCTGCGGTCACGCAATTTGACGGCCCCTGCCTATACATCTTTCATCGTCTGCTCAGATGTCACTTGAGAAATGAGGACGGACATTCAGCGGCATAGCTTCCGGGAACGGGTCCAGTACGTTTTGTACAAAGATTAAGTACGCACGATCAGTTAGCTTGAGTGGAACGAGATATGACCCAATCACATGACCGTCCAGAATACCTGCCCACACGTTAAGATCAAACCGGTGTTGAAATTCCTGAATGTGAGTGACACGAAGGTTTTGGTCAGCCCATACATAGCTGTTTCGCGAATTTAGAACAAAGTCCGTAGTCAACTTATATTTATCTGTGAAGAGAGTGCAGGAACATATACAATGGGCAACACGTAGTGGAAAGGCGGCTGGACCCATAGCGTGTACCCTCTTGTAGGGGTACGGACGTAATTGTTGCCCCCCCCCCCCCCCCCAGAGCGTCCCAGACGACACTGTAACACCCACTACACGCCCAGATGTTCGGGTAATCGTTGACGGGTTCTCCTTCAACGCGGTGCAGTATATCTTTTTGAAACTCGAGCGTGCTGCTAAGTCACGGTGAAAACACCTGTTTTCCGGAGCTGCGGCGTAATTTCGACAGAAAGTTTGTGCGATAGCGTGCGCCTAGCGGAAAACGTTCGCGATACAGCCGAGTAGCAACTCTACCGTTATCTCGAACTGTACCATACACAAGGAGCATGTCTGTGCGTTCCGAAAACGTGTACTGAACCATGTTTACTGTATCGGAGCCGCACAGTCATTGAACAGGTCTCGCAGAAAGACAGACGTTAAGTGACATCAGCTGACAGTCTGACGTAGTACACGTTGTAACGTTCCCGCAAAAATGAAGGAAAGAAAAGTCTATGATAATAAAAATGTGCAAAAATGTTAAGTCCCCACAAAATTAACGTTATGCTAAACCTGATAAAATTTATAAGGCCAGCTGCGCTAACCTTAGGCCCTGTGCAATAACCAGCGTGATAAATTGATTCTTGGAGGAAAAGCAAAGGAAATTTTGCTTCAATAAGATGTTTGTTTTGCTAAAATGCTTGGTTTGAAAACAAAATTATTATTGGGGCGATTCTTGAACAAATTAATTACAGTTAATATCCATTACCATACATTATTAGCTGAGCGCAAAGCTGCTTCATTACCTTATTTAACAATATACCTCGTCCTGAATCCCGACCATAGAGCCATGTCGGCGCCCGCCGACTCCTCACACAACAGCTAACTCGCAACTGAACTGAACTCTCGCGACTCGCTACGTACCACTACTGCATCTACCGACTCGCTACATGCAACTACTGCCTCTCAACAGAACTGAACTACATGCTCTCTGGTCAGAGATTCTGTGGCTCGCCATCGCTGCCTATGAAACGTACGCGTTTCAACGTCATCCTGTATACCCCATCGCACACCAGGACAAGCAGCTCTGAGACTTCTCTCTTTCCCTCAGCAGACACGTTTGAAGTCAAACCATCGTAGAATTGAAAAGGTACGTTTCCGGAGATGGGTTCCCGTTTAAAATATTGTGTACTCATTCCCCTCTACGACTCGTAGGAGGCTGTAACGTGAATTTCCGAACACCCTGTTCATTCTGGAAGGCACTTTACAGTGTATGGCGGAGGGTACATCCTAACAGTACTATCGATTGTATATCGGACTCCATTTGCATATTGAATTAGGGGTAAAATGACTGTGTGCCTCTGCACGTGCCCTATTCTCTGTGGTCTTATTCTATGCGAGCTGTACGGCTGTGGCAGCAGAATCTCCACACAGTCTTCTTCGTGTAATACATATTCGCTAAATTTACCCAACAGGAATTCTTAAGAAATAAGTCATCTTTTTTGCGAGAACTACTTCGTTTTTCTTCCAACGATTCACACTTAAAATGTTCTCTGATAATTTCAGTTATTCTTCGTACGAGATATACCAATATGTTACGGTCCTAGCAGAGCGTCACTTAATTTCTGTTGTCATGCCTGCTCGATCAGGACTCCCAAGTATTAGAACAGCTCTGTAGAATTGGCCAACAAGTATCTTGCATACGAATTCCTTTACAGATATATATGACGGTAGTATCTGTTCCCGAAAGAACAGTAACCGTGGATGACCATGCAGCTTTGCTAGAAATGAAATGGTAATTAAATGGACACCCTAGCTGCAAACAGGCGTTGATCTACTTCATTGGGGACATGTTGAAAATGTGTGCCCCGACCGGAATCCCCTGCTTACATGGCAGACGCTCTATCCATCTGAGCCACCGCGGGCACAGAGGATAGTGCGTCTGCAGGGACTTATCCCTTGCACGCTCCCCGTGAGATCCACATTCCCAACTGTCCACACCACTACATTCGTAGTGCGCCTAATAGATGTTGGACATGTTGGGAATGTGGATCTCACGCGGAGCGTGCAAGGGATAAGTCCCTGCAGACGCACTATCCTCTGTGCCCGCGGTGGCTCAGATGGATAGAGCGTCTGCCATTTAAGCAGGAGATCCCGGGTTCGAGTCCCGGTCGGGGCACACATTTTCAACATGTTCCCAATCAAGTAGATCAACGCCTGTTTGCAGCTAGGGTGTCCATTTAATTATCATTCCTTTACAGATACATTGCATTTTTTAGAACCCTTCAACAAAGTGAAGTCCACCATTCGTCTTCCGCAATACTGATTGTACATGCTCGTCCCGTTTCATATCGCTTCTTAGTGAACGTAAACGACACTCGAGGATTACTCCTTAGGCCTGTTCCCACTGCCGCCTAGAAAGCAGTACGAGGCGCGATTTATGACCGCGGTGCATGTAATCACCTTGTCCACAATGCGTCCAGCCGCCATTGCCAGTAGATGGATGTTGCTGACGTTGCTGCTTCTTTATTCCAGCAGCTCCTCATTTTCCCTTATGAGGCCGCGTGGACCCGTTACAGCCCTTTTTTTATCATTCGGCTCCGCAAGCTTTTTTTTTAAAGTCTTATGGGACTAAACTGCTAAGGTCATCAGTCCCTAAGCTTACACACTACTTAACCTAAATTATCCTAAGGACAAACACACAGACCCGTGCCCGAAACTCCGCCAGGACCATACGGAGGCTTCTTACGTTGGTGATACCACTGAATACTCGTACGATGTGACACGTTCGGGTACTGGCAACTAGTGGTGCAACCGGATACTGTCGGATTATTTCTGTTATAGACATTTTCCTCCTTTTGTCCACATTCGGACAGGGCTGCCATTCATTACAACAACAAAGCGAGGCCGCTACGTTCGGACCACGGATTTACTTCAAACTTTGTATGTTTCTGGTACTACGAACTATTTGAAAAAGTTAACGCAGAACAGGGAATCAGCGATCACAAACCGGTTACGGCATCGATGATTTCAGCCGTAAATAGAAATATTAAAAAGGGTAGGAAGATTTTTCTGTTTAGAAAAAGTGACAAAAAGCAGATTTCACCGTACCTGTTGGCTCAATACGAAAGTTTTGTCTCAAGTACAGATACTGTTGAGGATCAGTGGACAAAGTTCAAAACCATCGTACATTATGCGTTAGATGAGTATGTGCCAAGCAAGATTGTAAGAGATGGAAAAGAGCCACCGTGGTACAACAACCGAGTTAGAAAACTGTTGCGGAAGCAAAGGAAACTTCACAGCAAACATAAACATAGCCAAAGCCTTGCAGACAAACAAAAATTACGCGAAGCGAAATGTAGTGTGAGTAGGGCTATGCGAGAGGCGTTCAATGAATTCGAATGTAAAGTTCTATGTACTGGCTTGGCAGAAAATCCTAAGACATTTTGGTCTTATGTCAAAGCGGTAGGTGGATCAAAACAAAATGTCCAGACACTCTATGACCAAAATGGTGCTGAAACAGAGGATGACAGACTAAAGGCCGAAATACTAAATGTCTTTTTCCAAAGTTGTTTCACAGAGGAAGACTGCACTGTAGTTCCTTCTCTAGATTGTCGCACAGATGACAAAATGGTAGCTATCGAAATAGACGACAGAGGGATAGAGAAACAATTAAAATCGCTCAAAAGAGGAAAGGCCTCTGGACCTGATGGGATACCAGTTCAATTTTACACAGAGTACGCGAAGGAACTTGCCCCCCTTCTTGCAGCGGTGTACCGTAGGTCTCTAGAAGAGCGTAGCGTTCCAAAGGATTGGAAAATGGCACAGGTCATCCCCGTTTTCAAGAAGGGACGTCGAACAGATGTGCAGAACTATAGACCTATATCTCTAACGTCGATCAGTTGTAGAATTTTGGAACACGTATTGTGTTCCAGTATAATGACTTTTCTGGAGACTAGAAATCTACTCTGTAGCAATCAGCATGGGTTTCGAAAAAGTCGGTCATGTGAAACCCAGCTGGCGCTATTCGTCCACGAGACTCAGAGGGCCATAGACACGGGTTCACAGGTAGATGCCGTGTTTCTTGACTTCCGCAAGGCGTTCGATACAGTTCCCCACAGTCGTTTAATGAACAAAGTAAGAGCATATGGACTATCAGACCAATTGTGTGATTGGATTGAGGAGTTCCTAGATAACAGGACGCAGCATGTCATTCTCAATGGAGACAAGTCTTCCGAAGTAAGAGTGATTTCAGGTGTGCCGCAGGGGAGTGTCATAGGACCGTTGCTATTCACAATATACATAAATGACCTGGTGGATGACATCGGAAGTTCACTGATGCTTTTTGCAGATGATGCTGTGGTGTATCGAGAGGTTGTTACAATGGAAAATTGTACTGAAATGCAGGAGGATCTGCAGCGAATTGACGCATGGTACAGGGAATGGCAATTGAATCTCAATGTAGACAAGTGTAACGTGTTGCGAATACACAGAAAGATAGATCCTTTATCATTTAGCTACAAAATAGCAGGTCAGCAACTGGAAGCAGTTAATACCATAAATTATCTGGGAGTACGCATTAGGAGTGATTTAAAATGGAATGATCATATAATGTTGATCGTCGGTAAAGCAGATGCCAGACTGAGATTCATTGGAAGAATCCTAAGGAAATGCAATCCGAAAACAAAGGAAGTAGGTTACAGTACGCTTGTTCGCCCACTGCTTGAATACTGCTCAGCAGTGTGGGATCCGTACCAGATAGGGTTGATAGAAGATATAGAGAAGATCCAACGGAGAGCAGCGCGCTTCGTTACAGGATTATTTAGTAATCACGAAAGCGTTACGGAGATGATAGATAAACTCCAGTGGAAGACTCTGCAGGAGAGACGCTCAGTAGCTCGGTACGGGCTTTTGTCAAAGTTTCGAGAACATACCTTCACCGAAGAGTCAAGCAGTATATTGCTCCCTCCGACGTATATCTCGCGAAGAGACCATGAGGATAAAATCAGAGAGATTAGAGCCCACACAGAGGCATACCGACAATCCTTCTTTCCACGAACAATACGAGACTGGAATAGATGGGAGAGCCGATAGAGGTACTGAAGGTACCCTCCGCCACACGCCGTCAGGTGGCTTGCGGAGTATGGATGTAGATGTAGATGTAGTCCATTAGGACAACGTAATGTGCAAGTAATAAAGGCGAGTTACTTTGGGGACTGAGAAGTTTTACGCGTCAGTGAGGTACCGGTGTTACATGTGGTTAGTGTTCACGCTCCGTAATGGGTGGATAGCGCCCCGCCAACTTTCAACAGTTATTTCATATATGTTACATCTGAAAGGCAATATGACGAAAACACACGTGTATTTGCATCAACATTTATTGAATTTCCAATGTTACTTGGTTGTTCCCTAATTTTTACTGACGTAACAAATAATCTTATTTATAACTACGAACGCATAAAGTTTTACTGAAAACACATGCCTGTCGTGATTTCCGAAATCCCTTAAAATTGCAATCTGGTAAGGTACCGAAGTCAAACATCGACAAATAAAGATGTAAATAACTTTATTTAGTAAAACAATGAGTCACAATATGCTAGAATACAACGGTAATGTAAAGATCAATCGTCGGATGTGTTTTAGTCATTACAAGTTGCGGGATGATATTTTTCATGCAGACATAAATTAAAACGGCATCTAGTATAACGAATGAATGCATGCACAAGGGAAATTCAGAGTTTCTAACGAAAAAAAAATCACGAATAAATTTTCAAAAATGTCTCTTTCTTGTGACAATTTGGATGGAAACCATGCGTAACGCAACATCTTCATACTTATCGGTGCCGAAAATTGGCGACGTACGATTGAATGTATTTTAAAAATATTTTTAAGAGAAGCAATTTCTCATTCATAGTCGGTCAAATCTGAACAAGTTTAAAGCCGCTTGATAAAGTTTTTAACTTGCCTATAGAAATAAAAGTCCCATAGTCTTTGTTGTAATAATAAAAATTAGTAAACAGTAAAATGGCATTAAAAATTCAATAAAAATTCATGCAAATAAGAGTGCACGTGTGTTCATCATACCGTATTTTACAGACTATAGGACGCACTGTTTCCTTCGAAAAATTGCCTCCAAAATTCACGTGTGTCTTATACTCGAAATTAATATAAAAATGTCCAGTGTTTGATCTAAAATTCCCGCCAGTCTTAAAGATGCCCATATATTCGACGCCGCCGGAAATGTATCTTTATATGGAACGTTGGATTCAACCTGGCAGCAGCTTTGCACCGATATGAGGAACATGAGTTGCGGGGATTCACAAGCTTGCTAACACTATCTCCTTCCCCCCCTCCCCCCCCCCCATGACCTACCGAGAGAACTGTGTAGCCTATGATGCGTCACTGCAGTCTACGATACCAGTCAACTTGAACAGAAAATGACTTGTGTTATCGGTAACAGTACAATATTTTTGTTAATGGCTAGTTTCGCCATGGAAAAAATAGAGGGTATTCATATGACGCGGGTTGTGAACTGAAAGTAACAGCATGTACAGAAAAACATGAAAGCAGAGCAGCGGAGCGGCATTTAGACCCTCCAGCAACAGAAAAAAAAACCATTAGCCACTGGCGAGATAGTAAAGAAAAACTGTAAAAAAAATTAGGAAGACTAAATGCGAAAATAGGGGACTGAATGAATAATGGCCAAAACTAGAAGACGACCTATTGAAATGGTTTCACGGACACCGTCGAAAACGCACTGGAATTAACACAAACATGACTCAAATACACGCTCGTAACCCAGCGTTAAAATGGATGTTAACAGACATGAATGGTAGAGTTCGTTGGTGCTATAGGTTTATGAAGCGCTATGGATTAATTACGCATGCGAACCAGAGCAACAATATCTTAGAAAATGCCACAAGAGTATGAAGAGAAAATATCGACGATGATAACGAAGAATAGGAAGAAGGAGATGAACATGAAGGAGATGAATAAAGTTGAGATGACGATTTTCAGAGATTTTAAAGGTCAGTTAGGTCTTATAAACGTAATTTGGCTTAGCAATCTAATAATAAGAATGGTAAAAATGTTCTTTTTTTAAAGATACGGTATTGTCTTTCAAATGTAATATGTATGAAATAATGTGAGTATGGTTGAAAATACGCGGTACTCGATCCACCGGTTACGAAGCTTGAACGCCAACCACGTGACCGCCCCCACCCTCAGCGCACCCGTGCATCACCGACACGTAAAACTTCTCTTGTGATTTCCTCGAAAACGCCTAAGTAGTACGCCTTATTTCTTTCGCACTATGTTGTCCTAATTGACTATTAGAAGAGTAGAAAGTCTGAAGTAAATCCGTGATCCAAACGTCTTGGCCTCCCCTTGTAAGTAGAAATTTTTTCCCAGTCTTTAAGCGTTCGCTTACGATCTTCCAACAGCGTTACTTCGCTGTAGATGATAGCATCGTCATCGGAGAAATTAATAATGCTGTTGACCCTATCTGAAAAAAAAAAAAAACATTTTGTACGTTAGTACGATTGTCTGGGTTCAACTGATTGTACTTTTGCCTCTGAATGGCAGCCGCCGTTCAGTATAGCGTACTGGTTTCTGTCAGTCGAAAATATTCATCGAGCTAGTCACGTATTTGCGAAGGTACTCCGTAGGATGGTATCCTATTCAATAGTCGACTATATGGCACCGTTTCGGACACCTTTTCACCTTCCAGAGTACAGGCAGTGTACTGAGATTGTTTATGTACGTTGATGCACTTTAATGTTGACTGTACTGAGGCATTTTACTGTGTACACTGGTTTCAGTTAAGCATGATACCTTTTTATTTTGTACGAGGTGCATTGAAGTTCTAAGGCCTCCGATTTTTTTTCTCCGGACTGGAAAGAGATAGAAACATGCGCATTGTTTTAAAATGAGGCCGTGTTCATTGTCAATAAGTCCCAGAGATGGCAGCACCATACGGCAGATGGAATTTTACCGCCAGCGACGAGAATGAGAACTGTTTTAAATACTTAAAATGGCGACGTTTTCCTTACTTGAACAGCGTGCAATCATTCGTTTTCTGAATTTGCGTGGTCTGCAACCAATTGAAATTCATCGACAGTTGAAGGAGACATGTGGTGATGGAGTTATGGATGTGTCGAAAGTGCGTTCGTGGGTGCGACAGTTTAATGAAGGCAGAACATCGTGTGACATCAAACTCAAACAACCTCGGGCTCGCACAAGCCGGTCTGACGACATGATCGAGAAAGTGGAGAGAATTATTTTGGGGGATTGCCGAATGACTGTTGAATAGATAGACTCCAGACTTGGAATTTCTATGGGTTATGTGCACACAATCCTGCATGACGGCCTGAAAATGCGAAAAGTGTCATCCAGGTGGGTGCCACGAATGCCGACGGACGACCAAACGGTTATAGGCGCGCAGTCCGGAACCGTGCGACTGCTACGGTCGCAGGTTCGAATCCTGCCTCGGGCATGGATCTGTGTGATGCCCTTAGGTTAGTTAGGTTTAAGTAGTTCTAAGTTCTAGGGGACTGATGACCACAGCTGTTAAGTCCCATAGTGCTCAGAGCCATTTGAACCCTTTGGATGACCACATGGCTGCCCATGTGGCATGTTGCGAAGCAATGTTGACGCGCTACGACAGCTTGAATGGGACCTTCTTTTCGTCGGTTGTGACAATGGATGAGACGTGGATGCCATTTTTCAATCCAGAAACAAAGCGCCAGTCAGCTCAATAGAAGCACACAGATTCACCGCCACCAAAAAAATTTCGGGTAACCGCCAGTTCTGAAAAAATGATGGTGTCCATGATCTGGGACAGCGAGGGCGTAATCCTTACCCATTGCGTTCCAAAGGGCACCACGGTAACAGGTGCATCCTACGAAAATGTTTTGAAGAACAAATTCCTTCCTGCACCGCAACAAAAACGTCCGGGAAGGGCTGCGCGTGTGCTGTTTCACCAAGACGACGCACCCGCACATCGAGATAACGTTACGCAACAGTTTCTTCGTGATAACAACTTTGAAGTGATTCCTCATGCTCCCTACTTACCTGACCTGGCACCTAGTGACTTTTGGCTTTTCCCAACAGTGAAAGACACTCTCCGTGGCCGCACATTCACCAGCCGTGCTGCTATTGCCTCAGCGATTTTCCAGTGGTCAAAACAGACTCCTAAAGAAGCCTTCGCCGCTGCCAAAGAATCATGTCGTCAGCGTTGTGAAAAATGTGTACGTCTGCAGGGCGATTACGTCGAGAAGTAACGCCAGTTTCAGCGATTTCGGGTGAGTAGTTAATTAGAAAAAAAAAAATCGGAGGCCTTAGAACTTGAATGCACCTCGTATATTGACGCACAGTACGAACGCCACCGTACAGTGTGATGTACATTGTTTTATGCTACCTGATGAAGATCAGCTTATCGAGACTGTTAGTGAACAAAAGTTTATTTCGCCATTCTCTCTAGGAGGTTCTTTAATACGACTTTCTTCAAATACACTCCTGGAAATTGAAATAAGTACACCGTGAATTCATTGTCCCAGGAAGGGGAAACTTTATTGACACATTCCTGGGGTCAGATACATCACATGATCACACTGACAGAACCACAGGCACATAGACACAGGCAACAGAGCATGCACAATGTCGGCACTAGTACAGTGTATATCCACCTTTCGCAGCAATGCAGGCTGCTATTCTCCCATGGAGACGATCGTAGAGATGCTGGATGTAGTCCTGTGGAACGGCTTGCCATGCCATTTCCACCTGGCGCCTCAGTTGGACCAGCGTTCGTGCTGGACGTGCAGACCGCGTGAGACGACGCTTCATCCAGTCCCAAACATGCTCAATGGGGGACATATCCGGAGATCTTGCTGGCCAGGGTAGTTGACTTACACCTTCTAGAGCACGTTGGGTGGCACGGGATACATGCGGACGTGCATTGTCCTGTTGGAACAGCAAGTTCCCTTGCCGGTCTAGGAATGGTAGAACGATGGGTTCGATGACGGTTTGGATGTACCGTGCACTATTAAGTGTCCCCTCGACGATCACCAGTGGTGTACGGCCAGTGTAGGAGATCGCTCCCCACACCATGATGCCGGGTGTTGGCCCTGTGTGCCTCGGTCGTATGCAGTCCTGATTGTGGCGCTCACCTGCACGGCGCCAAACACGCATACGACCATCATTGGCACCAAGGCAGAAGCGACTCTCATCGCTGAAGACGACACGTCTCCATTCGTCCCTCCATTCACGCCTGTCGCGACACCACTGGAGGCGGGCTGCACGATGTTGGGGCGTGAGCGGAAGACGGCCTAACGGTGTGCGGGACCGTAGCCCAGCTTCATGGAGACGGTTGCGAATGGTCCTCGCCGATACCCCAGGAGCAACAGTGTCCCTAATTTGCTGGGAAGTGGCGGTGCGGTCCCCTACGGCACTGCGTAGGATCCTACGGTCTTGGCGTGCATCCGTGCGTCGCTGCGGTCCGGTCCCAGGTCGACGGGCACGTGCACCTTCCGCCGACCACTGGCGACAACATCGATGTACTTTGGAGACCTCACGCCCCACGTGTTGAGCAATTCGGCGGTACGTCCACCCGGCCTCCCGCATGTCCACTATACGCCCTCGCTCAAAGTCCGTCAACTGCACATACGGTTCACGTCCACGCTGTCGCGGCATGCTACCAGTGTTAAAGACTGTGATGGAGCTCCGTATGCCACGGCAAACTGGCTGACACTGACGGCGGCGGTGCACAAATGCTGCGCAGCTAGCGCCATTCGACGGCCAACACCGCGGTTCCTGGTGTGTCCGCTGTGCCGTGCGTATGATCATTGCTTGTATAGCCCTCTCGCAGTGTCCGGAGCAAGTATGGTGGGTCTGACACACCGGTGTCAATGTGTTCTTTTTTCCATTTCTAGGAGTGTAATTTACGAGCTCCAGTCGCCGACTATTCCAGCTCCTGTTGTTCATCTTCTGTTCCATTATCCCACGAACAACGTATCCCTTTAGATTTTCTATCATTTTTAAGAAAATCGTAATTTTGGAAACTATCAAAGATTGACAGTAGTGGTTTCTTATAAAACGTTTAGCAGCTCTCACAGTTATATTTTCTTTGTCCTTTCTTGCAGATTTGATTTGGAGTGCATCAACAGACAACAGAACAGGGGAGGGTGCAATGTGTCACCTGGTGTGCAGAACGGTGTGACAACGGCACTGCGCAGTTATCGTCGCAAATATGGCGGGGCACCAACAACAAAAAAACAACAATAACAACAAACAGTAAAGAGACAGGCACTGTCAAACCCCTTCCTCGAGGTGGGGTCCTCCTATGCCCCAAGTGCGCAGTCGCGAGAAGTCAGTTCGCTGTGTAACACGCGAATTACAGGAAGCAGCTCGGCTGTCCATAAAGTGTTACCCAAGCCGTTACGCCTTTACGCGTAGAAAGTGAAAATGGTCCAAGCTTTGCAGCCAAACGGTCATCCTCTGCGGTATGTACTCACAAGTTCCATGCTGGGCACTACAGATGCTGACAATGACTACCTGAATAAGTGCCTGGCTTCCATAAAGCAACGTATCACAGTTCTTGACAAGTGAACAGCCACATCACACACACTTGTTGCCTTGTAAGTTAGCTTCCGCATGGACGCTTCGACCTGCTATTTGTAGATACATCTGAAGATAGAACTGAGTGCTTGAAACCTGGTAAGGTAAAGACTTCACTCAACACATAACTGTGCGACTGTAGAGGATGCTTTAATCATGAACGTGTTTCATAGAGATGTGTCTTAGTGTTTTATGAAAGTCATTTTTGTTACAGGGCATGCGTGACTATTTGTTTCGTTTAAAGAAAAGAAAAGAAGTGAATATAGTGGAGTAGACTTGCACGAGGAAGTGAACATACATTACAGTGCTTTCTGTAAGTTCCTATAAACTACCTAATCGAAAAATGAACTACAACCAATTAAACGCATAAGGTCACGCAACAGTTAACATGTATATTTTGTCTCATAGAGGCCTTAATGCTTAAATGTAGATTGACAGTGTTCTGTTTAAGAAAATGATAAAAACACATCAAATATATTATCGTGCTTACATTTTACTTGCGAAGAAATTATAGTGTTTGTTATAGTTTACTTCAAACTATAGAAAATTATTTCTTCGCAATTATCCAAAAATAATGAATGCAGCTAAGCGTTTGAAAGATTTTGTCTTTTACGTGTACGTAATGTAGCATTATCGTAGATATACACTTTGTGATCAAAAGTATCCGGACACACCCAAAAACATTCGTTTTTCATATTACGTGCATTCTGCCGTCAACTACTGCCAGGTACTCCATATCAGCGACCTCAGTAGTCATTAGACATCGTGTGAGAGCAGAATGGGGCGCTCCGCGGAACTCACGAACTTTGAACGTGGTCAGGTGATTGGGTGTCACTTGTGCCGTACGTCATACCCGAGAATTCCACACTCCTAAGCATCACTAGGTCCACTGTGTCCGATGTGATAGTGAAGTGGAAACGTGAAGGGACATGTACAGCACAAAAGCGTACAGGCCGACCTCATCCGTTGACTGACAGAGACCGCCGACAGTTGAAGAGGGTCGTAATGTGTAATAGGCAGACATCTATCCAGACCATCACACAGGAATTCCAACCTGCATCAGGATCCAGTTCAAGTACAATGAAACTTAGGCTGGAGGTGAGAAAACTTGGATTCCATGGTCAAGCGGCTGCTCATAAGTCACACATCACTCCGGTAAATGCCGCACGACGCCTCGCTCGGTGTCAGGAGCGTAAACACTGGACGATTCAACATTGGAAAAACGTTGTGTGGAGTGACGAATCGCGGTTCACAATGTGGCGATCCGATGGCAGGGTGTGGGTATGGTGAATGTCCGGTGATTGTCGTCTTTCAGCGTGTGAAGTTCCATCAGTAAAATTCAGAGGCGGTGGTGTTATGCTGTGGTCGTGTTTTTCATGGAGGGGCTTGCACCCCTTGTTGTTTTTCGTGACACCATCACAGCAAAGGCCTACACTGGTGTGTTAAGCACCTTCTTGCTTCCCGCTGTTGAAGAACAATTGGGATATGGTGACTGCATCTTTGAACACGATCGAGCACACGTTCATAATGCACGGCCTGTGGCGGAGTGGTTAAAGGGCAATAACATCCCTGTAATGGTCTGGCCTGCACAGAGTCCTGACCTGAATCCTATAGAACATCTTTGGGATGTTTTGGAACGCCGACTTCGTGCCAGGCCTCACAGACCGATATCGATATCTCTCTTCAGTGCAACACTCCGTGAAGAATGGGCTGCCATTCCCCAAGAAACCTTCCAGCACCTGAATCAACGTATGGCTGCGAGAGTGGAAGCTGTCATCAAGGCTAAGGGTGGGCCAACAGCATACTGAATTCCGGCATTACCGATGGAGGGTACCTCGAACTTGTAAGTCATTTTCAGCCAGGTGTCCGGATACTTTTGATGACATAGTGTATTTAATGTCAGAATAAGTGAATGGGAGAATTTCTTCCAACAAAGTATTTGGCCCGAAAGTTCCGTCAGGTAGTCAGAGAGATCAAATAAGAATTACGTGTGCTCCGAACTTTGTTAGCAATGTTATTGTCAGAAAGTACTGAAGAAGCCCGACTGTGCAGGGCTAAGACATTAACCAGTATGGCTCTGCGAGCTACTCGTACTAAGTGTGTTGTCCAAAGTAATTTTCACCAACCGTCGCAGAGGATTCACAAAGCATGTCTCTGTGAGACATCTATCCATGGAGAGGTGACAGAACTCGGCGTTTACCATCGCTTCGCTGCCCAAAAGATACTGACCATAAGCTCCAAAACGACTTCGATAAAATAATGTGTACGCAGAAAGAATCATAAAAGAAGGTTGTATACCTGGAAGAATCCTGGAGATACTAACAGGTATCAGATAGATTATATAATGGTAAGACAGAGATTTAGGAACCATGTTTTAAATTGTAAGACATTTCCTGGGGCAGATGTGGATTCTGACCACAATCTATTGGTTATGAACTGCAGATTGAAACTGAAGAAACTGCAAAAACGTGGGAATTTAAGGAGATGGGACCTGGATAAACTTAAAGAACCAGAGGTTGTACAGAGTTTCAGGGAGAGCATAAGGGAACAACTGACAGGAATGGGGGAAAGAAATACAGTAGAAGAAGAATGGGTAGCTCTGAGGGAAGAAGTAGTGAAGGCAGCAGAGGATAAAGTAGGTAAAAAGACGAGGGCTAATAGAAATCCTTGGGTAACAGAAGAAATATTGAATTTAATTGATGAAAGGAGAAAATATAAAAATGCATTAAATGAAGCAGGCAAAAAGGAATACAAACGTCTCAAAAATAATATCAACAGGAAGTGCAAAATGGCTAAGCAGGGATGGCTAGAGGACAAATGTAAGGATGTAGAGGCTTGTCTCACTAGGGGTAAGATAGATACTGCCTACAGGAAAATTAAAGAGACCTTTGGAGAGAAGAGAACCACTTGTATGAATATCAAGAGCTCAGATGGCAACCCAGTTCTAAGCAAAGAAGGGAAGGCAGAAAGGTGGAAGGAGTATATAGAGGGTTTATACAAGGGCGATGTACTTGAGGACAATATTATGGAAATCGAAGAGGATGTAGATGAAGACGAAATGGGAGATAAGATACTGCGTGAAGAGTTTGACAGAGCACTGAAAGACCTGAGTCGAAACAAGGCCCCGGGAGTAGACAACATTCCATTTGAACTACTGATGGCCTCGGGAGAGCCAGTCATGACAAAACTCTACCATCTGGTGAGCACGATGTATGAGACAGGTGAAATACCCTCAGACTTCAAGAAGAATATAATAATTCCAATCCCAAAGAAAGCAGGTGTTGACAGATGTGAAAATTACCGAACTATCAGTTTAATAAGTCACAGCTGCAAAATACTAACGCGAATTCTTTATAGACGAATGGAAAAACTGATAGAAGCCGACCTCGGGGAAGATCAGTTTGGATTCCGTAGAAATGTTGGAACACGTGAGGCAATACTGACCTTACGACTTATCTTAGAAGAAAGATTAAGAAAAGACAAACCTACGTTTCTAGCATTTGTAGACTTAGAGAAAGCTTTTGACAATGTTAACTGGAATACTCTCTTTCAAATTCTGAAGGTGGCAGGGGTAAAATACAGGGAGCGAAAGGCTATTTACAGTTTGTACAGAAACCAGATGGCAGTTATAAGAATCGAGGGGCATGAAAGGGAAGCAGTGGTTGGGAAAGGAGTAAGACAGGGTTGTAGCCTCTCCCCGATGTTATTCAATCTGTATATTGAGCAAGCAGTAAAGGAAACAAAAGAAAAATTCGGAGTAGGTATTAAAATTCATGGAGAAGAAGTAAAAACTTTGAGGTTCGCCGATGACATTGTAATTCTGTCAGAGACAGCAAAGGACTTGGAAGAGCAGTTGAACGGAATGGACAGTGTCTTGAAAGGAGGATATAAGATGAATATCAACAAAAGCAAAACGAGGATAATGGAATGTAGTCAAATTAAGTCGGGTGATGCTGCGGGAATTAGATTAGGAAATGAGACACTTAAAGTAGTAAAGGAGTTTTGCTATTTAGGGAGTAAAATAACCGATGATGGTCGAAGTAGAGAGGATATAAAATGTAGACTGGCAATGGCAAGGAAAGCGTTTCTCAAGAAGAGGAATTTGTTAACATCGAGTATAGATTTAAGTGTTAGGAAGTCGTTTCTGAAAGTATTTGTATGGAGTGTAGCTATGTATGGAAGTGAAACATGGACGATAACTAGTTTGGACAAGAAGAGAATAGAAGCTTTCGAAATGTGGTGCTACAGAAGAATGCTGAAGATAAGGTGGGTAGATCACGTAACTAATGAGGAGGTATTGAATAGGATTGGGGAGAAGAGAAGTTTGTGGCACAACTTGACTAGAAGAAGGGATCGGTTGGTAGGACATGTTTTGAGGCATCAAGGGATCACAAATTTAGCATTGGAGGGCAGTGTGGAGGGTAAAAATCGTAGAGGGAGACCAAGAGATGAATACATCAAGCAGATTCAGAAGGATGTAGGTTGCAGTAGATACTGGGAGATGAAGAAGCTTGCACAGGATAGAGTAGCATGGAGAGCTGCATCAAACCAGTCTCAGGACTGAAGACCACAACAACAACAACGCAGAAAGTCGACATACACTATAAACAATCAGCGGCACCATACAATCGAAACTGACCACGTCAGACGCTACCGAGTAAAGAGAAGGAGAAGGCAGGATTTCAAGCATAAGTAAGGCAAAAAATCTCCGTCTCTCATTATGAGGTCACTTCTCAGTTTAATCTCAAGTTTAATAGCGCTATCCCGGCCGGTCGCTGTGGCCGAGCGATTCTAGGCGCTTCAGTCCGGAACCGCGCTGCTGCTACGGTCGCAGGTTCGAATGCTGCCTCGGGCATGGATGTGTGTGATGTCCTTAGGTTAGTTAGGTTTAAGTAGTTCTAAGTCCAGGGGACTGATGACCTCAGATGTTAAGTCCCATAGTGCTTAGAGCCATTTTTTGAACGCTATCCCATTACCTGAAGGTGCACGCTATGAACCCTGTATTTTGACTGTACTATCGCAGCTTATCAATACTGCCGTAACCGAAGATTTCTACAGGCACCACGAGCGGCGCTTTGAAGATCGCCACCGATGAAGAACTTCCAGGCCGACGAACAATGAAGACCGCCGGGACGGTGTTGTAGGCGGCGGGCACCTGAGCACCAGCCTTCTGGTCCAGATCACTTCCGTGTCCCTAGTTGCTACCGAACGTTATCCGAAGTTGTTGGCAGCCCTACAGGCAGCTACTGGGTGTACTTAAGACGCACTGCTGTGCCGGCCTCTGCTTACAACTAGCCGTGTGTGCCACAAGTTGTCAACAGCGCAGCACTTCTTCCGCGCAGGTTGAGTAAATTATATTTGAAATAATTAAATTTTCCTCGAGACATTTGAGTCTCATCTTTGTCTACAATGATGGAAACTGAAGCAATGAATTAAAATTTGTGCTATGGCTGCGACTTGAAACCACGTCTCCTTGCTTAGAAGGCGGCTATGCCAGCCATTACACCACCACAACTTGAGGACAATATTATGGAAATGGAAGAGGATGTAGATGAAGATGAAATGGGAGATACGATACTGCGTGAAGAGTTTGACAGAGCACTGAAAGACCTGAGTCGAAACAAGGCCCCCGGAGTAGACAACATTCCATTGGAACTACTGACGGCCTTGGGAGAGCCAGTCCTGACAAAACTCTACCATCTGGTGAGCAAGATGTATGAAACAGGCGAAATACCCTCAGACTTCAAGAAGAAGATAATAATTCCACTCCCAAAGAAAGCAGGTGTTGACAGATGTGAAAATTCCCGAACTATCAGTTTAATAAGCCACAGCTGCAAAATACTAACACGAATTCTTTACAGACGAATGGAAAAACTTGTAGAAGCCGACCTCGGGCAAGATCATTTTGGATTCCGTAGAAATACTGGAACACGTGAGGCAATACTGACCTTACGACTCATCTTAGAAGAAAGATTAAGGAAAGGCAAACGTACGTTTCTAGCATTTGTAGACTTAGAGAAAGCTTTTGACAATGTTGACTGGAATACTCTCTTTCGAATTCTAAGGGTGGCAGGGGTAAAATACAGGGAGCGAAAGGCTATTTACAATTTGTACAGAAACCAGATGGCAGTTATAAGAGTGGAGGGGCATGAAAGGGAAGCAGTGGTTGGGAAGGGAGTAAGACAGGGTTGTAGCCTCTCCCCCATGTTATTCAATCTGTATATTGAGCAAGCAGTAAAGGAAACAAAAGAAAAATTTGGAGAAGGTATTAAAATCCATGGAGAAGAAATAAAAACTTTGAGGTTCGCCGATTACATTGTAATTCTGTCAGAGACAGCAAAGGACTTGGAAGAGCAGTTGAACGGAATGGATGGTGTCTTGAAGGGAGGATATAAGATGAACATCAACAAAGGCAAAACGAGGATAATGGAATGTAGTCGAATTAAGTCGGGTGATGTTGAGGGTATTAGATTAGGAAATGAGACACTTAAAGTAGTAAAGGAGTTTTGCTATTTGGGGAGCAAAATAACTGATGATGGTCGAAGTAGAGAGGATATAAAATGTAGACTGGCAATGGCAAGAAAAGCGTTTCTGAAGGGGAGAAATTTTTTAACGTCCAGCATAGATTTAAGTGTCAGGAAGTCATTTCTGAAAGTATTTGTATGGAGTGTAGCCATGTATGGAAGTGAAACATGGACGATAAATAGTTTGGACAAGAAGAGAATAGAAGCTTTCGAAATGTGGTGCTACAGAAGAATGCTGAAGATTATATGGGTAGATCACGTAACTAATGAGGAAGTATTGAATAGGATTGGGGAGAAGAGAAGTTTGTGGCACAACTTGACCAGAAGAAAGGATCGGTTGGTAGGACATGTTCTGAGACATCGAGGGATCACCAATTTAGTATTGGAGGGCAGCGTGGAGGGTAAAAATCGTAGGGGGAGACCAAGAGATGAATACACTAAGCAGATTCAGAAGAATGTAGGTTGCAGTAGATACTGGGAGATGAAGAAGCTTGCACAGGATAGAATAGCATGGAGAGCTGCATCAAACCAGTCTCAGGACTGAAGACCACAACAACAACAACAACATCATAGCTACCATAGCAGAAGGGACTACCCTACTGCAATGCCCTACCTAACACAAATTTGCATCTCCAGCTTATTTTGCCCTTCTTAGATCGTCAGTATCGCCAAGGCTCTTCGGTATTGGAATCTCGGCGTTGGACGTAATGGGGAAATCCTGTCTGAACCTCCGGAGTAGGTGATCTAACTAACAAGGTGACCTAGGTTAAAGCCCCAGCTTTGACACAAATCTTAGTTGATTTCTTCCGCTTCCATCATTACTGTGAATCACATTTATTTAAAGTGCACTTGTCTTGACTAATATTTTGCTTGCTTGTCCAGATCCCTACGGCGACAAATCCTTCAGCCGCCTTCCATCTCATTTATCACTAGCAGCGAGGAAGTAACATTTGCCGCCTCGGAACTTTCCGGTTACCGACTCGCATCATAACAGTGATATTCTAGCGGACGAGCAGTAGCGAGGCAGCCTTCCCACGCTCGGGTTCCCGGGTTCGATTCTCGGCGGGGTCAGGGATTTTCTCTGCCTCGTGATGACTCGGTGTTGTGTGATGTCCTTAGGTTAGTTAGGTTTAAGTAGTTCTAAGTTCTAGGGGACTGATGACCTCAGATGTTAAGTCCCATAGTGCTCAGAGCCATTTGAGCGAGGCAGCGATCGGCAGTTACAGATTTAGCAGGCTCTTGTAAGCGTGTGTGACGCTTATTCCCTACACTCGAATCCTACACGACGCTGATGACCGGACCGATGCCCGACATGACGAAAGTGCACGCATGGGACACGTAATCACCGGCCAAGCACAAACAAACATCCGTTACAGACCATAGAAGGACACTAATGGATGATGGACGAAAAGCATACTCCATGTCGTGTTTTCTCATAATACGATCAGTCCTGTGAGAAATACTACCTAAGTGTAACAAAGCGTCTGCAGACCTAGCCACTACGTCGTTATTCTCATCAGCCACCCGTTTCGAGGTGCGTTGCTTATCGATCGCTTATCCCAATTGTTCCTTCAAAATTTCGATATTTTCAACTGTCTAAATACGGCCGGTTGTCGAATACGTGCCCGGATGCATTCGCGGAAGCCAGCTGAACATTCGATTCGCCGAGAGAGGCTCACCTGCATTGACATCTACAACTTCATGTACGTTACGTGTGTGGCATACCAATCGGGCGTTACCTCACAGCAATATGTTTCTTTACGATTTGTTCTGTGTCTTATTACACTCCCCTAAAAACCGGTAACGGAGAAGTGTCTAGAAGTTGTGTGACGATATATAAACGGGCAGGCAGCATTTGTGTCCTACATAGTTATCCTCCCGTCTGTTACTTAAAAATAAACAGCTTTTACAGTAAAATTGAAATTCCATTGTTTAATTCAAGATTTACTCGAAAATTGTTGATTTGTATCTTGAAACGAAGGGATGTTGTAAAAATAAAGGAAACAATACAAATTTATTATATAGCGCTAGAAAACGCAGTTTCCTCAACAATAAAAAACAAAAACTCAAAATAACAATATATCAAAAATGCTACGATACTTCGAAGAACTTATATAAAACAGATTCTGTTATTCATAAATAATTTCCGCATTTATTATTGATAACAGGAAACTCTTGTCTTTGATCATTATATATGGCATTGATAACTGAAAGCCGAACAGACGCAACAGTTATGCTTGGTCTGTTACGCGATATTGCAGAAAACACTCAGCTAAAAATATCCTATGAAAAAACCGAGAATATAGAACACAAACATAATACAGAAAAGTTTATGAAAACGAAATATGGAAAAATTAAAAGAGTTGATATATTCAAATACCTGGGGGAGTGGATCCAAGCCAATAGACTGGATAACACAAAAAATTAAGAAAGAATAAAAGAAGTTAGAATTTGCATATAAATTAACACACAAGCACTACAGTAAGAAATCAATATCCACACAAGCGAAGATTAGACACTACAATTCAGTAAACAGGGCACAAGCAACGTATGGATCAGAGTGCCTAACATCGAATAAGAAAAGCGAATTAAGAGAACTAGAAAAAAGAGAGAGAGAAATAGTAAGAAACATTCTAGGTCCTGAGAAAAACAAGAAAAATAGGTGGATTAAAAGGAGAAATGAAAACTTATACAAAAATACAGAAAGGATCACAGGTACAATGAGGAAGAGACGGCTAAAATTTTATGGAGTTTTGAAAAGAATGGAAGAAACACGAATTACAAAGAAAATTCTTAATTACGTTAGTAAGCTGAAAAAAACTTTTGGATGGATAGAAGCAGTAAAGAAAGATGCCAACAAAATAGGTGTTACAGAAGAAATAATACGTGACAGGAATCACTTTAGGCTACTGATGGAAAACGCAAACTATGAAGAAGATGAGCCAGAACCTCGACCCAAGAGAGTGTGGACAGATGAGCAGAGACGAGCAGTTGGAGAGGAAATAAAGAAGTACTGGGAAGAACGGAAGGAAAAGAAACACCCAAGTCTTAAGTTGTGTGCGGGCCATAGCTGGCCAAATTCATAAATAAAAAAAATATATATATAAGGCTGTAAAATACACAGTGGAGTAACACTAAATTATGTGCAGCTCTAATCATGTGCAAAACAAACAAACAAACAAACCAAACCAATAAAGACAACAAAAAATCGTCATTTCCCAATATCTCTCTTACACATTTATTTACGAGGTCTATCCAGAAAGTATGTTCCGATCGTCCGCGAGATGGGCACTACTGCAAAAATCAAAAATGTTTTATTTGCAACAGCTAGCCACAGCTCCCATCTAATTGTCTAAATAATCGCCGCTCCGACTTCGACATTTGTCGTGGCTTTGTGCCAATTTTCAATACCTTTGTCACAGAAGGCACCCGCCAGTGCTTTCCGCTAATTCTCTACGCAGGTCTACAGCTCGTTGTCTGTGCCAAAATGTTGTCTTCAAAGTCAGCTGTTGGTGCGAGCAGAGCTGAAACTCAGGGGGTCAACTGCGGTCTGTGTTGTGGGTGATCGAACACTTCCCACCGAAAACGCTGTTGGAGAATCTTCGTTGCCCCTGCAGAGTGCAGCTGAGAATTCTCATGAAGAAGGAACGGCGTGACAGTTGTGTTACGTGGGCTGCATAGCTTCAGGTGAAATTTCTCACCAGTCCCTCGTACTTGGCGAGAGGCACTATTTTCTACGTACATTTACGTGCTCACTGTGCGCTCAGAACTGAAAAGACCGATGTGACGCGAACGACGGGCATTCTGCAGACACTGTCGAACACATTAAGCAAAGCTTCATCGGATTTTTACTGTGGTTTCCAGTTTGCGACCGATCGGAACTTACTTTCTGAATAGCCCTCATATGTTTCTTTCCTTATCAATGCTATCAATACTACTGGTAAACCAACAAAAATTTGTCAGTTCCCAGTTTGTCTCTTACACATTTTCTACGTCATTTATGTAGTGTACGAAAACCACCGGACAAAACTTTTGGTTGAGTGCAACTGTAAACAAATTTCCAACACACCTTTGTCTGTGAGCTCTGTTCTCTAATGTAGTCGCCTCGGCTAGTTTACAGCGGCAGGGGAAATGGTGTTTCGTTCTTTCTGAAGATGATGAACCAGTCTTTCTCTAATACTTCTAAACTAAAGGGACGAATTTCGCGAGGTTTCTCGTTAAAGCCGAGTTTTAGGGTAAGTAATTTCCCCATGACTGCTGGCGTTTTCCAGGATCCGTTTTTGTGGCCATAGTCTCCGTAGTTGCTTCATAATTCTTGAGGGTATTTTTGTTCTGTCGTTACAACTACAAAAATGAGCGATTTTTTCACCAGACGTGTTTCACATTATCGACTTAAAGCATCATCAGTGATCTGTAATTAAGTTGTTTACATTCTGATTTGTTTTTAGATCGAAAAACAACGATGTGGTAGCAGACGACATTTCCCGATGTAAGCGAGAAACCAGCCGACAAATCACCATAAGTACAAACCAACCTATTCTTAACTCAATTACCAACCACTGATAATGCTTTACCTCAATCAAGCGAAACGCGTCTGGTGAAAAAATCACGCATTTTTGTAGCTGCTACGACAGAATAAAAATGCCCTCAATAATCAAATATTATATCTGTATGACTCAGTTAAAGCCTCTGAAACTGTATGATTTCAATCCTGTTAAGTTGTTGTGGAGATGGTTGGCAGGAGTTGTTAGGACCAACTCGAAGGCGGTGTATTAACTTGTTAAATGAAAGCACCGATGACAGCTGGTAAAATTTGATTTTAATTGACCACACGGCCTGTTTCGTGCCTTACAGCCGCATCTTTAGGTCACAGGTTAATCCATCACAGGTGAACCCAACGATATAAAATCGTTGGTGTATGAACTATTAGTAGTGTACCTGCCATGTCAGTCCATAAAGTTTCGAGACCTGATTAATAAAAAGTAGAGGGAACTTAAGACGGCGCCGTTTTTTTATTGCTTCAAGTGTTCTACGTGGTCTCCCCCCTCCACTTGAGTACAACCGCTTCAAACTGACAGAAAAGTCCTTCTTCAGCGTACTGTTCAGTTTTGAGATCACACTGGCTTGCACGGCGACTATGTCGTCTGCGCGTTGAGCCTTCATGTGAATTTCTGCACTTTGTCGTTCTGTGGTAGTTCGTACTGGTAACATCAGGCGTCGTCATCCGTGATGATTGTTTGCGGAACAGAACTGTACTCATTTTGTATCTCAGTGAAGTAGCGGCTGGCATTCACGCCTCGTTCTTGTTGTTTTGGAGTGAAGGTGTGGGGGACAAATTTTGCACATGCTTTTCTCTCCTTCAGAGCGCCCGATACTCAACACTGCCTGCTCACAACAGGCTGGTGGAATGCACGTCTGTCGTCTGCAGTCGTCAGGTCTAGCCGTGACCATCTTTACTGTGCTGACAACGCTTATTCGCTAGCAATAAGATCAGTCTCGGAACGGTTTGGCCCGACTGTGTATTCCCATCCTGTTGTCGGATCACTCAATGTTTCTGATAATCGTCGAATTGCTACAGAGTATTAAGTAGTGACTTTGGAGTAGTGATAAGTTTAACCCTGTCTCACGGTCGAAATGTGTCCCTCGCTTCTACATGTACATCATCTACATGGAGAGCAATTCACACGTAAGAGCCTGGTAGAGTGTTCGTCGAACCATTTTCATGCTACTTCTCTACCATCCCACCCTCTAATGGCGCGTGGGAATAAGGAACACGTAAATCTTTCCATTCGAGCTCTGATTTCTCTTATATTGTAATGATGATCATATCTCACTACGTAGGTGGGTTTCAACAAAGCATTTTCGCATTCGGAAGATGACTGAAATTTCATAAGTAGATCTCGCCGCAAAGAAAACGGCTATGCTTCAGTGACTGCCACCCCAACTCGCGTGTGCGTTATGGTTATTGTTTGTACCCTAATTATTTACGTAGGACTACACTGTTAGCTTGCATCATCCATGCGGGTGATTTTACCTGTCTAGCAGCACAAATAAGTAACCCGTGTCCGACAAGAAACTTTTCCGAGTAAATCAGCGAAGAAGTGCGGCGCTTAATTCGTCTCGCGCGTCGCACTTCGCAAAGTGTGAGAGAATCCTCGCTTTGGCACTGCCAGGCAGGGACATACGGAATACTTCATGTCGCGTGGATTTCTGTGTGTACCAGGTCTGCAGATACGTACCTTCAACTAAACAAAATCTTAAATACGTAAGTTTATTTTTTAAATGTGATAATCGAAGGTTTTGATAACATTTGTGTTTTCAGTTTACATTCGTAGTGGTTCCTGTCAAGCCTGACACAAAATGTTCGCATTTCCAGATCGATCTGAACCAAACTCTAACTCAGCCGTATCCCCTGTGAACACAGGGACGTCGGCAGAACACACTTCCGGTCTCGCAGCGACTTCCAGCGCGCAACCCGTCCGCAAAGCGCGCTGCCGGGCAGCCCTACTGCCTGCTGGCTGCCGGGGCCGCCCGCGTCTTGCGCATGCGCCTTGGCCCGCGGCGGTCCGCGCCTGCGCACACACGGCCGCCCCGGGCCCGCAGTGACACGAATCCGCGGAAAGCGGGCGCGGCCGGCCGCGCTCTGATCCCGATATTGATTCCCTGACAGTTTTACTTTCTAAATGGCTCGCGGGGGTCCTACTTTTCACGTAATACCGGACCCGGCGCCCAATTAATTGTGCCGGCCGAGGTTTCGCCCTTGTATCGCCCTCTCTCTCTCTCTGCCGGTGACTGGCGCGGTGGAAAAGGCGCGCACGCTTTCTAATATGCACACAATAAGGCGGTGTTTGGCGTTATTGGATTTTGGCGGTGAGCGGCGGCGCGGCCCACTGAGTTTCGAGGCTGGGGCGGCGGGGCGGCGTTTGCGACAGAGCACGGCCGTGGGCGGCGCGGACACCTGAGTGCCGCGGGTCACCCCACACAACACCGAACTGACGGGGCGGCATTCCTCTGGAGGCACACGACTACGTGTACGGAAAGAGTTGTTTGTTGGTGCAGTGTGACATTCTGATGTGTCCTCCGTGGTTGTCGAATTCCGTCATTCCGTCTGTTGCAGCATTTGGGATCACTTTTGACGCTAGTGCATTGCGACATTTCTGGAGACTGAAAATCGCCTCTGTAGGAGTCAACATGGTTTTTAAAAAAACAGTCGTATGAAACCTTGATCACTCACTTCGTCCAAGACACCCACGAGACCGAAGAAAGGAAATTACAGACCCATTTCGCTAACGGCGATTTGCAGTAGCATTTTGGAACATATACTCAGTTCGAAAATTAAGGCTGTTGTTGTTGTTGTTGTTGTTGTCGTCTTCAGTCCACAGACTGGTCTGATACAGCTCTCCATGCTACTTTATCCTGTGCAAGCTTCTTCATCTCCCAGTACTTACTGCAGCCTACATCCTTCTGAATCTGCTTAGTGTATTCATCTCTTGGTCTACGATTTTTACCCTCCACGCTGCCCTCCAATACTAAATTCGTGATCCCTTGATGCCTCAGAATATGCCCTACCAACCGATCCCTTCTTCAAGTCAAGCTGTGCCACAAACTCCTCCCCAATTCTATTCAATACCTCCTCATTAGTTATGTGATCTACCCACCTAATCTTCAGCATTCTTCTGTAGCACCACATTTCGAAAGCTTCTATTCTCGTCCTGTCTAAACTATTTATCCTCCACGTTTCACTTCCATACATGGCTACACTCCATACAAATACTTTCAGAAACGACTTCCTGACACTTAAATCTATACTCGACGTTAGCAAATTTCTCTTCATCAGAAACGCTTTCCTTGCCATTCCCAGTCTACATTTTATATCCTCTCTACTTCTACCATCAACACTTATTTTGCTCCCCGAATAGCAAAACTCCTTTACTACTTTGTCTCATTTCCTAATCTATTTCCTTCAGCATTCGACTACATTCCATTATCCTCGTTTCACTTTTAGTGATGTTCATCTCATATCCTCCTTTCAAGACACTGTCCATTCCGTTCAACTGCTCTTCCAAGTCGTTTGCTGTCTCTGACAGAATTACAATGCCATCGGCAAACCTCAAACTTTTTATATCTTCTCCGCTGATTTTAATTCCTAAGCCGAATTTTTTCTTTTGTTTCCTTTACTGCTTGCTCAATATACAGATTGTATAATATCCAGGATAGACTACAACCCTGTCTCACTCCCTTCCCAACCACTGCTTCCATTTCATGCTCCTCGACTGTTATAACTGCGATCTGGTTTCTGTACAAATTGTAAATAGCCTATCGCTCCCTGTATTTTACCTCTGCCACCTTCAGAATTTGAAAGAGAGTATTCCAGTCAACATTGTCAAAAGCTTTCTCTGTGTCTACAAATGCTAGAAACGTAGGTTTGCTTTTCCTTAATCTAGCTTCTAAGATAAGTCGTAGGGTCAGTATTGCCTCACGCGTCCCAACATTTCTGCGGAATCCAAACTGATCTTCCCCGATGTCGGCTTCTAACTGATTGTTGGGTAATTTTCACATCTGTCAACACCTGCTTTCTTTGGGATTGGAATTGTTATATTATTCTTGATGTCTGAGGGTATTTCGCCTCTCTCATATCTTGCTCAACAGATCGTAGAGTTTTGTCAGTGGTGGTTCTCCCAAGGCTATCAGTAGTTCTAATGGAATGTTGCTACTCCCGGGTCCTTGTCTCGACTTAGATCTTTCAGTGCTCTGTCAAACTCTTCACGCAGTATCATATCTCCCATTTCATCTTCATCTGCACCCTCTTCCATTTCCATAATTTTGTCGTCAAGAACATCGCCCTTGTATAGACCCTCTATATACTCCCTCCACCTTTCTGCTTTCCCTTCTTTGCTTACAGCTGGGTTTCCATCTGACCTCTTGATATTCATGCAAGTGGTTCTCTTTGCTCCAAAGGTGTCTTTAATTCTTCTGTGGGCAGTATCTGTCTTACACCTAGTGATATGCGCCTCAACATCCTTACATTTGTCCTCCTTAGCCATTTTGCACTTCGTGTCGATCTCATTTTTTAGACGTCTGTACTCCTTTTTACCTGTTTCATTTACTGCATTTTTGTATTTTCTCCTTTCGACAATTAAATTCCATAAATTAAGGCTATCTGGAAAAAAATTATTTATTGACAAACAGCCAACACGGCTTCATAATATATCGTTCTTGTGAAATACAACTAGCGCTCTACTCTCACGAAGCAATGAGCCGTATTTCCAAAGGGCGTCAAATCAATTCCGTATTTTTAGTTTTCCAGACGGCTTTTGACATCGTACTTCGCAAGCCACTTCTCATCAAATTGCGTGCCTATGGACTATTGGCTCAGTTATGTGACTGTATTCGTGATTTCCTGTCAGAAAATTCATAGTTGGTTACAACTGACGGCAGATCGTCGACTAAAATATCTGGTGTTCCCCAAGTAAGTGTTAGATAGGCCTTCTGCTATTCCTGATCCACATATCGATTTAGCAGACAATGTGAGTAGCATTTTTAGATAATTTGCAGATGATCGTGTTGAGCACCGCCTCTCAAAGTCATCAGATGATCGAAACAAATTTGCAAAACGCTATAGACAAGATATTTGCATCCTGTTAAAGGTGGCAGTTGGCTCTGAATGTTCAGAACGTGTAAAGTCATTCACAGGAGTGCGAAAAGGAATCCGATAAATTACTGTTACACGACAAATCACTCAAATCTAAAGGCTGTAAATTCAACACTTAGGAATTACACATAGTGTTGTGAGTAAAGAAAATCATAGACCTCGATTTATTGTCAGAACAGTGTGGAAATGCGGCCAGTCTACCAAAGAGACTGCCTACATTAGGCTCGTTCGTGCTCTTCCGGAGTATCGCAGTGCAGTGTGGCATCCGCATCAGACAGCATCGACGGAGGGCAGCGAAAAAGTTCAAAGGAAGACAGCTCATTTTGTACGACAGGGAAGAGAGCGCTGTAGATACGAAACATGAACTGGGGTGGGAATCATTAAGGCAATGGCGTTTTTCGCTGCAGCGGGATGTTCTCATGAAATTTCAGTCGACAATCCTTTTCCTCAGAGTGTGAAAATATTTTATTGGCACCCACCTACACAGGGAGAATTGATCATCAGAATAAAATAAGAGAAATCAAATCTCGCACAGACACATTTTAAGTTTTCGTTTCTACCGCGCGCTGTTCGAGAGTGGAACAGTTGAGAAATATCTTGAAGCTGGTCCGATGAACCCTGGCACTTAATTGTGAATTGGAGAATAATCATGCAAATGTATATGTACGTGTAGACGCTGCCGACGCCCAGATTGATGCCATGTTCCTTGACATCCCGTAGGCTTCTGCACTGACGTCTGACGAACAGAACAAGAGTGTAGGGAATATCAGACCAGCTCTGCGACTAGAATGAACATTTTCTGGCAAACAGAACACAGCGTGTTATTCTCGACGGAAATAAATCTTCGGGCGTAAAAATATCTTGGGGCGTATGCAGTGGTGTGTTACAGGACCATTACTTTTCAGTATGTACGACGGTTGTTCAAAAGGGTCGACAATTGTCATTTTTTACAAATAACTTCACATATTCGTCTACATTAATGTTACCTCGTTAGAAACAGTCCTAATTAGATATTATACACTTATGCCATTGCTTCTTCCAATCTCTGACACTCTTCTGCATCTTGACCTTTGGGATACCACTTAGCTGCTTAGCTACTCTGGCGATGCGCTTTTAATCTCGTCTACGCTTGTAAAACGACAGTCCTTTGACACTCTTTATTTTTTGGAACAGAAAAAACTCTCACGGAGCCATTTTTGGCGAATATGGGGGCTGTACCATCATTGTACTTTTGTTTTTCGCCAAACATTCACGAACAAACAGAGAAACATCCGAAATGATTTCATGGCACGAATCAGTTGATATGTCAGCATCATCAACAACTTCTCTGATTGTGATTTGGCGGTCATTCATAATTATTTCTTTGACTTTTCCACGTTTTCATTGGCTGTTGGCGTCCTGGGGAGTCCAGGACGTTGCTCATCTTCGACGTCTTCATGGCCGTCTTGGAAACGCTTGTGCCACTCGTAAACCCTTCTTTTGCTCATAACAGACTTGATAGAAGCAATGTTCAAAATTTGTGAAAGTTTCTAGCATTTTATTCCATTTTTACAGCAAAACAGCAAACAAATGTAACCTTCTTGACAACTGGCGGCAGACTGAACATCCAACATGGTTACCACGGCACAGATACGTTTTAGGCATTTTCAGCAACACAACTACGGAAAATCGTGCGAATCGTACAAATACAACCCGCTCAACTACGTCATTACCGATACTTTTTTCGAAATGCCTGGTATGTATACACAGTGTGATTATAATTAAAGTTAAATTTTCAAAACGCTGTAGAAATAACACCACTGGTCACAATGACGACAAAGTGCAACGGTATATTATTGGAGAAGGGGAAAACGTATGATAGAAGAAAAATGGAAATGGAAATGAAGTCCCATGCTTCTTTACAGAGCGTAGGGGAACGATGCGGGACACCCGCACCGCCTTACTAGGCAAGGTCCTAGTGGAGGTGGTTTGCCGTTGCCTTCCTCCGACCGTAATGGGGATGAATGATGATGATGAATACGACACAACAACACCCAGTCATCTCGAGGCAGGAAATGTTGTGTCGGCAGATTAGCCAACACAACGCACACTAATTGAGAGAGGAGGCCGAAATGCACGCGTCAACTCACGCAGGCTTGCGTTAGGTCTGAAACAGGATACGTAATGAATGCTATAAAGAAAAGTACGTAGCTGCTGGAATACTTAAATTTAATACATCATTTGTATACAGCGTTCTTGATGATAGAAGTGAGACTCTCTCTAGAAATGGTTAATGCCGCCTTGCTAGGTCGTAGCCATGGACTTAGCTGAAGGCTATTCTATCTCTCGGCAAATGAGAGAAAGGCTTCGTCAGTGTAGTCGCTAGCAAAGTCGTCCGTACAGCTGGGGGGAGTGCTAGTACGTATCTCGAGGCCTGCCGTGTGGTGGCGCTCGGTCTGCTATCACTGACAGTGGCGACACGCGGGTCCGACATGTACTAATGGACCGCGGCCGATTTAAAGCTACCACCTAGCAAGTGTGGTGTCTGGCGGTGACACCACAGGAAAAATCCCTGACCCCGCCGGGAATCGAACCCGGGACCCCGTGCTCGGGAAGCGAGAACACGACCGCGAGACCACGAGGGCGGACAGAAGAAAAATAACATTGTGAAAATTGATTAATAGATGGCGCTGTATGTGTCAGAACACGTAAATGAAAACACCTGTCATGCTCATGACCCACTGAAGTTGGTATAAACACGCCGGGTAGGCTTTTCCTGCTTTCGCGTCTGCGACGTTCGCCATCACCGCCTCAATGCAGGTTCGCGCTCTGCTTGTGAGGCTGTGTTACAAGAGTGGTGACTGTGCACACGTCGCTCTGCAGAAGCTACGGACACTGAAGGGTTTGAAAAAAAAGGCGTTGGTGCGATGACTGCCGTCGGTCTGGAGAAAATTATTCGGAAATTCGAAAAGACGGATTCTTTTGGTGTGCAACATGGTAGAGGGCGGAAAGGAATTTATTCGACGTCAGTGGAAGCAGTGTCCACAGCAGTGCAGGAGCAGACAAGTGGTAGCGTGCAAACGTTAGTGCACGGAGAATTGCCCGAACACTGGACATACAATTGAGCACGGTGCGTAAAACCCTACGAGACATCCTTCTTTGCTATCCATTGACAATTACCCATGTGCACGATTTGCTTCCTGCTGACCTGTCAGCAACAAAGACCTTTGCTTTAGAATGTCTTGCTCGCATGGAAATGGACAATGGTTGGCCGTGGAAGATTTTGTGAACAGTCCAAGGCCACTTACATCAGATAGCATATGTCAGTACAAAGAGTTGTCGAATATGGGCAACGGAAAACCCATACGCAAATCATCACTACCACTTCACCCTGAAAAGGTATGGTTTAAGGCAGCGTGTATCACAGGGCCACACTTTTTCGAAGAGACAGGTGTTTCCCGGTCCTGTTACCTGTACCGTCACTGGTAAGCGCTGTGAGTGTCTCTTGCGCCGGCCGGTGTGGCCGAGCGGTTCTAGGCGCTACAGTCTGGAACCGCGCGACCGCTACGGCCGCAGGTTCGAATCCTGCCTCGGGAATGCATGTGTGGGATGTCCTTAGGTTAGTTAGGTTTAAGTAGTTCTAACTTCTAGGGGACTGATGATGTCCGCAGCTGTTCCCATAGTGCTCAGAGCCATTTGAACCATTTTTTTTTTTTTTTTGTCTTTTGCGCAACGACGTCATTCAAGCTCCGAAACAGTGTGGATATGTGGATACGATCTTTCTGTGCAAGATGGCGCACATTCGCACATTGCAGAACCACTTAAGCAGTTGCTGAAGTGCCATTTCGGAAATGCTAAAATTATCAGCCGACATTTCCCTACAGCCTGGCCGTCCCGGTCTTGATCCGTGTGACTTCTGGCTGTGGGGCTGTCTGAAAGATGTTGTGTTCAGTGTTCCTATTGCAAACTTAGCTGCACTGAAGGCACGCATTGCGCAGCACATTCTGAAAGTGACTTCGGAATGACTTCGGTCAGTTGTGTAAAATGGTGTTCCTCGATTTCAACTTGTTGCAGAATACGGTGGACAGTATATTGAACATGTTTTGCGCCAGTCACACGGAAGTTAATAATGCGATTTGATTTTATATGATCTTCTTTATGCGCTTTTTCGTCTCAGGAAAATTAAAAACCCATGTGATTTATGCTTTTTATGCGATTTTTCTCCTGATGTAGTGTAACGACGTAAGTTTCTTATAAATGATTTTCTTTCGACATATGACCATGTGTAGACTTCGTCACCTACGTCAGTTACAACCCACTTCAAAATTATTTATATTCTTTTTAAATCGTCTCAGAATGGTTCTTGAACGAAACTGTAAAACATCATTTGAGTCGTATGCACAGAATTACGTCACTCGGGCCAATTCGTTTGCGTGAACTTTTTGAATTTTTAGATGTCGTTTGTTTCTCCTCACAAATCATATTGATACACGTAATCTGATTTAATCGATATTAGAACCACATTGAATAAACTTTTGAAATTCAAAGTCGCGATGAACGCTGTCAAAATTCAATAACCTTGTCAAATATATTATTAATTCATTCACTTAATTCTTCATAAATAAATCCTCAGAACACGTATTTCAACTTTAGTAGCATCCACCAGTTTATTATCTTCCTACATACAGACGTGAACCTGAGCCTTGACGAGACAAAACTAACATTTTCAATAAGAGTAAACGTCCTATGATGTCATTGTTGTACAAAACATTACAAATTTTCATTTATTTTATTTTTTAGAAGCACGACGCAACAACTCGGTTCCAGGATCTTCTGTTGCTCTTTGGCTGTCGACCCGCGTCGTATAGTGGCCAGCAATTTTCTCTCTGGTCCCGGCAGCGAAGATGCTGTCTCCGTTCGTTGCGCCGCCCTCTCCGTACACGAAACATAAAAAAATACAAAAACTTTACACAGTTCACAACCATTACAAAATATTACAAAAATACATAAACAAAACTAAATTAAACTTATATTCACCTGCAAACTGGGCTGACACTGGTGGATGGGTGACGCTTCAATTTCGCGTCCCACTACACTGAGCGCAATTAAAACCGGTGTTATTGATTCTTTTTATGCGGTTTTTGGCCTCACGCCAGTTAAAAACGGATGTGGTTGGTGCTTTTTATGAGGTTTTTGGTCTCAGTACAGTTAAAAACTGATTTTTCCACATCCGATCTTATATGACCTTTCAGTGGTGGATGGGCTCACGTAACTAACAGTATCA
This sequence comes from Schistocerca cancellata, assembly GCF_023864275.1. Taxonomy (NCBI): domain Eukaryota; kingdom Metazoa; phylum Arthropoda; class Insecta; order Orthoptera; family Acrididae; genus Schistocerca; species Schistocerca cancellata. Next base: position 6,715,005 of record NC_064628.1, on the reverse strand, counting down.
CACCTGTACACTCAGGCACACTGACTAATACGGTTTGTTTAACGTCAAACGTACACCTTAGGCCTTTATGTATGATTCATTCGTCATTTGTAGTCGACCACTATTAAATTGTGATGCTTACAGCGCCATCTGTTTCTACATGTTGTACCTATTTATTTTTCTTCTGCCATGCTTTGTCCCACTTTTATAATATTGCGTTGCAATTTGACGTCATTCTGACCACTGGTGTTATTTCTACAGCGTTTTCAAAGTTTAATTATAATCACCCTGTATGTACATGACGCAGTGGGTAAGGTCGGAATTTCGGTGAGGATTTTCGCAGATAATGCTGTTGTATACAGAGAAATCACAACGCTAAAAGAATTTAGGGAAATGCAGGAAGGCATGCAAAGATCGAAGATTAATGTAGGAGTGGCAATCGATACTCAACATAAACTAATGTACCGGTAACGTAATGTGCATAATTAACCACAAAGAGCCACTACTGTGCGGCGATACGGCCGCACGGCAAACACCGTAAGCCTTCCTAAGTCTAGCTTCGTACAAGATAGTTGAAGGACTTCGGCTGTTCAATGCAAAACGTCAAATTAAAAACAACTTCAGCAGTCTGTATTTAGAATATTATTTGTTTAAGCGACCAGTTTCGGGATTTTACTACGACGTCTTCAGTCCCCCGTGACCAACGAGTAGGAGGAATCTGTCTTTATGTGCAGTCGAAGTAGGGGCCAGCAGCGTGTAACCTCTGGCTTCAACAAAGCGATCCCTTCGTTCGTCAGTTGAAGGCTTCGTTGTAGAACCCAGAAGTATACGGATACCGGTTACTTAACGCTGGCCACTCTTTCGACTGCACATGAAGTTGCGATCCTCCTAAACACTACTCGTGGGGGGGGGGGGGGGGTGCTGAACATGACGCAGTCAGACGCCCGAAAGTAGTCGGGTAAATAAATTACTTTCAAAATAGAGACTGCCGAAGGTGTTCGTAATTTTACATTTTAGTCACTGGAAACGGTCTCTTCCATAAAACGTCTAGAAGTGGTCCGTCCACCAAGAAGGTGGCTAACAAAACCTTTGTTCCACCAATCTTTGAATATTACTCGTCAATCTGGAACCTGTAGCAGACAGTGCTGATAGAGGAAGTAGAGAATACCCGAAGAACAGCAGCGCGTTTCGTTAAAAGTTCATTTCGTAAGCGAAATGCGTCATTCCGTAGCTCAGCCAATTCCAGTGGTACACACTGCAACGTAGGCGGTCTCCTTCACGATGTGGTTGACTCTTGAAATTCCGAGAGTGTATGTTCCCGAAAGAGTCAACCAATTTAGTAATTCCTCCTAATATATGCCGTGAAGAAGGCAGTGAAGGTAGAAGTAGAGAATTCCAACTCACATGGAGACTTGCAAACAATCGTTCTTCCCACCAACCGTTCCCAACAGGATATGGCAGCGACAGTAAGACACAAATTACCCTCCGTCACATACCGTAGGTGGTCCGAGATGTAGATGTAGATGCACACACTGAGTGGCCAAAAAGCCGCAGGAAGGGTTGTCTCATTTGAATGTGACACACGAATGTGACGGCTGGGCGCAGTCTGGCCACAGCATGAGATCAGACAGGCGAACACGGCCGGTACGTCGGGAGTTGGCCGACTTTGAACATGGAATGATTATCGGTGTCACACTTATGGACCACATCTGGAGTTGCGCTCTACCAAAACTACGGTTCCGTTATTCAGGAACAGGACAAGAAAAGTCAGAAAATGATGAATATGAATCACAGGAAGAAGTAACTCAAGAGGATGCATTTTTTTAGGGAAAGACGGAATAACTAAACGGACGAAAAATAAGTGTCCTACCAGTTATAATGTATTAATGTAAGAAGAATAGATGCTGAATGATGAATGCATGCAGCTTGCCGCTAACTTTGTGTAATGTCTTGTCTGTATAAACGTGTATCTGTTGCCTTTAAGATCCCTTCACTTTCACACATCAATCTATACAGTAAAGTAAGGACCTCCCGTTTTGTCTTTAGGCTGATCCGTGATAAGACAGGCGAAAAGTTAGACTAATGGAGGATTATTAGTATTTTCTCTAATTTCATTCGCTCTCTCTCTCTCTCTCTCTCTCTCCTTTATCTATGTACAGTTTTAAATATAATATTTCATTACGTGAAAGCAGCCCAATAGAATCTCTGGTGGAGCCCTACGTCTTGGTAATCAGCGGCTGGCTTGCTGTAAGAGATCTTTACATTTATTATTATTGTTAAGCGCTGCATTCAGTTGGGAAAATCGATCGTTTGAACAATTCGTTCCTTTTACGACAGATTTCGAATTTCAGATGTGTACGAAGCCTTTTTGGACGATTTAACAAATACTCGGTGATTGCAGGCTCTCTTCGACACAGCTGAAACTTCCCCACTAATTACAGGGCCAACGCGATCATCAATGATTCAGACAAAGAACTCATTCGTTCATTCACTCCAGAATAAAAGGGGTCACAAACCTTATTTTTGAAGGAAATTGTATATTCAATCCATCTCCATTACATGTTCAGATCTCTGTTGGTTCCAAGTCTTAATTATTTTCCGTTACAATTTCTTTCTCTCTCTTCAAATAACCCGCTAGTGGCACAAATGTTAATAGCTCGCTTTAGCGAGAAGAAAAGCAAATATGTCTCTTTTAGAACCCCGTCAATCTTTCAACAGATACTTCCGAAGCTGTCCTAGTTACCAGTCCAGCAACCATGGAGAATACATACATGTATCTCTGTTATTCCAAAGAATAAACGTACTAGATAATACTTTGGCGTCGACGAACTGTCGGCGCATATATTACTAGAAAATCAGATCAGAGACTTTTCCAAAGTAAATAAATGTGGATGGTTTGATTGACAATGATTAATTGGTGCGTGGTAGAGGGTAATTTTCCGTGGGGACATTACACAATGTTAGAAGCAGATCTTGTAATTTTATTACGCATTTGCCTGGACCAAAAAACGAGCTCGTATAAAAAAGACAGAAATAGAAATTCTGGACTTGATCTTTGATGAAAACATAGTAAGCATTATCGCAACATGCACTAATATATCCATCAGTGAAGTTCGTGGTAACTTCTCTTGGGAAAGCGACGCTGAAGAAACAGATGCGATAGAGATAAAATCTTTCATTGGTTTGTCATATATATGTGGATGTTTCAGATGTTCTACGAAGAGTATATCGAAATTGTGGGATAACGCAAAGGGAAACGGACTTGAATCATGTTATTTATGCATAAGTGAAAACTGATTCAGGTTTCTGTTGAGATGTCGGAGGTTTAATAATATTCGTGATAGAGGCATTCCCAGAGAGACTGACAAGTTGGCAACTGTCATACCTATCAGCGACATACTTGAACTATTCACGAACAATTGCCAAAAATATTTTTCACCTAATGAATATCTTACTGTTGACGAATAGCATTTGGCATTTAGAGGAAACTGTCCGTTCAGGCAATATATTGCAAGCAAAGCAGCAAAGTATGGGTTAAAAGTGTTTCCTATGGTTGATGTAAAAACAGCTTACACTTTGAATTTAGAACCGTACGCCGGTAAGTAACGAGAGGGACCATGTAATGTCAGTAATTCAACTGAAGATATTGTTCATCGAATGGTCAAACTGTTTCAAACGTTAGAATATATAAAACTGTGTACAAATATTAAATGTATTGTATTTAGATTTAATACAAAATCATAAAACCAGTCATAAAGACCGTTCACAGTGTACAAATGGACCGCTTCCTTTGTGGATGACAACAGGCATCCGCGCGAGTGACGATGTCACGAATTTTCGCGCGAGTAACGGAGGGATGAATGACGCAGTAAATGGTAGGAGTACTGGTAGCAATGGAAGGGAAAGAAACACAAATGGATGCGTCTCAGAGAAACTAGGAGCCGACGACATCACTTTGTTTTCTTCTTTGTTTTGCACATAAGTAGAACCGTACATCGTTCTGTCTTAGTTCACTTGTAAGTAGGCTGTTTAGGTTTTTATGTTGGTAACGCCACGTAGCGCTCTGTATGAAAACCACTGGCTGTGCTGTGTGCAGTCTGTGGCTAGTTTGCATTGCTGTTGGCCATTGCAGTGTTGGGCTGTTGGCTGTTAACAGCGCGTAGCGTTGCGCAGTTGGAGGTGAGCCGCCAGCAGTGGTGGATGTGGGGAAGTGAGATGGCGGATTTTTGAGAGCAGACGATCTGGACGTGTGTCCATCAGAAACAGTACATTTGTAAGACTGGATGTCATGAACTGCTATATACATTATGACTTTTGAACACTATTGAGGTTGTCTATTGAGGTTGTCTATCAAAATCTTTCATTTGCTAACTATGCCTATCAGTAGTTAGTGCCTTCAGTAGTTTGAATCTTTTACTTAGCTGGCAGTAGTGCCGCTCGCTGTATTGCAGTAGTTCGAGTAACGAAGATTTTTGGTGAGGTAAGTGATTTGTCAAAGGTATAGGTTAATGTAAGTCAGGGCCATTCTTTTGTAGGGATTTTTGAAAGTCAGATTGCGTTGCGCTAAAAATATTGTGTGTCACTTTAGTGAATGTTTGAGTACGTTCAGTTTTGCTCAGCTGTTTGAAAAGCAAATAATGTAAGAGGTTTATCAGCACAGTAATTCTGAAATTGTTCTAAGGGGACGTTTCACACTGCGCATTCTGTTTCGTAACTAAATATAATTGCTTATTATAAATAATAAAAACCAGATGATCTCGTAACGTTTGCGCTTCTATGTAATCAAAGCAATTATTTTTGATGCAAGTACGATTTACGTGCACAAACATAAGAAAAATTGTTGAAATGGCTCTGAGCACTATGGGACTTAATATCTGTGGTCATCAGTCCCCTAGAACTTAGAACTACATAAACCTAACTAAACTAAGAACATCACACACATCCACGCCCGAGACAGGATTCGAACCTACGACCGTAGCGGTCGCGCGGTTCCAGACTGAAGCACCTAGAGCCGCTCGGCCACTCCGGCCAGGAAACACAACAAAATCGATGTAATTATTGTTGGGTTTTTTACTCAATAGAACGTTATTCAACATGATCAAAGGCAAGATGTACTGTTATTATTGATAAGTGCGAACATTGTTATGAACAATAGAAGCATGACTTAAACTCGATGAAGTATTGAATAGATATCTGATACTTTTTTTTCATTGCTTTCATTTTCTATTTTATTTTTACTTATTTATTGTCTAGAAAATTGCAATTTCTAACACTATACGATACATCCACATTGTTTTTTCTTGCCCGCATCTCCTGGTCGTGCGGTAGCGTTCTCGCTTCCCACGCCCGGGTTCCCGGGTTCGATTCCCGGCGGGGTCAGGGATTTTCTCTGCCTCGTGATGGCTGGGTGTTGTGTGCTGTCCATAGGTTAGTTAGGTTTAAGTAGTTCTAAGTTCTAGGGGACTTATGACGACAGCAGTTGAGTCCCATAGTGCTCAGAGCCATTTGAACCTTTTTTTTCTTGATTTTAAGTATTTATTATTTCAGTTTTGCAATAAATACTGTTCATTTTTAAGTTAATACACAAGAGGATAACTATGTAGAGCAAAAATGTCCCGTAGGCTGTGTGTCCCTTTAAATATCCTCATTTAGTTTATAGACGGTTTACCGCTGCCGGTTTCTATGGGAATCTAGTAAGGCGCTGATATCATATGCCGCAAACAAAGCGATCGAAATGAGGTAACGCCCGATAGTACGCAACACGCCTAATGTACGTGTAATGCGGTTAAATCACAACTCACCAAAGCTACTAGTAAACTACCGTAGCCTACGCTTTTTTTGTGAGATTTTACGGTAGCCTACGGTATTCTTAAAACTACAATCGTACCAGATCAGAAATTACACAAGTATTTGAATTTCCTGTGTCGACAGTGTCCAGAGACGATTTATTCGCAAGCTTAAAACGATGCATACGACGACCAAAAGTGTCTCACAAACAAACTTCACGTCGCCTCGGCAGTCATATGGAGCGTTGATGGATTGCTGTGAATCGCGCGACCGTAGACTTGGCTGTGTAGCGCCAGAAACTCATTTCTGCCACAAGCTTATGGAGACAGGAGCACCACTTCAGCAGCCGACGAATGACTAGTCTCCCGTTGCTGACACTTCAGGCCAGAGCTCGATGACTAGTATGGCCATGGGCGAATGCCATCACTGGCGGCGACTAACGTGGTCCGACGTATCCCGGTTGCAGTCGTATCGATCTCATGGGCAAATAATGTGTGACGGATGTCCCAAGAAGTTACGGGTCCGACATGTCAAAAGAATTGTGTTTCACACAGTCGCAATTAGGGCCCACTCTCCGTATGATTCTTGCAGGCCATCTGCGTTACTTTCTGGCATGACAGCGCCATGATGAGGAAGCCATGTTTCAGCATGACAAAGCGCACGTCACAGCTCTCGGCTGCGTGCAGCTTTCTTGATGAACGCTCCACTGAATTCAAGAGCATCACTTGACCTCCAAATCAGGAGATCTTTGAGCTTTTGTGCGATTCTTTCGATAGCTTTTAAGCCTTCTTCTCTTTTTTTTTTTGTAAATGGTGTAAGTATACGGGAACACGTGACTTCAGCAAAAGATCCTGAACGTATTTCCTGTTTTTGACCTAAGAAATTATTTTGTAATGCCATCCGACCACGGTTTCGTAAAAACATTCAAGAATAGAGGAGCCTTACATTGCGCAGCGGGGAGAAATGGTGGCGTAAAAGATTTTATGATTACAGTTACTTCTCTAAGTTTCATGACCTGATCCAGTGAACGTATAATTGTTCTTCCTTGCAGGTGGACCGAGTACTATGAGCATGTAGGCCTGAGTCCGACAGCCTTACACCTGCCCACCCAAGAACATGAAAGATAATAGTCAGTTCGAACATAATCTTCGTAAACAGTATCACAATCTCAGAAGAATGACTAAGACTATGTGGTCAAGAGTATTCGGACACCCAAAAAAACATACATTCTTGATATTCGGTGCATTGTGCTGCCACCTGCTGACAAGGCTGCGCGGCTAGCAGCGTGGTCTCAGGCGTCTAGTCAGGTAAGGCGCCACGAACTTGTAAGTCATTTTCAGCCAGGTGTCCTGACACCTTTGATCACATAGTGTGCGGCTCTCCCCCGTCGGAGGATCGAGTCCTCCAACGGGCATGGGTGTGTCTGTTCTCCTTAGCGTACGTTAGTTTAAGTTAGATTAAGTAGTCTGTAAGTCTAGTGACCGATGAACTCACCAGTTTGGTCCCGAAGACCTTTACACAAATTTCCAAATTTCCTACTGCCAGGTACTCCATATCAGCGACCTCAGTAGTCATTAGACATCGTGAGAGAGCAGAATGGGGCGCTCCGCGGGACTCACGGACTTCGAACGTGGTCAGGTGATTGGGTGTCACTTTTGTCATACTTCTGTACGCGAGATTTCCACACGCCTAAATATCCCTAGGTCCACCGTTCCTTATGTGAAGTGGAAACGTGAAGGGGTACGTACAGCACAAAAACGTACAGGCCGACCTCGTCTGTTGACTGACAGAGACCGCCGACAGTTGAAGCGGGTCGTAATGTGTAATAGGCAGACATCCATCCAGACCATCACACAGGAATTCCAAACTCCATCAGGATTCACTGCAAGTACTATGGCAGTTAGGCGGGAGGTGAGAAAACTTGGATTCCATGGTCGAGAACAATCTCATAAGCCACACATCAAATGCGAAACTACGCCTCGCTTGGTGTAAGGAGCGTAGACATTGGACGATTGAACAGTGGAAAAACGTTGTGTGGAGTGACGAATGTGGCGACCCGATGGCATTGTGTGGGTATGGCGAATGCTCGGTGAACGTCATCTGCCAGCGTCTGTAGTGCCAACAGTAAAATTTGGGGGCGGTAGTGTTACGGTGTGGTCGTGTGTTTAATGGATGGGGCTTGCACCCATTGTTGTTTTGCGTGGCACTATCACAACACAGGCCTAAATTGATGTTTTAAGCACCTTCTTGCTTCCCACTGTTAAAGAGCAAATCGGGGATGGCGATTGCATCTTTCAACACGATCAAGCACCTGCTCATAATGCACGGCCTGTGGCGGTGTGGTTACACGACAACAACATCCCTGTAAAGGACTGACCTGCACAGAGCCCTGAGCTGAATCCTATAGAACACCTCTGGGATGTTTTGGAACGCCGACTTCGTGCCAGGCCTCACCGACTGACATCGATACATCTCCTCAGTGCAGCACTCCGTGAGGAATGGGCTGCCATTAGCCAAGAAACCTTCCAGCACGTGATTGAACGTATACCTATGAGAGTGGAAGCTGTCATCAAGGCTAAGGGTGGGCCAACACCATACTGAACTCCAGCATTACTGATCGAAGGGGCCACGAAGTTTAAAGTCATTTTCAGCCTGGTGTCCCAATACCTTTGATCACATATGGTACCTTCTGATTTGTGAAGGCATGCAGATAATTGTTGACTGCATTTTAATTTCGCTTTGATTCATACTTTTGCTGAAGGCAGTTTACCCAATAAATTTCGAGCTCAAGTTAAATACAGATTCTAAAACGAATATAAAAACACATGTGTAGTTGCGGATATGGATTTCACAACTAACTGGGGAAGGAAAATAACTCGTAGATATTTTTATTAAATTCCTGAGCATTGAGAATTAATTTAGAAGTAGTAACAAATGAAAGACCGAACTTGTCCCGTCATGAACCACGTGGTACGCAGAGGCACCGTATGTGATAAAAAACGAACAAAGAAACCTAGATAGAGCAGCAACCGGGAATGTGATGTAGCCATATACGTACCATGCGAATGAAAGAGTGAAAAACTGATACTGTACCACATGTATGGACCACGGACTACAAAAGCCGGAAACAAAATATTACGCCCAGCTGCAAGCGAAAGCCGCAGCTTCGCCGTAATTTTCGTACTTCATTGCATGGGAATGGGCATCTGAAAGTAATCTCGATGCAAATACCTATCACCCACGAGCAAGCTGTCGTATCAGTCGTCCGTAGTAAGCGGAAGCTGTGAGACAAGCAAAGAGCCAAAAAGATGAAGTTTTGTCCAGCATTTGACGGGATTCAGAAGCACACCTGATTTTACTTGTTATTTCCGAGCGAGGCTTTCACCGCAATAAAAACTAAACCTAGACAGTGTCACAAGAAATCATTAAAGAGTAATTTCGTTTCTGCTATTCGGTAGAACGGTTTGACAGCTTGCCGCTACTTGTCATGGCGGCTGTGACTTCTTGTGTCGCGGGTTGGCTTCACGTAGTAGTTCTCCAGTTTAGTACTGAGCTCACTGGGGCTAGCTGACGCGACTTCGCTCGACTTGCCAAAGACTGTAATAATCTTGTACAGAATGTCTTCGCAACAAACTTCCGACTGAGAACCGGCGTAGGAACGAATAACTTGAAAGTTGACATTTTAACGAACGAGTCTGAAGTTGTGTACGTCGAGCAACTCAATACCAACTACATAAAAACGCAGGTGATACATGCCACAGTAACGCTGTCCATCCCCCAGCGTGGGTGTCCGAAAAGTTTTCGCTGTAGTCCCTTGGCGCATTTCGCATCTGACGCTTTCAAGTTGACCGTAGGAGGTCCACGTCTCAAAAACCCTGGTCTTCAGTACAAAGCAACATTTCCTTACAGGACGCACAAAATTGTCACAGATATCGCAGACGTGTTCTTCTTTCCTGAGTTCCGTATCCTTATAGGAGGTTGGCGATCTACATCGGGTAACATTCCGAATTCTCAGCTTATTAAGGTGTCAACGTCCGAGACGCTGAGCCATTCTAAAACATTCCGTGACCATCGACCCATCTCCGTGCTCGCTCTCGTTTCCTTTCTACATCCACAGCTACTTCCATGCTTTGGATTCCATTGTGAAGTGCATGGCAGAGGGTACTGAGCATTGTAGCACGTGATATCGTGTCCTCCCCTTCCATCTGCCTACGGATCGTAGAGAGAATGATCGTCTACATACCTTTGTGCGAGCTGCAGTCGGTCCAACCTTCACAATGAATTTTTCACTCTAGCGGGCGAGAGATCTACCGTGGAAACTCTTTGACGTCGGTTCGTGAGTCACGCTTGTGTAGCTCAGTCGGTAGTGCTCTTGCACGCGAAAGGCGAAGATCCTGAGCTCCATTTCCGCTCCAGCAAAGAGTCCAAGGTGACCACTCGGTAGAAATATGTTGAGATTTTCAGTATATTCCGGGATTCACCACTTAATACTGATCCCTGAATCTTTGTGAGTCAGCTTTCGCGGGATATGAGACTTCTGTCACACATCAACTAACAGTTCAGGGTGTTAAGTATTTCTGTCACATTCTCGTGTTGGCCAAACAAACCCGTGACGTTTCGTGCTGCCCTTCTTAAAATAAGTTGCATATCCCCTCTTAGACCTATTTGGAACGGGTCCCACACACTTGAGCACTATTCTACAATGGACCGCACAAGTATTTCGTAAGCAACCTATGTACACTTATTACATTTTCCCAGCAACGCACCAATAGCCAACGGCCTTGCCGCAGTGGTAACACCGGTTCCCGTCAGAACACCGAAGTTAAGCGCTGTCGGGCTGGGCTAGCACTTGGATGGGTGACCATCCGGTCTGCCGAGCGCTGTTGGTAAGTGGGGTTCACTCAGCCCTTGTGAGGCAAAATGAGGAGCTATTTGATCGAGAAGTAGCGGCTCCGATCTTGGAAACTGACACACGGCCGGGAGAGCGGTGTGCTGACCACATGCCCCTCCATATCCGCATCCAGTGACGCCTGTGGACTGAGGACGTCACGGCGGTCGGTCGGTTCCGTCGGGTCTTCATGTACTGTTCGGTTGGATTGGGTTGTTTTGGGGAAGGAGACCAGACAGCAAGGTCACCAGTCTCATCGGATTATGGAAGGACGGGGAAACGAAGTCGGCCGTGCCCTTTCAAAGGAACCATCCCGGTCATTTAGGGAAATCATGGAGAACCGTCGTCCTCCCGAATGCGAGTCCAGTGTGCTAGCCACTGCGCCACGTCGCTCGGTGACTGTTCAGGAAGAGTTTAGCTTTATTTTTAGTAACCTAGCAATTACCTGCATTCTACCACCTGCTTTAACTATCATTAATCTTATGTAATCAGTCTATTTCATAACACTGCAAAGTGTTAAGTTACACACAAGTTTGTACGATTTCCGTGTTTCCAGATGTGGCTCATTAACACTGTAGTTACAGAATACTGCGTACTTTCCGTTCAATCCAGTGCAAAATTTTACATTTTTTAACGTTTAGAGCCAGTTGTCGATCTTTGCAGCACTTTCCAATCTCATGAAAATCTGACTGAATTAGCGCAGTTACTTTCAGAAAGTACTTTATTATGCGAGGGGCGTTCAGTAAGTAATGCTAGAAAATTTTATCCGAAAAGCAAGTTGGCTTTATTCGTCATTTCAGTACACCGCACTATTCCCCGCTCTTTTAGCTACAAAAATCTTTTTTTGTCGACATAATATCCGTTCGACGCTACTCCCTTCCACCAATTCACTGGGAGCTCCTGTACGCCCCCATTGCGTCATTCTATTGGTCGACGTCGGGGCCAGCGCCTCGCTGCATCAACAGTCTGCCCGTCAGTCAAGCACCACTTCCTCCGGAATGCATCCTCATTGGGCAAAACAGGTGGAAGTCGGAAGGTGCGAGATCCGGGCTCTTGGGTGGATGAGGGAGACGCCATTTTGAGGGCTACGTACAGCGCCGCCATCTAGCGAAACATCACGAAACTATAGGGACTGAAGTGGGAATATTTCACGATTTCCCACAAAAAGTTCCGCATGTGCCGGGAAAAGAGTGTGGAACACCCCTCCTAGTTGAGGTACAGACGATACTTACGCGCACCCGTTTCAACACGCTGCTGTAGTCCTCAGTCCGAAGGATCGCTCGTGTCCGCTCTCCACGCTAGGCTGTCCTGTGCAAGCCTCTTCTTTGGAAGAGTGATGGTGTAGCGCCACTACATAGATTGCCCTTTTTTCCGGTTCCGAGTGATGAACCCATCTTTCATCGCCTCTGACGATGGTCGACAACAAATTGTCACGCTAAGCCTCGTAACGCGCAAGCAGTTTCGTTCAGACAGTCCTCCACTGATCTCCATTGTCTCCTCTTAGGTGGTGAGCAACATAGTGGCACACGCCTTTGAGTATCCCAAATGGTGGACGGGTGTGTCAGCACAACCAGCAGAGACGTCCAGTTGAGCGTCGGGGTGTCTGATCGCGATCTGTCGATCACTTCGGATAAGAGTGTCCTCACGTTCCAGCATTGCAAGAGCCACTGTTGTGTGTGCCCGGCAGGCATCCGAGAGATTAGGCAGCTGATGATGACAGGCGCCTCGCCCAACGACTCGACATGCTTTTGTTCACTGCAAAACCTCCGTAGACATATGGCAGATCACTGTGAATATCTGTGACGCTTTGGTTTTCCGCCAAAAGAACTCTCTACTTGGAACGCACTGTCGTTACAGATGCCATTTTGAAGGCTACGTATGGCACCGCCACCTATCGAAACTTCACGGAATTGTAAGGGCTGAAGCGGGAATATTCCACAACGTCGCACAGCAAATACCGCGTTTTTTAGGTGGAAACTGGCTGAGAAAAAGAAATGAAATGTGTTGCATTACTTATTGAACGGCCCCGTAGATATCTGCATGGTCTGCAAAAAGTATGAGGTTACTGTTATCTGCCAGGTCATTAACGTACTACTTGGAGAGCAAGGTTCTCAGTATGCTTGTTTCCATCAGAAATGCGTCCTGTCTAGAAACAAACCCTGAATCTAGAAACAAATTTCGCATTACACCCGTACGGTCCAAATTTCAGTTCTGGTGCAGCACGAAGTTTTAATAAACCAGTGAGTTTCAAAAACGTTTGTAACAGCTGAAATTCACTCTAAGACAAAAGAAACGAAGGACCACGTAAAATAATTCGAAAGTGATGGATAGCGGTATATGTGATGTACGTGTACAGAAAAAGAAATGACTACAATTTCAGAGAAATTGGATTATTTATTCGAGGAAAAGAGCCTCATAAATTGAGCATGTCAATAACATGTTGGTCCACCTCTGGCCCTTATGCGAGCAGTTATTCGGCTTGGCATTCATTGATAGAGTTTTTCGATGTTCTCCTGAGACATATCGTATAAAATTCTGTACAGTTGGCGCCTTACATCCTCAAAATCCCGAAGTGGTTGGAGGGGACTGCCCGTAATGCTCCAAACTCCTCAACTGGGCAGACAAACAGTACAAAACTCTCACTGTGTCCAGGAAGCATTGTCTTGCTGAAATGTAGGCCCAAGATGCCTTGCCGTGATGGGCAACATAACGGCGTGGAGAATATCGTCGATGTGCCGCTGAGCCGTAAGGATGCAGTGGATGACAACCAAAGGTGCCCTTCTACGAAAAAAAATTGGCATCCCAGATGATCACTCCTGGTTGTTGAGCTGTTGGTGGGCCGCTGTCAGGTTGGTACCCACCGTTGTCTGGGACGCCACCAGACACTTCTCCGCTGGTTATCGGGTGTCAGTTCACAACGGCACTCATCAGCGAAGACAATTCTACTTCACCAAATGATATTCCAGGCCGAAGACGTGTCTGGAGATGACTCGAATAGTCGAGAGATACAAGCGTGACTGACGTTCTCCATACAGCACAGCCGCCAGGAGTGATGGTGTGGGGTGCCATTCCATTTCATAGCAGTATCCCTTTCGTTGTCATCCGCGGACACTTACAGCACATATTATCAAACCACAATTTATGAAAGATGCTTATATTTTATTAATAGGATTAAGTAGGAATGATTAATATTTGTCATGCTGGAAATAATTGTGGTAGCAGGGAATGTCTGCACCAAAGTATTGTTGGCAGGAGAGACCGCGGTTTGATATAATTTTAAAAAGTGCGGGAGAGACCGCGTATGGATACATTTTAAGAAAAGAGGGGGAAAGACCGCGCATTGATACATTTTGTAATGGTAGCAGGGATTGTCTGCACCAGAAAGCATTGTTGGCGGGAGAGACAGCACTTTAGCGTTCGCAGGAAGTCAGCAGTAAGCGAGAAGTGAAGCGAGTCGGTAGCAGGTCTGAAGCGAGAGGTTGAGAGGAGCGGTGTGCCTGCCAGCCACTAGCTGTGATTTACAAGAGATTATAAACGGATGTACAGAGACATCAGCTAACTATTATCATAAGAGGAACTAATATTATTGAATTATTTTCTTTGCGAAACTCAAGACTACTGAAGGTACGTTTGCGCATTGCTAGTTGTAAGATTATTGTAAAAAGTAAGTCCCATTTGAACGTTTGTAAAATCATTTCATTACTAGCAGTAAATATTTGAAGAAACGTTTTCAGAATATACTAAATTTTTGCAAAAATTTTATTGTTGTCAAGAAAAAGTGTAACTATGAATTACCTAACTTCAGTCAAATTAATTAAAGAATAACGTCAGCTTTGCTATTAAAGAATAACGTCAGCTTTGGTAATAAATACAGCCACTTATTATGACAGCCCTGCAGCAGTTAATAGGGTATAGTAAACCAGAGTAAGTATATTCACGTCGCAGTTCGATGTAGCAGTCAGATGGCGATCCAGTAACAGTAAAAGAGGTAAGGAACAGTTTTGGGTTATTGCAGGTAACGACTGAGGGCCACGACGACGACACATTCTATGACTCGTCGAAATAATCAGAAAATCACTTTTAAAAAGCAGAAATTAAATTTGTATGCGAAGATTGGGAAAGAGAATAAATTTCAAAGGGAAGATTTCATTTGTTATTATTAAGCAAGAGATAGAAATCTTAAGGAAAGGTTTCATAGGTTATTGTAGAAGGGAAGGTTGCGTAACAAAGGAGATGTGGAGGAGACGGGAAGGTTTCACAGTGGTACGTCGACGATATTCTACGTCCTGTTTGTTGACCTTCGTGGTAAGCCCTCTTGGGTATAGATTTCAGCAAGATAATGCCCGTCCGCACTCGGCGAGAGTTTCTACTGCT
Organism: Schistocerca cancellata; assembly: GCF_023864275.1. Classification (NCBI taxonomy): domain Eukaryota; kingdom Metazoa; phylum Arthropoda; class Insecta; order Orthoptera; family Acrididae; genus Schistocerca; species Schistocerca cancellata. Next base: position 6,699,977 of record NC_064628.1, on the reverse strand, counting down.
TTTCTTCGTGCTTCCCAAACCTCACCTTGTCCAGCAAGGTCGTTTGGAATATTATGGGCAGGGCCCTCCAAGTATCTCGAAATTTCGACGCCCCATCTGGACAGAACTGGCATATCTCTCAGGAGAACATCCAACAACTGTATCAGTGACAAGACTAATAACTGCCTGCATAAACACAACAGTTGGACAAACCCGATACTGACTTGATCAATTTGTGAAGGTCTTTCTCTTCAATAAATAATTCAGTATTTCTGCAGTTTTAATCATTTGTCCGCCTGTACACGTAAATCACATCTAAATTCTCATTTCTTAGAGTGTATTATTTATGACGCTGATGGACCGTGGTGGAGAACACAAAAGTTGGACCAACCCGATACTGACTTGATCAATTTGTGAAGGTCTTTCTCTTCAATAAATTATCCAGTATTTCTGCAGTTTTAATCATTTGTCCGCCTGTACACGCAAATCACATTTTCATTCTCATTTCTTACAGTGTATTATTTATGACGCTGATAGACCGTGGTGCACGACGGTCATTAGAGAAAGAATCAGTGTTGAGGTTGCTTCAGGAAATGAGAAGGCTGGCGCCAGCACCGCATCAGAATGAGAATTTCTGCCTCCCGAGAAACGAGCTGCGAGACACGCCGGCTGCTGCCCCCCCTGGCTCCTTAGCCGCCGGCGTGAGTTAACGACTGGGAACCCGCCGCCCCGCTTCGCTTTGATGTCCGCGGCTGATACACGACAGCCCTGCAACAAACGGGGGCCGGCGTCCGCCCTTTCAACCCGTATATGGTGAGCCGGCCGGCGGTCTCTTCCCCTCTGGACAAGTGTCAGCATACGCACATCGCCAGCTGGGAAACGCTGTTCCAGTCAGTCCACTTTCCACATTAATAACACGCCCGCCCGTATTTTCGGAGAAGAAGAAACTGGAAGCGTCTGAAAGTGGCGCTGTCGAAGAATATTACAAATGAAATGTTAAAAATGTCATTCCCCAGGAGTTTAGGCCTTTAGAAATAGCACCAACATCCCCCACTGAACTTAAGGGAATTACGTTACTGGCCATTAAAATTGCTACACCACGAAGATGACGTGCTACAGTCGCTAAATTTAACCGACAGGAACAAGATGCTGTGATATGCAAATGATTAGCTTTTCAGAGGATTCACACAAGGTTGGCACCGGTGGCGACACCTACAACATGCTGACGTGAGGAAAGTTTCCAAACGATTTCTCATACACAAACAGCAGTTCACCGGCGTTGCCTGGTGAAACGTTGTTGTGATGCCTTGTGTAAGGAGGAGAAATGCGTACAATCACGTTTCCTACTGCGACAAAGGTCGGATTGTAGCCCATCGCAACTGCGGTTTATCGTATCACAACACTGCTCCTGGCGTTGGTCGTGATCCAATGACTGTTAACAGAATATGGAATCGGTGGGTTCAGGAGGGTAATACGGAACGCCGTCCTGGATCCCAAAGGCCTCGTATCACTAGCAGTCGAGATGACAGGCGTCTTATCCACATGGCTCTAACTGATCGTGCAGCCACGTCTCGATCCCAGAGTCAACAGATGGGGACGTTTCCAACACAACAAACATCTGCACGAACAGTTCGACGACGTTTGCAGCAACATGGATTATCAGCTCGGAGACCATGGCTGCGGTTACGCTTGACGCTGCATCACAGACAGGAGCGCCTGCGATGGTGTACTCAACGACGAACTTGGGTGCACGAATCGCAAAAAGTCATTTTCTCGTATGACTCCAGGTTCTGTTTACAGCATCATGATGGTAGCATCAGTGTTTGGCGACATCGCGGTGAACGCACATTGGAAGCGTGTATTCGTCATCGCCATACTGGCGTACCACCCGGCGTGATAGTATGGGATGCCATTGGTTACACGTCTCGGTTACCTCTTGTTCGTATTGACGGCACTTTGAACAGTGGACGTTACATTTCAGATGTGTTACGACCCGTGGCTCTACCCTTCATTGAATCCCTACGAAACCCTACATTTCAGCAGGATAATGCACGACCGCATGTTGCAGGTCCTGTAAAGGCCTTTCTGTGTACAGAAAATGTTCGACTGCTGCCCTGGCCAGCACATTCTCCAGATCTCTCACCAACTGAAAACGTCTGGTCGATGGTGGCCGAGCAACTGGCTCGTCACAATACGCCAGTCACTACTCCTGATGAACTGTGGTATCGTGCTGAAGCTGCATGGGCAGCTGTACCTGTACACGCCATCCAAGCTCTGTTTGACTCAATGCCCAGGCGTATCAAGGCCGTTATTACGGCCAGAGGTGGTTGTTCTGGATACTGATTTCTCAGGATCTATGCACCCAAATTGCGTGAAAATATAATCACATGTCAGTTCGAGTATAATATATTTGTGCAATGAATACCCGTTTATGATCTGCATGCATTCTTGGTCTAGCAAATTTAACGGCCAGTAGTGTATAAATATTCTGAAAAAAAAGAGCTCATGTGGTGTTGATGGAGTCTCTAACAGAATTTTGTTGTTCTAATTTAGTAAGTGGAGTCCTTAGCGATATATGTAATGCTTCGTTGATACAGTAATTTTTCCAGAAAGATTGAAATACGCAATTGTCAAACCTCTTCACAAGAAAGGGGGCAAGAGTGACTTAAATAATTATTGATCGATCTCATTGCTGACTTCATTTTCTAAAATTTTCGAAAAAATTGTATATTCAAGAGCAGTCTCAAATTTAAGTGAAAATAATTTACTCGGCATTTCACAGTTTGGATTCCGGAAGGGTTACTCGTCTGAGAATGCTATCTACACATTTAGCCAACAAACAGTACAACCCCTAAATAACAAATTTTCGCCATTTGGTATTTTTTTTTTTTTTTGTGGGTTCTCCAAGGCCTTTGACTGCGTGGATCATGTCACACTCTCAGAAAAACTCAGGTTTTACGGAATTTAAGGCTATATACACAGCTGGTTCGAATCATGCTTAATGAACAGAAAGCAAAATATTGTGCTGAATAGCACAAGTAATGGTGGGAGGGTGGTAAATTCTAGTGAATGGGGAGTTATCACAAAGGAAGTCCAACAGAGTTCAATTTTAGTTCCTGTGCTGTTCCTTATTCATGTGAATGACCTCCCATTAACGTTCAGCAAGCGGAACTAGTACTGTTTGCAGATGACACAAGTGTTATAATAAACCCCATTCCAGAAAAAGCAGCTGAAGTTATCGTTTAGGATGTCTTTCAAATAATTATTAAGTGGTTCTCAGAAAATAGACTCTCCCTTAAATCTGAAAAGACTCACTAAATCCAGTTCTGTACACCGAATGGAGTCATACCGACAATTGATGTAGGATATGAACAAGGCTCAGTTAACAGGGTAGATTTCTCCAAATTTTTGGGTGTTCACATTGATGAAGAATAATATTACTGAGCTTCTCAAGCAATAAAGTTCAGCTTCTTTCGCTCTTCATATAATCGCTAGTCTTGGTAATAAACAGACCAGTCCCTAACGTACTTCGCATATTTCTACTCAATAATGTCTTATGGAATAGTTTTCTGGGCTAACTCACCACTTAGACATAAAGTATTGTATGCACAGAAGAGAGCAGTGAGAATAATTTGTGATGTTCAACCAAGGACGTCATGTAGGCACCTTTTCAAGGAGTAAGGTATTTTAAGTGCATCGTCAGAGTGCATATATTTGGTAATGAAATTCGTTACAAATAATCCATCTCAATTTGCGATGAACAGTGATGTTCATACGTACAACACTAGAGGGAAAAATGACCTTTCCTATCCGCTACTGAAGCTGTCAGTTGCTCAAAAAGGAGTACATTATTCAGCAACAAAAATCTTTGATCATTTGCCCAACAACATTTGAAGTAAGTGTCTGGCAGGTATCAGGTCAAGTTTTCAATCTAGCTTAAAATCATTTCTTTTGGACAACTCCTTCTATTCCATGGACGAGTTTCTGTTTCAGAACACGTAAAAAGAATTGTACCTCTAAATGTAGTTGCATGTGTAAAAGTGAAAATTTCAGTAACAGTAATATTAGCACTACTGATGTGTGTATATATTTATTTATTTATTTATGCATTTATTTTACCTGGCAAGATTAGGGCCTTCAGGCCCTCTCTTACACCTAACCAGGCATACTCAGATTGAACGAGCTACAGTTTCTACAGAACATTAAGGACATATAACGTGTTATACAGTATTAATGTTAAAGAAAAAAGAAATAGAGATTATAACAGTAGTACAATGATAATTATAACAATCAAAGAAATAATTATAACAATCAATAATAGTAATAATAATAATAGTAATGACTATGTATATGAAAGTAAACATATTTTTCTTTTATGAATGTCAGTCCTATTGCTAGTTGGGAATTTTCTCGTTATGTTCTTGCAGCTTGTAAGTTATTCTCATCGAGCGGAGACATAAGACGATAGACTGGGGTGAAAGAGATATAGAAGAGGTAGCTAGGTTAGAGGAAGAGAAATAGAATGGTAAAATTCGAAGCTATGATGGAGAGGAGAAAGAAATAGATGAGAGTGGCACAACAATGGTGGCTATACCGTCCCTAATATGTAAGTCTTGAGTTCCCTCTTGAATGTTGAGTGGTTCTGGATAAGACGCAGATCGCAGGGGAGCGAGTTCCATAGTCGTATGCTGAGATGAAGAATGACACGGAGAAAGATTTTGTGCTATGTAAAGGTAGAGCCAAGGTGCTAGACGTATCCGATCTGGTATTGCGGTTGTGGAATGATGATAGGTGTTAAATGTGAGAAGATAAGTATTGGGGGCACCAGTGGCTAAGAAATCGATGAAGTAAGCACATCGTGTGGAGATCGCGTGGCTTATGTGGGCGTATCCAATCTAGCTGGGAGTATGAAGTACTGATATGATCATACAACCGTATATTGCACACGTATCTAACGCAAGCATTCATCACTAGCTCGAGGCATCTCGAATTTTCACTATTTGTGCCGTGTTGAACTACATCACAGTAGTAAAGATTAGGCAAGACTAGTGTTTGGACTAATTTTTGTTTAAGATGGGTTGGAAATATTTTTCTAAATTTTTGAATTGCATGTAGGGAGGAGAGCGATTTCCGCCAATCTGTGGCTGTTTGTTCTTCCCAGTTTAGGTTGTTGTTGGTTGTTTTTTGGGGAAGGAGACCAGACAGCGAGGTCATCGGTCTCATCGGATTAGGGAAGGGCGGGGAAGGAAGTCGGCCGTGCCCTTTGAAAGGAGCCATCCCGGCATTTGCCTGGAGCGATTTAGGGAAATCACGGAAAACCTAAATCAGGATGGCCGGACTCGGGATTGAACCGTCGTCCTCCCGAGGGCCCAGTTTAGGTGTTCATCCAAGATTATTCCATACCTTTTAATCTGACTTGTTCCATACCATATCGATAAAATAATCGGGAAAAAGATCTACGTAACATAACACAACTAAAACTAAACTAAACTAAACAGATGACCTACGAAATGAAGGAGTACTAACAAGATTTTTTTTTAATTTATTGGCTTTCCGAACGTACCCACACAACCATGACAATGAACTAACAAAAGTCATGGGATAGCGACACGCACATATATAGATGGCGGTACAACCGCGTACACAGGATGTAAAAGGGCAGCGCATCGGCGAAATTATCATTTGAAGACTGGCGATTCGTGTGGGGCAGTATGGCCACAGGACAGGAACTAAAAGACTTTAAACGAGGAATGGTAGTTGGAGCTACACGCATGGGACATTCCATTTCAGAAATCGTTATGGAATTCAATACTCCGAGACCTACAGTGTGACGAGAATACCAAATTTCAGGCACTATCTCTCAACATGGACACGCAGTGGCCGACGGCCTTCACCTAACGACCAGGAGCATCGACGTTTGGGTAGAGTTGTCAGTGCTAATAGACAAGCAAGACTGCGTGAAGTAACCGCAGAAATCAATGTGGAATGTACGAAGAAGGTATTCTTCAGGACAGTGCGGTAAAATGTGGCGTTAATGAGCTACGGCAATAGACGATCGAAGTGACTTCCTTTGCTGACACCACGACATCGCCTGCAACGCCTCTCCTCGGCTCTTGAGCATTTCGGTTGAAACATTTTTTTTTTTTTGGTCATCAGTCTACTGACTGGTTTCATGCGGCCCGCCACGAATTCTTTTCCTTCATCTCAGAGTAGCACTTGCAACCTACGTCCTCAATTATTTGCTTGACGTTCAAATTTCTGTCTTCCTCTACAGTTTTTGCCCTCTACAGCTCCCTCTAGTACCATGGAAGTCATTCCCTCATGTCTTAGCAGATGTCCTATCATCCTGCCCCTTCTCCTTATCAGTGTTTTCCACATATTCCTTTCCTCTCCGATTCTGCGTAGAACCTCCTCATCCCTTACCTTATCAGTCCACCTAATTTTCCACATTCGTCTATAGCACCACATCTCAAATGCTTCGATTCTCTTCTGTTCCGGTTTTCCCACAGTCCATGTTACACTACCATACAATGCTGCACTCCAGACGTACATCCTCAGAAATTCCTTCCTCAAATTAAGGCCGGTATTTGATATTAGTAAACTTCTCTTGGCCAGAAATGCCTTTTTTGCCATAGCGAGTCTGCTTTTGATGTCCTCCTTGCTCCGTCCGTCCTAGGTTATTTTACTGCCTAGGAGCAGAATGCCTTAACTTCATTGACTTCGTGACCACCAATCCTGATGTTAAGTTTCTCGCTGTTCTCATTTCTACTACTTCTCATTACCTTCGTCTTTCTCCGATTTACTCTCAAACCATACTGTGTACTCATTAGACTGTTCATTCCGTTCAGTACATCATTTAATTCTTCTTCACTTTCACTCAGGATAGCAATGTCATCAGCGAATCGTATCATTGATATCCTTTCACCTTGTATTTTAATTCCACTCCTGAACCTTTCTTTTATTTCCATCATTGCTTCCTCGATGTACAGATTGAAGAGTACGGGCGAAAGGCTACAGCCTTGTCTTACACCCTTCTTAATACGAGCACTTCGTTCTTGATCGTCCACTCTTGTTATTCCCTCTTGGTTGTTGTACATATTGTATATGACGCGTCTCTCCCTATAGCTTACCCCTACGTTTTTCAGAATCTCGAACAGCTTGCACCATTTTATATTGTCGAACGCTTTTTCCAGGTCGACAAATCCTATGAAAGTGTCTTGATTTTTCTTTAGCCTTGCTTCCATTATTAGCCGTAACGTCAGAATTGCCTCTCTCGTCCCTTTACTTTTCCTAAAGCCAAACTGATCGTCACCTAGCGCATTCTCAATTTTATTTTCCATTCTTCTGTATATTATTCTTGTAAGCAGGTCAGATGAGTCCCGATTAAAGTCGGTAAGAACTGCTGGTAGGGTTCGAGTGTGGCGCAGACTGCACGAAGCCGTGGGCCCAAGTTGCCTACAAGGCGGTCGTGGCTCCATAATAGTGTGGGCTGTGCTGACGTGGACTGGATGTTCTGAGCCAACTGAAACGATACTTGACAGGAAATTGTTATGTTCGGTTACCTGGAGATAATTTACCTCCATTCATCCATACAACGATGGAACTCGAATATCATATCTATAATAGTTTAGAATTTCCTGTTAAAGTGAATTTAACAAGTTGTAACCTCCCCCTCACTTATCGACCTTAACGACATTGAAATATTAAACCGCGTGTACCTAACGGAAATTTGGGAAAAGGAATCGTCACCGAAGTTAATTTGTCAGTAAAGAGGGAGGAAAGGGTTACATCTAAATGAAAGGAAAAATTCTAATGAAACTGGTGGAAATTAATTTTGAAAAGGGGTAAAGTTAATAAAGGAAGTAAATGTGCGGCCATTACGTTAACAATTAACTAGCGGTAATTAGATATTTGAAATTTGGGGGAAATTACGGTCGCCAGTCCTAAGGACAATTACTATAGTAACTGAAAAAGAAAGGTTATTGCACATACAATTAGCACTAGAAGCGTGGCAACTGAAGGTTGACACGTGTAGTGTGAAAACTGAAAGTTTGTCAGAAGTAATAAACTTCGCTACACTCTGACTTAATTTAGCAAAAGAATTAATAAAACCGGAAAATCGAAAGTTAATTTAGTGACTGAAGTTAATAGTGAGCTTTCTTTCTGAAGCACATCGAAATTCAGTAAAATACGGTTAGTCTTGGACTACCTCAACAATCACTTCAAAAGCTACTTGAATCTACGCAATTTAGAAATAAGAGATTTAACTTTGAACTTGAATTAAATGATTCTGAACAATTAACAATAGTAAAATTTAGTACGTACCAAGCTGAGCTGCAGTCACAGGTAAGCTAAAATACGGTAACAAAACTCGCACTCTTTATTTGTGCTTGTGTAATCTAAATATTATAGCCAGCTGTGAATACCTTAACTGAACTTTGAAATTAAAGCAGTGAAATCGAATGATGCTGGCGTTTCAATTTCAACGACGCAATTGGGACAATGAGCAACAAAGGTTCATGCTACGTTGCTGTAATTTAGTTATGAAAATGGAACAGTTTGAAAAGCTGAGGTCTGCCATACAGTTCTAAAACTTTACGTGCTTCCAGTGTTCCTTGTTGGCTGATTGAAGGTTTGAAGCCGTCGATCGAGGAGGTGGCGGCAGTCACTCATTGTCGGCCGTCGCTGTTGCATAAGCTGGATGTTGGCGCGCCTTCTTCTCGACACGGTCACCAGGCGAAACGGGCTCTTGATGTGCACCAGCTAATGCTTCCCGTCCGCGACACCGTGTCAGAAACTATCATAGCAAGTCGAGCGCAATTAATGCTGCCCAACCCCGAAAGCGCGGCAACTCGCGGGAGCGTCACACAACACACCTGCTCCACTGCACCACCCCAGCCAGACCCTCCCTCTGCCCGCGCTCCACGCGGCAGAGTTACCACTCCCAAAGATCCTAAACACTATCGTTCTCCACACGACCTATCGATGTATTCTTTCGATAGCGAAGTTTTCCCTAGGCCAGACCCAGCGTATAAATACAAATAATATTCACAAAACAAACCAATTATAAATCGACATAAATGCATATACACTCCTGGAAATGGAAAAAAGAACACATTGACACCGGTGTGTCAGACCCACCATACTTGCTCCGGACACTGCGAGAGGGCTGTACAAGCAATGATCACACGCACGGAACAGCGGACACACCAGGAACCGCGGTGTTGGCCGTCGAATGGCGCTAGCTGCGCAGCATTTGTGCACCGCCGCCGTCAGTGTCAGCCAGTTTGCCGTGGCATACGGAGCTCCATCGCAGTCTTTAACACTGGTAGCATGCCGCGACAGCGTGGACGTGAACCGTATGTGCAGTTGACGGACTTTGAGCGAGGGCGTATAGTGGGCATGCGGGAGGCCGGGTGGACGTACCGCCGAATTGCTCAACACGTGGGGCGTGAGGTCTCCACAGTACATCGATGTTGTCGCCAGTGGTCGGCGGAAGGTGCACGTGCCCGTCGACCTGGAACCGGACCGCAGCGACGCACGGATGCACGCCAAGACTGTAGGATCCTACGCAGTGCCGTAGGGGACCGCACCGCCACTTCCCAGCAAATTAGGGACACTGTTGCTCCTGGGGTATCGGCGAGGACCATTCGCAACCGTCTCCATGAAGCTGGGCTACGGTCCCGCACACCGTTAGGCCGTCTTCCCCTCACGCCCCAACATCGTGCAGCCCGCGTCCAGTGGTGTCGCGACAGGCGTGAATGGAGGGACGAATGGAGACGTGTCGTCTTCAGCGATGAGACTCGCTTCTGCCTTGGTGCCAATGATGGTCGTATGCGTGTTTGGCGCCGTGCAGGTGAGCGCCACAATCAGGACTGCATACGACCGAGGCACACAGGGCCAACACCCGGCATCATGGTGTGGGGAGCGATCTCCTACACTGGCCGTACAGCACTGGTGATCGTCGGGGGGACACTGAATAGTGCACGGTACATCCAAACCGTCATCGAACCCATCGTTCTACCATTCCTAGACCGGCAAGGGAACTTGCTGTTCCAACAGGACAATGCACGTCCGCAGTATCCCGTGCCACCCAACGTGCTCTAGAAGGTGTAAGTAAACTACCCTGGCCAGCAAGTTCTCCGGATCTGTCCCCCATTGAGCATGTTTGGGACTGGATGAAGCGTCGTCTCACGCGGTCTGCACGTCCAGCACGAACGCTGGTCCAACTGAGGCGCCAGGTGGAAATGGCATGGCAAGCCGTTCCACAGGACTACATCCAGCATCTCTACGATCGTCTCCATGGGAGAATAGCAGCCTGCATTGCTGCGAAAGGTGGATATACACTGTACTAGTGCCGACATTGTGCATGCTCTGTTGCCTGTGTCTATGTGCCTGTGGTTCTGTCAGTGTGATCATGTGATGTATCTGACCCCAGGAATGTGTCAATAAAGTTTCCCCTTCCTGGGACAATGAATTCACGGTGTTCTTATTTCAATTTCCAGGAGTGTACATACAAATAGTAAAACAATTACAATATACAAAGACACAGAAGTGTTATATCTTCAGGTAACAAAATAAGGAAAAAAATTGGCAGTGCAATAGATAGTAATAGGAGGATATGCATTTCCGGCGTTACACTGCGATAGTATGGGAAGATTGGAGGGAATGAAGTCGGAAATTTCGTGAAAGTAGATGAAAAAATGAACCAATAGAGTGTTATCATGACATTCTCCTGCGACATGCCAAGATATCTGTTTTGTGTCTCATTGAGAAAGGGTTTGTCTTGCAGCAAGACAATGACACGAAGCGTGCGTACCGCTTGTGTCAGATGTGAAATGGCTACGAAGTTGCCGTTCTGTGGGTACATATACCTAAGAGGGAACCTTAACAGTTCGCGATAATCAGTTTTAGTCCCTGGCGAAGATGATGGGGATACCATGTAAAGCTTGAAATTCTACCCCAATTTGACGCGGCAAGTGAAACGAGAAATTTGTATGCATGAACTAAGCGAAATCATTGAAGGTTCAGAAAATTATGAAAAACACGCCATCTCCCCAATCCTCTGATTGTAACGCAGTCGAGCTACTATGGGACGAGTTGGGCAGGAGGATCTGAAAACGGGGATCATGAGTGGAACACTCTTGTGAGAGGTTCTGCAGCAAAAACTTCGTCGAACAGGCTTCGAATGGCCCAACGGTACCGACCGACCGCCGTGTCATCCTCGCCCGACAGGAGTCACCGGATGCGGACGTGAAGGGGCACGTGGTGGCACACCGCTCTCCCACCCGTTGTCAGTTTTTTCGCTCAGGCTGCTCCTCAAATGGTCTCACAAGGGATGAGGGCCAACAGCACCTGCCAGACCCAGATGGTCACCCATCCAAGTGCTAGCCAAGCCCGATGGTGCCTAACTTCGGTAATCTGACGGCAACAGGGGTTACCTCTGCGGCAAGGCGGCTGGCGTTCCTGCAGCGAGAACGGAGACTAATTTCAACTGACATCCTGCAAAATTGACCCAGCGTGTGCCGAGAATATGAAATGCAGTGATTAAAGCAAAGGGTGGATATTCTGAGGAATCTAAACTTTGACAGTTGCATCTACTCATGTGTTGTTTGAGCTTAATAAACATTTAGATAAAAATAAAATGCTATTTCATAATGTATTTCCTCTCCATTGTCCGTAATCGCTTGGTGTTTCCAAACTTGTGGAGAGTGGCGTGTACCAGGACGGCCAGATGGGGATATGAACCTTTGTCCTCCCAAACGTGAGTCCAATGCGCTAACCACTGCACCAGCTCGCTCGGTGCATCTTAACTGAACAAGTAAACAATTTCTTAATTAATTAATTCATGTATACAGTAATGTTAGATTAACATGCTATGTTGTTAATTTTGATTTATAATTCATATTTGCAAACAAGTTTAAAATTAAACTAAAAATCTGGTACATCGTTTATTTGTATCTCAGCACATCTAATTTCCCACACTAAACAGTGCACTGCACTGCAGACACACACACACAGACACACACACACACACACATACACACACACACACACATACTTACATGAAGTAGCATCTCATAACAGTGAATGAAATGCTGAGCTCAAGAAAATGGAAAGTAGTTAGAATCATCCATCACAGATCCTAGATGTGGTATCTTACAGTAAGATTCGTTAAACTATGACAGTTTACTGTAGAATAACACCTTGTTTATTATCAAACAATATCAAGTTTTTACCATTCCCTACTCCCTGTTATCTATGTCATCCTTCGTAGTATCTGCTTTTTATGAGTTGTAGTTTATCTGACTTTTTAAATATCTGATGTTTAGTTGTCTCCTTAATCTTCTAACGCATCTTATTTTATAATTTTATTCCCGTGTACAAGATACTGTTTATGCGTTTTGTCTGTTTACACTGGGTGATATAACTGTAGTCTGGCCCTTGTTCCGTGACCATCAACACTGCTTTTTGTGTGATAATTGCTGACGTTCTTCTCCACGTGCATGCCTAACAGATTGGTAGATGTAATCAGATGCTGCAGCTAGAATCAAGAGCTGTTTAAACAGATCTTTACAACCGGATCGGTTAGTATATTCTAGTGGCTCCTTTCTCCAGTTTGAAGACAGTGTCCTTGTTTTGAGTATGGGACTCCCAACAAAAGATTCCATTGCTAAATATGTTTTGAGTATGGGACTCCCAACAAAAGATTCCATTGCTAAATATGGAGTGCGTAAAGGAATAGCAGGTAACTATAAGGCATTGCCTGTTACCAAATATAACAGTTCGTACACTGAGGACATTGTTTTTGCTAGTACATTTGCGAGTTGATCCCACGTCAGTACGTCAATATTAAGTACGTCAATATTAATTCCTAAACAATTTGTGCTTATTGTACGATCTATGAAATTTTCATCCACATTTTTAATCTGAAATTCATTTCTCTTGTTTTCTTCATGTAAGTCTATTGCTTGATGGCCATCTGTACGTTCTCGCTTCCCACGATCGGGTTCCCAGGTTCGATTCCCGGAGGGGTCAGGGATTTTCTCTGACTCGTGATGACTGGGTGTTGTGAGCTGTCCATTGGTTAGTTAGGTTTAAGTAGTTCTAAGTTCTAGGGGACTGATGACCTCAGAAGTTAAGACCGATAGTGCTCAGAGCAATTTGAACCATTTTTGACCATCTGTAAATATACTTTAGTACCTCCTTCGCGCCGGCCGTGGTGGCCGAGCGCTTCTAGGCGCTACAGTCTGGAACTGCGCGACCTCTGCGATTGCAGGTTCGAATCCTGCCTCGAGCATGGATGTGTGTGATGTCCTTAGGTTAGTTAGGTTTAAGTAGTTCTAAGGGACTGATGACCTCAGAAGTTAAGTCCCATACTGCTCAGAGCCATTTGAACCAACCATTTGAACTTCCTTCGCTTTTTTAACAGGAGTTCTGGTACTTTATATGTGACACAATGTTGCTGTCATCAGCAAAATGAAATTTTTGTAACATGTACTTACCAGTTTCTTGAAGAAATAAGTGTGTTCTCTTGTGAAAAGCAACTCAAGATGCTTCAGAGACGCAAAATCCAAGAAATACTGTTGAGTCTGTCCGTTCATAATTCCAAAGGGCACACGGACAGCAGTTCTTCCGAGGCTTCATCAATAAATGCTAGTAGAAGTATCTAATATACGATACATTTGGGAGCAAGTCTTCCGAAGACAATGCAGTCAAGATTAAATTACAGATACAGCTACAAAGAGCAGCAAAGTGGTTAGTAGATTCGATGAAACTTCTTTTAATCTTCGGGAGTAATTGTTCCAACAATACTTTGCCTTCTGTGCTGAGCGAAACGAACTCATATTTTGTGATGATGTTGATACTTAATATTTAGGAGCACCTTCGCGCTCGTTCAGAATTTTATCGACTAATTAGGGCATTCTGGTTCGGAAGAACAGGCCAGGAAAGCAAGCAACATTTTTTCGTGGCTCTATAAATGAGAGATAATGTACTTAGATAGAAGTAATTTATCCAGTCACGCCATCCCCCCCCCCCTTCCCCCCACCTTAAGAGGGAGTACGTGTGCTCGGCCCACATTCTTGGTCGAGACTCATTCCTGTTCCTTTTTCCTGCACCGCCGCTTTTAGGAAGCGTCTAGCATTTTTAGTTTAAGTACGCACTGTTAAATTGTTGATTACTTATTGAGCACAAAAGTCATATTTCTGATAAAAAGCATTTGGCACTCACTAAGAGTGCGTGTTAAGAGGTCCCCACACGCTCGGGAGCGATTTGAACGAGAGATACAAGAGAGCTCTTGCCCGATAAGTTCCAAAATAACAACACGATTGCTGAAATAAAGAACTACTCCTGCGAATAAACATGGAGAACATGTTAATACGATATTGTAACAATTTACTCGTATGTTAGCTAAATGTTCGCAATCTGCAGTTGGCATAGAACGTTTTCGTACTTTTATCAGCGACTGTTTACTTTAAAACGAATGGAGATGGAGAAGAAAACCGGTTCTATTTAACTTCGGCACGACTGCAAATAAGGAAACGCTCTTGTGTGAATCACGTTCTACATATCGCTTAAAAAGTCGTCCACTGGTTACTACTACGTGTTACTAGAGCCCTCTAAGATGGGAAATTTAATCTTAGACGAATCCTCTAAGATGGGACACTTTACGCCTTTCAGAAGTGTCTGATGAACATGTGCACTTACTTTGGCAATAAAATTATAGAGCGTCCAAGATTTCACATTAAACGTCGGTTCACAGGCTTAAACTTACACTTGGTCAGTATACAGGGCGTTACAAAAAGGTACGGCCAAACTTTCAGGAAACATTCCTCACATACAAATAAAGAAAATATGTTATGTGGACATGTGTCCGGAAACGCTAAATTTCCATGTTAGAGCTCATTTTAGTTTCGTCAGTTGGCCCAATTGAAGGAAGGTAATGTTGACTTCGGTGCTTGTGTTGACATGCGACTCATTGCTCTACAGTACTATCATCAAGCACATCAGTACGTAGCATCGACAGGTTAGTGTTCATCACGAACGTGGTTTTGCAGTCAGTGCAATGTTTACAAATGCGGAGTTGGCAGATGCCCATTTGATGTATGGATTAGTACGGGGCAATAGCCGTGGCGCGGTACGTTTGTATCGAGACAGATTTCCAGAACGAAGGTGTCCCGACAGGAAGACGTTCGAAGCAATTGATCGGCGTCTTAGGGAGCACGGAACATTCCAGCATATGACTCGCGACTGGGGAAGACCTAGAACTACGAGGACAGCTGCAATGGACGAGGCAATTCTTCGTGCAGTTGACGATAACCCTAATGTCAGCGTCAGAGAAGTTGTGCTATACAATGGTAACGTTGACCACGTCACTCTATGGAGAGTGATTTGAAGAGAAGTAATAAAATGAGCTCTAACATGGAAAGTAAGCGTTTCCGGACACATGTCCGCATAACATATTTTTTCTTTCTTTGTATCTGAGGAATGTTTCCTCAAAGTTTGGCCGTACCTTTTTGTAACACCCTGTATAACAGGCCTGTGCTTCTGGTTAATTAGCATTTTTAAATGACACCAGCGTCTAATATTCCCTGTTGTTTGGGAAAGGGGTGTATTACGAAGAATAAATAACCGGATAAGTGCAGTTATAACCGAATCGATATCGCGTGACTACTTTTTCACAACAACGATCGAAACAAATATTGATAAAAATGTAAAAAATAAGAAATAGTTTGTAAAATACGGAATAAATAAACTAAATCTGCTGTAACTTTGGGTTGCAAAGTACTTAAGAGCGGTAGTCACCCCGCTGTGTGAGCAAAATTTACTGAATGATTATCGTTTATAGACTGTAATTACGAACTAACTATTCAATGTTAATCAGGCGAGAAAGGAACCAAAACCACTGAGTCGAGCTCAGATATAAAAACACAGTTAATACCGCGAATTGAAGTCAGTCAGAAAACCTGCAGAACAATTTGTACAGAACAAATGCGCGTAATTCGCTTAATGAACAGTTTTGCGTTAGTCACTATAACGCTGGTAACTGTTGCTAATTTTAGAAAAGCAGATGTTCATAAATACTTGTTTCCTAATACAGTAAGTTGTTTGGGGAAAGTTTGTGATCCTTCATTTAGCGAAGACTAAAATAATTTTACACTATAGTGTTAAGAAATTTGCAAATGTGAGCAGAGCTAGCAATGCACACAAAAACATGAAATGTTTTATTCTGAATCAATATAGTGTCAACATTCATTTAAATTATGCTTTTACTCCTTTACTGTTAGGCGTTATTCCTTAACTAAAGTTCAATTCTTTTATCTTGGCGGCTCGCGCACGCCCGCCCAGACGCGGGAGATTGCTGCGATGCCAGTTGCACACGACGCACGCGCCAATAGAAGCAGCGCCATAGTATAGCATAGTTCGCAAGCTTACGTTTAGGGGGGAGCGCGCAGTTCATGAAGTAAAGCCACCACGCCCGCATTAACCCTTTCGCTGCTACAAAGACGTGCTCCCCGCATTCCGCGCTGTGCGCGATTTTGTCACTGCACTGCTCGCCTGTGCAGACACATCGTGTTCCGACTGCTTTTGACACTCTTTATCATTCGATTCCACAAAATTTTATATGAAATTTAGGTATCTTGTCCACATTTCATTCTCAACATTGTGGCAACTAAAATCGACCATACCGAAAGTATACTCTATGGACTTTTACCTCTGCAAACTCTTCAAAATTTCGTGCAATGGTTTACTATATTTAATGCTGCATAATAAGTGCGTTGAACATCGAAACAAAATTAAGTCATTTATGGGGGGAAGGCATCAGTCAAGAAGATGTGTAAAAATCTAATTTTTGGTCCAAATAGTTTTTGTGAAATCGAATGATAAGTGTGTCAGAGCAGTGAGAACACCATGTGTCTGCACAGGCGAGCAGTGCAGTGATGACAGAATCGCGCACAGCGCGGAATGCGGGGAGCACGTGTCTGCAGCAGCGAAAGGGTTAATGAAGAGACAAAGCACTAGAAATTTCAAAAAATTGCATTCAAAGGAAGGCACTTCGATATTGTTTTTAAATAATGAAAATATTACGCATCGCACAAGGTTTGAACTCATAACCTTTTGCGCAGAAGTCCAACACCTTAACCACTACGCTAACGCAGCTCGTCTGACTACCGTACGTCTTAATGACTCTAACACGTCACGCAAAATACTGACAAACACTGTTGGTATGACTATGAATTACTCACGCTTCGTCGAAGTACAATAGGAAATAAACAATTACCGCTGTTCTTTATTGTGAAAAAGCGGTTCGTGAGATTGATACAAACACCTTTCCTTGCTATCGCCTGAATTAGGAGGCTTATTGCTTGTTTGGATTAATTAATTAATAGAATATGAAGCAATTGGTATAAAGAATGCTTTTTCCAAACTTTCTATAAAAGAAAGTCTGCTATCAAGACATTGCTTTTGTTCAATTACTTTATTTATGACTGAACGTTTCTAAAACTGAAGACACTCGTCCCTGCTCTGCACTGCAGTCGAGATCTGGCAATGTCGTTCGCTGTTCATTGGCTGACTGTGTTTTGTGCGCAGAACGAACCTAAACTCGGCCGCCAACATAAATGACGCGCACTTTAGTTATTCTACCAAGCAACAACGTTCACTGCTGTTGAATGGGTTCTGGGTAGCTCTCAATTTGTACATCGCAATTTTTTACCTTTGTTACCAAAATTAAATACTCTCATCACTTCCAATATTTACCTATTCTTTCGCTGGTGGTATTCTCCGAATCAGTAATGGTGATAGTATAGGACCCTCTTAGGTAAATAACTGAGGTAAAGTTCATTTAAACTGCAAAAGTTGCAGCACTAAATGCTCTGTTATTCAACTAGGAAAAACTAATACCCTGGCTAGCGTTGTAGAACCTAAGGATAAAACTGGTCGGCTCTTACTTTGTTGAGTTGCCGCTGCGATGTAAGGCATTGTTGGTCGACAGTGTATGGCAACAGGCTCTTCTTTATCATCGCTCCACATAACAAGTACTCTTCTTCAGTAATACGTCCTCTTGGTGTGCTGTGCCCATTTACAACCAATTAATGTACTAGCCATTACAAATCTTGCAGTTTATTCTTAACATTCCTAGGCGAGGCGTCTGTGCCTAACCACGTGTCGCTAACAACTCCTCACCGCCGACTACTTCTTCCCGAGTACGCACTTACACGTCCAGCGACAATAGTCCTTACGTCAAACGTGTTCTTTGGCTGTATACAATAGCGGACTTTCCTGACTCGGCAAGCGTTTTTACTATATCATAATTACAACTCTCGTGAAACTTCCTGGCAGATTAAAACTGTGTGCCCGACCGAGACTCGAACTCGGGACCTTTGCCTTCAGCGGGCAAATGCTCTACCATCTGAGCTACCGAAGCACGACTCACGGCCGGTACTCACAGCTTTACTTCTGCCAGTATCTCGTCTCCTACCTTCCAAACTTCACAGGAGCTCTCCTGCGAACCTTGCAGAACTAGCACTCCTGAAAGAAAGGATATTACGGAGACATGGCTTAGCCACAGCCTGGGGGATGTTTCCAGAATGAGATTTTCATTCTCCGCAATATCCTTTCTTTCAGGAGTGCTAGTTCTGCAAGGTTCGCAGGAGAGCTTCTGTAAAGTGTGGAAGGCAGGAGACGAGGTACTGGCAGAAGTAAAGCTGTGAGTACCGGGCGTGAGTCGTCCTTCGGTAGCTCGGATGGTAGAGCACTTGCCCGCAAAAGGCAAAGGTCCCGAGTTCGAGTCTCGGTCGGGCACACAGTTTTAATCTGCCAGGAAGTTTCACATCAGCGCACACTCCGCTGCAGAGTGAAAATCTCATTCTCGTTTTTAATTAGATCATTGGGAATAATTCTTAGAGACTTGATTATATGACAACATTAATAAAATAATAAAAGCTAGATATGGCAAAATTACATCGCTATTACATTATGATTACAGAATTAAATATGCGAAAAAATTATCAGGCTTTGTGTTGTTGTATTACAAGTAGAACGGCAACTAACCATAAACATGGATTTTGCAGGATAATATAGGTACATCTAAGAATAAATTACAATGGTAACAGCAAACCTGATGATTCACACAGCCGATGGAACTGACAGATGAGGACATCTCTGGGCTCACTTATCCCAGAGGCATTCGCATTTCTCTGGAGCTAACATGCCGGTTATTAGGTACAGCAGCCAGAACATATACGTCCTTCGTGCTGTTCATTTGAGGCTTTCTCCTTACCATCTACGTAGTATTTAAATGCCCTTCCAGAACAGTTTTTTGCACATTTCCTGAACTGTCATTCTCGATGGACTCTGTCGGGATAAATTTATTTTTCGAACTGAAGAGTACTCGACACTCGTAAACGACACAGACAGGATGGGAGCCACGTTCCCTCTGTGGAACTTTAAACCAGTACAGCGGGGTGGAATGCATTGTCTTCTCATTATCCGGCATGACGCTTCTTGTCCTTTGCGTATCATATCACAAAATTCCCCATGAGACAACAATCAGTTTCTTGTTAAAAATGTGTTAATTCCAAGTTCTAATAATCTCTGCTTTTTATGAAGAGTATAACGCTGTTGATTTCGTGTCTTTTTGAAATACGATACTCTATAATTAAACTAGCAATGACGAGAGACTATACGTCATTCAGTGAAGACTTTTCCACAATTTATTTGAGTGAAAACAGAGTTAAGATTGTAACGTTCTTTTAAAAATGTCTATATTTGATTATGTTGAATGAATGTCTGAACCGTGGAATGGATACAAAACTCTGATAGCGTGTTGCGTGTAGCGTGTTGTACCTGCAAGCGGTGTACTTAGTCCGTGTTATTGTTGGCAAAATTTTCTTACGAATCGATTGGGCAGTGCAACTCCCAATACCGATAAAAAATACAGCAACTGCAAAATACATTCAGCACCTTCAGCACTGAATCCTATGGCGCTGTTCTATACTAATAGCTTTGGTCCCTGTACACGTAACAAATAAATTAAATTGTGTTACCTCTAAAGCAGCAACAGTGGAACGCGATATATTCTGGTCTCTCATCAAAAATATAAATATGCTAGCTACACGCTCAGCGGTGTGCAGTGCTGACTGTAATACTCTGAAATGCACATGAAATTCTTTTCGTTGATAAACGAGAACATTTAAGAAACATCCAACCCCTTTGAAAAAAATGTATGAGCTGGACCGGGAGGCGGTACTCATTACGGTGAATTACTAACTTTGACTTTTTTTTAAGTAAAATTGTATTGCAATTTAAGTTTGGGTTTTCGAAACGATCTGAAACTGAAGTTATATTACTCACAATTGATTCACAAAAAATTAGATTTAAACGACAAGTATTATCTAACCTAACTAACCCAACATAAATGCAAATCATCAAATTACACATAGCTCTGTTAACAAATCTTAAAAACATTACAAAAGAGAAATATCTAACTAGCCTTTTTATCAAAACGGCTTACGTACATTCTGGGGTTACTCATCAATTGAAAATTATCAGCCCACTCATCTATGCTAACGTGGTGAAAAAACGAAAATCATAATTATTTAACGTCTTTGCCTTGCTTGCATGAAGACTTCTGCTTCCAAGTTCAACAATACTGACATACCTACATTGATCTAACACTTGGTGCTTCACACAGCGCACCATCGTCTTTCCCTCATACACAGCTACCTACAATTGAACGCCAAGCGCCCTCTTACATCAACACTATAATAGTCTCACATCAGAAGCAGTACCTCTGGGTCTGCAGTCTTAAACAGTCAGCGATACAAACCCTATCAAAGACTTACATCGTTTATAAAATCATATTCGGGTGCCACATACAAATGTGCCCGAGTAGACTCCTTTCAAGATATGTTAAAACGATTTCGGAAATGTTTGAAACGAACTGTCTCGTTGATAGCCATTTATATACTTCTCGCGAAGTTTCCACATTTTTGTCCACCCCTCGTATAGTCGTATATGTACGCGAGAAATGTTTGCTTGAACATAAATGCAGATATTAACGAAGCCTACAGGTGGCGCTATTATACAGGGTGATTCAAAAAGAATACCACAACTTTAGGAATTTAAAACTCTGCAACGACAAAAGGCAGAGCTAAGCACTATCGGTCGGCGAATTAAGGGAGCTATAAAGTTTTATTTAGTTGTACATTTGTTCGCTTGAGGCGCTGCTGACTAGGCGTCAGCGTCAGTTGATGCTAAGATGGCGACCGCTCAACAGAAAGCTTTTTGTGTTATTGAGTACGGCAGAAGTGAATCGACGACAGTTGTTCACCGTGCATTTCGAACGAAGTATGGTGTTAAACCTCCTGATAGGTGGTGTATTAAACGTTGGTATAAACAGTTTACAGAGAATGGGTGTTTGTGCAAAGGGAAAAGTTCTGGACGGCCGAGAACGAGTGATGAAAATGTAGCACGCATCCAGCAAGCATTTGTTCGCAGCCCACGAAAATCGACTCGCAGAGCTAGCAGAGAGCTGCAAATTCCACAATCAACTGTATGGACAGTCCTACGAAAAAGGTTAGTTATGAAACCTGAACGTCAACTACCCGAGGCGATGGATCGGCCGCCAGGCAGCCCGTGACAGAGCACTTCATCACTGGCCTCCAAGAAGCCCTGATCTTACCGCCTGCGATTTTTTCTTATGGGGGTATGTTAAGGATATGGTGTTTCGGCCACCTCTCCCAGCCACCATTGATGATTTGAAACGAGAAATAACAGCAGCTATCCAAACTGTTACGCCTGATATGCTACAGAGAGTGTGGAACGAGTTGGAGTATCGGGTTGATATTGCTCGAGTGTCTGGAGGGGGCCATATTGAACATCTCTGAACTTGTTTTTGAGTGAAAAAAAACCTTTTTAAATACTCTTTGTAATGATGTATAACAGAAGGTTATATTATGTTTCTTTCATTAAATACACATTTTTAAAGTTGTGGTATTCTTTTTGAATCACCCTGTATTTCACCACGAACGGCTCCTGTGCGGTGTCCTCAATACGTTGCTAGTGTCAAATGTGATCAGGGGAGTGTTCTGCGTAGTTGTGAGCGCATTAATCCGGAGCTAAGTGAATTCGAACGTGGGCATACTGTAGGTCTCTTATGATGGGTGCTTCCGTACCAAAGATAGCCGGATTGTTTAGTGTTTCGAGTATGGCTGTTCGTATATATCGATATGTCGACATTTTGAAAAGATATCTATATATATCGGCGTTATTGGTCACCAAGTACATCGATATCAAATGGGCAATATCGAGTCCCGATATTTTTATTTTATATTATATTTTTTCACAATTTTCGATAAATATTTGATGTTCTTTTGAAATTGTAGTAGAATGCAATTTAACTTTTACTGTGTAAGGGTGTCTTATTAGTTCTTGAGCTTTCATCCGTCTAGTCTTTCTCTTTGACTGTGTTGAAGCGAGTATAGATGGTTCAAAAGAAGAGGCAAGATTGCTCTGAAATGTGAAGAAACAGCACACCAGTAGAGTTAAAATACGTTTAAACTGAACTAGTGTGTTATTTCTTCAAAGCGGAAGTCTTGTTATCCCATTCAAATAGGCATTTTTAAAAACAGTTGGTCAAAATGATTAACAAAAATCTAAATGACGAGACTGGTTTTTGCGGTGGACGGTGACGTGTGAGGGGACATGCTGATGTAATGCCACTGAAACTTTTGCTTCACCACGCAGTTTTGACACTACAGCTGCTAGGTCGCTGGCGTCGCCAGAAATGAAAGCACAGGAAAGTCGATATGAATTGTTCCGGGCATATAAAATATGTGACGAAGCAGAGTGACCATCAGATACATTTTACTTTGCCACTTACATGCAGTTGCCATTGTTAGCAAAGTTTATTTAAGTAGTAACTTATTAATAATATGCAGCCCTGAAACTATCAGTATATTTACAATGCGCAGCCGATATTTTTATAGGTCTGTACGTCGATATTTTTTCCTACGGTATATCTATATCTCTACGATGTATCCAAAGCCGTTTATCGTCTTTTTAAATAACGATTTATCGGATTCCTAATCTTTTTTTTTTATAAAATGTCAGCAGTCCTAGTTTCAAGAGTTAAGGTTGATGCCACATACAGAGAAAGCGGAGAAACATCATCCGCTAAGTCACAACGTGGACGAAAGTGTGTGTTCACTGATTGTGACGGACGGTCATTGACGAGGACTGTGACCAACAACACGAATGGAGTTACACAATTAGGGAACTGCAGGGCGATACAGAATTCCAAAACCATTCATCAGTTATGTAAATGACCGTAAAAAGAAAACGTGATTCAGAAGCCACAGAACCTGGACTATAGAGCTATGTAAGAATGTCATTAGGTCGGATGAGTCTTGTTTCATACTGATTCCAACGTCTGGCCGAGTTTGTGAAGAGTGAAACATGGTGGTGAGGGGAAGGGCGGAGGTAAGTGATGATTTGGGCAGTGACAACGTTGTGTTCCTTGGACCCTGTTGGTACTCTGCAAGGTCGCATTACTGCAAATGATTATGTGACCATTTTGGCTGCTCAGGTTCATCCCATGGCACAATGTTTGTTTTGTAGTGGTAACGCTGTTTTGCAAGACGACACGGACTCACGCGGCACGCATCGTCCAGTTTTGCTTTTGTGAGCATCAGGATAAACTGTCGCATCTCTCCTAGCCTGTAATGTCACCAGATATCAGTATCATCGAGACTCGGTGGTCTACATTGGAGAGAAGTGTGGGTGATCGCTATCCACCTCCATCGTCTTTACCTGAATTTGGCGCTATTTTGCAAAAAAAAGTGTGTGAAATCTTATGGGACTTAACTGCTAAGCTAATTAGTCCCTAAGCCTACATACAACCCAAATTATCCTAAGGACAAACACTCACACCCATGCCCGAGGGAGGACTCGAACCAGCCGCACAGTCCACGATTGCAGCGCCTTAGACCGCTCGGCGCTATTTTGCAGGAAGAATAGTATAGGACTCTCATGAAAACCGTACAGGAGTTGTATTTATCCATTCTGTGACGACTGGGAACTCTTTTGAATGCCAACGGTTTCCCTGAATCTACATCATACTCCGCAAGCCACGTAATGGTGTGGGGTGGACGGCCTTTCTGCACCACTAACAGGGCGGTCCAACCTCGTTCCACTCCCAATAACGCGTGGGAAGAAGGACTGCCGGTAAGTCTCGGTATTGGTTCCAATTTCTCGAATTCTCTCCCCATAGTCATTAAGCAAGGCGCATGTGGGGGGAAGTAATATAATGCCCGACTCTTCCCGGAAGGAGCTCCCTCGAAACTTTGATAGCAAATTTTCCCATGATGCACAACGCCTGTCTTGTAACGTCTGCTAGTGGACTTTGTTGATCATCTCCGTGACGCTCTCCTGCCGACTAAACGATTACCTCTTTTGTCAGTCGTGTCTAATAGATTGACAGATACATGAACAAAACTCAAGAATCGGTCGATGAAGCGGTTTAAAAGGTACTTTGTTCGTGGGTGAGATACATTTTCTTCAGACTCTTCCTATGAATCTGAGTCTGGCATTTGCTTTTTCCACTATTTGCTTTATGTGGTCATTCCACTTAACGTCCCTCTGCATAGTTAAGAATAATTTTTTTACATCCAGTATAGATTTAAGTGTCAGGAAGTCGTCTCTGAAAGTATTTGTATGGAGTGCAACCATGTATGGAACTGAAACATGGACGATAAATAGTTTAGACAAGAAGAGAATAGAAGCGTCTAAAATGTGGTGCTACAGAAGTATGCTGAAGATTAGATGGGTAGATCACATAACTAACGAGGAGGTATTGAACAGAAATGGGGAGAAGAAAAATTTGTGGCACAACTTGAGTAGAAGAAGGGTTCGGTCGGTAGGACGTGTTCTGAGGCATCAACGGATCACCAATTTAGTATTGGAGGGCAGCGTGGAGGGTAAAGATCGTAGAGGGAGACCAAGAGATGAATACACTAAACAGATTCAAAAGGATGTAGGTTGCAGTAGGTACTGGGAGGTGAAGAAGCTTGCACAGGATAGAGTAGCATGGAGAGCGGCATCAAACCTGTCTCTGGACTGAAGACCACAACAACAACAACAACGACTGTTTCCAGCGATTTGTCATCAACAGTGTAACTATTATGTTACATTTATTTACGTTCAGCGTCAACTGCGAGACCCTGCACAGTTTATCAATTCTCTGGAGGTCTTTATGCAAATCATTATTATCTTCTGGTGTTGTTGCTTTGTTGTAGACGACTGCATCAATTGCAAGCAGCCTTAGAGAGCATCCGACGCTTTCTACTAGATCATTTATATGTAAAAGTGAAACAAATGAGCCCTCGGTCACCATTATTTTTAGTTTTATTGACCAGGTTTCAACACTTCTAAGAGTGCCTTCATCAGAATTAAAACAATTAACATAACCTACAACATAGTTACAAATTTATAGGAAAATACATTTTTTATATAAAAAGTACTGACTAACAATAAAAGAAAGAGGCACTACTTACATGTCACATGTCAAATAATTAACAACCGAGAACGGCTCTAGTCATAAAATATATCGCTGTCAGCCCGTTGCAACCCGTCGCTGCACAGGTTGGAGCAGCCCTTAGTGGTCGCTTTCACGCATTGCTTTTTTTAATATATTGTGTGACTGAAACCCATCTGGCCTGTTAATTATTTTATATGTGACATATAAGTGCTGCCTCCGTCTTTTATTGTTAGTCAGTACTTGTTGTTGTTGTTGTTGTTGTTGTTGTCTTCAGTCATGAGACTGCTTTGATGCAGCTCTCCATGCTACTCTATCCTGTGCAAGCTTCTTCATCTCCCAGTACCTACTGCAACCTACATCCTTCTGAATCTGCTTAGCGTATTCATCTCTTGGTCTCCCTCTACGATTTTTACCCTCCACGCTGCCCTCCAATACTAAATAATTCCTCGATGCTCAGAACATGTCCTACCAACCGATCCCTTGTTCTAGTCAAGTTGTGCCACAAACTCCTCTTCTCCCCAATTCTATTTAATGCCTCCTCATTAGTTATGTGATCAACCCATCTAATCTTCAGCATTCTTCTGTAGCACCACATTTTGAAAGCTTCTACACTTATATAAAAAGTCTTTTGCTACAAATTTGCAACTATGTTATATGCCATTTTAATTGTTTTAATTCTGATGAAGGCACTCTTAAAAGCGTTGAAACCTGGTCAATAAGACTATATATAATAGTGACCAAGGGCTCATTTGTCTGAATTTTACGTCAGTGAACCAAGCAGTCATGGTTAAAACTTTGTCATTTAAATGTATTTTAAATAGTAACGGTCCTATCACACTTCCTCGGTGTACTCCAGAACAACCTTTACATCTGTCGATATTGTTCCGTTAAGAGCGACTTGTTGAGCTCTATCTGCAAGATAGCCTTGAATCCAATCCAAAATCTGCTCCGATAATGCATTAACCTTTTTTTTTTCACTAAACGGCAGGACGGGACGGTGGGGAATGCCTTCCCGAAGTCCGGGGTGAAAATACACTTTTTCCGTGTTAAGTGACAGTATAAATTTTCTCGGCACTTATCAATCCTTTTACGGTTTATGGCTTTATACACCGGCGTAGAATTTCCCGGCACTTCATAAAATGAAACTGAGGGGAATAAAACACGTTTTGGAAAGATCCTTGATGTGCAGCAACATATACACTGCATATTTCCGTGTTACGAAGGTATAAATTCGAATTCCACCAAACACCACAAGTTACTTTCCGAAGCATTAAAATCGAGATTGCGACGCGCTTTTTGTAAGCCAGTCACAGCTCATGTCACATGATCTCGCCAGCTGATGACAGCATTTGACACGTGATGTAGTCAGCCAATAGCAAGATCACTCTTAAGTGCGAACACACAAATAAGAAAAATTAATGGCTTAAATTAATGTACAATTGTTGCTACAAGAAAAGCAAAGCTATCACATATAATATTGGTCTCTAAGATTAATAAGTTGCAAGAGAAGCTAAGCTTCCATACATATTGTTGACCTTTTTTGCGCATCATACATCACATAAAAGTACGAGTAAAATTTTTTAATAACGACGTAAATGTCTGATCTTCTGGGCTCGAAACTCTTCATATGGTCGTCCCCAAAGAGTTGATTTTTAAATGAGAGTCAAACGCTCTGTGATTTAAGAAATTCGTCGTACACTCTCTCACATAGTTTATCTTACATAAAAGGAAATTTACTTTGAAAGTAACGCTTTTCAAAGCAATATTCGCAATATTTTTCCGTGACCTATTAGAAAGGTACGTTTCAGCAGTTGCCAGAGAGAGCCAGATAACAGGCGTCACTGCGCTTGCGCAGCTTCGATGACGCAGGAAGCCCACATGTTCGTGCGTGAGAAACATTAAAAGATCTTGCATTAAAACGATTCTCATGTAAAAAACTGTCACGTCACGCTCATTGGAGGCAATTTGTTGTTAAGAAGCACTGCACAGTCTTCCTAAAGCCTTTGACACACTTTGCTGTTGGCAGACGCTTGTATGAGCCCTGTGTTTTGTTGTTGTATACGGCGCATTTTCTTTGTGACTTAAGTTTTATTTTCGTTCTTTTCTCTCATTCACGTTTTGTTGTTCCTGTATTGTTCTGCAGAAGCGGGATACAGTCAATTTTTTTTGTCAGAGTATTGGTTCTTACCAGTCAAAAACACAAAAATTTAACTGAAAACTAAAACAATGAAAAATTCCCGGAATTCAAAAAGATTCCCGGGTTTTTGCCGGTTCTCTCCCGGATGAAAAAATTCCCGGGTTTTTCCCGGGTCCCCTGGTCGTAGACACCCTGATTTGACCAACATCTGACGTGAAGCTTGTGACTTAACAGTTACTGCAGTCGTGAACGTACGTCTCGTCGGTCTGCAGTGACGTGTACTCGTGCAGCCTCTAATGTCTTATACATGACGCGCTGTAACTAGAAAAAGTACGGAAGACGACTGATGCCGTATAAGGTGCCGAAGCGAAACCCGTTTTCTGGCTGTCGGAAACGTCGAGATTCGCGGAAGACGATATTTGTGAGGATCCCATAAGCGGCTATAAAGCAAATCTCCAGCTCTAATTGGCTGTAGCGTCTGTCGGTCCTCAAATTGGAGAGAGGCCATGGTTACGTTTCTGAGGGAGGACACGTTTCCCAGAGTTCTTGTAGGAAGGACTTTTTTCGTCGTCCTTGTAGGAAAGAAACTTGTTCCAACGTTCTCTTAGGGAACAGTCTAGTTGCTTGTCGGTGATAATTTTAATTCAGTATGGTTCAGGCTGTGATGTTACACAAACTAATCACTTTCTCTTTCCAAGTATTTCGAAACTGTACCGACTTAAGAATTAACGTGACTTGGGTTGAGGAATAATCAAAAATAGTTACACGTCACGTCATGTAATATGCTCGCTTACTTCTCTAGGTACTCATTACTTTCGCGAAATTACACTTCTTTCTTCATTCATTCCGGTCGTGTGGCATCCCGTGGTTCCCCTATCACTAATAAATATTTTCCTGCTCCGGACTTCTCCTTTATCCCACTGCCAATCAGAACCAAAGGCGTTTCACTAACAAACTATGGGTCACAGTTCCGAATGCTATCAGTTCAATGCACAACAAACTGGTAGACGGGCATTTAACTAAAGAGAACCGAACAAGCGCCAGTAGCACTCGACTTCTGTGGGTTCCGCACAAACTTAATTCTGTATATAGACAGTTCATCTATAGGTTTTGATGAATGAATTTGCGAGAATCAAAATATGTAACATAAATGGCCGTATCGCTTGAGTGCACTGACTTTTAAGCTTAAATTTTTTACACTGTCGACGGACTAAATACATTACTATTCGACATAAATTTCACCTTGATATTTCTAACCATTCCTGACAAGGGAAAGTCCTCATTGCAGCCCCCCCTCCCCCCTCCTCTGAGATTTAGTGGCAAGAGGACCCAGTGCACAGCCTGTCAAAAACTGAACGCAGATCGAGCATGAAAACAGGAAGAAGTTGTATTAAAGTGTGAAAAAAAAGCAAAATAGCCACAGTGAACGGTCCAAGAACAACAAGTGCAATATAGAGCAGTCTGGAAAACCCATGGCGTCGTGGGGAAGTGGACAAGGTGTTGGGCAGCAAAGCACACGACCCGTCTTCGAAGCCCCCTCGTGCTAATTTATATTTTTATTTTCCGCTGTTCGCTGTATGGAAATTTGTGTCTGTGTCGTGGTGTAATGTCCGTTTGCAATAGTGTGGTGTAATGAAAGGACTTATAATGAAAGTTGATTGTGCACAACTACTCTATTAGCAGCCAATGGGAAGTGGCTTTGGAATGGTAACTACAAACGCTTGATGACAAGGCGACAAGCCAACCCAATCCTCCACTGAAAAACACACCCGATGTCTTATACACTGCATTAACGACAGTACGTGTCTGATCCGATAGGAATCTCTTATCGATGCATCCAATTTGTACTCCTGCTGAGTGAGTGAGATATGCCTCCTTCCCCGATTTAGGTGTTCGTATGAATATGTATGTGCTAACTCGCAAAGGAATAACGAAAACATAATAGTTTGTTGCATTATCTGCAACAAACGAACGCAATAGTTTCAAAATCACACAGTTTCTATGTACTCCATCAAAACATGTGTATTTAACGTTTTTGAAGCTTCTTTCCGTTTTGGAAGTTTTTGCTCTTGAATTTCTTTGTTGTAACATAGTTCACACCCGTTTATTTGTTGTTTTCAGCCGGCCGTGGTGATCTCGCGGTTCTAGGCGCGCAGTCCGGAAGCGCACGACTGCTGCGGTCGCAGGTTCGAATCCTGCCTCGGGCATGGATGTATGTGATGTCCTTAGATTAGTTAGGTTTAAGTAGTTCTAAGTTCTACGGGACTGATGACCACAGCTGTTAAGTCCCATAGTGCTCAGAGCCATTTGAACCATTTTTTGTTGTTTTCATTTCTGTGAGACGTCTATGTCGTATCTCGCCTGCTTTCCACTATTCATCACATTTCTTTGCGACGGTAACGTATTATTACCACATGACTCATATTCTATAACCAATATACAGGGTGAGTCACCTAACGTTACCGCTGGACATATTTCGTAAACCACATCAAATACTGACGAATCGATTCCACAGACCGAACGTGAGGAGAGGGGCTAGTGTAATTGGTTAATACAAACCACAAAAAAATGCACCGAAGTACGTTTTTTAACACAAACCTACGTTTTTTTAAATGGAACCCCGTTAGTTTTGTTAGCACATCTGAACATATGAACAAATACGTGATCAGTGCCGTTTGTTGCATTGTAAAATGTTAATTACATCCGGAGATATTGTAACTTAAAGTTGACGCTTGAGTACCACTCCTCCGCTGTTCGATCGTGTGCATCGGAGAGCACCGAATTACGTAGGGATCCAAAGGGAACGGTGATGGACCTTAGGTACAGAAGAGGCAGGAACAGCACATTACGTCCACATGCTAACACCTTTTTATTGGTCTTTTTCACTGACGCACATGTACAATCGATTCGTCAGTATTTGATGTTGGTTTACGAAATATATCCAGCGGTAATGTTAGGTGACTCACCCTGTATACAATGACAACTGACAACTGCCAAGGCTACAGAAAGATAATAAACATTTCAGTGAATGGACAGACAGTACATAATGTTGGCAAAAAAAAAGAAAGACACGAGGCGGTCCTACGCTTAGCAGCCCAACACCCACCACAGTGACAGCCGCACGCCGTGGCTATTCGACTTCGCTCGACATTGCTCTTGTTGAGCTTGGATGGTTCACTGTTTCTATTTTGCTTTCTGTCCACAGTTCAGTACACCTTCTTCCTGTTTTCGAGCGTGATCCGTGTTCAGTCGGTGACGCGCTATCCAGTGGGCCATGTCACCAATAAATGTAGGAGGTTCGGTGGGGAGTTTCCCTCGTGAAACAACGGGGTCTTAACTGGTGGTTTTACAGACAGACGGACAACAATGTGAATCGATAAGGGTCCCAATTTTACAGATTGAGGAACGGAACCCTAAAATGAAACCGGCGTGCCCGCAGTCTACGAAAAGCTCTGTATAAAGTGTCGAGTATTCTGTAACTTCATGATTAAGTACATATTGCGATCTCAGATTACTGAGGACGTGCTGTTAAAACTAATAACAACAGCGATACAGATCTCCGTCGTCCTGCTTTCGGTCTACTCATCTACAAAGGGAGATCAAAAAGTTTTGCATAGTCTTCCTCTAATTTTTTTTAACTTTTTGCAGGAGGAGACTGAAATTCTTTGTGAACACCTTTGCAACATTTAGCTATTTACAGGTGAGCTATAATGGACCGTGAAATAGATGTCAGATTGCGACAAAGGTCGGCGATGGAGTTCCTCTTCAAGACCGGCGATGACTCTGCCACATCGACACACAGGGACTTGCTCCCTGTTTATGGGGAGGACACAGTGGATCGCAGCAGTATCCAGCGGGGTTACGGAGGTTTGAAGAAGGTGATTTCTCTCTACTGGATAATCCACGATGCGGTAGACCATCGACAGCAGTGAGTGATATGAATAAGGAGGCCATTGATCGAATCATCCAAAATGACCGATGTATGACGACACGACAACTTGCTTAAATCACTCGTTTGTCATTCTGTAGTGTGGTATCACTCGTACAGAGAAATCTGTGCACGTTGGGTGCCTAGATTATTGACAAGAGAAACAAAAACGATGAGGAAGAATGTGTGCGAGGGTCTCATGAAGACCTGTACTGAAGAGTGGAAACAGTGTTTTGACGGCGTCATTACCCAGTCTGAAATATGGTTGTTTTTGTCCGAACCTGAGAGCAAAACCCAATCCATTTAGTGGCATCATCCGGGTTCCCCTCGGAAGAAGAAACCAAGACTTTCATGAACAGCTGGCAGAAAGGTGATGGCCTCCTTCTTCTGGGATTAGTGTGGTGTCATTTTCATTGACTTTTTGGAATCTGGCTCCACAATTAACCTGCACCGTTACTGTTTGTCATTGGACAATCTGCGACTTGCTATCAAGACCCACAGACCACAGCTTCAGGGTCAGCTCTTCAGACTACACCATGACAGTGCCAATCCCCATACAGCCCTTACGACGCAGGAGAAAATCAGGAAAATGGGTTGGAAAATTGTTCCTCATCCTCCCTACAGTCCGGACTTGGCTCCGTCTGATTTGTAGCTCTTTATTCGTCTGGAGGCCCACCTGCACGGTAAAACTTTTGATTGTGAGAAAGACCATATTTCCTGTGTCAAGCGATGGTGTAAAAGTCAGTCCCCAGAATTTTACCAAAAATGCATTTACATCATGGAAAGAACATTGGGCCAGATGCGTCACAGCTGATGAATGCACCATTGAGTAGGCTCAGTGTATAGCTAAATGTTCCAAGTATGTTCACAAACAATTTCATTCTCCTCCCGCAAAAAATAAAAAAACTTAGAGACGACTGTGCAAAACTTTTAGAACACCCTTTTTAGATGTGACGGTTATTGGACGGTTGTAAGTAGGCTGTTTATGTTTTCTTATTGGCAACGTTACGTAGCGCTCTGTATGAAAATCACTGGCTGTGCTGTGTGCAGTCTGTGGCTAGTTTGCATTGTTGTCTGCCATTGTAGTGTTGGGCAGCGGCAGCTGGATGTGAACAGCGCGTAGCGTTGCGCAGTTGGAGGTGAGCCGCCAGCAGTGGTGGATGTGAGGAGAGAGATGGCGGAGTTTTGAAATTTGTAATACTGGATATTATGAACATGTATATTATGGTTTTTCAACACTATTAAGGTAAATACATTGTCTGTTCTCTATTAAAATCTTTCATTTGCTAACTATGTCTACTAGTAGTTAGTGCCTTCCGTAGTTTGAATCTGTTATTTAGCTGGCAGTAGTGGCGCTCGCTGTATTGCTGTAGCTTGAGTAACGAAGATTTTTGTGAGGTAAGTGATTTGTGAAACGCATAGGTTAATGTTAGTCAGGGCCATTCTTTTGTAGGGATTATTGAAAGTCAGATTGCGTTGCGCTAAAAATATTGTGTGTCAGTATAAGCACAGTCATGTATAATTGTTCAAAGGGGACGTTTCACGGTGTACCCCATCGTAGCCTTCGCACGAAATTTATACCGAGGTTTACACGGTAAATTACGCGTTTAAGAAATCATTCATACAGAAGGATTGTGCAAACATACCGTCGTTTGACAATCGCACGGACTCTCGTATGGAGAACAAAGTAATAAACATGTCTGGGGCAAAGAAGCAACTGAAGCACTTGAAACCAAATAAGTTGCCATGTCCAGATAGAATCCCAGTTCAGTTTTACAGGAAGTATTCTACGGCACGGACCCCTTACTTAGCTTGCATTTATCGCGAATCTCTCTCCTTTGCACAAAGTCCGACGCGACTGGATGAAAGCACAGGCGACTCCTGCGAATCAGAAGGGCAAAAGAACGAGCCTGCAAAATTACAGGCCCATATCCGTAATATCGGTTTTCTGCAGTATTCTTGAAGATATTCTCAAACCGAGCGAGGTGGCGCAGTGATAGCACACCGGACTCGCATTCGGGAGGATGACGGTTCAATCCCGCGTCCGGCAATCCTGATTTAGGTTTTCCGTGATTTTCCTAAAATCGCTCCAGGCAAATGCCGGGATGGTTCCTTTGAAAGGGGACGGCCGACTTCCTTCCCCGTTCTTCCCTAATCCGATGAGACCAATCACCTCGCTGCCTGGTCTCTTCCCCCAAACAACGCATATTCTCAGTACAATATATTTCCATAAGAGAGAAAAGCGTATTTGCACGAATGAGCACGGTTTTCGAAACCATCGCTCGTGGGGAAACTCAGCTTGTCCTTTTCTCACACGATATCCTGATAACTATGAATTGAGAGCAACAGCCATTCTATACATGCAGATTTCCGAAAAGCGTTTGACACGGTGTCCCAGTGCGTACTGTTAATTGAGGTACCAGCATCCGGGTAATGATGACGATGGTGATGATGTTTGGTTTGTGGGGCGCTCAACTTCGTCGTTATCAGCGCCCGTACAAATTCCCAACCTTTTCTCAGCCCAATCTCGCCACTTCCATGAATGATGATGAAACGATGAGGACAACACAAACACCCAGTCATCTCGAGTCAGGTGAAAATCCCTGACCGCGCCGGGAATCGAACCCGGGATCCAGCATGCGGCTAAGATTCCCAGATGTGTGAGTGGCTTGAAGACTTCTAAGTAACAGGATACAGTACACTGCTCTCGGTCGGAGAGTGGTCACCAGAGACAAGGCTATCGTCAGCAGTGCCCCCAGGGAAGCGCGACAGCAACCCCTTCATTCATTCTCTTTGTACACAAATGATCTGGCGGACAGGGTGAGCACCAACATGCCGCTGTTTGCTGTAGACGCTGCGGCGTACGGGGAGTGTCTATTGCTGAGTGACTGTAGGGCGATACAAGATGACGTAGACAGAAATTTTAATTCGTTCCATCAATGGCAGCTTGTACACTATTAAAAAGAGTCGTAGGTTGCACAGCGTTTTTTATTAAGCCAGAGTCAATACCGTAACTCCCAAACCCACCAAAAATAAACGAAAACTATATGTATTCCAAAAAGCAAATAAAGATTCACTTCTTGCATTCCTGAGGGACAATCTCCACTCATTCCAAATTAACATTATAAATGTATATCGGATGTGGCTTGAGGTCAAAGAGATAGTATCGACAGAAATTCAGAGATTTATACCAAATAAATTAACAAATGACGAAGCTATGGTACACAAAACAGTTCAGAACGCTGTTTCAGAAACTACGAAAAAAGCATGACAAACTTAAACGAACGCAAAATCCCCAAGATTGACGACCTTTTAAAGAACCTTGAAATTTAACGCATACTTCCATGCGAGATGCTTATAATAGTTTGAACAGCGAAACTTTGTGTCAAAACCCGGCAGAAAATAAAAAGAAATGGTTCAAATGGCTCTAAGTACCATGTGACTTAACACCTGAGGTCATCAGTCCCCGCCGGCCGCGGTGGTCTAGTGGTTCTAGGCTCTGAGCACTATGGAACTTAACATCTATGGTCATCAGTCCCCTAGAACTTAGAACTACTTAAACCTAACTAACCTAAGGACAGCACACAACAGCCAGCCATCACGAGGCAGAGAAAATCCCTGACCCCGCCGGGAATCGAACCCGGGAACCCGGGCGTGGGAAGCGAGAACGCTACCGCACGGCCACGAGATGCGGGCTAGCGGTTCTAAGCGCTCAGTCCGGAACCGCGGGACTGCTACGATCGCAGGTTCGAATCCTGCCTCCGGCATGGATGTGTGTGATGTCCTTAGGTTAGGTTTACGTAGTTCTAAGTTCTAGAGGACTGATGACCACAGATGTTAAGTCCCATAGTGCTCAGAGCAATTTTTCATCAGTCCCCTAGACTTGAAACTACGTAAACCTAACTAACCTAAGGACATCACATACATTCATGCCCGAGGCAGCATTCGAACCTGCGACCGTAGCAGCCATGTGATTCCGGACTGAAGCGCCTAGAACGGCTCGACCACAGCGGCCGGGGGCAGAAAATCCAAAGACATTCTGGTAGTATGTAAAATATGCTAACGGCCACACAAAATCAATTACCGAGTGAGGTGGGGCAGTGGTTAGCACACTGGACTCGCATTCGGGACGATGACGGTTCAAAAGCGCGTCCGGCCTTAGATTTTCCGCGATTTCCCTAAATCGCTTCAGGCAAATGCCGGGATCGGTCATTTGAAAGGCACGGCTGACTTCGTTCTCCATCTTTCCATAATCCGACGGGACCGATGACCTAGCTATTTGGTCCCCTCCACCAAATAAACCAGCCAACACAGTCAATGCCGTCTCTGCACGGTAACTGCGGAAATACTATCGATGACAGTGCTGCTAGAGCAGAGTTACTAAACACAGCCTTCATAAATGCCAAGGAAGATGAAGTAAATATTCCACAATTCTAATCAAAAATAGTTGCCAACATGATTAACTTAAAAGTGGATACCCTCAGAGTAGTGAGGCAACTTAAATCACATAATAAAAGCAAGTCTTTCGGTCCAGAGTGTATAGCAATTAAGTTCTTTTATGAGTATGCAGGTGCAACAGCTCCATACTCAACAATCACAGCCAACCGTTCGTTCGACCAAACATCTGTATCTAAACACGGCAGGTTGCGCGGATCACACCAACCTTCAAAGAAAGGCAATAGGAGTAAATTACAGGCTCATAGCATTAACGTCGATATGCAGCAGGATGGTGGAACATATGTTGTGCTCGAACATTACGAATTAACTCGAAGAGAACGGTTTGTTGACATGTAATCAACACGGGTTTACAAAATATCGTTCTTGTGAAACAGAAGTATCTCTTTACTCACACTGTCAACATTGGATTTCAAATAAATTACATATTTCTAGGTTTCCGGAAGGCTTTTGACACCGTACCTCACAAGAAGCTTGTAATCAAATTGTGTGCTTGTGGAATATCGTCTCTGTTGTGTAACTGGATTCGTGGTTTCCTGTTAGAGAGGCCACAATTTGTAGTAACTGACGGAAAGTCATCGAGTAAAACAAAGTGATTTCTGGCGTTCCCCCAGGTAGTGTTATAGACCCTCTGCTGTTCCTTAAACGATCTACGAGACTATCTTAGGTTATTTGCAGATGATTCTGCCGTTTATCGTCTACTAAAGTCAAAAGAAGATAAAAATTGCAAAAGATTTAGATAAGATATCTGTATGTTGCGAAAATTGGCAATTGAAACTAAAATAATTAAAAGTGTGCGGTCATCCACATGAGTGCTAAAAGGAATCAGTTAAACTTCGGTTACACGAAAATTGAATCAAATTTAGAGGCCATGAAGTCAGATAGATAACTAGGAATTACGAACAAATTAAATTGAAAAGAACACATCTTGTGAGGAAGGCGAACCAAAGGCTGCGTTTTATTGGCTGAACACTTACAAGTTGCAACTGATTTACTAAAGAGACTGGCTACACTATGCTTGTCCGTCCTCTTTTTAAGGTACCGCTGTGCGGTGTGGGATCCTTACCAGACATGATTAACAGAGCACATCGAGAAATTTAAAAAAAGGACAGTACGTTTTGCATTATCGAGAATTATGGTAGAGAGTGTTACGGACGTGATACAGGGTTTGCGGTGGACATCACTAAAACAAGGGGGTTTCTCATTGCTGCAAGATCTCCTCACGTAATTTTAATCACCAACTCTCTCCTCCAATTGCAAAAATATTTTGTTGACGCCGATCTACCTAGGGACAGAAGATCATCATAATAAACTAAGGGAAATCAGAGCTCGCACGGAAAGATATAGGTGTTCGTTTTTTCCTCGCGCTATTCAGGAGTGGAATAACAGAGAATTAGTATAAAGGTGGTTCTATGAACCCTCTGTCAGGCATTTAAAAATAATTTGCAGAATAGCCATGTAGATGCAGGTGAAGAACGACGCGTTTCGCATCGGTAGAGACTAGCTGTACCACCAAGCAATGATGTAATGGAATAATTTTTATAATAGCAGCTTGCTCTAAATGTTTAAAAATGTAAGTTATTACAGAGGAGAAAGAAAAACACTAAATAACACTAAATAGGCAGCAATAGTAGTATTCTGCTTGACAATTTCATCGATTAGATGTCTGGAGGTAGCGTCGCATGAGGACATTAATTGTAACGAGAACCTAAGGACGGTAGTAGCGAAGGCGAATTGCCGACTTGGGTTTATTGGGAGAATTTTAGGAAGCGTGGTTCATTCATAAAGTTTCAGGAACTCATGACAATTCGCTACATCAGAACTGTTTATTTATTTGCTACTATCATCTGACACCTCAGTCAACGTTAAAAAGCAAAGTTTACAACAAAACCTCAATGTACACAAGTCATAAATAGACGAAAATACTCACGAAAAATTGGCTAATACTATTCACATGTCAATGATGTTGAACCATAAAATCACATCTGTCATCCTCATGAATAACAACACAGAATGGCATCAATTTTTCCTCAGCAACCTCCGCCATGCAGACACAACAGAAAAGTTGATATTTGTACTCTGGACGTAGCACGAGAAAGCAGAGTACCTGCAGCCTCAAAGATAACTGCACAAAGACGTCCACACGATGTGAACCGTGACACACAAAGATAATTTTAAGATAAAAACAACCATAATTATAACGATTACAGTAAATTCATAAGTAATATTTGTGGTATGACCACTTAACCACACGCATCAGTTGTCAAAAACCATTACATTTTTAATATAGAATTAATGCTGTATGCACATCACAAATTACGATCTGTCTAATATGCATTAAATGAGAATAATGTAAATAACATAACCTGCAATAAAAACTTTTGAAGGATAAATGGAAGTGCCAATAGTATACATTATACACAACTTTTTAGTAGAATACGCAATTCAGCATACCATACGACCCAATAGACAGGGACTCAGGAACAAATGATTAAGGTACATTACTGAGAATCTACATCATCATGAATATAGGAAAAAACCAGCCAGGGTTACACAATATAAGATACAGTGTTAAAACTGAATAACTTAATAAAAAGTACCTTAAGGATATCATGTAGAAAATCTGTCAATAAAAGAGTTATTTCATGTTCATATGTATAGCTAAAATAATGTGGCACACGACATCTAACTTACAGTCAAATAGGATTTATAGGGAAAATATTTCCCAAGAGGAACTAGTAACCTATGTCAAAATGTGTTAGATCAATATGGAATATCAGACAAACAGCAAATGAGCTTATACCTGTTATACAAAAACAAATGAGAATGAGTGTCATCTAGTTTAGGTAGTTGCACATTTTGTAGAATGGGACAAAAGGTGTGACCAACAAAGAGATAAGTTAAGGAATGGATTTTTTAAAGTGGCTATAAATTAAAAAATATATAAAATCAATTTTCAACCATTATTACTCACTGACACTCTAAATAATGATAGGTGACATCATCTTAGAAACCAAAACACGTCTCTTCAGTAAGCCATAGAGCCATCACAAATCAATCCTATTAAATACTAAACCATATACATCATATTTTTACGGGGGGGGGGACCAGAAGGGGTAATATAGTTTATCAGTATGAACCACACCAACAGATATCAGAGTAAAATATAACATTAAAATTATTAAGAAATGCATCACGGGTAATATAAATACATGATAATAGACACGCTTGAATAATCACAAGGTGATCCTATTTAATAGTATGATATAGGATCTCATATTTTATCAGGAGGGGACCAGAGGGGGTGATATGACTAACGAATATAAACCATCTATAACAGTATCATAGTAAAATGTAACAGTAAAATTAGTAAACAACATGTAAAGGGTAGTACATACACATGGTAATGGATCAACCTGAATAATTATCACAACGGCAAAGCGGTGATCTATCATAATGATATAAGGTCATAGTGCCTTAACAGCAAGATCATAAACTGAAAAAATATGACAAACGAAGGTAAAACTGACAATCAAAATTTACCGCAAAATATGTAAAATCTACATGGTAAGCTAATTGAAGCAAGAAGCTGGGAGATGAACAAACCTTATTATTGGGGGTGGGGGAGGGGGGAGGAGTTAAAATATTCAGGAGTGAAAAGGGGGAAGAAATGGTCATGGGGCGTTGAGGACGGTGATGATGAGTGGATAGTTCTATAATGGATAGACTAAATAGATAGAAAATAGATTATGATGATGCATAATTTAAAACCCAGTCATAATAAAAGCCAATATAACCCACTTCTGGTGTGGGATAAAAAAAATTTCATACTACCTTAACCACCGAGTTATCACCTATGAGGACTTAATCATCGATAAACTAAATATTATGACGTACCTAAAAGCCATTGACAAGACGAGTAAGTGTCAGCATTTCTACAACGTACTTGACGTACTTCTACTTAAGTAATGCTTATTTTTCAAATCAGTATGTTCATTTAAATTCATATCTGGGTATGTGACCATATTTCGGTCTCTTCTAGTAGATTCATCCCTATTCCTTTGTTAGATTTGTGGAACATTTCCATCTGATTATTTACATTGCTCAGAAAACGTTTGTGAGTTTTTAAATGTGCCACTAGGGCTGATGTATTAGACAGGAATGTTATTTAAATCTTGCGCTAAGTTTTCGTCCAGTCTGACAAACGTAAAATTTTTCAGACTGCAAGTATTTAGTTTTGTAATTTCATGCCAGTCTTATCGCTAGTCGGAAAAAAAAACAATTACATTACTCTTCCTAAACAATTGTTTAATTTTCTCTGAAATATTCCTGGGATGTGTAAGAAACACATGTCTAGCTTTCTCCCTGCAATATATTTTACAGAAATTAATTTCTTGTGTAGCCATTTTTCTTTAACTTTAATTTTGTTGTTGTACGACATGTCTGCAATCCACGAGTTGCAACCATTCGGCATTGGTATGCACCGTAATGTACCGAATTTTATCACTTGAGAAAGACAATATAACTGTTCTATCAAACAGCGAATTCAATTCGAGGGTGGTAGTTGTTAAACAGATGGTGTACACTACGTATGCCATTTAAGCTTCCATTTAAAAGAATCAGTGTGTTGTCAACATATATTTTGTAATATATGATTTTACTAACAATTTCAGATTTGTCATTTACTATTTCACGTTCAAGTGTGCCAGTCAAACAGCAGACCCTGCTAATCCACTGGGTTGCTGTAAAAATTATTATTAAAACAGAAATAAGTCAGGGACGAAACTAATGTGACTGAATTTTAAGAACGCTGATTCTTCGGCGCTGTATAAGATTTTCTTCTGAGCTCGGTAGATTCAGAGACAGGAACATTGGTATAAAGCTTCACTACATCCGATGAACAAAGTATAGTATTCCCTGGGATCTGAGTGTCTTTGACGTAAGAAATTAGTTGATCAGAATTTTTAAATCATATGGTTGCCATAAAAAAACGTATATCAAATGTAATAGCCAGCCGGTTGCACATAATTGTTTTCTACATTAACGAGGTTTCTATAGTTCTAAGAATATATTCATCACAATTGTAAAAGTTACCTAGAAAAATACATAAGGTATCTGACATTACTATTTGCACTAAGTGTTGGCAAGTGTGCGCATCTTTCTGGGACTGCCTAAAATTTAGATGATCTTTAACATCGCAACTTTGACTAATTTTAATAGCCATACCTGTTTCGAGAATTTTCATTTTAAGATCTTTATATTTAGTGACAGCCTTGGCTACTTGAGGAGGTAAAAATTTTGATTTTTAAACATTTTGTGCCTGTGAGCTCAGCAACCGGGTATGCGATTATATAAAATGTAAGTCAGGCAACCGTTTGCCCACAAATAAAAAAAACCACATTAACCCGGTTCCGATAGTTCTTCATCAGAATGGTAAAAGTTACCTAGAAAAATATATAAGATATCTGACATTAAAGTTTATCTAAATTTTAAGCCCTCCCGGAAAGAAGCACTCACTTTCGACCGCCTAGTGCAAGAAGTAATGTCAGATACGTTATATATTTTTCTAGTTAACTTTTATCATTCTGATGAAGATACTTTTAGAACTATCGAAACTTGGTTAATGCGTTAAAAAAAATAAAAAAATTGTGCAACCGGTTGGCTGAGTAATACATTTATATAATCGCATACGCGGTTCCTGAGCTCACAGCCA
This sequence comes from Schistocerca cancellata, assembly GCF_023864275.1. Lineage (NCBI taxonomy): Eukaryota > Metazoa > Arthropoda > Insecta > Orthoptera > Acrididae > Schistocerca > Schistocerca cancellata. The sequence continues at coordinate 6,658,222 of NC_064628.1, read as the reverse complement.
AAAATGTTTGAAATGACAATAAAGGAGCATAGTTCTTCGTGACACTATGATTTAATTTTTGACACCCTAGGTAGCCTGTATTACCTGTGTAGTTCACGACAGGTAGAAATGGAATATTTGATTTATGAATCTCCGGCTGGGATCTATTGGGAACCTTTGGCTTCATAACCACACAATCTTTCTTTTCGAAATCACTAAAGAGAAACTGGTATATCTGCACCTTAAGGTCCTTCTGAAAAACTTCTGTTAGATCACTCTGCAACCTGAAGATGTTATTCGGCTCAAAAAATTTTCTTAACATATTCGTGCTTATTCATAAGAACGACAGAACAACCTTTGCATGCCTTTAATCCAAATGCCTACTCTTTAATAAGTTTCTCATTCCTATTAGTTTTATGTGACACTTTTGGCTTTTGAACATGCTGTTTCACCATCATTGCTACTTTACAATATACTAAGCTTTTTTGTGCAGTAGACCATTTCAGTTAGTCAACAGCTACTTTACTATTAGCAGTTAACCGTTTTACATGTGTATTATTTATTTTCTGTTGCATATTGTATTTTAAAACTTTTTCTAATACTTAAATTTCTTCATCAGAAAATTTCACTACTTTTTCATAGAAATGAAACTCAGAAGCTGCACTATAAATGTTAGGACGCTCTCCATAAAGGAAACCGCATACAGAACAGTGGCGCGACCCATTCTTGAGTGCTACTCGTGAGTTTGGGATTCCCGTCAGTTGGTTGAGTCGCTCGTCCATAGCATTCGGTGAGCCGATACGCGAGGTCTATATCAGTCAACCCTTCATCAATAAATCCATCCATGCCACTGCCGTGTATTGCTGTCTGCCAGGAAAGCAAAAACCCTTAACAGAGCCGAACAGTAGTGAATCAAAAGTCGAGAGCAATTCGTCAAAGAGAGGCTGTCATCAACAGCAGGTACCGTGAGCAGAGGGGAACATGACACACAGCGCATACCATCGAGATTTGCACTGTTATGAGCTATTTTCGGCGGAATACAGATACAAAGCTGATTGGGACAAGAGACCAAATTAACTTTGTAATGAGCTGCCAGAGATTGCGGGTCTCTTGTACCAAAATACTCTGAAGGGCTCCCTGGAGTTCTGGTTGATTTTGTATTGCGCAAATCGTCAATATCGACGTCAGACGGTAAACATTATTGAGCAATCGTTCCATCGCGGACGTGCTGTAACAGATGGGTCCGAAAAAGCCTCGTGCCAATCGCTGTTTGTGGGGGTCTTGGTGCTCGGTTTCTATTTGAGCTAGTAATATGGGATGCAAAGTGTTTGGCTTAGCCCGGACCAGCGGCTATTTGTACAGCCATTCGAACAACCGTCTTGCTATTACAGTAGACAAACTGCGGCTGACGCCCAGTCAAATTGTGCGAACCGATTAATTCCCTTTACAAAAGATTTCAATTGGGCTGAAATTAATGCTCAGCTAATTGTACTTTTTTGTGTGCACCGTTCAGATTCTATGTGCAAAGACAGCCTCCATCGTTCGGCCTCCATTGTTCGGATTGTACGTGCGAAAACAGTCACTGTTAAACAACTTCGGACTGGAGAGAGCCGATCGTTCAAATTTGGTCCACCGGTGTATTGGGCCTTAGTATAAGATGTGGTTTTTGAAGCTCGCCGTTTATATGCTTTATAATTGTACGAACGGGTTCAAACTTTGTAGGAAGGATAAAGTGAAAACGAAATTTTTTTATCCAATAGCCTTTCTGATTTGTCGAGACACCATGGTTTAACGTTTCTTTTGAAGGTTTTTGATTTGTGCTACTTCTGTACTTTAAACGTGTACGAATCGGTTAAAACTTTGTAGAAAACACAGAGTGTAAAAACGATTTTTTTCTATCAGCCTTTATCTGTTACACTGATATGATAGCTTAAAGTGGAGCTAATGTAGCACGTAAAATTCGTTCTTACGTGAGCTGAAAGCGCGCAAAGTGAAGAAAATACATTAAAAATGCATTCTTTCGATAAAACTGAAAACCCGCTTTGAAAAATCTGGCTTCATTCTGATTTCAGGTGCAAAAAACTTCTTTTCTGAGTTTTTCTTACGCGCGCCACTTCCATGTTTCAGACTTGCGCGAGTCGGTTCAAATTTTGTAAGAAGGTATACAAACAAATATAATTAATGATCGTCCTGTTGTTTTATGAAATCTTTGTCTGTTGCAACGATATAAGCAACATGGTTGTAAAGACTATAAAATAACCTGTACCGGAACAGTCGTCGCTAGAATCCACGATAAACACCTATTGACAAGCTATGACGGTCTAATGTCAAAATTATGCTAGAGTAAAAGTTGGGAATCACAACGAAAAACTGTAGCACAAAAAAGGCGAATATGTCCTGGGCGGAGGTGGGAATGTAAAGCAAGGAAACCAGCTTTTCGACTCTTGCAGTTTCAAAGAAATTTAAGTCATAACATCTTGACGTATTCGCGCTTTTTTACGTGCTAATCCTACTTCGCCAGAGCTGTGAGGTCTGTTTCGGCCCACCCCTGTTATGCGTGTGGTGAGGGTTATAAGAAAAAATAGGCACAAATTTTTGTGCTTCTAGAGAGTAGGATGTATCACAGAGTGGTAGTGCATCTGTAATAGGAAGTACACCAGTGTGGGAATACATGGATCCTAATCTTGCCATTTTGTATGACGTGACGGTGTGGCATACTTAGCCTATGCAGACGACATCTGTTTACTCTCTAGGTCGGAAGAGGAGCTGGAGCAAATGACCAAAGCACTAAAGGAGGCTGCCAGCAAATTTGGGCTAAAAGTAAACGAAGCCAAGACAGAGTACCTCGTTACGACGCGTGGTCATTGTCAGACTGCTGATCATCTACAATCACAGCTGGCTTGGGACCATTCCTACAAGAGAGTGCAAGAATTCAAATACGTAGGGGCACTTTACACTGAGAACACGTGATGTGAAGCAGAGATCAATGGCAGAATACAAGCAGGAAACCGATCTTACCACAGCCTAGCACAACTGCTTCGGTCCAGATATCTCTCCAGACAGTTTAAGATTCGACTGTACAAAACCCTGATCCAGCCTGTTGTTCTATATGGCTGTGAGACATGGAGTATCCGGAAGCAGGACTTCCATAAGCTCCTTGTTTTTGAGAGAAAAGTGCTTCGGAAGATCTTCGGTCCAGCTCTGGATGCAGATACAGCGGAATGGAGGATCAGATACAACCGAGAGCTTGAGGAACTGTATCAGCAGCCCAGCATAGCAGGAACTGTCAAAGCCAAACGAATGCAGTGGGCCGGGAATGTCGCCCGGATGGAGGATCACAGATGGCCTCGGAAGCTCCTGGATTTCACACCTGCAGGAAAGAGACCGCCAGGGAGACCCAAGAAGCGTTGGAGGGACGGACTCCATGAAGATTTAAACCAAGTGTCAATAGATGTGGACGAATGGCGGATAGCAGCAATGGACAGAATACAGTGGAGGAGGAAACTTGTTGATGCGTGCGGTCCACTGGGCGTGATGACGTAGTAGTAGTAGCAGTAGTAGTAGTAGTAGTAGTGATGGTATGTGTCATGTTACACATGACATCATGTATCATGTTACTTTACTTGACGCGATGCATTATATTACATGACATGGGTACTAGTAATAACAAGCAAAAAAGGGAGGATTTTTATTTAAATGTCTTGAAACCACCAGATAATCCGAAAAGGTAGATATCTTCTTTTACATCCCTAACTGCCCAGGACAGATTCGACTTTTTTGTGCTACGATAGGAGCGTTTTTCATTCTGGTACTTACAAGGGAATGGTGAGACTTGTCATGCCGAAACATGTATTGCTTTTTTTAGCACTGTTATTTAACTGTGCAAAAGGTCCGTATGCAAAATTGTAGCTGCTGACATGAACTGGAAGTCAGCTAAAAAAAATCACGAACATGGCTGTGTTTCCTGCTTGGCGCTTCCAGTGACAGCTGGCCACCCCTGGAAATGGCGAGTCGCGAGCGTTGTGCGCATGGTCGGGAAGTGCGGCCGTCTTGTCGCGGCGTTCACTGAAGAAGAGTATCGCTGCAAGGTTTTGGTGGAAAGGGGAAACGAATATTCGTTTCTGTGGCATGCACGTCCTTTTAATTTCTGGTGCGTATTTCGAAACATACTGGTTAGAGATATGAAAGATGTTCTGTACATGTTCATCTATACTCCGCAAGCCACTTTACGATTTACATTCAATCTCCCCTCACAGGTGATGGCGAACCCTGTAAATGTTTTGATGCTTGCCATGGAGATATACCACAGACGCCAAATGAAGCAATCAACAGAAAACACGCGTGAAGATTATGTGTTGCGCGACATGGTAGTTAAACTTCTCGACGAGCATGTAAATGGCGCAGACATGTGGCTATAAACAACCGAAACACTCGATATTGCAGACTGTGAATCTACAGACGGCGAAGACACCGACGAAAGTAGCACTCGTGAAGCCTCTTCGAGTGATAGTGCCGCGTACCATCATCAATTATCTCCGAAAGTAACACCAGCAACTACAATTACCTTATCAGACAAAGAAAAAGCGGTGACGTATTGATTGAACGAAAGTGGTAAGAAACGCCTACGTGTCAGTACTGTTCAAAATAAGTATCGCTTTGTCCGTTCTGAACGTGAATTGTATAGATGGAGAAAGCAAGTCGCTCGACGACGTAAGAGTCGACTGGAAATTGCGACGAAGATAAATGCGCGACTTTTTGAGCTATTTACCGATGCCAGACAGTCATTTAGTGTAAGCGATACAACTTTGCGTGATTGGGCGTTAGAGATTGCCAATGTGATAGGCGCTAAAGAATTTACAGCTTCTTGAAGTTGATTAGTCGCTTCAAAAGATCACATAAAATTGTGGCAAGAAAAATAACAAACTTTGTATCGAGCTTTTCTTACGAATGCAAAAAATGAGATAGCTAGTTTTAGTGAATCGTACGTGTACAGTGCAGGTCAGTCAAGTTTGAAAAAGAAATGCGTGCGGAAAGAACACTGTCATTCAAAGGGGAAAAACATATTGAGGCGATTGGGCAGTCCACGACTGCACTCACCCATTCATATACTACAATGCCCATAATTACTCTGGATGGTTCATTGCTGCCTAAACTATATGTGTGTCTTCAAGAACCAACTGGACGTTTTCGACCACGTGTCAAAAGAACAATCTTCTACGCAAACAATCTTGTGGTAGACGCATCAAAGTCTGGAAAAATGGGAAATGAAAATGTTACACTTTTCATGCGTCATGCTTTTCTTCCGTTCTGCGGGAACAAATCTCTTCTTCTAGATTGGTGGTCAGGTCATAAAAGGTCTGATTCATTAAAAGCTGTATTTCGAGCCCACCCTGACAAAGAAGTAGAGATACTTCAGATTCCACCCGGCACGACGAACGTAATTCAACCTTTAGACAGAGAATTTTTCCGTCCGTGGAAGACATTTTACAGAAAACTAACAGAGAAAATTATTGTGTGCAGATCATTGCAATTTCCTGTCTATCACCGTGAAAATATTCTCAAGCTGCAGTCAGTAGTACATTATCAATTTTCCTCCCCACGGTTTCAGAATTTGATTAAATATGTGTGGCACTCCTCGAAATATACTGATACTAGGCCTGATTCATTCCTAACGCCAGCCCAGTTTTGTCTACGGACATCTAACAACGTCTGTGATTCGCAGGGCTGTCATATGTCATCTTTGCTTGTATGTTCTTGGTGCACAAAAAACCTATGTTTTGAACATTGTATCAATATTTCGCATTTTTGAGGTAATTACTAGAAATAAAATTTGGACGTGTTCTAAACCGTATATTTATTTGTGTCTATTTCATAGCTATTTGGAAAGAATGTTGTAAATAACATATCAGCCATATTTGTCAACGAATGTTTAATTATCATACGATCCCTCTCACTGGGGGAATCAGCTCTCTCACTGCTGTGGCAAGAGAGCGGCGATTAGCTAACACCACCTTGTCCCTAGATGGCGTTGGTATAACGTAGCGAGAGAGGTCAGGGTTGTACAAGAGGCAGTTATAAGCGCGGAAACCATGCGACAATAATGTCTTACTTCATCAAATTGTTTACAGACTTCCAGGTCATGTCAGCAGCTAAAATTCTGCATAGAGACTTCATGCAATGTTAACTCACAGTGGTAAAAAAAGCAACACAGGTTTCGACATGACAAGTCTGACCATTCCTTTGTTAGCACAGCGCGGTAAGTATCGGGCGCGTGAGGAACACCTTTACGCAACACACTGTGAGTATGCTGTAGTGATGGCACGGATAAAATTCGTCAAATAACAGGTCGCACAGAGGTTTACAACCATTTTTTGCTATCACGGAACGGACATAAAGCTCAGTACGTGGCAGCACAAAAAGTACGCTCAGCCACCCACTTCGCAGCAATTCCCGAAGTAAGTATGTCGCCGTAGATCGTAGATATGCGGCGCTAATGCACTCCCTGACCCTCGTCCAGTGAGAAATTTTACTCCGTCTTCGTTGACTCACCGCGGTCTGGACACCAAATACTGAAAAAAGAAACAGTAGAACAGCAGCGGGTTGACGAAAGCTCGGGGGACCGCCCGCGCCAAGCAGGTAAAACGAGCCCGCCACACGCGTGACGCGCCTCACGCTTTCCTCTTAACGACCCACTCGTCCGTCCCTGCAACGCGCGGTCGCCCTCTCCATCGCTGACAACACCTCTTTGTCGCCCGCGCCTCCTTCGTAAATCCGACGATGTCGCCCGGCGTGTAGAGAGCGGACCCCTTGCTTCCCCCGCAAATCTATTTACGAGCGCGGCGGAGCCTTCGGAGAACACGCGGTCTCACACGGAACGGAGATACTGTATCTCGCAGCCATTACTCATCCGGAAAATCCAATTACTTTCGCTCGTGGGCAAACACGCGGCTGCGGCGCTCTTCTGTTGTTTCTGGTGCGACGCTGGGCAGGCAGCCCGCTCCGCACCGCGGCTGCCGGCGCGTTACGTCACGGGCGGTGACGCGTGTCGCAAGGACGCCGGCCAGTTGTCTGTCTGCCACGCGGCCTCCCATTCAGCTGGGAGCGCGCCAGAGCGTAAGCGAAGCGCGGCCGAGGCAGAGCCGCGCCGCTGGATTACCGGCCGAGATGGCTCCTTCACGAGCGCAGGGCGCCCGCCGCATTAGCATAACTGGAATGCCCAGTTAAAACCGCAAATGAAAGATTACTCGCAGCCCCCTGTGGGAAGGGCCTTAAAAGCGGGCGGGAGTGAATCACGGAAATTAATTTCTCATGCGCAGAGACAAATGACTTGTGGAACCACAGGCGCAAATATTAACAATCTGCGACCAGATTAATGCCGTAAGTCCGCATTTCTCACAGATAATACGAAGCTAACGAAACTAGACACCATCCGGTGATTTCCGAACAAAAAAAAAAAAAAAAAAATGAATTACTGAGACTACTAAACGTAATTCTCTTTTCTGAGACTCCATCACGAATCATTCAGCAGAAGTTCAGACAAATAAAATTATTCTACTAATGACAGCGTTTCGACAGAAAACATGAAAAATTTCCATAGGTAGATACAAAACGAAGCACGCTGATCCTTAGCGAAGCAGTTCGTTTTCTGCTTAATGCAGCTCGTTAATACAATGGCGCAGAAACGTGAAACAGACCGGAGTCATTCATCTACATCTGCATAATTACTGCTGGCCGGAGTGGCCGTGCGGTTCTAGGCGCTACAGTCTGGAGCCGAGCGACCGCTACGGTCGCAGGTTCGAATCCTGCCTCGGGTATGGATGTGTGTGATGTCCTTAGGTTAGTTACGTTTAATTAGTTCTAAGTTCTAGGCGACTGATGACCTCAGAAGTTAAGTCGCATAGTGCTCAGGGCCATTTGCGTAATTACTCTGGAATTCACAATAAATGCCCCGGCAGAGAGTTCATCAGAACAAATGGTTCAAATGGCTCTGAGCACTATGGGACTTCAACATCTGAGGTCATCACTCCCCTACAACTTACAACTACTTAAACCTAACTAACCTAAGGACATCAAACCATCCATGCCCGAAGCAGGATTCGAACCTGCGTCCATAGTGTTCGCGCGGTTCCAGACTGCAGCGCCTAGAACCGCTCGGCCACAACGGCCGGCTTCATCAAATCATCTTCAAGCTACTTTTCTACCGTTCCACTCTCGAACAGCGCACGGGAAAGACTAACATTTAAATGTTTCCGTGCGAGCTCTGATTTCTCTTATTTCATTACGATGATCATTTCTCGCTATGTAGGTGGGCGTCAACAAAATATTTTCACGCTCTGAGGAGAATGCTGGTGATTGAAATTTCATGAAAGGCCTTGCCGCAGCGAAAAAGGACATTGTTTTAATGACTGCCTCTCCAATTCGCGTACTATAGCCACGGCACACTTTCCCCTCTTTCCTGGCAAAACATAACCAGATGGCTTGCTGTGCACTTTTTCGATATAATTGCGTAGGCTTCCGCGGCCAGAGTCAGTCGACATAAAAGTTTTCTGGGTTTGGTACCGCGTCATAATGTAAAAACTACTGCTGCTATAGAAAAGCCAACGTTTCGGCCACGATTGCAGCGGGGTCTAGACCCAGAAGAAGGCCGCTGCAATCGTGGCCGAAACGTTGGCTTTTCTATAGCAGCAGTAGTTTTTACATTATGACGCGGTACCAAACCCAGAAAACTTTTATGTCCACTTTTTCGATGTCCTTCGTCAGTCGTAACAGATACGGATCCCGCACTGTACAGCAATATAAAAGAGGGCAGACAAGCGTAGTGTAAGCAATCGCTTCAGCACACCCGTTGCGTTTTCTAAGCGTTCTGCCAATAAATCGCAATCTTTGTTTTGCATCTCCACGACATTTATATGAGATCGTTCCAATTTAAGTAATTATAATCCTGAAGTATTTAGCTGAATTGACAGCGTTTAGATTTGTGTAATTTATCGTGCAACCGAAATTTAGTGGATTCCCTTTACTACTCATGCGGATGACCTCAACCTTTGCCATTTAGAGTCAATTGCCACTTTTCGCACCATGCAGATAACTTGTCTAAATTACTTTGCAATTGGTTTTGATTGACTGATGACTTTACAACACGGTAAATGATTGCATAATCTGCAAACAGTGCAAATGGGCTTCTGAGTTTGTCTCCTAAATCGTTTATATACACTCCTGGAAATTTAAATAAGAACACCGTGAATTCATTGTCCCAGGAAGGGGAAACTTTATTGACACATTCTTGGGGTCAGATACATCACATGATCACACTGATAGAACCACAGGCACATAGACACAGGCAACAGAGCATGCACAATGTCGGCACTAGTACAGTGTATATCCACCTTTCGCACCAATGCAGGCTGCTATTCTCCCATGGAGACGATCGTAGAGACGCTGGATGTAGTCCTGTGGAACGGCTTGCCATGCCATTTCCACCTGGCGCCTCAGTTGGACCAGCGTTCGTGCTGGACGTGCAGACCGCGTGAGACGACGCTTCATCCAGTCCCAAACATGCTCAATGGGGGACAGATCCGGAGATCTTGCTGGCCAGGGTAGTTGACTTACACCTTCTAGAGCACGTTGGGTGGCACGGGATACATGCGGACGTGCATTGTCCTGTTGGAACAGCAAGTTCCCTTGCCGGTCTAGGAATGGTAGAACGATGGGTTCGATGACGGTTTGGATGTACCGTGCACTATTCAGTGTCCCCTCGACGATCACCAGTGGTGTACAGCCAGTGTAGGAGATCGCTCCCCACACCATGATGCCGGGTGTTGGCCCTGTGTGCCTCGGTCGTATGCAGTCCTGATTGTGGCGCTCACCTGCACGGCGCCAAACACGCATACGACCATCATTGGCACCAAGGCAGAAGCGACTCTCATCGCTGAAGACGACACGTCTCCATTCGTCCCTCCATTCACGCCTGTCGCGACACCACTGGAGGCGGGTTGCACGATGTTGGGGCGTGAGCGGAAGACGGCCTAACGGTGTGCGGGACCGTAGCCCAGCTTCATGGAGACGGTAGCGAATGGTCCTCGCCGATACCCCAGGAGCAACAGTGTCCCTAATTTGCTGGGAAGTGGCGGTGCGGTCCCCTACGGCACTGCGTAGGATCCTACGGTCTTGCCGTGCATCCGTGCGGTGCTGCGGCCCGGTCCCAGGTCGACGGGCACGTGCACCTTCCGCCGACCACTGGCGACAACATCGATGTACTGTGGAGACCTCACGCCCCACGTGTTGAGCAATTCGGCGGTACGTCCACCCGGCCTCCCGCATGCCCACTATACGCCCTCGCTCAAAGTCCGTCAACTGCACATACGGTTCACGTCCACGCTGTCGCGGCATGCTACCAGTGTTAAAGACTGCGATGGGGCTCCGTATGCCACGGCAAACTGGCTGACACTGACGGCGGCGGTGCACAAATGCTGCGCAGCTAGCGCCATTCGACGGCCAACACCGCGGTTCCTGGTGTGTCCGCTGTGCCGTGCGTGTGATCATTGCTTGTACAGCCCTCTCGCAGTGTCCGGAGCAAGTATGGTGGGTCTGACACACCGGTGTCAATGTGTTCTTTTTTCCATTTCCAGGAGTGTAGATCAGGAATAGCAAAGGACCTATTAACACTTCCTCGAGGAATGCCAGATATTACTTATGCTTTACTCCAAAACTTTCCGTCAGTTATTACTATCTGTGACCTTTCCGAAAGGGAATCCCGAATCCGGTCACGCAATTGAGACGATACTCCATAGGTACGCAGTTTAACGAGAAGGTCGCTTATGAGGAACAGAGTCAAAAGAATTCTGAAAATCTAAAAATATGGACCCAATTTGACATGCCTTGTCGATAGCACTCATTACTTCGTGAGAATAGAGAGCTAATTGTGTTTCACAAGAACGGTATTTTTTGAATCCATGTTGGCTGTTTGTCAATAAATAGTTTTCTTCCAGGCGATTCATAATTATCGAGCACAGCGCAAGCTCCAGAATCCTACTGCAAATCGACGTTAGTTACATGGGTTTGTAATTCAGCGAATTACTACTATTTCGTTTCTTGGATATTGGTGAGACTTTAGGATTTTTCCATTCTTTAGACACGCATCTTTCGACGAGCGAGCGACTGTATATGATTGCTAAATTGACATAAATAGAAAATAACAGCTTTGGCGCTGTGTACACCCGTTTCATTTTTAATCAGTACCTTAAAACAATATTGTCTAACCAATCGCCATACGAAGGCATTATTAGCTAATGTGATAGTATTTTCGCCTACCGCTGTGGCCGAGCGGTTCTAGGTGCTTCAGTCCAGAACCACGTTCTGCTACGGTCGTAAGTTCCAATTCTGCCTCGGGCATGTATGTGTGTGATGTCCTTAGATTAGTAAGGTTTAAGTAGTTCTAAGTCTAGCGGACTGAAGAACCTCAGATATGCTCAGAGCCATTTGAACCACTTTGACAGTATTTTAAGTGAGTATGTCTATTGCCTTACTGTGGTACCGCTGGACTAAATTTTGTGTACAGTTTCACACTCGTCTGAGTAACTCGAAAATCATGACGTTTACATTGCACAAGTAGATTGCGTACTATACAACAGATGTCAGTATTCTTCAATTTCTTCATAAAACACTGGACTTACAACCCATGTTTACACAACACATTCTTTCTAAATTTATGCAAGGGTTAATATGAGCAACTATCGCCCTGGTATCATAATTGTTGTCAGATCCTGATTCCGCGCCGAGTGGATGACGTGAAAGAGAGACTTCTTAGGTTCTGTAGTGACCAGAGCTCCCACATCCGGGCTATTTCTTCCTCTTTCCTTTTTCTTTCCATCTCCTGCTCTGCTCCCTCTCTCTCCTTTTCTGTCAATTTCCTCCTCCCTTCTCTGTCTCCATACCCTCCTTCTCCCGTCTGCATCTATCTCCTTCGCCATTTCTCTCTGTTCATCTCTTCCACCACTCTTCTCTCTTCAAGTTATCGCCTCCACCACAATAGGAAGTTGCTGGTTCTTGGCCTCACAGTTTTCTTTCCACATATATGTACCAAGTACGGTTCAGGAGGAGATAGGGGTCATTTGTATACACACATTCATTCGCTTTTATAATACGCATGTATAATATTTTTCACAGTGAAGTATTAATTTGTATTCTACTGCACCTAAGCAGTAAACTCGACAGCAGCTTTTTAAGCAATGCTGTTGTACTGTCTCGATATGTGCAGTCCCAGTCTTTTTGTAGTTTAACATGACACCCACTGTAAGGATATCAGTACCTCAATATCGATTAGGATTTGAGGAAAAGTAATAAAGAAAGTCTAGCTGCATGGATTTGATGCCTTTCATGTTCTTCATTTTATTGGTGTTTTTCGATTTTCGGTATCGGTTATTCTAAAACCGACCCGAATGTAGAGACATTCCTGAGTTCATAAAACATCTATTTGTTTCACCTATTGAATTAGTGGTCATAGACATCTGGCATGTTTACGGAACATCAGAAAGAGGTAAAGTAACAGAACATAAAAGAAAATAATCGAAGTGAATTCAAACACTTTCAGCTTCTACATCTACATTTATACTCCGCAAGCCACCCAACGGTGTGTGGCGGAGGGCACTTTACGTGCCACTGTCATTACCTCCCTTTTCTGTTCCAGTCGCGTATGGTTCGCGGGAAGAACGACTGTCTGAAAGCCTCCGTGCGCGCTCGAATCTCTCTAATTTTACATTCGTGATCTCCTTGGGAGGTATAAGAAGGGGGAAGCAATATATTCGATACCTCATCCAAATACGCACCCTCTCGAAACCTGGCGAGCAAGCTACACCGCGATGCAGAGCGCCTCTCTTGCAGAGTCTGCCACTTGAGTTTGCTAAATATCTCCGTAACGCTATCACGGTCACCAAATAACCCTGTGACGAAACGCGCCGCTCTTCTTTGGATCTTCTCTATCTCCTCCGTCAACCCGATCTGGTACGGATCCCACACTGATGAGCAATACTCAAGTATAGGTCGAACGAGTGTTTTCTAAGCCACCTCCTTTGTCGATGGACTACATTTTCTAAGGACTCTCCCAATGAATCTCAACCTGGTACCCTCCTTACCAACAATTAATTTTATGTGATCATTCCACTTCAAATCGTTCAGCACGCATACTGCCAGATATTTTACAGATGTAACTGCTACCAGTGTTTGTTCCGCTATCATATAATCATACAATAAATGATCCTTCTTTCTATGTATTCGCAATACATTACATTTATCTACGTTAAGGGTCAGTTGCCACTCCCTGCACCAAGTGCCTATCCGCTGCAGATCTTCCTGCATTTCGCTACAATTTTCTAATGCTGCAACTTCTCTGTATACTACAGCATCATCCGCGAAAAGCCGCATGGAACTTCCGACACTATATACTAGGTCATTTATATATATTGTGAAAAGCAATGGTCCCATAACACTCCCCTGTGGCACGCCAGAGGTTACCTTAACGTCTGTAGACGTCTCTCCATTGATAACAACATGCTGTGTTCTGTTTGCTAAAAACTCTTCAATCCAGCCACACAGATGGTCTGATATTCCGTAGGCTCTTACTTTGTTTATCAGGCGACAGTGCGGAACTGTATCGAATGCCTTCCGGAAGTCAAGGAAAATAGCATCTACCTGGGAGCCTGTATCTAATATTTTCTGGGTCTCATGAACAAATAAAGCGAGTTGGGTCTCACACGATCACTGTTTCCGGAATCCATGTTGATTCCTACATAGTAGATTCTGGGTTTCCAAAAACGACGTGATACTCGAGCAAAAAACATGTTCTAAAATTCTGCAACAGATCGACGTCAGAGATATAGGTCTATAGTTTTGCGCATCTGCTCGACGACCCTTCTTGAAGACTGGGACTACCTGTGCTTTTTTCCAATCATTTGGAACCTTCCGTTCCTCTAGAGACTTGCGGTACACGGCTGTTAGAAGGGGGGCAAGTTCTTTTGCGTACTCTGTGTAGAATCGAATTGGTATCCCGTCAGATCCAGTGGACTTTCCTCTGTTGAGTGATTCCAGTTGCTTTTCTATTCCTTGGACACTTATTTCGATGTCAGCCATTTTTTCGTTTGTGCGAGGATTTAGAGAAGGAACTGCCGTGCGGTCTTCCTCTGTTGAAACAGCTTTGGAAAAAGGTGTTTAGTATTTCAGCTTTACGCGTGTCATCCTCTGTTTCAATGCCATCATCATCCCGGAGTGTCTGGATATGCTGTTTCGATCCACTTACTGATTTAACGTAAGACCAGAACTTCCTAGGATTTTCTGTCAAGTCGGTACATAGAATTTTACTTTAGAATTCACTGAACGCTTCACGCATAGCCCTCCTTACGCTAACTTTGACATCGTTTAGCTTATGTTTGTCTGAGAGGTTTTGGCTGCGTTTAAACTTGGAGTGAAGCTCTCTTTGCTTTCGCGGTAGTTTCCTAACTTTGTTGTTGTACCACGGTGGGTTTTTGCCGTCCATCACAGTTTACTCGGCATGTACCTGTCTAAAACGCATTTTACGATTGCCTTGAAACTTTTACATAAACACTTAACATTGTCAGTGTCGGAACAGAAATTTTCGTTTTGATCTGTTAGGTAGTCTGAAATCTGCCTTCTAGGCAAATGACAGTTTCAGTGCAGTGTCAAGAAAATATAAGGTATATAAAATGAATATAAGTCCATTTGTGAATAAGGATACCCCGAAGGTTCACTGTTAGAATAGCCTCTTTAATTTTCTGGATGATTTAGTATCAGTTAAGAAAAGTAGTTAATAGTGTTGGAACGTGACTAACGATACATCCCTGAGGCAGTCTACTGAAACGTTAATATATGAATGAGCAGTAAAGTACGTGCAGCCATGGAATCACTTACCATACTCACCCGTTGGTCCTGACGCGTTGTCATACATTTCAAAGTCTCAACACCTTCGTTTGTAATACAGTAATGCAATGGAATGTATTAAATCAAGCAATGATGAGGGAATTATATTAGGAAATGAGCCGCTAAAAGTAATAGATGGTTTTGCTGTTTAGGCAACAAAATATTTGATATTGGCCGAAGTAGAGTGAATACATAATGCAGACTTCCACGAAACACTTTTTTAAAAAAATCAGTCTTCTACTGGTTTGTGCAGCGCGCTAACACTTTTCATCTCAGAGTAGCAACTTCAAACTACGCCCTCAATTATTTGCTGGATGTATTACGAGCTCTGTCTTCTTCTATAGTTTTTATTCACTTCGGCTCCCTCTAGCACGGTGGAAGTTCTCCTCTGACGTCTTAACAAATGTCCCATCATCCTGTCCATTCTTTTTGTGAGTGTTTTCATGTATTCCATCCCTCACCGATTCTATGGAAACCTCATTTCTTACCTTATCAGTCACCTAATTTCTTCTGTAGCACCAGATCTCAAAGTCTTTTATTCTCTTTAGTTCTCTTCCGTTCAGGTTTTTCCACAGTCCATGTTCCTTTAACATACAATGCTGTGCGCCAAACGTACATTCTCAGAAATTTCTTCCTCGATTTAAGACCTGTGTTTGATACTAGTAGACTCTTCTTGTCGAGTAATGCCCTTTTTGCCCCTGCTAGTACGATTTTTATGTCCTCCTAGCTCCGTCCACCTTGGGTTTTCTGTTGCCTAGGTATCAAAATTCTTTGACATCGTCTACGCCGTGATGCCCAATCCTGATCTTAGTTTTTTCGCTGTTCTCATTTCTGCTACTTGTCTTTACTTTCGTCTTTTGTCGATTTGCTCTCAGTCCATATTCTGTACTCATTAGACTGTACATTCCATTCACCAGATCATTTAATTCTTCCCCGCTTTCACTCTGGATAGCAATGTCATCAGCGAATCTTACCACAGATATACTCTCACCCTGAATTTTAATCTCTCTCTTGAACTTTCTTTTATTTCCCTCATTACTTGTTCAGTGTATAGACTGAACAGTAGGGGTGAAAGACTGAATCCCTGTCTTATACCATTTTTAATACGAGCACTTTGTTCTTAGACGTCCACTCTTATTGTTCCCTTTTCGTTCTTGTACATCTTGGATATTACTGTCGTTCCCTATAGCTTATCCCTACTTTTCTTAGAATTTCGGACGTCTTGCACCATTTTACATCGTCGAACGCTTTTTCCAGACTGGCAAATCTTATGAATGAGTCTTGCTTCCATTGTCAACCGCAACATTAGAACTGCCTCTCTTGGCTTTATCTTTCCTAAAGTCTAACTGATGTTCATCTAACAGAAAAACATTAATGAAACAGAAATTTTCCAAAGTTAAATGTAAAACTAAGTGCTAATAAACCATGTAGCGGCGAACGTATCTGCTTTTCTTCAACACGGTTTGTACACCTTGGGGTCCATGCACATCCGCTTTACTTCAGCATTCTTTGAATACCTCGGGGACTATGTAGTGATGAACATATCTGCTTTGCATACCTTGGGGAGCTACTTTGGAGAAAATCATCTACTACCTAATACAGAAAAAACTGAAGTATGCGCATTCCAACTGCGTCATATGGAAGCCTCAAGACAGTTGTAAGTAGAATGGAGAGGGGTTAGACTACAGTACTGCACCAAAGTAAATACTTAGGGGTCATCATAGTCGTAGACTTGTTTAAAAATCGGTATAAAAGGAAAAATTATGTGCTAAAAATAATATTATACATAAACTGAGTCGTTCAAGATGGGGATCGAAACCTGAAGTTCTTCGATCATCCGCAATGGGACTTCCTTTTTCAGCCAGAGAACGTGTGGCACTAATATGGTAGGCGTCTATCCACTCCAGAGAAGTAGACGTCGCTTTAAATCATACTGTTAGTACTGTCACTGTATACCTGAGACCTACACCAACCCACAAAATTTACCCACTTGCGGCCATAGCACCACTAAATATCAGACGCAAAGCAACTTTTGAAATAGAGAAAAAAAAGCAGGAAATCCACCCATGCTACTTCATGCACTATTACCTACTTTAAGGGAGGTTTATAGCCACGCACAAACGTTGGACAATCACATGAACAGTCAAATTGAAGAGGGGAAAACCGTGACCTAGATAAGCAGTAAAAATTATAAATGGTTTCCTTTAGTACCGGATGAAGGATCTCTTTCGTTTGTCGGTCTCGAGCCACTAACTAAACAAGACCGATACTTGACCATGTGCCGTTCCATACCATAGTGAGAAACTCCATACTGATCATAGTGTCCATACCATAGCGAAACCTAATGTCCTCAGAGGGGAACGATCGGTACAAATCTTACCACGACTAACGTTTACACAAATGGATAAAAGACATTACAACATACTGAATGCGTCATACTAAGTTTCCCTCTGAAAGGTCACAGCTTATTTTCCGCTGCAACTTCATGTAACTTGAGTTCTGCACTCCACCTGCAACGAGCACGTCGTCGTAGGGCTCCCATCTTCCTCTCGCACTAACAAGAGACACCAAACACTCGGTATGGCGAATGGTTTTTTGTGAAGCCGGATTTGTAGCACTTGTAAAATATGTTTCCGGTTAGTTGTACGTCATACTTCCAGAAAATTTGTGTATGTTCGCTATGCCGTGACTTCGGTATTTGGCATTTATTTTTACGATTACTTGTATTAACTTATTATTATAATGATGTTATAAATATTGCCTTCAACTAAAAGTGCATGGTCACTTGCAGCTAAGCTTAATCGTTTCTGTCGCTGTCCGTACATACGAATTACCCACTACAAACAGTTAAGTAATGGTCGCAATTAGCATTAACAAACGAGAGGTGTTCGATAATTAATGCAATACTATTTCTGAAAGCAGGTTGGTTTTATTCAGGATTCCAATACACCATACTATACCCCACTTTTTTGTCTACAAAAAACTAATTTTCAACATAGTCTCCGTTCACTGCGACGTCATTACGCCACCTTCGTGGGAAAAACTGTTTGTCCGCATGGTAGAACCCTTGCCTTGTCAATGTCGGAGCCGACGCCATACTGCATCAGTAACCTCCCCATCATCCACGCACTGCTTCCCGCGGAGTGGGTACTTCATCTGGGCAGACAGATGGAAGTCGGGAGGTGCGAGATCCGGACTGTATAGTGGATGATCAAGAACAGTCCAATGAAGTTTTGTGAGCTCCTCTCTGGCGCGCAGATGTGTACGAGGCGTTGCGATGTCACGGATAAGGAGATTCTCTTGCATTTTTGTGGCGACGAACACGCTGAAATCGTTTCTTCAGGGCAGCATAATCGCTTCACAGCTGATCGTTGCACATGAGGTGGGACATCAAACTGGAACTGTTGCAAGCTTTAAAAAGAAAAACGAACTGAGGTTTGCGTAGAAATGTAGATTGAACATGATTTTCGGAATAAAATCGTGTTCAGTGACGGAGCCACCTTCCACACCTGCAGGACAGTGAACCCACACAATACGTATTCGAACATGTAATGGGACTCGCCTAAGGTAAATGGTTTTATGCGCTGTAAGCTGTAACAGGACTTACGATCCTTTCTTTTTTGCTGAGTCAGCTCATACTGGAGTATCGTACCTGGATGTGCTTGAACATTACCTAATGGCTCAATTACGACAGGATACGGGTATAGAATTTACACTACTGGCCATTAAAATTGCTAGACTACGAAGACGACGCGCTACAGACGTGAAATTTAACCGACAGGAAGAAGATGCTGTGATATGCAAATGGTTAGCTTTTCAGAGCATTCACACTAGGTTGGCCCCAGTGGCGACACCTACAACGTGCTGACATGGGGAAAGTTTCCAACCGATTTCTCATACACAAACAGCAGTTGACCGGCGTTGCCTGGTGAAACGTTGTTGTGATGCTTCCTCTAAGGAGGAGAAATGCGTACCATCACGTTTCCGACTTTGATAAAGGTCGGATTGTAGCCTATCGCGATTGCGGTTTATCGTATCGCGACATTGCTGCTCGCGTTGGTCGAGATCCAATGACTGTTAGCAGAATATGGAATCGGTGGGTTCAGGAGGGTAATACGATACGCGTGCTGGATCCCAACGGCCTCATATCACTAGCAGTCGAGATGACAGGCGTCTTATCCGCATGGCTGTAACGGATCGTGCAGCCACGTCTCGATCCCTGAGTCAACAGATGGGGACGTTTGCAAGACAACAACAATCTGCACGAATAGTTCGACGACGTTTGCAGCAACATGGACTATCAGCTCGGAGACCATGGCTGCGGTTACGCTTGACGTTGCATCACAGACAGCGCCTGCGATGGTGTACTCAACGACGAACCTGCGTGCACGAATCGCAAAAAGTCATTTTCTCGGATGACTCCAGGTTCTGTTTACAGCATCATGATTGTCGCATCCGTGTTTATCGACATCGCGGTGAACGCACATAGGAAGCGTGTATTCGTCATCGCCATACTGGCGTATCATCCGGCGTGATGGTATGGGGTGCCATTGGTTACACGTCTCGGTCACCTCTTGTTGGCATTGACGGCACTTTGGACAGTGGACGTTACATTTCACATGTGTTAAGACCCGTGGCTCTACCCTTCATTCGATCCCTGCGAAACCCTACACTTCAGCAGGATAATGCACGACCGCATGTTGCAGGTCCTGTACGGGCCATTCTGGATACAGAAAATGTTCGACTGCTGCCCTGGCCAGCACATTCTCCAGATCTCTCACCAACTGAAATCATCTGGTCAATGGTGGGCGAGCAACTGGCTCGTCACAATGCGGCAGCCATTACTCTTGTTGAACTGTGGTATCGTGTTGAAGCTGCATGGGCAGCTGTACCTGTACACGCCATGCAAGCTCTGTTTGACTCAATGCCCAGGCGCCAGGCGTATCAAGGCCGTTATTACGGCCAGAGGTGGTCGTTCTGGGTACTGATTTCTTAGGATCTATGCACCCAAATTGCGTGAAAATGTAATCACGTGTCAGTTCTAGTATAATATATTTGACCAATGAATACCCGTTTATCATCTGCATTTCTTCTTGGTGTAGCAATTTTAATGGCCAGTAGTATATTTTGCCGCAAGATGGTGCGGCAGCACATTATCCTCGTGAAGTTGTTGTGCGTCTCTGTATGGATGTACCGACTTGGATAGGAAGTGGTGCAACAATATTCTGGCCACCAGGATCGCCTGACTTCTATGTTGGGGCTACATTAAAGCCAGAGCGTTTGTTCCTCCGTTTCCGGAAAACGTAGACGAGCTGCGACGAAGGATAACAAATCGTTGCTGCCATACATCGTGATTTGCTTCATAGGATTTGGTAGGGAACTCATTACAAATGGGATATTTGTCGTGTTACAAGAGGTAGCCACATTGAAGTTTTGTAAATGAAACGTGAGAATACATTGGATTCAGTGCTGTATCAGACATTTCTGTAAGCTATGCACGTTTTCCGCAGTTATAGGGTACTTTCGTGTGACGAATTTACAAACGACTTGTTCACGTGGACCAGGTCCCACACGGAGAATGGACGCTGCTCCGGTACTGCGTTTCGAGGGCCGGCGACCATATTTGGGTGTATCATGTCCCCTTCCAACGTGAAAGCAGAATTGTGCAAGACGAAGTTACATAAGCTTTTCCTCTCCAAATCTTATGTGGAGCAGCGCCGTGACGCAGGCGTGAAGCGTGCGGTTTCCCCGGGGCCCAGCCACGCCGCTCACACCTGTCCTGCAGCGACGGCGACGCCGACGCCGAAGGCGACGCCGACGCCGAAGGCGCCTCGAATAGGGAGGGCGCCGTTGCGCGCCCGCAGGCGGCAGCAGCGGCGGCCCGAAAGCGGTTTTTCTGCAGCCGCTGTAAGTCGCCGTGATCCGCGACTGCATGCGCCCCTCTGTTAATGTGGGAGAAACTGAGAGGCGAAACCAGAGGAGCGAACTGGTGCCGGCGGACAAGCAGTTGAAATGCAAACGTTCTTTCGGCGGCTCCCACCGGACTACAGTTCCATTCCTGGAACGGTCCGATTGGAGCCGCTGAAGGCAGCTGATACTTGAAACGATGGGCGTCTATTGGTTACGTCGAGGTTTCTGGTGACACAGTTACATCACCTGTGCAGCCTGCAAAATGCTGAATAGCTCGTTGAGGGAAAAGTCACTGACTAGATGGAAACTGATTTAATTATTGAAACTGATTTAATTATTCCGATATTACGCGTTTCGAACATCTCCGTCATCAGACATCTCGCTCTTCTCCGTCACCTTTACTCGATACGAAACTTTTGCATACAGCTAAAAAGAGCTACAAAATAAATTTCTTAGAAGAGGTTGAAACATATAAGCATTCCCGCCATAATCCCAAGGACTTTCTGAATGATCAGCTGCGTTGAGGTATAGACTGCTTTTTGACTGTATAGAATCTCTTCTAACCTTTTTATGTGTAGTAATGTTATAAGATATATGAAATTAGATACTGGCTAGCGTAAAAATTTTTGAGTGACTCCTTCCGATAACTTTTTATTGATTCAGTTCATTATGTACTACTGGCTTTCACTGTATTGTGGACCTTTCATCCTCGCAACTGTGTTTTCAGTCTATAGCATCGGTCTTCAATTAAGTACACACGAGATTGCTGAAATCCCTGTTTTATACGAACGTTATAACGATATAATACCTTTTAGGTATGTGTTGCCTCAGATGGCTCTGAGCACTATGGGACTTAACTTCTGAGGACATCAGTCCCCTACAACTTGGAACTACTTAAACCTAACTAACCTAAGGACATCACACACACCCATCCCCGAGGCCGGATTCGAATCTGCGACCGTAGAGGTCGCGTGGTTCCAGACTGTAGCGCCTAGAACCGCTCGGCCACACCGGCCGGCTTAGATATGTGTATATCAGGCTTTAATCAAAATGTGTATGAAACTTCCCGGGCTCGAGTCCCAGTTCGGCTAACACAGTTTTAATCTACCAGGAAGTTTCATATCAGAGCACACTTCAATGCACAGCGAAAAATTCGTTCTGGGGTCATATGTATGAGTCACAGCCACATGTTCTACGTATGTAAGCTCGTGAACAAGCACTGTTTGAAAATGAAATAGCCAACACATATGCTAATCAAAGTATTACTGAAGGCACAATCCAAGGAATTAGTCACGCCTGTAGTGACTTTATATGAAAAATATATCAACAAGCACAGGAAGAACGGAAAAGCGAGTGGACACTAACCCAAAGAAACAAAGAAAGATTTTGCGCCCATTTTCAGCTGGAACCGCCTACGAAACAATAGTTTAACTTAGTCAGAATGATTAAACTGCACCAGAGCTCCGTAATACGCCGGCCGCGGTGGCCGTGCGGTTTTGGCGCTGCAGTCCGGAACCGCGAGGCTGCTACGGTCGCAGGTTCGAACCCTGCCTCGGGCATGGGTGTGTGTGATGTCCTTAGCTTAGTTAAGTTTAAGTAGTTCTAAGTTCTAGGGGACTTATGACCTAAGATGTTGAGTCCCATAGTGCTCAGAGCCATTTGAACCATTTTTTAGCTCCGTAATACGAATGCGGTTAGGACCCTGGTCACCTCTTGTAAAATTATAGTTATAGGCTACAAAATGTGCAGCCATGACAATAAAGAAGGAAATGCTTGAAATCACGTAGCAGTAGCACGCATCAAAGTCGACATGAAGTGATCCAGACAAATCCGATTTTGTGACGAAAGCGAACGACCGACCCATTGTACAGCTTTTATCGTGCCAGTTACTTGCAGTTACCATTATTAGAAAAGTGGTTATCGCCAAGAGTGAACGTGCATCGTTTTGATTTCAATTCTTGCTCTAAGTGGGATAAACAGTGTGTCAGCTTGTTGACATACAGAATATCTAATAATAAATCAATACATAAATATACAGATCTGAAACTGGCAGTATATTTACAATGTGCAGTGGTATTTTCATAGGCCTATACTACGATACTCTTTCTGTCGATATATCTATTCTTTCTTCATATCGAGGGCCGATAACGATACTTTTCAAACATCGATATACTGGATTCCAGAAATTTTTAGAAATACCAACAATTCTAATCGTAACCCGAGTGCAGCTGACTTACCTTACGCCTCCGCCAACTCGCGTCGTACCGCCAAACTCATCTCTATTAGCGGAGAAGTAGAATGCATTGCTTCTGCTCTGTCAGCCCTTGACGCCGCTATCACCTGTTAATAAAACAGAATATACACTACTGGCCATTAAAATTGCTACACCACGAAGATGACGTGCTACAGACACGAAATTTAACCGACAGGAAGAAGATGCTGTGATATGCAAATGATTAGCTTTTCAGAGCATTCACAGAAGGTCGGCGCCGGTGGCGACACCTACAACGTGCTGACATCAGGAAAGCTTCCAACCGATTTCTCATACACAAACAGCAGTTGACCGGCGTTGCCTGGTGAAACGTTGTTGTGATGCCTCGTGTAAGGAGGAAAAATGTGTACCACCACGTTTCCGACTTCGATAAGGTCGGATTGTAGCCTATTGCGATTGCGGTTTATCGTATCGCGAAATTGCTGCTCGCGTTGGTCGAGATCTAATGACTATTAGCAGAATATGGAATCGGTGGGTTCAGGAGGGTAATATGGAACGCCGTGCTGGATCTCAACGGCCTCGTATCACTAGCAGTTGATATCACAGGCATCTTAACCGCATGGCTGTAACGGATCGTTCAGCCACGTCTCGATCGATGAGTCAACAGATGGGGACGTTTGCAAGACAACAACCATCTGCACGAACAGTTCGACGACGTTTGCAGCAGCATGGACTATCAGCTCGGAGACCGTGGCTGCGGTTACCCTTGACGCTGCATCACAGACAGGAGCGCCTGCGATTGTGTACTCGACCGACTTACCTGGGTGCGCGAATGGCAAAACGTCATTTTTTCGGATGAATCCAGGTTCTGTTTACAGCATCATGATGGTCGCATCCGTGTTGGCGACATCCCGGTGAACGCACATTGGAAGCGTGTATTCGTCATCGGCAGGCGTAATGGTATGGGGTGCCATTGGTTGCACGTCTCGGTCACCTCTTGTTCGCATTGACGGCACTTTGAACACTGGACGTTACATTTCAGATGTGTTACGATTCGTGGCTCTACCCTTCATTCGATCCCTGCGGAAACCCTACATTTCAGCAGGATAATGCACGACTGCATGTTGCAGGTCCTGTTCGGGCCTTTCTGGATACAGAAAATGTTCGACTGCTGTCCTGGCCAGCACATTCTCCAGATCTCTCACCAATTGAAAACGTCTGATCAATGGTGGCCGAGCAACTGGCTCGTCACAATACGCCAGTTACTACTCTTGATGAACTGTGGTATCGTGCTGAAGTTGCATGTGCAGCTGTACATGTACACGCCATCCAGGCTCTGTTTGACTCAATGCCCAGGCATATCAAGGACGTTGGTAAGGCCAGAGGTGGTTGTACTGGGTACTGATTTCTCAGGATCTATTCACCCAAATTATGTAATCACATGTCAGTTCTAGTACAATATACTTGTCCAATGAACACCCGTTTATCATCTGCATTTCTTCTTGGTGTAGCAATCTTAATGGCCAGCAGTGTACCTGCCTTTTATAGTTAGCGCCCTTAACGTGTATTTTTATTTTTATGCTTGATTTCCCGTTAAACAGTTGATCTGATGTATAACTGTCTTTTCATAGGCTTTTATTAAACACTTTGCATGGTTTATAAAGTTCTATGGATGCAACGCACCTATTTTGTGTACAAGAGTTATCAATCCACTTTAAGTGGATTGGTATTCATTGTGTATATGTTATGTACTTTTTAGGATTCCGTGGCTCATTCGGTAAAAACGGACTCCTTTTACAGTATGACCCGTACAAATCTGTACTACTTCAGTAGGTCATGATTTTCCTTCGGAATCTCGTAGAAACAGGAAAAGCCATTTGAACCCTAGAAGTCAGTTTCATACTCTAGTTCTTTTGGTTTTTACTGTGCATGCGCCACCGCACATACAGCCTGCCGCCAACAATGTGAAATTTTAACATTGAGTGAGATCTAGTAAAGGACGGACGTTCGAAGTTGTGAACATTCTTGTTTAATTAATTTCACAGAAATCTTTTTTGAAAGGTCACTGTGACCCTAGAATACACATTGTGTAACTGATCTGGCGACGGATATGGATATTTATGGGGAAGTGGCACGTAGAAATGAGATATTACTAACGGAGAATGCTGTACGGAAAGAACTGTTAGAAGAATTCAAGCATGGAAGTGGAGTAAACGACTTTCCTGATGAAAGAGACTCTGAAGATGATGCTTCTACAGCAGTTATGGACAATGGCAAACTAGGCGCTACAGTCTGGAACCGTGCGACCGCTACGGTCGCAGGTTCGAATCCTGCCTCGGGCATGGATGTGTGTGATGTCCTTAGGTTAGTTAGGTTCAATTAGTTGTAAGTTCTAGAGGACTGATGACCTCAGTAGTTAAGTCCCATAGTGCTCAGAGCCATTTTTTTGTAAATGTTTTTATTAAAAAAAAAGACTTCTTAATCTGATTACCTTTATTAATATTGGTTTGTGGCAGAGTAATAATGTAACAGGTAGACGACTAAATACAGTTTTCACAAGATTTTCTCGACTGCAACATTTTAAATGTGAATAGAATATTCGTTCCTATGAGTAGGTATGTGGCCATGTTGTATACTGCAGAAGTTTTTCACATTTGGAAAAGCTGCTCTTTTCTGGGGTAATTTCAGAAAAAAACTGCAGTATACATAAAGCGAATTCTATCATTTCAAAGCGAAATCAAAAATATATATTAAACTTCTGTTACAGGGCTGGCTAGAGGTGAAAATCTTAGCAGTAGTGCAAGGTACATTATTCTGCCCCACAGAAACACAGAACCAAAGCAGACAGGACTGTTCAAAACAGAAATCAACGTATCATCGAGGAATGCTTAACATAAAAGATTGTAAGAGATTACTTCGCACGAGTGTTAATGTGGTGTTCTCGATGACGCTCGCTTAGAAGCACGTAAAATTCAGAATTGCCACTTTAAAGTTTTTTTGAATGTTATTACGTAAGTCATGTGTGATTCATACTCTGACTTGTCCAAGTAAATCTTACTTAATATGTAATTGTGTAATGAAGACTGATACTGATACGCAGAACTCTAAAGAAGTTTGTTTTCATGTTTTGATGTGATTCCGTGATAATGATACAAACTTTCTGGGATAGCAGTGAACGACAAATGTATCAATCTGAGGAAAGGGATCCCGGTACGGGAACGACCGAGTCAAAGGTTATAAATAAAAATCGTTCTGGAATACATGTAGTGGGATTGTTGTTGGTAAGAATTTAGGGTAGGCAACTTTCAGAGTCGTCAATGTGGAGAAAAATAGGAAATAAATGTCTAATAAACAAGGGTTCTAAAATTCATGCCTTAAAAGTTATGACCACTTGTTCAGCTTGTTGTTGTTGTTGTTGTTGTGGTCTTCAGTCCTGAGACTGGTTTGATGCAGCTCTCCAAGCTACTCTATCCTGTGCAAGCTTCTTCATCTCCCAGTACCTACTGCAACCTACATCCTTCTGAATCTGTTTAGCGTATTCATCTCTTGGTCTCCCCCTACGATTTTTACCCTCCTCGCTGCCCTCCAATACTAAATTGGTGATCCCTTGATGCCTTAGAACATGTACTACCAACCTATCCCTTCTTCTAGTTAAGTTGTGCCACAAACTTCTCTTCTCCCCAATCCTATTCAATACCTCCTCATTAGTTGTATGATCTACCCATCTAATCTTCAGCAAAGTAATTTATTTAGTTAGCTAGTTTGTTTCATGTTCCATGGATCATTTGGATGATAAATTATAATAATTTTAAGTACACATCGCAGAGGGAGACCAAGAGATGAATACACTAAGCAGATTCAGAAGGATGCAGGCTGCAGTAGGTACTGGGAGATGAAGAAGCTTGCACGGGATAGAGTAGCATGGAGAGCTGCATCAAACCAGTCTCAGGACTGAGGGCCACAACAACAACAACATCGCAGCTTAATTTTAAATATGGCTACATGCTGAACATTTATCGAATTTTTTACTAGAAATTCTTCTACAGAATAGAAGAATTTATGGAGGAGAAACTTCTATAGTTTTTTTTTTAATTTTTCTTTTCTCTCAGTCAGATATTTTATATCACTGTCTAAGACATCAAAAAATTTAGTTGCAGCATTGTGCAACCCTCTTTGTGCTAAAGAAAATCTTGATGTGGAGCAATGAATGCCATTTTTCCTTCTGGTATTGTAAATCTGTACATCATAATCCCTATTGAAGTTTAGCGAATTATTTGTAACAAATTTCTTGAGGAAATCAATATACCATGAAGCAGTACTCAGAATGGCCAACTCCTCAAACACATGTCTACAAGACGATCGTGAGTGTGCACCACATGTTAATGTTACGGCACGTTTCTGAGCAGCGAAGACTTTCTTTCTTAAGGATGAACTACGCCACACCATTATTCCATATGACATTACCGAATGAAAATACGTAAAATGTGTCAGCTTACCGATTTGTCTCTCCCTAACGTATGCAATCATTCTAAGTGCAAATGTGGTTGGACTGAATTGTTTTAGGAATTCGAAAATGTGCTTTTCCCAGTTTGTACTTTCGTCAATATGGGCACCTGACAATACTGAAGTTTCCACTGTATTTATTATTTCTTCACCATGTGCTACACTTATCGTTGGAACCCCTAGACCTACAGAACTGAACATGTTGTGTATTTTTCAAAGGGAGGGTGGAAACATTCTTATGAACCCAGTTAATGAGATTTTTCAGAACATGTGAAAGCATTTCTTCACTTTCTGTATGTATGCTAGCATCATCTGCAAAATGAAGTAATTCTGCTTATTGTGTATTAGACGGAAGATCGTTTAAATATAAGAGGCACAACAATGGACATAAGATTGATTCTTTCTCACCAGTCAGTATAATAACCCCCGACTACATTGGTTGAATTTCTAAGTACAATTTCTGCACTCTTTTGGTTAGATATGACCCCCTAAAACTTCCATTTATGTAGAAGAATATTGTGATTCACAGAGCCAAATGCTTTACAAGGGAAACTCCCCATCGCACCCCTCCCTCAGAATTAGTGGTAAGAGGACCCAGCGAACAAAAACTGAACACAGATCAAGCATGAAAACAGGAAGAAGGTGTAATGAACTGTGGAAAAAGAAGCAAATTAGAAACAGTGACCGGTTCAAGGACAAGAAGTGCAATGCAGAACATTCTACCAGAGAAACGGAGTCGTGGTTATGCCGGCACGGTAGCTCAGCGTGTTCGGTCAGAGCGTTAGCTGTCCTCTGTTTGACTCTCTAATTCCTTTGTTGTTAACGTAGTTCACACCCCTTTATGGATCAACAATGGACTTGAACAAGCGTTATGGGACGTCCGCCCCGAACAAATAGAGCGAACTATAACAAACAAAATGAGATTTAAAAAAATGATCTATAAAAAAATAGTGGGCACGGTGCTGGACTATCAAGCGGGCAAGCCGTGTGCAGACCTCACTGGTGCCATTTTTTTTTCTTTTGCTGTATTCAAATTTTTGTCTGTGTCGTGGTGTAACGTCCGTTTTGAGTAGTGAAGTGTAATGGAGCTATAATGACAGATGATTCTGCACAACTACTCTATTAGCAGCCGAAAGGGAATGGCAACTGCAAATGTTTGATGCCAAGGCGACAAGTCAACCGAATCATCAACCAGAAAGTACGTCTGGTTTGTCATACACGACATAAATGACAGTACATGTGTCATATGATAAGGATCTCTTATCGATGGACCTAATTTGTAAGCCTGGTAAGTGAGTGAGATACGCCTCCTTGCTCGATTTAGTTCGTATGATTGTGAATGTGATCACTCCAAACGAAATGGTGAAAACATAATAGTTTGTCACATAATCTGCAAGTAATGAATGCAACAGTTTCACAATCACACAGTTTCTCTGTGCTGTGTCAAAAGATACGTTTTTAACGTTTTTGAAGTTGCGTTTCGTTTTGGACGTCTTGACTCTCGAATTTCTTCGTTGTAACACAGTTCACACACGTTAATTGTTGATTTCATATCTGTGAGACGTCTACGTCGTATCTCGCCTGCTCTCACTATGCATCACATTAACTTGCGACGGTAACGTATTCTTGCCACATGACTCATATTCTATGACCAATGTATAGCATGAGAACTGCCAAGATTACGAAAGAGAACAAAGATTTCAATGACCGGACGGACCGTTCTTAATGTTTAAAAAAAATGTCAGGAGTGAGTTTTAAATCCGGCTTGTCCGCTTTATAGTTGAACATCGTGACCAGTCAACCACGACGCTGCTGCTGTTCAAGTTCGGTCGATATTGCAGTTTTGAAGCTTGGACTGTTCACTGTTTCTATTTTTCTGTTATTTTTTCTTTTTCACAGTTCAGTACACCTTCTTCCTGTTTTCATGCTTGATCTGTGTTCAGTTTTTGACGGGCCATCTTACCACTACGTGTGAGGAGGTTGCGATGGGGAGTTTGCCTTGTTAGACAGGTCACAGGAAATACTGTGAAAAATGTCTCTTCTACTGAACAAGTGCCCTTAAGGTATGTATTTTAAATCTCACGTTCAGCGGACATATTTTTCTTGTTTTGGTCTCCATCATCCTTGAGCATTTGTAACATCATCACGGAATCACGGTGAGTGAAGCAGCGATAGGTGGCACTAAAGCGGCTATGTACAGCTTATGTCACCTAGGTATTTGCCCATGTTACTGCCCCTTTACTTAGTATAACAACGCATTTTATGTAAGGGCCAAATTTTAATCTATGCTTATTTTAAAATAAAAAAAATGGTGCAAATGGCTCTGAGCACTATGGGACTCAACATCTTAGGTCATAAGTCCCCTAGAACTTAGAACTACTTAAACCTAACTAACCTAAGGACATCACACACACCCATGCCCGAGGCAGGATTCGAACCTGCGACCGTAGCAGTCCCGCGGTTCCGGACTGCAGCGCCAGAACCGCTACACCACCGCGGCCGGCTTATTTTAAAATACACTCCTGGAAATGGAAAAAAGAACACATTGACACCGGTGTGTCAGACCCACCATACTTGCTCCGGACACTGCGAGAGGGCTGTACAAGCAATGATCACACGCACGGCACAGCGGACACACCAGGAACCGCGGTGTTGGCCGTCGAATGGCGCTAGCTGCGCAGCATTTGTGCACCGCCGCCGTCAGTGTCAGCCAGTTTGCCGTGGCATACGGAGCTCCATCGCAGTCTTTAACACTGGTAGCATGCCGCGACAGCGTGGACGTGAACCGTATGTGCAGTTGACGGACTTTGAGCGAGGGCGTATAGTGGGCATGCGGGAGGCCGGGTGGACGTACCGCCGAATTGCTCAACACGTGGGGCGTGAGGTCTCCACAGTACATCGATGTTGTCGCCAGTGGTCGGCGGAAGGTGCACGTGCCCGTCGACCTGGGACCGGACCGCAGCGACGCACGGATGGACGCCAAAACCGTAGGATCCTACGCAGTGCCGTAGGGGACCGCACCGCCACTTCCCAGCAAATTAGGGACACTGTTGCTCCTTGGGTATCGGCGAGGACCATTCGCAACCGTCTCCATGAAGCTGGGCTACGGTCCCGCACGCCGTTAGGCCGTCTTCTGCTCACGCCCCAACATCGTGCAGCCCGCCTCCAGTGGTGTCGCGACAGGCGTGAATGGAGGGACGAATGGAGACGTGTCGTCTTCAGCGGTGAGAGGCGCTTCTGCCTTGGTGCCAATGATGGTCGTATGCTTGTTTGGCGCCGTGCAGGTGAGCGCCACAATCAGGACTGCATACGACCGCGGCACACAGGGCCAACACCCGGCATCATGGTGTGGGGAGCGATCTCCTACACTGGCCGTACACCACTGGTGATCGTCGAGGGGACACTGAATAGTGCACGGTACATCCAAACCGTCATCGAACCCATCGTTCTACCATTCCTAGACCGGCAAGGGAACTTGCTGTTCCAACAGGACAATGCACGTCCGCATGTATCCCGTGCCACCCAACGTGCTCTAGAAGGTGTAAGTCAACTACCCTGGCCAGCAAGATCTCCGGATCTGTCCCCCATTGAGCATGTTTGGGACTGGATGAAGCGTCGTCTCACGCGGTCTGCACGTCCAGCACGAACGCTGGTCCAACTGAGGCGCCAGGTGGAAATGGCATGGCAAGCCGTTCCACAGGACTACATCCAGCATCTCTACGATCGTCTCCATGGGAGAATAGCAGCCTGCATTGCTGCGAAAGGTGGATATACACTGTACTAGTGCCGACATTGTGCATGCTCTGTTGCCTGTGTCTATGTGCCTGTGGTTCTGTCAGTGTGATCATGTGATGTATCTGACCCCAGGAATGTGTCAAAGTTTCCCCTTCCTGGGACAATTAATTCACGGTGTTCTTATTTCAATTTCCAGGAGTGTATAATTTGGCACGTGGTTCAGGTAGGATTTCTAAATCCCATGTTTGCAAATTGGTTATGTTTTGTATTGTGGTCTGTGAAGATCCGTTCGTAAATAAAAATTTAATAATAGCATCAGACGAAAAATTAAATTACGATCATATCCGACTGTAAAAATTTTCACATTACAGTTCTGGTTCGAACATCTCCAGTGCTCTACATCGGTGGTTGTAATACAGGGGAACGACACGTAAGAGGTATCAGCTCTTCTACTTGCCGGGCAAGTGGCGGAATTCGGGCAGGGGGATTAGCCAACGTTTCCTCGGTCTAGATTGGCCGCAAATTTTACTGGGTGCTGTTTGCAGGGCTCCAGGAAGCTGCGTACAAGAGCACGCTTCGTTGAAGTACGTATCCTTTGTTGGACGTCGTACACATTTTGGTAGGGTTCCGCTTTCGTCCGAGTATTCGGCGTGTCGCAAGCGTCTGGAGGCTGGTCCGGCACGCCGCTCTGTGGGCCGTGCACAGTGGGCAGTGGGCAGTTCTCGTTAAAAGTCGCCGGCGGCGCAGGGCAGGGTAGGGGTAGGGGGCTCTGGGGAACCTGCTACCTGCTACCTGCTGCGGAGCTCCGCCCGCTGTCGGCGAGTCGCCAGTTTCGCAACGGCCTGACGTGACGGATGGAGCGGCCCGCCACGGAGAACCAGCTAAAGCGCGAAATACCGCGTCACTCTGTCAGATGACAATCGGGTTGGCTTTAGGTAAACTAAGGGCATTACAGACGCCTCAGTGACTGGTGTTGTAAAACAAGACTAAAGAAAAATCAAGAAAATTGGAAATTTGTGGGAAGTTCTTTGGGACCAAACTGCTGAGATCATCGGTCCCTAGGCTTACACGCCACTTAATCTAACTTAAACTAACTTAGGGACGATAAAGACAACACACACACCCATACCAGAGGGTGGAAGGAAAATCATGACCTGCTGCGCAAACCGTGGCAAGGCGCCAAAGACGGCACGGCTGAAAAATCAAGACACGTTCATAGTATTTGTCGACCCGGAAAACATGTTCGACAATGTAAAATGGTGCAAAATGTTCGAAATTATTAGAAATTTGGGGTAAGCTTTAGGGAGAGACGTGTAATATACAATATGTACAAGAGCCAAGAGGCAATAGTATGAGTGCACGGCCAAGAACGGAGTCCTCGGATTGAAAAGGGTGTAAGGCAGGGATGTAGTCCACGCCCCTACTGTACATAGAAGAAGCAGTGATGGTGTAAGTACGCTGTTTAGGTTTTTTTTATTGGTAACGCCACGTAGTGCTCTGTATGAAAATCACTGGCTGTGCTCGCTGGTTTGGATTGTTGTCTGCCATTGTAGTGTTGGGCAGCTGGATGTTAACAGCGCGTAGCGTTGCGCAGTTGGAGGTGAGCCGCCAGCAGTGGTGGATGTGGGGAAGTGAGATGGCGGATTTTTGAGAGCGGATGATCTGGACGTGTGTCCATCAGAGACAGTACATTTGTTACACTGGATGTCATGAACTGCTATATATATTATGACTTTTGAACACTATTAAGGTAAATACATTGTTTGTTCTCTATTAAAATCTTTCATTTGCTAACTATCCCTATCAGTAGTTAGTGCCTTCAGTAGTTTCAATCTTTTATTTAGCTGGCAGTAGTGCCGCTCGTCGTATTGCAGTAGTTCGAGTAAGGAAGATTTTTGTGAGGCAAGTGATTCATGAAAGGTATAGGTGATTGTTAGTCAGGACCATTCTTTTGTAGGGATTATTGAAAGTCAGATTGCGTTGCGCTAAAAATATTGTGTGCTGAGTACGTCCAGTTTTGCTTAGCTGTTTCAAAATCAAATACTGTAAGAGGTTTACCAGCACAGTAATTCATTAATTTTTCTAAGGGGACGTTTCAGTGGAAATAAAAGAAAGGTCCAGGAGTGGGATTATAATTCAAGGTGAAAGAATATCAATGATACTATTCGATGATGACATTCCTATCCTCTGAGAAAGTGAAGAAGAATGGCATGATCTGCTGAATGGAATGAACAACGTAATGAGTACAGAATATGGAAGGAGAGTAAATCAAAAAAAGACGAAAGTAATGAGAAGTAGCGGAAATGAGAACAGCAAGAAACTTAACATCAGGATAGGATTGATGGTCACAAAGTAGATGAAGTTAAGGAATTCTGCTACCTAAGACTGTTGATTCGAAAAAAAAAGATAGGGGGCAGAGAAGCCGTAGTGTCGTTGCGACTGATAATGGAAGCACACTTGACAAAAATCGAGACACGCTCATAGGATTTGTCGACCTGGTAAAAACGTTCGACAGTGCGTTAGGATGGTGCATAAGTTCGTACCGTTTTTCTGGAAGTTTAAAAATCACAACGGATACGCATAACACAGATTTTAGTCGTAATATGCTGTCCTTCACTATTTACAATAGTCTGACAACGCTGGAGTCACTTTTACATTCCGCGACTGCAGAAATCACGTGGTTTTGTCACGAACGACTCGCCGGCCATGTTCGGAACGCATTTTGTTCCGAGCGCATTTTCTTCCGGAAAGGAAGTTTCTTGGAGGCTTTTTGATAGCGAGCGGGCAAGGTGAAAATCTGTGGGCACAAGATCAGATGAACAACTTGTATTGTGTTTTTTGTAACTTTAGCGGAAAGTGGAGCAGCATCGCTTCTCGCAGTCTTCCTCGTCGTCGTTTTCGGACTGCGTCTGTAGCCGATTACAGCAAATGCCAGCAGTGATGGTTACACTTCGGGGAAGCTGTTCGTAGTTTATCACACAGTCGGTGTTCAACCAGTTGCATAACATTATCTTCCGTGAATGTGCACAGGTTTCGTACGTTGAGTTGCTGCTTTGTTTGGACTTAACCATTCCTTTTTTTTTCCTTATATTACCATAAAGACACAATTTCACTCACCAATAACGATACACGATAGGTATCGTCGATGGTGTTCGCGAGACAATCAGTGACGACTCAGCAAAGATGCATATATGGCCACCCGATAATTTTTTAGCGTTTGGCTCAGGGCATTGCATCCAAATGTCACACGACGGTGGAATGATCACAGTTCAACGCATTTGTCAGTTCTCGAGTACACTGACTTGGGTCACTGCGGATTAATGCGGTTAAACGATCTTCATCAAATCCGGAAGGACTTCTTGAACGTGGAGTCATTAACGTCGAAAAAATTTCTCCTTAAAACAAGAAAACAAATTCTTGCCGTTTTCTGTCCAATGGAATTGTCCCCAAACCAGTGCAAATATTTCTGCCTGCCTTCGCCGATGTCACCTCTGTACTGAACTCAAATAGAAGAATATGTCGGAAATCTTCCGATTTCTCCACTTGTCACTCTATTTTCTAGCTCCCACAGCACCAATCACTATCTCCAGATGAAAAAAAATGTCGATATGTAGGCTTTAAAAGGAACGGTGAACTATAAATACAAAATGACACTCTATAAATAAACCCATAGCAACCGGAATATCAACATGCAAAACAGAAGCGCTAGGAACTTATGCGGCAACATAATGAACTGCTGCATAATGTTCGAAATTCTGAGTAAAATAAGAGTAAGCTATAGGCAACGACGGTTAATATGCATTACGTACAAGAACCAAGAGCGAATAGTTAGAATGGAAGGCCAAGAAAGAAGCGATCGGGTTAAAAAGGGTGCAATACAGAGATCTAGTCTTTCGTATGTCCTGCCAATTTTATATGTCGAAAAAGCAATGGTGCAAATAAAATTTCAAGACTGGTATAAAAACTCCGGGTAAAAGGGTGTCAGTGAAAATATTCGCTGATAACACTGCTGGCACCAGTGGAAGCCAAGCGTTACAGGGCGTGTTGAGTGGAATGAACAGTCCGATGAGTACAAAATGCGGATTGAGAGTAAACCGAAGAAAGAAGAAAGTAACGAGGAGCAGCAGAAGTGAAAACAGCGACAGCCTTAACATCAAAATCGTTGACCTGGAAGCAACCGAACGTAAGGAATTCTGCTTCCTCCGAAGCAAAATAACATGGTAGTCGAAACAAGGAGAACATGAAAAGCAGACTAGCGCTGGGAAAGGGTGCATTTCTCGTGAAAACAAGTCTGCTGCTATCAAACAGAGGCCTTAATTTGAGGAAGAAATTTCTGAGAGCTGGAGCACAGCACTGGATGGAAGTGACGCACGGACAGTAGAAAAACCGGAAGAAAAGAGAATCGAAGGGTTTGAGATATGGTGCAACAGAAGAATGTTGAAATTAAGGTGGACTGATAGGACAAGCAATGAGAAGGTTCTCCGCAAAACCGGCGAAGAAAGGAAGTTATGCAAAACACTAACAAGAAGAAGTGACAGGATGACAGGACATGTCTTGAGATATCAGGCAGTAACTCCCTTGGTACTGGAGGGAGCTGTAGATGGTAAGGGGAAGACGGATTGGAATACATCCACTATATAATCGAAGACACAGGGTGCAAGCTCTGCTCTGAGATGAATTGGTCGACACAGGAGAGGAGCACGTGATGGGCCACGTCGAACCATTCATAAGATTGATGTTAGGAAGTGAGGGAACAACGGGCACACACCTTCCGGTACCCAATCTGGTGGACGAATGTACAGCACTACTACCATAGAGTAGAAATATCTCTGGAGTGAGCATTCAGAAGCGCAGAATTGATTTTGTGTTGTCAACATGGTCACGTGATCTCGGGACGCCGTAGATTTGTCCGACATTTGTCCTATAAATTTTGAATGTTGTCATATCGCTAGTAAAGACAGATTCCCTTCCTAAGTGCTGTGGACTTAGCATAGACGTGTTGCAGGCACCATAGCAGTTTACGTCTGATATTTGAAATAAATTGGGCTCTGAGCTTTGAAGAGCAAAATGAACGAGCATGACGTCACAGAAGCTTCACGTCAGCGTGTGTTTACAATGTCTTTCATGTCACATCTCGTCAAGTCGCTCAACACAGTACTGAACGGCGAAATTGGCGTTTTGAGTCACCATCCCTGATATGCATAAAATGTTACAGTATAGTAGCAGAACTGAGGAGCTAACAACGACAAAATTTGTCAATGGCCGAAGCAAACTTTATAACCTACGTTCTTGATCAATTATGTTTGGTAAATTACTGAGAAGTGAGACAACGTTTCAAAACATCGACAATTATTTACTAGGGAAAATATGTACATTCATACACATCAAAGAAAGCGAATTAATGAAGCCTGTTAAACGTATATATGTTTTTTCCTTACGTAATTGCTAACGTCATAAACAACTGTATTTTACTCCTTCATTAAAGCTGACTTTTTTGCTTAAAATATCATATGGTGGAGTTTGCTTTGTCTGCTTATGATCTTATACATATACATTGTGGGCGTCAGCGCCGTTGTGTTATTGTAAAACCCAAATAACTTTTCGCCTTCAGATATACGATCTCGGTTGTGTAAGAAAGTGGATAAAATATCCCAGTCGTCATGGAACATCTCCAATCTGTCACTAAGACAAAGCGCTATTATAAAATAAAGATTATGAAGGTACAACAGCAAAAAATCCACTATTATAAGGAGAATGAGCGCGGCGAAAATAGGTTAACTTAAGATGTTAACAGACTGGTACCGTTAAAATTTTCTTCCCGAGAAACCTTGACGTACCGTGAAATGACGTGACGTTCCGTTGACGACCTGTCGGAATGCCCCCATTCGAAAGGTATTGTAGAATGTTTTGGTGTTATGTGACGAGACGTGACGTTACCTGATGGCGGACGCGATTTGGCGGTAAACAATCTACGTCGTCCCTAGATCACGTGACAATTCCAGTTTAATGTTGACAACATGCGCAGGACGCAATGCTCACTCCAGAGATATTTCTACTCTATGACTACTACCAGAGACCTCCCGTTGAGAAGCGAGATGTTTGCTGCGATCTGTCGATTACCTCGAATAAAAGCGTAAGCACATTCCAACACAGCAGGAGTCACAATTGTGTGCAGCCAGCCAGCACGCGGGAAATAGGACACTTTATCCAATCTTGTTGCCGTGAAGGCAGACGCCCTGCCCAACGACTTACCTTGCTTTTGTTCACTGTCACGTCTCCGTACATTCTGTAAGCGCCTATGAATGCCTGCGACGCTCTGTTTTTCCGAAAGAAATTCGTTATCTCTGCTTGGTCCCACAGAGTATAAATATCTATGGAGTGAACATTCGGATGCGCAGAACGAGAATCTGTCCGCAACATCTCCTGCTGTTCAAGTCACGTGGTATTGGGACGGCACATGTTAGTCCGTATAGCGCTTAGCGTATTTTGAGTGTTATTACTTCGCTAGAACAGACAGTCACCTTCAGAAGTATCCTGATGATGAAATTAAACATGTTTTAATAGGAGAAAAAAGTTGAAACTAAAATAAGTATAGTAATATCTACATATACCAGAACCTGATAAATTCCTTTTTATTGGAGATTTTCTTGATGTCACTTTCGGTAACAGGTAGTCTGGGAAACTAAAAATTGTTCGAACAGCATCAGACTTCAACGTCTCCCTATCAAACCATTCTTCAGCAGTTTAGAGCAGGGCTTAACAACTGGCCGGTTTTGAGCGCCAGTACTCGCGTCTGCTCAGGCACGTGCTCGCGAGCAGGTGCAAAGTCGCGGAGCAGGGAGGGAGGGGAGGGAGGGGAAATGCGCGCGCACGTTTGAATGTGATCTCGCGTTCTTAGCAGATTTAACTAGCCATCTGAATGCTTTGAACATTTTACTACAAGGTAAAGATCTGCTAATTACTCATTTCATAGATCGAATACGAGCTTTTAAAATGAAATTGACACTTTGGGCGAGTCAGCTGGAAACAGGAAATCTAGCTCATTTTCCTAAATTATCATCCATGCAAGATGTTCACAAAGACTGTAAACGTTATTCACATAGTTTAGTTGATCAGCGCATTCGAGATCTGACAGCACTAGACAGTTATTTTGATCTGTTCTCTCTACAGGGTGGTCCCGAATTCATGGTACAAACTTTAATGGTAGGTGCAGGACATTGTAACAAGGATATATTGTATAGGAATGTATAGTCCCAGGTGACGCGGTGAGGCGTAAACAGGGGAAATAACGGCCGAAAGGAAAACGAAAGATTTTATTGAAATCGTTGTTGACAAGTGTCATGTTTACAGTAAGTGTTCAAAATTGCGTCCACCATGAGCGATACATGCTTGACAGCGTCGGTGCAGCGATTGGCGTACACGTTCAAAGATGCCTGGTATTTCACGCACACCTGCAGCAGCTACAGATATGCGAGCAACGAGATCCTCATCTGAGTCAACTGGAGTCTCATAAACAAGACTCTTAAGATGTCCCCATAAAAAGTAATCGAGGCAAGAGAAATCAGGAGATCGGGGTGGCCAAGGGACTGGTCCACCACGCCCAATCCATCTAGCACCAAACGTGGCATTCAGGTAATTCCGTACAGCAGTGCTGAAGTGTGCTGGCGCTCCATCGTGCTGAAACCACATGCGGTTACGAATGGCGAGCGGAACATCTTGCAGCAGTTCTGGTAACACTTCTTGCAGAAAAATACGATAGCTTTCGCCACAGAGTCGCGTGGGTAGTAAGTATGGCCCAATCAAAAAGTCGTTCACAATACCAGCCCACACATTAATACCGAAACGTTGTTGATACGCATGTGGACGCGTTGCATGTGGATTATCTGTTGCCCACACATGGGAATTGTGCGCATTAAAGACACCCTCGCGTGAAAATGTCGCTTCATCTGTAAATAGCACATGACCTACGAAATCCGGCTGCAACACACATTGCTGCAACAACCACTGGCAGAAGTTCACGCGAAGAGGATAATCTGCCGGATTCAATGCTTGTACTTTTTGAAAATGGAAGGGGTGTAAGCGATTTTCATTTAACACTCTGCATACAGTCTGATGACTCACATGTACGTCACGCGCAACAGTTCTTGTGCTTGACTCGGGTCTATCAGCCACTATGTTCAAGATGCGTTCTTCCAGTCTTGGAGTGCGTACAGCTCTTAATCGACCAGCGTCATGTCTGTTGACGTCGAACGTACCTGTTTCACAAAGTTGACGATGTAACCGTTGAAAAATTCTATGATCCGGCATTCGTCGATTAGGATACTCCGCGCGATACATTCGTAACGCAGCTCTGGCGTTACCATTTGCACGGCCGTACATGTAATGCATGTCTGCTTTTTCTGCATACGTAAAGTCACCCATCGTCTACGGCAGCACAATTGTGAATGGCGCTTGTCCCTACTGCGATACATCATGTTCATCTACTGCCCTCTACCGGCAGTGACACCAACCGA
Organism: Schistocerca cancellata; assembly: GCF_023864275.1. Taxonomy (NCBI): domain Eukaryota; kingdom Metazoa; phylum Arthropoda; class Insecta; order Orthoptera; family Acrididae; genus Schistocerca; species Schistocerca cancellata. The sequence goes on along the minus strand of NC_064628.1, from coordinate 6,618,442 downwards.
TCACTCCATTTCTCTTTCCCCTGTTTACGCCTCACCGCGTCACCTGCGACTATACATTCCTATACAATAAATCCTTGTTACAATGTCCTGTACCTACCATTAAAGTTTGTACCATGAATTCGGGACCACCCTGTATATTCAGCGAATATTTAAGAGATTCGTCCTGAGCTGCAGCAAGAAATTATTGACCTGCAGTGTGACAGAGAATACAGAGACAAATTTCAGAACAAGAAAAACATTTTGGAATTCTACAGACACTTCCCTCAGGATAGATTTCCTAGTTTGCACAAACTGGCGGCTACAATAATATCAATGTTCGGTTCCACGTATGTTTGTGAACAACTGTTCTCTGCAATGAAATGTAACAAGACGTGCCTGAGAAACGCATTGTCTGATCGAAATTTAAACTGCATGCTGCGCCTACAATGGACAAGAACAATGACTCCGAACATAGACGCAATTGTAAAGGTCAAAAAGTACAAGATAACCGAGAATCTCACACTTCAGTGACACCTTTTATTGTGTAACAGTTCACAAATTAATGCTAATGTAGAGGCATACAACACTAAGCTAATAAAATTATGTGGCACGTGTACATTCTCCTTTATTTGTTTCATTTGTCGCAGTAATAATTCGTGAGTGATATCGCTGCAGGTGGCCGCGGATTTACGTTGACTGGCGGCAGCTGCTGTGTGCCCCACGTGACTCTCCCCACTCTCCGCTCTGGTCCGGTAGTGGGGGTAGCGTGCTCGCGCTGCTCCGTGCTCGCGCCTTGCTGCTCACAGCTTGCTCCGCGAGCACGTATGTTGTGAAGCCCTGGTTTAGAGCACACTTTTGAATATTTTGTAGGGACGAAACCTTTCTTTTTATTTTGTGGAGCCATATTTTGACTCTCTGTTCATCTTTCGGGAAACTAGAATAAAAAAATTACATAATGTAGGAAACTTTCTCATGCGGAAGTACTTACACAAGGATTTGATGACCTAAATAAACTGGAGGAAATTAATCGCACTTATCTGCAGATGAACATAGCACGAATACGTAAACACTGACTGGCAGCTTAAACACACTTGCAAATTAATCTAGTATTTCTCCCGTAAACACGTAGGCACTAAAAAAAAAGTCGCAGAAATTTCTTCTACAATACATTATAATAGCGCGTCTCGATATTTTTGAACATATAAAGTGCCTTACATCAATATCGTTTTCCACTATTAGAGATTTGTTGTACGTAGCTACAAAAAGTAACTGATCCTCCTTTCACGTACTTCTCTTTACATCCATAGCTACATTCAATACTGCACCATGGCTGTTATTACTACTAAATCTTGTAGAAACGTTTGTAAATACAGGTGAATACGTGCAATATTAAAGTTTCGCTGCTACCACAAATTGCAGACAAGCAACGACGTCCCACTACCACGTGACTAGCGCGGTTTGCATGTCGAGAACACGCGCAGTAGGCCATGCTCACTCCATAGATATTTATGCGTGGAACGCGCCTTTGTTGCAGACGCCATTTTGAAGGGTACGTATAGCGCCGCTACCCATCGGAACTTCATGAAACTAGACGAGCTGAAGCGGGAATATTCAACAATGTCTCACAACAAATGCAGCATCTTTTTTCAACCGAAATTGGCCGAAAAAAATGTGTTACATTATTTATTGAGCGCTTCTCGTACACGTAGATGTGTTGAGCAGCAGCGACCTATCAATCTACTGAGTTTAGGAATCGATGTAGACTAAGTCAACACTTTTCCAAACTAGAATAGTCCAGAATTATGTACAACGTGCCGCCAGTTAATGACAATAAAACGCACACTTCAGTACAGACAAATTTAGAAGCTGACGATTGCACTCAAGATAGCGGAACAAATGACTAACGCCAGCGCAGTATTGATAAAAGGTGTAGTGCAGTCTTAACGAGTAACTGCTATTGCAGAAACTGCGAACATCTACGGGGAAAACGTAAGTGAAAACCGCTACAACTGTGCATCACAAACATCTACCAGATTAAGATGAACTATTTTTCGGATTGAGCTAAGTACCCACAATTCACTAAAACCCACAGACAGCCCAATAAGAAACGTAAGAAAAAGACTTAGGATCCACCTCATGGCTGAAAGCAGGTTCGCTATTGCAGCATGTGTAGGTATCAGGGGCAGACATGTGGTCACGCACTATCGCTCAAATATGTTTTCGAGTATCACACTTTTGGCGCGGTTGTTCAATATTTGTATTATCTGAGCGTACCTGTCTTGCAGATCACATATGGGATACACCATCTAGCTTTACTTTAAACGACGAGATAATCACACAAAAAACGACAGGCAATTAGATGTCAAGGTAAAGTAGAAATAAACATAATTCCGAAAGCAGCAGTATTTCAGTGTCTGCGTATTACAAATAAAAATACTGTTTACAAATTAAATTTTCATACCAGTCACAGTAAACGCTCCCTTAGGAAACAAACACTGTAGACGAACATTAACAAAAGCTGAACAAGGCTAACGGAGAGCAACAAGATTCAATCGGATTAGTTAGACACATTTTTGTCACGGGGGATGTCGTTCTTGCAAGATTTTCGAGTGAAATAAAATGTGTTTTTTAGTATCTGCTCCTTACGTAATTTCCAGAGCGAGAGTAGCAACCCAATTTTTATGGTGTCCTCTCGCTACAGGTGCTTTCTTCATTGCAGGCGATTCTTGGTCGACTTCAAAAATTGGAAATCAATAGTCTTCGAAGAAAGACGGAGCTTTCGCTTCTGAATTTACATACCTTCCAAATGGCTCTGAGCACTATGCGACTTAACTTCTGAGGTCATCAGTCGCCTAGAACGTAGAACTACTTAAACCTAACTAACCTAAGGACATCACACACATCCATGCCCGAGGCAGGATTCGAACCTGCGACCGTAGCGGTCGCTCGGCTCCAGACTGTAGCGCCTAGAATCGCACGGCCACTCTGGCCGGCTACATACCTTTCAGATTTTTTTTTCTACACCACTCGTAAATCAACGTTATTCAGGTTACAAAAAGAAAGAGAGAGAGAGAGAAAGTGTGTGTGTATGTATGTTTGTTTGGCTTTCTAACTGCAACTGAGATGATAAACGGCCATACTTTAGTGATTTCTCAGACATTCCGCTCTAAATGCATTCCTCCATGTCTATTCACAACAGAATTCAGGTATATGATAATCCTGCGCGAAAGGGCGAAGCGAGATTCGTATCAAGTCTCACACGGTTTCTCATGAAAGTTTCACAGAATGGCGTAAGAAAAGCGCTACCTATGACGCACATGGCCGTCGTTATTAATAAATTTGACATGTCCACGCAATTGCACGTACTACTTTTTCATTTATGGAGCACAGTAACTCGCTCAACTTATTTTACCTAGCAACCAATCAAAAAATTTTCTATTAGGTGTTCAACTGCCGATGTTACGGAGTTTTGCTTCTTATTGTCGCAGCCTCAATAAATATCCTAGGAGCACTATTTACGTCCTTCCTGGACATCAATAGCAAGTGTTAGAATACTTTAAAGTGCCCAGATTGATTTAGTCTACTGCGACATGTAAAACCTTCTGGGTAAACGTTTCTTCGTTGCTTTTCTGTGGGCCGACCTCGCGTACTTGTGATGGGAGCTGCCTTGACCGCATACCAATACCGCCATGCTTTCATTTGTTCCACATTCTCATTGACCTTTCCTTGTTTTTCCTCGGTGTGAATACGTCAACGCATGTCACAATGCTGGCCCGAAGCGAGTGTAGCGTACCGGGCTAGATGAAGATAACGCGGCGTGTTGCAAGGTAACTACTGTCAGATCACTTGAAATTTATTGGACACAAAAGCGGAAGTACGCCACATTCGGAAAGGATTTCGATACAGAAATGCTTTACAGTCAATTTTGATACATCGATTATTTTTTCATTTTCTTTTCAGAATGGCACAAGGAGGAAGGATTGTTAGGAAATGTAATTAAGCCTCGAGCGGTTTACAAATCCCTCGTCTCAACAATTCTTTAGTACCTCCCGTCAGTTTGGGAGCCTCACCACAAACCATTTTATAAGAGATGTAGAAGAGATCCAAAGAAGGGGGGTGGATTTCGTCACTGGTTTCTTTAGTAAGTGTGAGGGGTGTCTCTGAAATATGTGTCCATTGGCGAACGCTACAAGAGAGACCTTGGCAATGACTGTGATATTTAGTGTTATAATTCCGATACCGTACATTCCAAGAAGACTCAAGCAAGATATTCCTTCTTCCAACACATTGTTGTTGTTGTTGCCTTCAGTAAGAAGACGTATTTAATGCAGCCCCTCTACGCTTCTCTGTCGCGTGCAAGCCTTTTCATCTCTGCATACCTACTGTAACCTTCATCTGCTTGTAAGTGCTTGCTGCAGTTGTTTCTCAGTCTTCCTCTCAAATTCACTCCCTCCCACACACACACACACACACACACACACACACACACACACACAGTGACCTCTTACCTCTATCGTCACACTTACTGATGCTTGAGGCCGTATGATGTGACCTATCAATATGTACCATTAATACCTTTTCCCTCAAATTGGATACAGTGCCTCCTTATTAAAAACCGATCTACCCATTTGAAGCCCGCATCTCGTGGTCGTGCGGTAGCGTTCTCGCTTCCCACGCCCGGGTTCCCGGGTTTGATTCCCGCCCGGTGTCAGGGATTTTCTCTGCCTCGTGATGGCTGGGTGTTGTGTGCTGTCCTTAGGTTAGTTAGGTTTACGTAGTTCTAAGTTCTAGGGGACTGATGACCATAGATGTTAAGTCCCATAGTGCTCAGAGCCATTTGAACATTTGAACAACCCATTTGAACTTAGATATGTCTCCCGCCTATACCTATAAAACTGAGCATGACGATGACAATTGATAAACTCGATGTCATTGGCAGGTTTATCGACACTCACTCTTCCTGTACACAATTACCGAATGGCAAAGGAAATGATGGAAAACATAGTGGACTACTGCCGTAAGCACCCTCAGATACACGTTGACAGCCGGCTTCAGAGGTCTAGGCGCAACCGGAAGTACAGAAAAGGTCGTTCTTTAACTGTCATTTATTATTCCCTATGATCCGTGCTTCTTGCCGTCACGTAGACTAATACATGAAAATGGCTTGGCTCTGAGCACTATGCGACTTAACTGCTGAGGTCATCAGTCGCCTAGAACTTAGAACTAATTAAACCTAACTAACCTAAGGACATCACACACATCCATGCCCGAGGCAGGATTCGAACCTGCGACCGTAGCGGTCGCTCGGTTCCAGACTGTAGCGCCTAGAACCGCACGGCCACTAGCACATTAAAACTTCTGCTCATAAGAACGATGGTAGCTGGGTTGCCTAGGTCACATTGCTGCACCCTCATGCAGAAATGCAATGCTTTTCGACAGTATTCACAGTCCTGTACGTCTGCAACTATTAGATTTTTAGTAGTGGTAGTGAAATTTATAAACAGTACTCAGGACAATACTACAAGGTACCGGCTTGTTATAATTAACGTCCAGCTACTGCCGTAGGTCCAGGGCGTGTTGTTATTATCATGTTGTAGCGAAACATGGTAGACATTCTAATGCGTTAATGCGGAACCGATGTACGCTGTAAAACACATTAGTTCCAGCTGTAGCCGCCAGGTTCAAATCTGGCTCTGTACACTGTTTGCATGACGCCATGACATTCACGCCGTCATTTGACAAGCCGTAAGGTGACTGAACGATATGGCTCTGTCGCTGTTAGTGAAACTGTTTTGTGTGAACGGTAGCAATTACAATGCAGCACCGAGAGAGTATTGCAGACTGAAAGGTCTAAGAAGATGCCCGATTTCATTAAATGGTTTAAAAATTATGATAATGAAATTCCAAATCACGGGTGAGCTTGCTATTGCACCTAGAAGAGGAAGGCGTGCTATGCCGGTGAAAGTAACTGACGAGGTTGCTATTGCTGTAACCGACCATGCAGCAGGTACATCGGGCAGTGCCAGGCGAATTCTCCATCACATGGTCAACAGTACGGAAAGCTTTGAAGTTTTGCGATCTACGAGGTGCATTCAAGTTCTAAGGCCTCCGATTTTTTTTTCTAATTAACTACTCACGCCAAATCGATGAAACTGGCGTTACTTCTCGACGTAATCGCCCTGCAGACGTACACATTTTTCACAACGCTGACGCCATGATTCCATGGCAGCGGCGAAGGCTTCTTTAGGAGTCTGTTTTGACCACTGGAAAATCGCTGAGGCAATAGCAGCACGGCTGGTGAATGTGCGGCCACGGAGAGCGTCTTTCATTGTTGGGAAAAGCCGAAAGTCACTAGGAGCCAGGTCAGGTGAGTAGGGAGTATGAGGAATCACTTCAAAGTTGTTATCACGAAGAAACTGTTGCGTAACGTTAGCTCGGTGTGCGGGTGCGTTGTCTCGGTGAAACAGTACACGCGCAGCCCTTCCTGGACGTTTTTGTTGCAGTGCAGGAAGGAATTTGTTCTTCAAAACATTTTCGTAGGATGCACCTGTTACCGTAGTGCCCTTTGGAACGCAATGGGTAAGGATTACGCCCTCGCTGTCCCAGAACATGGACACCATCATTTTTTCAGCACTGGCGGTTACCCGAAATTTTTTTGGTGGCGGTGAATCTGTGTGCTTCCATTGACCTGACTGGCACTTTGTTTCTGGATTGAAAAATGGCATCCACGTCTCATCCATTGTCACAACCGACGAAAAGAAAGTCCCATGCATGCTGTCGTTGTGCGTCAACATTGCTCGGCAACATGCCACACGGGCAGCTGTGTGGTCGTCCGTCAGCATTCGTGGCACCCACCTGGATGACACTTTTCGCATTTTCAGGTCGTCATGCGGGATTGTGTGCACAGAACCCACAGAAATGCCAACTCTGGAGGCGATCTGTTCAACAGTCATTTGGCGATCCCCCAAAACAATTCTCTCCACTTTCTCGATCGTGTCGTCAGACCGGCTTGTGCGAGCCCGAGGTTGTTTCGGTTTGTTGTCACACAATGTTCTGCCTTCATCAAACTGTCGCACCCACGAATGCACTTTCGACACATCCATAACTCCATCACTACATGTCTCCTTCAACTGTCGATGAATTTCAATTGGTTTCACACCACGCAAATTCAGAAAACGAATGATTGCACTCTGTTCAAGTAAGGAAAACGTCGCCATTTTAAGAATTTGAAACAGCTGTCATTCTCGCCGCTGGCGGTAAAATCCCATCTGCCGTACGGTGCTGCCATGTCTGGGACGTATTGACAATGAATGCGGCCTCATTTTAAAACAATGCACATGTTTCTATCTCTTTCCAGTCCGGAGATAAAAAAAATCGGAGGCCTTAGAACTTGAATGCACCTCGTACTTCACACGACTCTGATATGATGCACCAACTGAAGCCTCACGATCGACACAACGTTTTGAATTTGCTCTTCGGTTGCTGGCACGGATCAAGTTGATGATGGTTTTATGTGGAGCAGTTTTTTCTGTGGTCAATTTTCTATGCAGTGACGAGGCACATTTTACACTACAGATAGTAGTGAATACACAGAATTGCCGAATTTTGAGTTCTGTTAAATCATGTATTGTGCACGAAGAGTCACTGCACTCGCCGTATGTGACGGTATGGTGTGAATTCACAAGCACCTTTATTTTCCGACCGTTCTTCTTGAAGAGAATTCTTGTTCAGCATGTGATTCCTGCTTTGGAATAGCAACCGTGTGGAGACCACCGTCTTCATACAAGATGAACCAACACCTCATACCGCTCGTCCAGTGAAATATTTGCTTAATGCAACCTTTCACGCCCGAAGTGGCCGAGTGGTTCTAGGCGTTTCAGTCTGGAATCACGCGACCACTACGGTCGCAGGTTCGAATCCTGCCTCGGGCATGGATGTGTGTGATGTCCTTATGTTCAGTTAGGTTTAAGTAGTTCTAAGTTCTCGGGGACTGATGACCCCAGAAGTTAAGTCCCGTAGTGCTCAGAGCCATTTGAACCATTTGCAACCTTTGACGAACGTATTGCCTCCAGATGCGTGGCCTGCAAGATCAACTGATCGGTAATGCATGTCACTTTTGGCCCTGGCGATAACCAAAGGAACGCATTTACCAGGGACACGTTCAATATTTACCTGATCTGAATAAATTGCTCAGATTCCAGTGGAGCGGCTGCGAGCAACTGTTGATCACCTCGTTTTACGGATGTAGCATCTCGTCGACGTATCCGGTGCTCACAATGAACAAATTGCGAAGCGGCGGTTGATAATAAAATCAACAAAACGCGTTTCTCATTTGATTTGCCCACTTCCCGTTCCCAGTTCATTGCATATGGAAACATTTCTATACGTCTTTCTTGGGCCAGATTTGCACCTGGTGGCCACAATTGAAAAATCTGTTCCGCATTACCGAAATATCTACCAAGATCCGCTGCCATACGGTAATTGCGGCTCACACTAGACATTTGTGACTAGCTCCACTTTAATTACAACCACACGATATATCTGACATCCGTTACAATAAGTATTTTCGTCTTCTTTCTCCTTTTCTTTTTTATCATGCTAATATGTCTATTATTTGGCAGCATAGTATGCAGGAGCTATGTTTGAGGAGAAGAGTTTCGACACTGGTTTTTACAGTAATGTTTGTTGACTACTCTATACACAGTGTGCCGGCCGGAGTGGCCGAGCGGTTCTAGGCGCTACATTCTGGGACCGCGTGACCGCAACGGTCACAGGTTCGAATCCTGCCTCGGGCATGGATGTGTGTGATGTCCTTAGGTTAGTTAGGTTTAAGTAGTTCTAAGTTCTAGGGGACTGATGACCTCAGATGTTAAGTCCCATAGTGCTCAGAGCCATTTGAACCATATACACCAGGCTGTTCCAACCGAGCTCCAGGGAGCCGGAGCGCTCCGGAGCGCTCACTGCGGCTGCTCGGAGCCTGCGTGGAGGGGGGAAGCGAACTCACTGCCCCCTGGCCGCATGCAGCCGCAAGTGACGCAATAATCCGTGTTCAATGACAGCTATGACTAGCCGCGGGAGACCTGTACCTCTATTGGAGGATACCTTTCTATTCATTGAGAGGGGTGGTCGTCCGCAGTGTCTTGTATGTCATAAAGTAATTAATTCTGCGAAGAGGTACAATATACAACGACATTATACACGTCTTCACGCAGCGCACTACAACCAGGTAGAAGGCGTTGCACGCAGAGAACTGGTAGCCAGGCTTAAGAACGACATACCAGGAGACCTAAGTTTAAAAACGGGTTCGTAATACAGAGGGTATCGAAATATGCAACATACTTCGTGTTCTGTAATGCGTTTATAATTTTGAGGTGAATGAGAGCGGAGAAAACACTACTGACTCTGCAAATCGAGCAAGCTACAGGGTCGCTCACGTCATTGCGACGAGTGGCAAGCCGTTTTCGGTGGGACCACTCGTAAAATCGTGCATGGTAGCAGTTGCAGAATGTTTGTTTCCGAGGGAGGTGCAGGCAATTGAAGGGGCTTGCCTGTCGAAGCAAACAATGTCTCGTTGAATCCTGGACATGACAGCGGATTTAAGAGACACAGCTCAGGAAAAACGCGGAGAGCTTTGTTGAATTTTCGCTAGCGCTTGACGAAAGCACCGACATATCGGACTGTGCTCAGCTTGCTGTCTTTGTGCGTGGTGTCGACATGGAGCTGCAAGTAACTGGAGGACTCTTGGATGTGGTACCACTCGATTACACCGCAACAAGACGTGACGTTTTTGAAGCTGTTTGTGATCAGTGGACAATATGAATTTGCCGTGGGGTAAGCTCCATTCTGTAGCGACAGACGTTGCACCACAAATGATCGGGCGTCACCAAGGTTTTGCTTCTGGTTTGAAAAATAAACTCAGGGACGAATTCTGGAAAGACATTTTCACTCTTCATTGTTTCATTCACCAAGAGGCAATGTGTGGTGAAATAGTAGAGCTAGGTGGCGTAATGAAAGGTGTCGTGAAGTGTGTGAATTTAGTGCTACGTCACATTATGAATCATCGCCAATTCAAAGAATTCCTGAAAGATATGGAAGCGGGATATACCTTACCACAGTACAGTTCGTTGGCTGAGTCGGGAAAAAGTTCTTGATGTTTTCTTTGCCATTCGTGAGGAAATATCTGTTTTTCTCGAAATGAAAGGGGAAGAAATGCGTTGTCTGAAAGATATAAAATAGATATCAGACCTGGCGTTCCTAGCTGACATAACTATGCATCTGAATAATTTAAATTTGTCATTGCAGGGCAAAGGGCAGCTAATCGTTGACATGCACGACCAGATCAAAGTGTTCATGGAACAGTTACGTTTATTTGAGAGGCAGATGAGTAATGGACATTTGTTCTTCAATCGTCTTGCTTCTTTAAAACTACCTGAAGGTACTACTTTCGGCGATTACCAAGCAAAGTTAAAGCAGCTCATCACGTCGTTTGAAACACGATTCCGAGACCTCACTAGTTTGCAAATAGAACTTAAGGTGTTCAGCACTCCTTTTTCAGTTTCCCCCGATGAGTTGTTACCGTCACTTCATTTGGAGATTATTGATTTGCAAAATTCAACTTTGTTGAAAGAGAGGTACTACAACACGTTGGATTTGTCACGATAGTATCGTTCTTTACAGGAAAAAACATTTCCCAGGCTTCACAACAATGCCGCTTAGATCATGTGCATGTTTGGATTTACATATTTTTGTGAGCAGCTTTTCTCAGCAATGAAAAGAGTAAAAAGTAAGGAACGATCGTTTCTTCAGGATGCAACAATGAAGGCCATCCTCCGCATTAACGCTGCGAACACTTTGACGCCTGATAATTCCGATCTTGTAATGAAAAGAAAATGTCAAGCTACAGAGGCCCAATAAATTTAGTATGCAATTTATTGTTAAACAGTTGTTTCTTGTTTATTTCCTGAACGTCGTATTTCCTGGTGTAGCATGTCACCACATCTTAGCAGCTAAGAGTATGAGGTTGTCGATCTTGTAAGACGCAGCTGGCACATCAAAACGCTTGCCTTGCCGCCTGCCTCAGCCAGCCGTGCCACGTGCCGGCGTGCCGGCCCACTTGAATGGCCACAGCGAGCGACACGGCTCCCTGGAGCAGGGAGCGCTCCGTGGCTCACAACGGAGCCGACGAGCTGGAACAGCCTGATATACACAGTGTGGCATTATCTCACGCGATAATCTCTCATTGTGACGGCAGTGTACTTTAAGAAAGTTTCGTGTCTCTTTGTATTCGTTCACGGTATTCAAACTTTCCGTCGTCGTTTTCCATAGAGAAGTGGACGCACGTGCAGCAAAATTAGATTTTCCTGTTCATAAGAAAATGCAATAACAAATAATTATTTTCTGAACGTTTCCTGATATTTGTCTTCTTTGTAAACGAGGCATATGTTGATTAATGAGCACAGTCACAATGTCAGCTGTACAGATAAACATAGTACAAGCGTCAACATACAAAGTCGTTGATCAAATGCGCATGCCAGAACGAAAGGAGATATTTTTACGTTATTTTTGTTTGTTATTATGGTCTCCTGTCCGAAGAGTGATTTAATGCTACTCTTCACGCTGGCCTATGCTGTACACACCTCTTAGTCTCTGTAGAACTACTCCCACACACTTTTTTACCTCCCTCCACTCGCTACATTTCCCTTCATTACCAAACTGAGGATTCACTGATGCCTCCGAAGGCGTCCCCAGCCGATCCATTCTTTTTATCAATGTGCGCCATAACTTTTCTCCCCAAATCGCCTCAGTACCTCTTCGTTTGCAATCTGATTTGTACATACGATTTTCAGTATTCTACTTTAGAAACATAAACCAAAAGCTTTCTTCCTCTTCTTGTCTTAACTGTTTATCATTCATGTTTTACATTCGTACACAGCTACACTGCAGATAACTTGAGAAACAACTTTATTATATCTGCATTTATATTCGAAGTTAACAAAAGAAAGTCTTTTCTTGGTATTGCCAGTGTGCATTTTATAGCCTTTCTAGTTCAGCCAAACTCAGTTATCTTGCTGTCCATACAGCAAGGCTCATCCACTGCTTTTAGTGTATAATTCTCTTGTCTAACTCCCTCATTATCACTTGAATTTATTCGACGACTTTTCATTATCCTTGTATTACTTTTGTTGACGTTCATCGACGTTCGGCTTATAACCTCTTTCCAACGCACTATTGGTTTCATTTCACTTTTTCTTCAATTCTCTTATCACCTCTGACAGAATTTATATGCCAACGGCGAACGTCGAAGTTTTTATTTAGACTGTATACAGAGTGCTCCAGGAGGTGCGGTCAGTGTTCAGAGATATGACAGGCACGATCATTCGAAGGGAAAAGGTCTGTTGAACATGTGATCTAAAATGCGTACCTTAAAAGCTATTAACTTTTCTTCATCTTATGGAAGGTACATTAGCTTATTTGTTTCAGCTGTAAATATTTGTCATGCATTATTGTTTTTCTGACATGTTCTACATCCTGGAGGACCTCCTCACTACGGATTAATTGGAATGAAAGTAAATCTAATCTAATCTGATCTTCGATGTGGTGTCACCGCCAGACACCACACTTGCTAGGTGGTAGCTTTAAATCGGCCGCGGTCCATTAGTACATGCCGGACTCGCGTGTCGCCACTGTCAGTAATTGCAGACCGAGCGCCACCACACGGCAGGTCTAGAAAGACGTACTAGCACTCGCCCCAGTTGTACGGACGACTTTGCTAGCGACTACACTGACGAAGCCTTTCTCTCATTTGCCGAGAGATAGAATAGCCTTCAGCTAAGTCCATGGCTACGACCTAGCAAGGCGCCATTAACCATTTCTAGAGAGAGTCTCACTTGTATCATCAAGAATGCTGTATACAAATGATGGATTAAAGTTAAGTATTCCAGCAGCTACGTACTTTTCTTTATAGCATTCATTACGTATCCTGTTTCAGACCTAACGCCAGCCTGCGTGAGTTGACGCGTGCATTTCGGCCTCCTCTTGCAACACAGTGTTGGCTCTTCTGCCAACACTACATTCGATACTGTGAAACAAATATTTTCTATTGCAAGCTCTTTGCTTTCTATATTTTGCCGGGGGGTAGTATGGATCAAAACAAGAAAAAATTGTCAAGTAAACATAAGTGCTAAATGCATACCTTACGAGCTATGTGCACTTGTTCGGTAGAAGCGATGTGTTTCACAGTAGCGAAGATGAGTAAGTGTTCATACCTGTTAAAATATGCACATTGGAGGCCGTGTTTACTGGATATTTTTTCCTGTCTTGGTCCATAACACTATCTCGCAAAAATATGGAAAGCAAAGAGCCTGCACTAGAAGAAATTTGTTTCTCAGAATCGAAGATGAAAACGAGTTTATAGCTCTGGTACGCATTTTACAGCACATGTTTAACAAACTCTTTTGCTTTGAATAATCATTCCTGCCATAACGCTGATTACTGACCGTTGCTTGCTGCCGCTCAACCACCCTCCTGCTTGTGGCACGGTCCTGCTATCCCCCTTTGTTTTAAATATAGACTACATCTTTTAGCGCGCTATTTATTTACAATTTGATTGAATAATGGGGAGTGGCTCTAACGCAGTTACCTTTCGACGATGACTTGTTAAAAGGAATTTCTGTCACCTGAGGATGCGTCTTCAAGTGAAGTGAAAGCGGTCGTGACTTTTCATAAGATATATTCTGCAGGTAGTGCGTATTATTTGCTTCAAAATAAGGAAATTTGGCTGCGGTTGCCCGCAGTTTAAAATAACATCCTCGTGGGACACTTTGCATTTACTAAGAAGTTTTCTTAGTTACACAACAAGTTTCGGCTTTAAATGCCATTTTGGAGGGTTTACCTAGAGAAAGGTGCCGCGCACATTAAAATGGCAGCGAATTAACACAATGGGCTATTGCGTTGGTGACGGTTTACAAACAATAGTTCCTGATGGCGGGAAAGCAGGAAAAAGGTTTTCGGCACCTAGCGCTGGGAAAGATGCAAGCGGAAATTAGCTGTGTAAGTAAGAAGAGATCTTACCAAACATACACCCTTTGTGGAAAAATTTCCCCTCGATTCAAATAATTTATGAGACTGGCGCCCACTATGAAGACGATGTTCCACGTGCCAGCGTTTATTCCAAATGATAATTCATAAAATAAAGTTTTTCAGCTTTAGTTACACTTTTTCGTCACTGTTTATTGGCAACATGTGTTTTGGCAGCATGCTGCCGTCAACAGGTGCCTAACTGCTATTCGTTCATGAACTGTTAGTTACAAATTTATGTAAAGTGTGCAATACTTTTTGCTGGGCGTGCTATTGAGATTTCTTCCGCTACATATTATTGTCCGTCCTGTAGTAACATAGCCTTATCTTGCACATTTAGTTTGAGGTGATTGCGCGCCGCGCGGGATTAGCCGAGCGGTCCGATGCGCTGCAGTCAGGCACTGTGCGGCTGGCCTCGGCGGAGGTTCGAGTCCTCCCTCGGGCACGGGTGTGTGTGTGTCTGTCCTTAGGATAATTTAGGTTAAGTAGTGTGTAAGCTTAGCGACTGATGACCTTAGCAGTTAAGTCCCATAAGATTTCACATACATTTGAACATTTTTTTGGTGATAGCGCTGCGTCCTTGAGCTCTGTGTGCCAGGCGAGGATATATTCCCAACGCGGCCAACTGTACAGTAGATGGAACGTAGTCTCACTAACACACCCACGAAAAAAGACTACTCGCACTTCACCGGAATCAGTAACTGAGCGCTGATGTATAAGTAACAAGTAGTCGCCTAACGTGTGCTGCTGGAACGCGCCGTGCCTGCAAATATCAGGAGCTAAGCGGAACTGACGGCAAAAACTTGTTAAAAAAAACTATAAAACAGTGTCTCGCGTAAGGCGGAATTCCTCTCCAGTTTGCAAGTAGCCTTGTTGGCAACTTCCGTCCATGGCTTAGTGGGGTCTGCACCACACTCCAACACTACCATCAGGTCTTGCCAACTGAAATCGGGACTCAGGTGACCAGGGCACGGTTCTCCAGTCATATAGGGTCCAAACGATGTGGTGTCGAACCCAAGACAGGCGCTGCAGGCGATGTCGTGCTGTTAGCAGAGGCTCTCGCGTCGGTCGTCTGCTGCCACAGCCCACTGACGCCAAATTTCTCCTCACTGTCCTAACAACATTGATTTCTGCAGTTATTTCACGCAGTGTTGCTTGTCTGTTAGCACCGACAACTATACGCAACGACGCTGCTCTCGGTCGTTAAGTGAAGGCCATAATGCCCGAAAATGGGTATTCTCGGCGCACACTCTTGACACTGTTGATCTCGGAACACTGAATTGGGTAACTATCTCCGAAACGGTGCGTCCCATTCGTTTAGCTCCAACTACCATTCCACGTTCAAAGGGTGTTAATTCCCGTCGTGCGGCTGTAACTACGTCGGAAACCATTTCACGTGAATCGCATTGGTACAAATGAAAGTTCCAGCATATTCACTGCCCTTTTATGCCTTGTGTACGTGACACTACAGCCATCTGTACATATGCATATCTGTATTCGTGACTTCTGCCACCACACTGGAAGAAGAACCGCAACATCCACAAGATTAAAAACGAGTTATAGACGTCGTAGAACGTCGCACACCTCGACCTATTCCACTCGACGTTATCTGTAACCGATCGCTTCATGCAGCAGTGCAGGCAGCTACCGTTGACCTGCTGGTCTGGTTTATACACTGCAGGCCACTGCGTTCTCGAAGCTGCATTTTGTTTTTTTCTTCTCGCGACGCGTCGCGTCGCGACATCTGGCGGCGGACGTGTTAAGCGCGCGACGGCGCCCGCAGCAGCAACCGGCGATGCCGTGCAAGTGTTCCCCGCTGTACACGGGGACAGACACACACGGGGGCCCCGACCTGACTGCTGAATGCGCGCACCGCCTGTCTCATGAATTTTAAACATTATCTTCATCCCGCCCGAGCGAAGGCGCCCGTCCGCCGGCCACTCCAATTTTCCGGTCGTCAGCGGCTCCTGCTTGCTCGATGCTGAACGTTCCGTCAGTAGTTGCTCTCATGCATATTCAGGAGCTGCGGTAGCTATTCCTTTCAGCGCGGGCGTAAATCAGTGTTACCAATCCGAAATATACGAAGGCTATGACTGCAAACAAAATTATTTTAATTCAAATTGGACTAATTCAGACACAGGACACTAAGCTGAAGTCCTAGGTGTTATCCTATTTTGCAGGGGAGTGTCGTAGGACCGTTGCTATTCACATTATACATAAATGACCTTGTGGATGACATCGGAAGTTCACTGAGGCTTTTTGCAGATGATGCTGTGGTGTATCGAGAGGTTGTAACAATGGAAAATTGTACTGAAATGCAGGAGGATCTGCAGCGAATTGACGCATGCTGCAGGGAGTGGCAATTGAATCTCAATGTAGACGAGTGTAATGTGCTGCGAATACACAGAAAGATAGATCCCTTATCATTTAGCTACAAAATAACAGGTCAGCAACTGGAAGCAATTAATTCCATAAATTATCTGGGAGTACGCATTAGGAGTGATTTAAAATGGAATGATCATATAAAGTTGATCGTCGGTAAAGCAGATGGCAGACTGAGATTCATTGGAAGAATCCTAAGGAAATGCAATCCGAAAACAAAGGAGGTACGTTACAGTACACTTGTTCGCCCACTGCTTGAATATTACTCATCAGTGGGGGATCCGTACCAGATAGGGTTGATAGAAGAGATAGAGAAGATCCAACGGAGAGCAGCGCGCTTCGTTACAGGATCATTTAGTAATCGCGAAAGCGTTACGGAGATGACAGATAAACTCCAGTGGAAGACTCTGCAGGAGAGACGCTCAGTAGCTCGGTACGGGCTTTTGTTGAAGTTTCGAGAACATACCTTCACCGAGGTGTCAAGCAGTATATTGCTCCCTCCTACGTATACTGGTTCAAATGGCTCTGAGCACTATGGGACTTAACTGCTGTGGTCATCAGTCCCCTAGAACTTAGAACTACTTAGACCTAAGGACATCACACACATCCATGCCCGAGGCAGGATTCGAACCTGCGACCGTAGCAGTCCCGCGGTTCCGGACTGCGCGCCTAGAACCACTAGACCACCGCGGCCGGCTCCTACGTATATCTCGCGAAGAGACCATGAGGATAAAATCAGAGAGATTAGAGCCCACACAGAGGCCTTCTTTCTTTCCACGAACAATACGAGACTGGAATAGAAAGGAGAAGAGGTACTCAAGGTACCCTCCGCCACACACCGTCAGGTGGCTTGCGGAGTATGGGTGTAGATGCAGATGTAGATACACAAGTCACGAGATTTGGTTCATCGCCCTTACTCCCGTGAATGCATTACGTCCATAATATTACAACACCGTCAGCTAAATGCTGAAATGTAGTATACATCACGTGTCTGGAAAACTTGTAGACTATGTTTTGTGTGTTCTTCGTTTTCAACCGTTTTTGCTTTGCATACCCAGGCTAACCGGTGTACATTTCGATGTATATGTCGATTGTTAACTCAGGGCACGGATATGATCGGGCCAGACTTAACTTCGTATTTGCAGAAGCTATCGTCCGACTCTTTATGATATACAGGGTGAGCGCGAAGTTCAGCGACATAATTTCGGAGGTTGTTGGGGGATATTTTCTTAGTATTACAGTATAAGGACCTCCCCAACGCGCCGCTCCTCGGAATTCGGGGAGCCGAGGATGTCCCGGATCGAAACAACGAGCAGTTATGAGAAAGCCATCCTGAATGTGGTTTTCAGCTGGTTTCCTACGTCCACATAGGTAAATAGCACGCTGGTATTCATGTCACGCACCGGGAGCCTTTTACGCGACCACCTTTCTTTTTTCAGTTGACCACTCGATTCGAGTGATCCTACGGCAGCGCCCCTAGCGTGTTATTCCTGTACTGAGTCTCATATGTCTTGATGATGATGATGATGTTTGGTTTGTGGGGCGCTCAACTGCGTGGTTATCAGCGCCCGTACAATGTCCCAACCTTTGCTCAATCCAATTTCGCCACTTTCCTGGATGATGATGAAATGATGAGGACAACACAAACACCCAGTCATCTCGAGGCAGGTGAAAATCCCTGACCCCGCCGGGAATCGAACCCGGGACCCCGTGCTCGGGAAGCGAGAACGCTACCGCGAGACCACGAGCGGCGGACTCATATGTCTTGAGTTGTCACCTTCGTTTACACGTCAGCGCCAAAACTGAACGTGTTGCGGGAGATGCCAGCTGTGTAATTTGGCATCTGAACGGTGAAAGTGAGGTTATTATGGACATTTCTTTTTACAAAAGAACAAAATGTATGAAAAAATAACGATAAACCAAAATTCAAAGTGGACGTACTCATCAAAAATTGTCTGTTAAATTTGTAAGTAGGCTGTTTAGGTTTTTATGTTGGTAACGCCACGTAGCGCTCTGTATGAAAATCACTGACTGCGCTGTGTGCAGTCTGTGGCTGGTTGGACTCATTGTTAGAATATTTGCTTGTGTAGTGTTGGGCAGTTGGATGTGAACAGCCCGTAGCGTTGGGCGGTTGGAGGTGAGCCGCCAGCAGTGGTGGATGTGGAGAGAGAGAGAGATGCCAGAGTTTTGAGAGGTTACTATAGGCGGACGATCTAGACGTGTGTCCGCCAGAAAAAGGAAATTTTTAAAGATGGATGTCATGGATTGATGGATATATATACGATAACTTTTGAACACTATTAAGGTAAATACATTGTTGGCTCTCTATCAAAATCTTTCATTTGCCAACTGTGCCTATCAGTAGTTAGTGCCTTCAGTATTTAGAATCTTTTATGTAGCTTGCAGTATTGGCGCTAGCTGTATTGCAATAGCTCGAGTAACGAAGATTTTTGTGAGGTAAGTGATTCATGAAAGGTATAGGTTATTGTTAGTCAGGGCCATTCTTTTGTAGGGATTATTGAAAGTCAGATTGCGTTGCGCTAAAAAATATTGTCAGTTTAGTGATGATGAGAATAAGTAAAGAGAGAAATGTCTGAGTACGTTCAGTTCTGCTCGGCTGTTAGAAAATCAAATAACGTAAGAGTTTTTCCAGCACTGTCATTCATAATTTTCTAAGGGGACGTTTCAAATGCTCTACATTCCTGAGAACATAGAGAATAGGAAAAGTGCCCCCGAAACATTTCAGAACAGGAACATTTATTACGTCGGGAACATACATACATGTATGCTCGTCAGACAACATGTAACATACAGTAAATAGTTCATTTTCAAATGTAAGTGTAGGCTTCCACGACCGTTGTCACTGACAATACAATTTTTCAGCGTATGTGACAGAGCTGTGAATATTTCAAATTCTCCGGCGTTTTGGTCGCTGTTGCAAATGACATTCCTCGGGGTTTTTTGACTACCGCAAGCAGATCACCATGAGGAAGACCAATTGCAACAGTGCCCGAAACGTAGAAGAATTTTATACACTAGAATGTGGTCACATACCCTGAATAATTTTATTCACAGCTCCTTTTTACTTTATCCTTTTTATCTTGTTTTCTTGCCAAGTAAAACGGATAAATTATTTTTCTCGTGAAATAATTCTGATTTTCTCACTGTTGAAGTAATGCTTATTACAACATATTTATTTATTTACTTTCTTGTTGATGCAGAAAAGAGAAATAATTTTTTGCTTTCAGAGAATTCGTTTTCCTTGTAAATCATTAGTGGGGAAAATACCAGGACCTCGTGCGACCTTCTCAGTGTGCCACGAAATCAAAGCAGACAACACAAGGAAGATAAAGAAGCCCAAAATCGATTTCTGTAATAGGAGTGAGCTCGACCAGAATAGGATAATTTATCGATATTAGCAGACGCCACCACAGTCGCCTGTTTCTGCCGCATGCAGAGCGAGTAAAGCAAACTCCGTCTGCAGGCCACAAGTGGCTCACCGGGACCATCCGACCGCCGTGTCATCCTCAATGGGGATAGGAGGGGCGTGTGGTTAGCAAACCGCTCTCCCAGTCGTTATGATGGTTTCCTTTGACCGGAGCCGCTACTATTCGGTCGAGTAGCTCCTCAGTTGGCATCACGAGGCTGAGTGCACCCCGAAAAAAGGCAACAACTCATGACGGCCCGGATGGTCACCCATCCAAGTGCCAGCCACGCCCGACAGCGCTTATCTTCGGTGATCTCACGGGAACCGGTGTACCCACTGTGGCAACGCCGTTGCCCCAGAGCGAGTAGCATACTCGGATATTTAGAACTCCACACTCTACACAATCTACAGAGAGTTGGCGTCATACACACACTTACGACGTAGTTTGTTGCTGATTTACACTGATCACCCAGAACACCTATCTAATAGCCAGTATGACCACCTCTGACACGAGTAACAGCTTTTACACGTAGTGGCTCAAATGGCTCTGAGCACTATGGGACTTAACTTCTGAGGTCATCAGTCCCCTAGAACGTAGAACTCCTTAAACCTAACTAAGCTAAGGACATCACACACATCCATGCCCGAGGCAGGATTCGAACTTGCGACCGTAGCGGTCGCGCGGTTCCAGACTGTAGCATGGAAGCAATGAAGCTTGGTAGGTCGCTGGAAGAGTTGGCACCACACCTGCACACAAGTCACCTAATTCCAGTAAATTCCGGGGAGGGCCCCGGTGAGCTCTGACACCAGGTTCAATTACATCCCACGTGTTTTCGATCGTGCTCAGATCTGGCGAGTTGGTGGGCCAACACATCAGAACTCGAGACTGCGGTTCTCGAGCCACTCCACTACACTGACGGCCTTGTGGCTTGGCGCATTATCGTCTTGAAAAATTTTACCGCCACCGGCAATAATGATAGTCACGAAGAGATGTACGTCGTTTGCAACCAGTGTACGACGCACCTGAGCCGTTATGGGGCCTTGAACGAGCTCCACCGAACCCATGCATGTCGACGTGACAATTCTTCCACACAGCACAATGGAGCCGCCGCCACCCTGTCTCTGTCCCGCAGTACATCCAGGAATTGTTCCCCTGGAAGACGACGGATTCGCACCCTGCCATCAGCATGATGAAGGAGGTATCGGGATTCTTCAGATCATTCATAGGTCGGCCACTGCGCCAACGTCCAGTGCCGATGCTCACTTTCCCATTTCCGCCGTAGTTGAGGACACCGTGATGTTATCATTGGCGCCGGCCGGAGTGGCCGAGCGGTTCTAGGCGCTACAGTCTGGAACCGCACGACCGCTACGGTCGCAGGTTCGAATCCTGCCTCGGGCATGGAGGCGTGTGATATCCTTTGGTTTGTTAGGTTTAAGTAGTTCTAAGTTCTAGGGTACTGATGGTCTCAGTAGTTAAGTCCCATAGTGCTCAGAGCCATTTGAACGAATTTAACATTGGCACATGCGTGGGTCGTCGGCTGCGGAGGCCCACCGTTGGGAGTGTTCGGTGCAGTGTGCGGTCAGACACTCTTGTACTCTGCCCGGCCTTAAAGTTTGATGCTAGTTTCTTCACAGTTCACCGCCTGTCCTGTTTTACCAGTCTGCACATCCTAGAACGTCCGACATCTGTAATGAGGGATGGCCCCCCAATCCAACGACATATGGCCGTGGTTTCACCTTGCTTTCGCAACGTGTTGAAGACGCTCATTATAACAGTCCCAAAACACCCGACAGATCGTGCAGTTTCCGAAACGCTTGCGCGAGCCTCCGGGCCATGACACTCTACCGGCGTGTTCGTTCTTTCCTCGCACTATGCGAGACTCGATTAATAGAGAATTCTGAAGGTGGTTCGATGAACCCTCTGCCTGGCACTTAAATGTGATACGCAGAGTATGCATGTAGATGAAGACGTAGATAGATGCCCTCGGCCAAACTCAGATAGATGGCGCGCCTTGCCCATCGTACACACACGGAGAGCACGCTCGGTGATACTACATGCAGCGTGCGTGTGTCTGACCTCACTGTCATTCATCGCCAGGCAACGTTGCTATCGCCTTAACGCATTCATATCGATAGTGGATCGGTGATCATAATGTTCTGGGTGTTCAGTGTGCTATCAGGCACTAAAGGCACATACACTTCGAATAGTCGATTTTGACCAGAAATTCTGTCGCGTTAAACAGGCTTCAGATACACGCTACCTTCTCACACTTGAATAACCTAGGCGCAGGCAGACGGGGTAGGCCCAGACGAACTCCGTCCTGGAGGGAGTGGTGGCGTCTTGGGGGTAACCGGCCATCAACTACCACTACCGTTGGCAAAACTCATTTAACAAGAAAAGAGAAACAGGATCGGACAAGGAAGTACAAGTAGATGGTACTCTGCAGCGCCAAACAAAATGGTATATGCATGCGTATTCAAATCCAAAGATAGGTAAACAGGCAGAATACGGCGCTGCGGTCAGCAACGCCTATATAAGAAAGTGTCTGACGCAGTTGTTAGATCGGTTACTGCTGCTACCGTGGCAGGTTATCAAGGTTTAAGTGAGTTTGAACCTGGTGTTACGGTCGGCGCACGAGGGACGGGACACAGCATCTCCGAGGTAGCGATGAAGTGGGGATTTTACCGTACGACCATTTCACAAGTGTACCGTGAATATCAGGAACCCTGTAAAAGATTAAACCCCGACATCGTTGCCGCCAGAAAAAGATCCTGCAAGAATGGGACCAACAACGACTGAAGATAATCGTTCAACGTGGCAGAAGTGCAATCCTTGCGCAAACTGCTGTACATTTCAATGCTGGGCCATCGACAAGTGTCAGCATGCGAACCATTCAACAAAACATCATCGTTGCGGGCTTTCGGAGGCGAAGGCCCACTCGTGTACCCTTGGCGACTGCACGACACAAAGCTTTACGCCTCGCCTATGTCCGTCAACACCGACATTGGACAGTTGACGACTGCAAACATTTTGCCTGGTCAGACGAGTCTCGTTCCAAACTCTATCGAGTGGATACACATGTACGATTACGGAGACAACCTCATGAATCCATGGAGCCTGCCTGTCAGCAGGGGCTGTTCGAGCTGATGCAGGCTGTATAATGGTGTGGGGTGTGTGTAGTTGGCGTGATATGTGACCGCTGATACGTCTAAATATGACTCACAGGTGACACGTACGTAAGCATCCTATCTGACCGCCTGCATCCACTCATGTCCATTGTGCATTCCGGCGGACTTGGGCAATTCCAGCAGGACAATGATGCAGCACACACGTCCGGAATTGCTATAGAGTGGCTCCAGGAACACTCTTCTGAGTTTAAAGTCTTCCGCCTGCCACCAAACTCGCCAGACGTGAACATTATTGAACAGATCTGGGATGCCTTGCAACGTGCTGTTCAGAAGAGATCTACACCCCCTCGTACTTTAACCGATTTGTGGACAGCTCTGCATTATTAATGGTGTCAACATCATCCAGCACTACTTCAGACATTAGTCGAGTCCGTGTCACGTCGTTTTGGGGCACTTTTGCGTGCAGTGGAAGAGTGGCAGAATGCAGCTACTCTTAGCTGTTCCGTCAGCGACAGCAACTCCATCGCACCGGTTTCCCATCTGCGCGAGGGCTGTTACTGTTTGTGTTTGATGTTGTGCGTCTGTCACGGAAGCATTTTCACAGAAAAAAAATCACTGGAGTAGAAAACCGAATAAATGACAATTACATTATTACCCTCCAGAGGCCTTGTGCTCATTACACCAAAATACTTCGATAGTAACCGTGAGCGAGTTGCCAAATTTTGGCGGTGGGCATCACGTTCACCCCGTGCGATCACGTCTCACGACAAGATGTAACACTGTGATTCTGGATAAAGGCAATGTTAAACATTGCGATCAGCAGATAGCACAAGGCAGTGGTGGGAAAGGCAGGCGACTCTGGAGTGGAACAGACACATTCACACCAAACCGAAGAATTTAGACATGCGCATCTTGAGAAGTCTCCTAGCAAACAAGATACAGACATTGCGTAATGTCCGGGGAATACGTTGTTAATTCAGACAGAGATACATTACGCTGTTCACTAGATTTTTTGTGTGTTACCCAACGACGGGATTTGCGAAAATTATAGTTACGAATAGAGTACGGCTTAAGCAGCTCTAACTCATATAATTTATGCCTTAGGGTAAGATGAAAATCTCCTATGCCCTCCTGATTATGTGACTAGGAATAAATGCTGAGAAGTTGTATACGTATGAATGAGATTTCATGTATCGGCGTAGTTCAAGGAGACAACACATAGAATCGTACCGGTTCTTGTTTAGCATGAAACATTCTGCTGTTTGTAAAGACTCATGACATAGAGCCACATGCATCTAAAAATATGAAAATTACTCCGAAATCAACGAGCAGGACGTATTTCGTTGATTGTAGATTAGATGTAATTATCAGAGTAGTAACTTAAATGGTTGGAAGTCGAAAGTCCCCACACTAAGATTAACACAAAAAGTAATCATCTACCCAAATGCGCCTACATGCTGTGGTGTCACCGCCAGACAGCACACTTGCTAGGTGGTAGCCTTTAAATCGGCCGCGGTCCGTTGGTATACGTCGGACCCGCGTGTCGCCACTATCAGTGATTGCAGACCGAGCGCCGCCACACGTCAGGTCTAGAGAGACTCACTAGCACTCGCCCCAGTTGTACTACGACTTTGCTAGCGATGGTTCACTGTCTACATACGCTCTCATTTGCAGAGACAGTTTAGCATAGCCTTCAGCTACGTCATTTGCTACGACCTAGCAAGGCGCCATATTCAGTTGCTATTCTGAGCAGATAATATTGTGAATCATGTACCTTCAAGAGCGACGTTCATCATTAATGGATTAAAGTTAAGTATGAAAGTAATTACGTCCGCTTTCTGAATTCTCATTCCTTGTCATGTTCCAGACCTCACGTCAGTATAGTCCTTCCCTCTTCACGCCAGCCTGCGTGAGCTAAAACGCGTGCATTTCGGCCTCGATTAGTAACGCGGTGTTGGCTCTTCTGCCAACACAACACATGCTCAACACACACACACACAAACACACAAACACCATACACTTCGAATTCGTATATCTGGAATAACACTTTAAAACATTACAGAATCGAATTATTTTCCCAGCGATTGAAACAGTGAAAATGTATATACTGGTTTCCATGTCGTTTTTTTCTAATAAAGCCGTCATGCTTTACCAAACTAGTTATTTCTTGCAATAATAGAGAATATCCAAAGACGATACAGTTGGTGTTGTCGTTCTTCATATTTCAGTTGATGAAGGTGATTCAAACAGAGGCTGAAAATTGTCACTGGAAAATTCTTATCATATTTCCTTGACTCACATCACGGGTGTAACAGAACGTTCGGAGCTATTCCGCTTTGTGTCAACCCTGTTTTTGGGAGGAAAGACACTGCCCTCTAATTTGTAGCGACACGTGTTGGGGCCCTGTGTGTGCGAAACGCGGTCATATTTCCTTGTCCCATTTCCATCTGCCTCCTTGCCAAGATCGTCGGCAATTCGATTCCATCTTAAATCGCAGTGTAGCTTTGACTCATTCTAAAACATACCTCGACAGTAAAATCTGCCCTCCGTTCCACTAACTGATATGCCACGTAGTCGTTGTCGTAATTAACCTTGTGAACATCATCGTATAGATGTTAGACAAGAGAAGATACGATTCGACAGGTGTATCAACAAACTACTGCTTGCAAGTAAAATTCTTAGTAAAGAAACAGGAAGAATTTCAAATAGTTTTCGGGAAAAAATAAATTTGTATGAACAGAAGAGGCAATTTTGCTGCGAAATTACGTATGGTTACATTTTTTTTATCCCTTCGCTACTTTGCTGTGTTGTTGCTTCTCTGTTTCTGCTCACGGACAGAGAGGTTATGACGTAATTCGCAGGCAACTGTGGCATATGTTTACAGAAGCTGGCACGCAGGAGATTTTTCGGAGCACTTGTCGCTCATAATTTCACAGAGTTTTTGCTCTAACTTTCCACCCTGCAGCGACATTGTACGGTTTCAATTGGTGAACGAGTTTGGGAATAAGTTGTTGAAACGGGGCCAACTTTCATAGAGCACTTGCACCAAGTGCAATGGCCCGGCTTACATAACTGCCAGGTTTCGTGGCCCGACCCGCTTTTCACCGTAACATGCTCTCGTCTACTTCCGCGTTTATGACAAATCTTTCGTTCGATGCAGTGTGGGACTATTTTCGGAGAAATACAAGATCCTTGCTTCACACTGCCCACCTGGTTCTTCTACACCTAGATTTATATATGCAATTAATAAACTGCATATTTTTAAAAATGGCTTGGGAAACTTAAGTCTTCGAATATGACTGTCCCCACGAGAAAGTGAGCTCTCAGCACGTTCGACGCCACCATATGAAGAAAACCTTTCCGTAAACGCGCTCTTTTATCGTCAAAGTATCAGATATCACAGTAATTAAGCAATAGCTTCACTGAGTCGACAAGACAACATTATGCTTCTGGAATAAAATTCAGCTACCTGTGTTTTAAAGTAACAGTAAGGACAGATATAGTATTTTGGAATCCGGGTGGTTTTGCAATGGCTCGGATGTCTTCCTTTAATAGTTTACGTATTTTTATAACAATACGTTACCACTTAAACTATGAGACACAATCTCGTGAATATGCGTCACTTTACTCCTTAACGACAAAAGGAATACAAGCAGGTATTTGGACATAGCAGATGACAGTACAACTGAAGCAGTATTCTGGCTAAACAGGTCAAAGCCATTGATTAGTGGGACCCGTTTCTTTACTGTAATGACGACAACCTGTGCATCTTTGCAACTTGATTTCATTGCCTTTCTTAAAATTGGTTGTCGCTTTTAGTACGCGCTGATGTGCTTACCATATTTGACACTGGTCATTATACGGTAATATTAAACACATTTAATAATACTGAATCAGTAAGAGAAAAAACTTACATAGCTAGCAGTGTTCTTACTAAAGACTGATGCACTTCAAGTAATGTGTCTGCAACAAAATGTATGACAAGTTTCTTAAGTGTAAAAACTCCTCTGTTCTAGACAGATAATAAAACAAGTGATCATTTAGTGATGTCGACTGCATTTTACAGTGGCGTGTTGCAGCTAATAAACGTAAAAAGTTTAATTATTTTTTCCCCTTCCATTTATCAACTGTTGCCATGTTACACAGTCAGTGACTACTTACACAACGGTGTATCAGCAATTGTAGCACCCTTCTTATTTCTTTTAATCTTAATCTTTCCTTTAAACCGTAATTTTAGGAATCCTGGGCGTCCATGAATACATTCTTCTCGAAGTTTTATTAAAAAAGGAAACTGTTTTGTTACCCATGAAAATGGTGACCAATGTTAAGTTTTCGTTCTAAGAAATGAACTATTTCTGACGGATAATCTTATAACACAGTATATCTCATAACCTTTACTGAATCGCTACCGTACTGCGTAGACCATTTCGAGTTTTGGAAAGCTTTCGAGTTATCACTGCATGAAATACGTACACACGTTTGAGACTGAATTGGAAGTTTGCAACTGTCAGAACGCAACATACTGTTGTTCACGTTCTGTATTAATGACCTACTGTCCAGTAATGGTTTCAATTTACGACGTTTGGCACATAACGCTGTTATTTATGAAAATGGCTTATTCCATAATTTTTCTTGTACATTCATTAAGATCTTAACACAAATTTGTCTAGTACGAAGCGCATCGTTTAGCTTCAATTCGTTCTAATGTGGAATTTACAAAATGTATAAATGAACAAACCTTTCAGTAAGAAGTCAGTGATTCACAAGTACAGTAACTACAGTGGTGAAATTATATGTTGCATATTGCCGAAACTTTAATACTGAAAGATGTGATCTGGAAGTGCGTTGGGATATCAATATATTGATAACAATTTGTCCATTATATTTGGACTGTTGAGCTCCGTGGCCGTGGATAATGATATTTCGTTGTAAAAATACAGCAACCAGCCACTTTTTAATGCGTTTTATTCATGCCAATATGCATTTCGGGTTTGCACCCATCTTCAGCTGGCAAATTACATGGATCTTCAGTTACTACCCATGTAATTTGCCAGCTGAAGATGGGTGCAAACACGAAATGCATATTGGCATGAATAAAACGCATTAAAAAGTGGCTGGTTGCTGTATTTTTAAACGAAATATCAATACATTGGTTTGTTTGTAACATAATTGTAGCGGAAAAAGTCCATATTTCTATCGTGAGAGAGCAGTATGTGCACTCTATGGCAACCACACCATCTGTAAAGACTGCAGTACTTTTGCTGTGCCGGCCGGAGTGGCCGAGTGGTTCTAAGCGCTACAGTCCGGAACCGCGCGACCGCTACGGTTGCAGGTTCGAATCCTGCCTCGGGCATGGGTGTGTGTGATGTCCTTAGGTTAGTTAGGTTTAAGTAGTTCTAAGTTCTAGGGGACTGATTACCTCAGAAGTTAAGTCCCATAGTGCTCAGAGCCATTTGAAACATTTTTTGAACTTACGAGTGTTGTGTTGCTCCTGAATGGTTCGGACGACAATAACGTGCGATCAGAGGCTCCGTATAGTCACTCCACTGGAGCAGGGAATAAGACCAGCGCAGGTCGCTGTGAGTGAAAGTGATGTCTCCAGAGTCTGGAACAAGTATCTAGCGGCAGGATCAGTTGCGCATCGTCACGGAAGTGGCTGCAGAGGAAAAACAACAGTTTGCAGGATCAATATCAGTCTGTAACGTGACAGTACTGGTATTTTTGTGTGCAGGCAACGAGGAAAACGTTTACCCGCCAACTGTATCGTACACCGGCACCCTTTTCAGGTCAGTTCAGTAACTTTTTGAGTTGGAATGATGTATGGCTACAGGACACCCCTTGTGCCAATGCAGGGGAGGGTGGCTGGTGTGAAGTGTCGGGAAGACAGCCTTGCACGCATTTTGGCTCCATTTAGTGAAAATGTTGGGACGGGATTTACGCCGATGGACGATAACGCACGCCCCCATCATCAAAGTCTCGTGAACCCATGCCTAGTGGAGCGTAGAGTCAGTCGGATGGAATGTTCTCCAGATCTCAACTGCATTGAGAATGCGTGGGCCATGCTGGAACATGCGGTTTGTAATCGTCCTGTCAAACCAAAGACCTGACAGGGCATCGTACAAGACGCTGTGGAAGAAAAGGTCAATAAGTCACCCCCACCATTTAGTAAAGAATATGCCAAACCTCATTCAAATGTGCCTCCAATTACGAAGAGGTCCGATTAGTTTGTAAATAATGTGTTATGCAAGAAAGCAGAGAGAACCAAATGCTTCAAATGGCTCTGAGAACTATGGGACTTAACATCTGAGGTCATCAGTCCCCTAGAACTTAGAACTACTTAAACCTAACTAACCTAAGGACATCACACACATCCATGCCCGAGGCAGGATTCGAATCTGCGACCGTAGCAGCAGCGCGGTTCCGGACTGAAGCGCCCAGGACCGCTCGGCCACAGCGGCTTGCAGTGAGAAACAATTATAGTGTTTCCAGTGGAATCTTTTGTAACAATTTCTTTGCATGTGTTTATCGAATTTAAATGTGTTTACTCGTACTTGTTTTTTATGACAGAATCTGACAGAAAAAGATCAATTTTGCTTCCTATTAAGTCCAGTATTCACAGTAAAGCAATATGCAACGTTCATTTTGATCACTGTGTTGTGGGAATTCCCATAACTTTGTTTGCAAAGAAGGCTGCTGTAAGAGCTTAAAAATCAAAGAATAGTTACAGTAAGAATTCTCTTCTACCCGTTTTACGATTATACAAGTTGTGTAGATATCAACGGAGATTTGAGTTCGTATACGTTCCTTTTGTTTTCGATGCACTGACTACGGACGAAATTTTCAGAAAAACATGTAGTCATGTAATGAACAAATATCGTACTCGTAGAATCGAATTCTTTGTACAGAAATTTTATCATTTTGTCATGGGCTCGCTTCAGTAATCATAGTGAAGGAAATGTGTATCAGATTGTGAACTAGGCGTACATTCTCGGCATGCTTAAGCATGTCGACGAGGCTACTTATGACAGTAACACCAATACAATGCCAGCTTTGTGAGCTGGTTGTTTCTCATAACTGAAGACTGACAGCTTTTTGAGGAATCAACATATGTCACACAGATACAAGTTCTCACCTGGAAAGTACACATCATCTTGGGTGTAATTAGTTCTCTGCCAGTAACAGTAAAGCGAATGAAAATGGGTAAGTGTCACGATCGGTTACCACCACGTTTAACGATAATAAAGACGTATATCACCGTTTAAGTAACGTACAACACTATCCTTAAAACTGCCCTATTACGAGTAACAGGACAAAGGAGAAGTCATCATGTCGTACGAATATACAGTATCAAATACTATATAGCAGTCGTCATTCGTCCGTTGTGAGTGCAGTATTGTTCTGTTTGTCGGTAGTCTGCGGTTTGTCATCTTGCTGCGGACGTTCAGACTGAGCAGCCAGCAGCACGCTGTGGTTGCATAAACAGATTGCCCAACACGCTACTTTAAATCCGGACACACCTGTATCGCATTATCTCAATGGACACTGATATTTCTCACAGCTGCCCTGAATACTCGGTCATCTCGGTCGCCCGTTTTGTTTGTCTGTCGCCTCGCGCTGTGTAAGACGGTGCACGGCATAGTCACCTTGGATTCGTTCGCCTTCGAAACCCTTAACAAAATTGCAGTCTTCTATACATTTACCGCAACACGGTACACACATCTCGAAGAGCTCCATTCGATAGGTAGACATAAAGTTTTATTTACCACCTAGAAAACATAAAATCACGATTTTTTTTCCAGACACATGTCTGCAGTCCCGGTGCCCACTGAAACCTCCACCTCTCACTACTAGTCATTCGCTTTCCTGTTCCACACGCAGAAGGGCCGAGAGAAAAATGACCGTCTGTATGCCTCCGTTTGATTTCTATCATTGTGGTCCTCACCTGAAATGTACGTTGTTCGCAGTAGAATCGTTCTGCAATCACCTTTAAAAGCCTGTTTCTAAATTACCTCGAAAGTATTCCATTAAAAGAGCGTCGGCTAGCACAAGCGATTCCTATTTGAGTTCACGCAGCACATACGTAACACTCGCGTCATCGAATTAACCGGTAACAAATCTAGTAGCACGCTTCTGAACTGCCTGAACGCCTTCGTTAAATTCGACCACGCCGTGATCCCAAACACTAGAGCGGTTTTCAAGAACGGTCGGACTAGGGTTCTGTACGCGTTCTCCTTTATAGAGGAGCTATACTTCCCTAAAATTTTTCCACTAAACCGAAGTCGACCATTCGCCTCCCCTATTATTATCCTACGTGGTCATTCCTTTTCGTATCGCTTTGCAGCGTTACGCCCAGGTGTTTGATCTACCTGACTGCGTCAAGCAGGACACTGCTAATGCTGTATTCGAACATTACGAGACTGTCTCGGCTACTCATCTGCAATAACTTACATTTTGCTACATTTGGAGCAAGTTCCCATTCATCACACCAACTAGACATTTTGTCTAAGCCACTTTGTATTCTCCTACACCACAGCGTCATCAGCAAACAGCCGCAACTTGCTGCTCACAGTATCCGTCAAATCATTTATGTATATAGAGGACCCAAGTCCCATCACTCTTCCCTGCAGCACCCCTGACCATATTCTTGTCTCTGCCGTCGAGAACAACGTACTGGCTTCTATAACTTAAGATGTCTTCCAGCCACTCTCATATCTGCCAACGCAATCTGTATGCTCGGACCTGCCTTCAACAGTCTACAGTGGGGCGCCGTGCCAAACGCTTTCCGCGAATCTAGGAGTATAGAATCTATCTGTCACCCTTCATTCACGGTCTGCACGATATCATGTGCGAAAACGACAAGCTGAGCTTGCTTTGCAATCCGTATTGAACTGTGGACAGACGTTTTTCCGTCTCAATATGCTACAATCTGCCGCAAACCGATGTTATGGATATTGTTATCTGATTTTCCGTGTCCGTTCATTTAACCTTGTTATACAGGGTGGTCCATTGATCGTGACCGGGCCATCTGGTTTCCCCCTTCAAGCTAGACAAGTTTCGTTCTTTGCAGTTTTTTCGTTTGACGCTTATTTCGTGAGATATTTGGCCCGGTCACGATCAATGGACCACCCTGTATACAGACGTGCGATTTTCTTCAGTTACCTGGGATTTTGCGCTGAGCGAGAGATTCGCGATAAATGAAAGTTATTTAAGGGTCCATTGACAAAGAATTACTGTCTGCACGAATTCCATCCGGAACTGGCGGCGTGTCACCTTCCAACCCTTCACTCGCTTCTCTGCGACAGGGATGGCTAGTACTACGTCGTCCAAACGGGATACTGTGCGGCGGTCAGACAACATATCATGTATGAAGTCTTCACGTGTTGTCAGCTGTGTAGCATTGGCGTCTCGTAGCAACGTTTCGATGGACTGCGTCTCCAACATCTTCAGGCGAACTCAAGAATAATTAATCTTAATGCCATAAAAGGTAATAGCAAGTTCATCAATCCATTGTTGACTATTAGGAACGAGGAAAACCGGGCGTAGGTCGTCCGGATAATTACGAATACGGTGTTAGTTGGCATAAAAAAAAAACTCAAACGCAGACATTACCTGTAAACAAATACTTTTATTGAGAATGCTTCATTACCTTTCCTCTTACAAAACGTCATATACACTCTATTTCTTACAATAAATGTGACATTTTTAACTTCACTCTGAACATTATCTGTCTTTTCAGGTTCATCACCAGCAATGTGTAGACCAATATAGAATGGACTGGTTCCTTGAAACAACCGATTTTTTACTTTACACTCTTTTTTCAAGATCTGTCCAAGACTTCGCCTGAAGATGATGGAGACGCATTCCATCGAAACGTTGCTACGAGACGACGATGCTACTCGGCTGACAACCCGTGAACACTTCATATACGAAATTC
The DNA here is from genome assembly GCF_023864275.1 of Schistocerca cancellata. Taxonomy (NCBI): domain Eukaryota; kingdom Metazoa; phylum Arthropoda; class Insecta; order Orthoptera; family Acrididae; genus Schistocerca; species Schistocerca cancellata. The sequence goes on along the minus strand of NC_064628.1, from coordinate 6,585,515 downwards.
GCCGAGAAAGCCTGCACTCGCTTATAACTTTGTATCATCTATTCATCCACGTACTAAATGTCTTCAGGATTGTATAACTTTACTTCTACTGCAAACATCACGTACACTCAGATATTCTCTTCGTGAAAGTAACTTTTATTTCATTCTTCTTAGACGTGACACACGAAACTTCGCTGTTGAACACTGATTCATTGTTGTAACCATTAAGCTGCTTTGTTACCATCCGGTAGCGGCTCGCAGTTTTAGGCCTGTTGCTAGTTTCTGGGTACAGTACATCACACGTGGTGACGTGAAGGCCACAACTATAAAACGCGACGGTAACCGTCAATCAAGTCGCAAGCGCAGTGCAACACATCACAGAGACAGACAGTAGCGACATTGCTTGTAGATCTGCTGTCTCCCATTAAGGTCAACTTGTCGCAGCCGGAATGTAAAAGCAGAAGACTTTTAACTCTCCTCGGTATATAAGTTTAATTCAGACCCCTCTGCTCACAGACAAAGCGCGTGCTGACAATATCCTTAAGTGTAACAGCGTGTTAAGCATTCTGTGTAGAAATGCTTCAACTGCAGTTTGGACAATGATTCAGTGAGCTGAGTGTTACACATACAGAGGACATAAACACAGAGGACATAAACAAACGAAACATAATTGCGAGTAACTTTTTGAGGTTTTCACTGCCAACATCAACGAGTAAACACACAGAAAAACTTGTTGAATTTGCTGTTCGTGGAGGCCATAATCTCTTGCTCTGAATCTCCCCAGTATGTACACAAAAATACCGCTTCCAAACGTTACAAAGCGAGTCATATGTCTGCTACTCTTATGTGCGTTCCTTTAAATATCACTCCACCTAAGCGAGTTCTTAACGGGGTTTACTTTCTGTTATGACCTAATTGAGAGTCAGACGTGCTGATGCACTCACGGGGAGTGAAGAAACGAACGGCTTGAACAGATAGGTGAATAATGACATGAATGAATGATAAGCAATTTGAAGAAAACAGTAACTGTAGCCGTGAAAATCTAACAGATCCTGACATTCCAAGGCAAAAACACTCCATCCGTGAAAAGAACTGACAGTGAAGTGTTCATACATAGTAACTGTAACAATGACGCAAGCTGCCTGATATTTAGAATCTGAGAGAAATGCAGTATCACGCGCAATCACTTTTCGCATTAATTGCTCAACAGGGCAAAACCAATCCATCACGAAAGGACTGGTTTTCTCCTCGGCTGTACTCTATTGCATGACAGTAAATTATTCACCCATAGTACCTGTAACAATGACGTGTGTTGGGTGATGCGCAGTTTTTAAAAGAATATGGAATGTCATGCGCAAGCACTTTTCCCAGTAGTTTAGGGTGACCAAACGTCCCAGAAAACCGGGATTGTCCCGGTTTTCATCCCTGTGTTCCGGTGTCCCGAAAATTTGTTTCGGGACGCTCAAAGTCCCGGAATTCAGATTTTAAATACATTTCGTGAAACTTTCTCAAATTTTTGGGATTTCGCTATATTAAAGGAAATACAACACAAGAAATTAATATATCTTAGTTTATTTGTCTAAAACATCCATTGTCCCATACTAGTAATCACAGTATCAGTATTGATATACTCAGGCAATAATTTACTTTGAGCGGTACTTTGGCCAACAAGTAGTAAGTTGTATTATTGTAACAGAGCTATGAAACCCTTCCGATTGTCGCGCCACCTACTCGCACATTCATTGTCAGAACAGTGTAGTAGTTGGTTTTGTCAGACACTCTGCAATAGTTTTTTCTCATATGAGTGGTATTATTGCTGCAGTACTGTGAAACGCAATGCCGAAACGTGCCTGCAAGTTCAGTGACTGTTATTCCAAGGAATGGAATTTCATTAAGAAAGGTCGTTTTGATTACGAAGCAGAGTGTTCCGTATGTAACTGTTTTATTAGTATAAGTCATGGTGGACGTTCCGACATAGTTGATCACATCAGGTCAAAGAAACACTTTAACAGATACAGTGCACCGAGCTGCAGTAAAACTCTACAAAATTATTTTGTGAAACATCAGTCAAGTGAAGAGACGGAAGTTCGAGCAGACGAGCTTACTCCAGCCTGCCACACGGTAAAATATCACCAAACTTATAGATCTAGTGATTGTACTAATAAGCATAACAGCATTATGTTTGATGATTCTTCCATTGCAAAAAAGTTTAGTTCAGTAAGAACTAAAGTGTCAGCCTTAGTGAAAGGAGTTATTGCTCCCCAGAGTGTAAAGGAAAGCCTTGGATACATCATAAAGTCTTCTTTCTACGGGATATCCACTGATGCCAGCAATCATAAGGGCACTAAAATATTTCCGTTTGTTGTTCAATTTTTCGATATTAATCGGGGAATTCAGACCAAACTTTTGAAGGTGAGTTCCCTACCTAATGAAACATCTGACGAAATTTCAAGATTTTGTATGAATACTATCGAAATGTTTGATCTTGAGAAAAATAAATGTGTGGCATTTTGTGGAGACAACACCAACACAAACTTTAGTGGTTTAAAAATACAAGGCAAATGCAACGTATTTACCAAATTAAAGGCAACATTGCATGAAAACATTGAAGACATAGGATGCCCTGCACAAGTTTTACACAATAGCGTGCAGACATCTGCTGACAGTTTAAGCTGTGATGTTGAAACTATCGTCATGAAGGTATACTCACACTTTTACATATATACTGTTAGAACAGAGAGGCTTAAGGAGTTCTGTGATTATATGGGAACTGAATATGTGAATGTAATGTGTCACTCGAAAACTCGCTGGTTATTACTGTTTCCAGCAGTTGAAAGAGTAATCCGCCTGTTTGAACTGTTAAAAGATTTTTTCCTAAATGAAGACAAAGCCCCCAAAATATTGGTTCAGTTTTTCAGTAACCCTTTAAGTGAAGCCTCTTATGGTTCATTTAGTCAGCTTAGCACTTTGCAGCATGGGATAAAGGAAATTGAGGGAAGCACGAAAAGTGTAATAGAGGTAAATGATGTTTTGAAAACTACTCTGGAAACTGTTACTAAGAGGAGAGAACAGCTGTTCATTACTTTTAATGTTAAATCTGTCCTTAAAAGAGCAGAAGTATGAGAAGCAGCAGAAAGGAGTTTTAGAGAAGAAGTTAACAAGTTTTATGACACTTGTGTAGAATATCTCAGCAAGTGGAGCGCCTCATATTTACCCTCATCGCCGGTGTTTGATTGGATGTTACTGAAGAGAGTGCCAAAATGGGAAAGTGTTGAAGAGACAGTTTCTTATTTGAAGAGTAAAGAGATTGAAATCGATGATTCCATTCTCTTTGATCAGTTCTGCACACTGACAAATTTTGTTGAAGAAAGTCTTCACAAGTGGAATGATGAAAAAAACACCATTAGAATGTCATGAGAAGTGGGTGAGTTTTTTTAAAAGCTGTGACTGTCTTCAGCATTACTCTGAGTTGGTAATAATTGCAAGGTATTTATTTGCAATCCCAGCCCATAATGCCAATGTGGAAGGAATATTTTAGTTCATGAATATCCAGTGGACTGATGAAAGAAACAGAATGGAAGTGGACTCTCTTGAAGCAATCCTGCAAATCCTGTACAACTACAAAATGGATTGTGCCGAGTTTTATCACAAGAACAAAGACATGATCAAGAAGGCTGGAGGCAGTGAAAATACCCTTTTCACCAAGGACAGTCAATTCCATCTTCAAGTGCTCAGTGATATTAATGCTCATGTTAATATTAACTGATTAAAAGCTGAATAGCTGTAAAATTTTGTAAAATCGTAATACATTTCTTTATTACTGTATACGTTTATTAAATGTCGTTAATTATACAGATAATCTAGATTATATCAATGTTTTGTATCCTCTTATTAGTTATAATAATCGGGTTAGCAAAATGTATCAACAAAACATTAATATTTAAAATTAAGAAACCTGGGTACATGTGGAACGAGGTCTCCATTGGCACCCGGGTGAATGTGTCCCGGTTTTCACCGAAAATAATTTGGTCACCCTATAGTAGTTGCACAGTTTGTAAACGTATCGCCATCTTGCCCCTAGATAATATTGCATTCCTATTATTTCGTGAAAACCCTGCCCACTAAAATGAAAGTAATTTAGCTTACGCGTTAAACAGATATTCCCCAGTGAAATACCTAGTAGAATTAGATATTTTTCTCGCTGAAATTAACATATCTGAGACGTCCCTATTGAACTGGATACACAGAGCAAATCTGGATGGAATACAATGAATTATCGACGAGAGAATAGTTCGTAAAATGTAGTTCAACACATGGCAGTGCTAGCGGGACAGAATCATCCACGGGAGCGATTAAAACAGCAGCACACCAGTCCCAGTCGTGGCGTGATACGCTGTATCACCGGACGCAGCACGTATCCAACTGCGTGTTGGGTGACGACAGGTAGACACGTGCTAATATGGGAAAACCGATACCCTGCGTCACACTCTCCTCATCTGATGTTACTGTCAGGACACCGATGACAGGAACTTCGAAAATCTTCCTACTAAGTTACTTTTTTAGCACACCGATTTGGGCGTACATCGACTAGGTAATAGATTCTGTATCCAAAGTGAACCGTACAGCATATCTGTCAGTGCGCCGTGGCGACTAAAATGTTCTGTTTAACGGCGCTCATACGAGTGAAGGTGGTGGGACAGCGAATGATTACGGTACGTGTACATTTCTTGTGTGTTGACTTTTCAGCACAGGTACCCATCCCACATTAACCTGAAGCACAAACGTCAAGAAAGTGCCGCCTACGACCTCATCATAAGAACGTCTCGCGCCGATCTTCACTTAGTCTTCCCTGAAGCGAAGTTCCACACGGATGCCGTTATAGGATCAATGCCCTCACAAAGTGAAGCTTTTGACATGTAGTTTCACTATGTGGGTCAATCGTGGCACAATTCAGACGTACTTGATCAGTCAAAGAGTAATAAGTAGCATAGTCTTTTAGTGATAGTTATTTTGTAGCAACAGCATACACATGTATGGGTAAAATGGACCCGCATCTTATCGGGCCTTCTACTAAACCGCCGGCACAGAGTTGAAGAATTACGTTGAACAGTAAGCCGATTGGAGAGGACAAGATTCTCAGCCTACATCTACAACTACACCTCCGTATACATTCTAAGTAGGCTGTCTAGGTTTTTATGTTGGTAACGCAACGTAGGGCTCTGCATGAAAAGCACTGACTGTGCGGTGTGCAGTCTGTGGCTGGTTTGCGTTGTTGGAATATTTCCTGTTGTAGTGTTGGGCAGTTGGATGTGAACAGCGCGTAGCGTTGTGCAGTTGGAGGTGAGCCGCCAGCACTGGTGGATGTGGCGAGACAGATGGCAGAATTTTGAGAGCGGACGATCTGGACGTGTGTCCATCAGAAAGAGTAAATTTGTAATACTGGATATCATGAACCTTTTTAATATTATTAACGTAAATACATTGTTTGTTCTCTATCAAAATCTTTCATTTGCTAACTATGCCTATCAGTAGTTAGTGCCTTCAGTAGTTAGAATCTTTTATTTAGCTGGCAGTATTGGCGCTCGCTGTATTGCAGTAGTTCGAGTAACGAAGATTTTTGTGAGATAAGTGATTCATGAAAGGTATAGGTACAGGGCCACTCTTTTGTAGGGATTACTGAAAGACAAATTGCGTTGCGCTAAAAATATTGTGTGTCAGTTTAGTGTTGATCAGAGTAAGTAAAGGGAGAAATGTCTGAGTACGTTCAGTTCTGATCAGCTGTTTGAAAATCAAATAACATAAGAGGTTTATCAGCACAGTAATACACTAATTTTTCTAAGGGGATGTATCATATGTCGACCCTTAGCCGAGGATACCTCACTGGAATCTTCTGATTTTTTTCTTGTAGTTTGTGTAATTAGTGTAGCTATTGTTTATTGCATGCATGTAGATTTGCACCAAGTATTTCGCAGCTGTTCTTGCAATTAATTAGATATTATTTTCAGTGTTAATTTAATGTGTTTTCTTATTTTAGTCTTCAAATTGTGCTTTTCTGTGTTACCGTGTGAAATATTGTGACAATTATGGCGTGTGAAAAACGTAATACTAGGCTTCATAGTAAACTGAGAAATGACAGTGAAGACGAGAGTAGTGTGTTAGCGCCACCGTGTAATGAATTAACTAATGTTCAACATAGTAATTTGGTAATTGTGCATAGGGAAATGGACCAGGCGGCAAATAATAGTGAAGACAGTGAAACAATTAGTGAACAGGGAAGCATTATCGATCGATCGGTCGGCAACAGCTCGCCTCAGGAATCCGAAATGACAGGACACAATCTTGCAAATACTGTAGATCCAGTTTTTGCGTCCTCGCCGTTTTCTCAAATAAGTCAAGACACATTTTCTGCTTTTCAAAATGCGAATATTTCCGGTTCAAATGCACTGCCGAATAGCACTGAGTGCATTGTTATTACAATTAATGCAACAAATGGGACAAAAGCTTCAAAAGTTAGACACAATGGAACAACACCAGAGACAAACACAGCACAATCAGTGATTTTCATACAGAGCGCTACCTGGCGTTGTTGTTGTTGTTATGATCTTCAGTCCTGAGACTGGTTTGATGCAGCTCTCCATGCTACTCTATCCTGTGCAAGCTGCTTCATCTCCCAGTAACTACTGCAACCTACATCATTCTGAATCTGCTTAGTGTTTTCATCTCTTGGTCTGCCTCTACGATTTTTACCCTCCACGCTGCCCTCCAATACTAAATTGGTGATCCCTTGATGCCTCAGAACATGTCCTACCAACCGATCCCTTCTTCTGGTCAAGTTGTGCCACAAACTTCTCTTCTCCCCAATCCTATTCAATACTTCCTCATTAGTTATGTGATCTACCCATCTACTCTTCAGCATTCTTCTGTAGCACCACATTTCGAAAGCTTCTATTCTCTTCTTGTCCAAACTATTTATCGTCCATGTTTCACTTCCATACATGGCTACACTCCATACAAATACTTTCAGAAACGACTTCCTGACACTTAACTCTATACTCGATGTTAACAAATTTCTCTTCTTGAGAAACGCTTTCCTTGCCATTGCCAGTCTACATTTTATATCCGCTCTACTTCGACCATCATCAGTTATTTTGCTCCCCAAATAGCAGAACTCCTTTACTACTTCAAGTGTCTCATTTCCTAATCTAAATCCCTCAGCATCACTCGACTTAATTTGACTGCATTCTATTATCCTCGTTTTGCTTTTGTTGATGTTCATCTTATAGCCTCCTTTCAAGACACTGTCCATTCCATTCAACTGCTCTTCCAAGTCCTTTGCTGTCTCTGACAGAATTACAATGTCATCGGCGAACCTCAAAGTTTTTATTTCTTCTCCATGGATTTTAATACATACTCCGAATTTTTCTTTTCTTTCCTTTACTGCTTGCTCAATATACAGATTGAATAACATTAGGGAGAGGCTACAATCCTGTCTTACTCCCTTCCCAACCACTGCTTCCCTTTCACGCCCCTCGACTCCTATAACTGCCATCTGGTTTCTGTACAAATTGTAAATAGCCTTTCGCTCCCTGTATTTTACCCCTGCCACCTTTAGAATTTGAAAGAGAGTATTCCAGTCAACATTGTCAAAAGCTTTCTCTAAGTCTACAAATGCTAGAAACGTAGGTTTGCCTTTCCTTAATCTTTCTTCTAAGGTAAGTCGTAAGGTCAGTATTGCCTCACGTGCTCCAGTATTTCTACGGAATCCAAACTGATCTTCTTCGTCGGCTTCTACCAGTTTTTCCATTCGTCTGTAAAGAATTCGTGTTAGTATTTTGCAGCTGTGGCTTATTAAACTGATTGTTCGGTAGTTTTCACATCTGTCAACACCTGCTTTCTTTGGGATTGGAATTATTATATTCTTCTTGAAGTCTGAGGGTATTTCGCCTGTTTCATCCATCTTGCTCACCAGATGGTAGAGTTTAGTCAGGACTGGCTCTCCCAAGGCCGTCAGTAGTTCCAATGGAATGTTGTCTACTCCGGGAGCCTTGTTTCGACTCAGGTCTTTCAGTGCTCTGTCAAACTCTTCACGCATTATCGTATCTCCCATTTCATCTTCATCTACATCCTCTTCCATTTCCATAATATTGTCCTCAAGTACATCGCCCTTGTATAGACCCTCTATATACTCCTTCCACCTTTCTGCTTTCCCTTCTTTGCTTAGAACTGGGTTTCCATCTGAGCTCTTGATGTTCATACAAGTGGTTCTCTTAACTACAAAGGTCTCTTTAATTTTCCTGTAGGCAGTATCTATCTTACCCCTAGTGAGATAAGCCTCTGCATCCTTACATTTGTGCTCTAGCCATCCCTGCTTAGCCATTTTGCACTTCCTGTCGATATTTTTGAGACGTTTGTATTACTTTTTGCCTGCTTCATTTACTGCATTTTTATATTTTCTCCTTTCATCAATTAAATTCAATATATCTTCTGTTACCCAAGGATTTCTACTAGCCCTCGTCTTTTTGCCTACTTGATCCTCTGCTGCCTTCACTACTTTATCCCTCAAAGCTACCCATTCTTCTTCTACTGTATTTATTTCCCCCATTCCTGTGAATTGTTCCCTTATGCTCTCCCTGAAACTCTGTACAACCTCTGGTTCTTTCAGTTTATCCAGGTCCCATCTCCTTAAATTCCCACCTTTTTGTAGTTTCTTCAGTTTTAATCTACAGGTCATAACCAATAGATTGTGGTCAGAGTCCACATCTGCCCCTGGAAATGTCTTACAATTTAAAACCTGGTTCCTAAATCTCTGTCTTACGATTATATAATCTATCTGATATCTTTTAGTATCTCCAGGGTTCTTCCATGTATACAACCTTCTTTCATGATTCTTAAACCAAGTGTTAGCTATGATTAAGTTGTGCTCTGTGCAAAATTCTACGAGGCGGCTTCCTCTTTCATTTCTTAGCCCCAATCCATATTCACCTACTACGTTTCCTTCTCTCCCTTTTCCTACACTCGAATTCCAGTCACCCATGACTATTAAATTTTCGTCTCCCTTCACTATCTGAATAATTTCTTTTATTTCATCATACATTTCTTCAATTTCTTCGTCATCTGCAGAGCTAGTTGGCATATAAACTTGTACTACTGTAGTAGGTGTGGGCTTCATATCTATCTTGGCCACAATAATGCGTTCACTATGCTGTTTGTAGTAGCTTACCCGCATTCCTATTTTCCTATTCATTATTAAACCTACTCCTGCATTACCCCTATTTGATTTTGTGTTTATAACCCTGTAGTCACCTGACTAGAAGTCTTGTTCCTCCTGCCACCGAACTTCATTAATTCCCACTATATCTAACTTTAACCTATCCATTTCCCTTTTTAAATTTTCTAACCTACCTGCCCGATTAAGGGATCTGACATTCCACGCTCCGATCCGTAGAACGCCAGTTTTTTTCTTTCTCCTGATAACGACATCCTCTTGAGTAGTCCCCGCCCGGAGATCCGAATGGGGGACTATTTTACCTCCGGAATATTTTACCCAAGAGGACGCCATCATCATTTAATCATACAATAAAGCTGCATGCCCTCGGGAAAAATTACGGCCGTAGTTTCCCCTTGCTTTCAGCCGTTCGCAGTACCAGCACAGCAAGGCCGTTTTGGTTATTGTTACAAGGCCAGATCAGTCAATCATCCAGACTGTTGCCCTTGCAACTACTGAAAAGGCTGCTGCCCCTCTTCAGGAACCACATGTTTGTCGGGCCTCTCAACAGATACCCCTCCGTTGTGGTTGTACCTACGGTACGGCTATCTGTATCGCTGAGGCACGCAAGCCTCCCCACCAACGGCAAGGTCCATGGTTCATGGGGGTGGTACCTGGCGTTACCAACATAAAAACCTAAACAGCCTACTTACAACATCTATTATACTCGGGAAGACATTGTACAGTGTATGGCGGAGGGAACAAAGTATAAATTTTATTAACGTTGTTTTCTATTCCAATGCCCAAATCCTCTATCTTTTTTTCTCAAGATCCTTCGATTAAATGGCAGTAGAAGGGTGGCAAAGTCTTCTTCGGATACCGCCACTGTTTCGTCTTTCTTTCTAGGATTCCTGTTTAAGTTCTCTGAGCCTCTATGTTACAAAGTCAGACATTTAAACAATGTAACATCAACATAACTTTGGTATCTACTCCTTTCTCGGCTCTTACAAAACTTATTTTAATTTAATTTTTCTTTTGTTGCTCCTTTGTAGTGATAAAAAATCAATAATTTTAGGTTATTTTGTTGCGCTACATTTTATATGGTATAAGGCATTTCGTTTCACTTAAATGTCATTTTTCACAAGTTCAATTACTCGTTATTTTCCCTGTCTTTCACTTTTTATTGTAACTGTTATGAAACTCTGCAACTTTGATACAACTTGAGGTAAATTTCAAACCAGAGGAAGAATCTTACGAGCTCTTGTAATGAAGAGGGCAGGTATGAAGCAAATAAAAACGAAAATAAATGCAAAATAAATTAATCGTGGCGATGTGATATGGATAGTACAGAAGTTTGTCATCTAAGCAGGGAAAGATACTTCTTATTTAGTCATTGAGTGTTATGCCTAATTGAACACATTAATAACGATACATAAGCAATTCTTGTTCTTGGTTAGTCGCGGAAATATAAAAAATATAACAAATATTTTTTGTAGCTCATACAATATGTTTCCTACGGAAAGAGCTTCGTCATTGTGTATTGTTCGCATTCGGAACTAATGCTGCCGCCCTCTGTTAACGACTTCCTCCTGGAATAAAAGGAGCTCTCTGTAGTTGGAACTTTCATCATCTTTTTAAATTATTAGGAGTGACTAGAAAGTTTGAGGACATCATATTTCAAAGTAAGGGCCTTTCACATTGTCAGCGAGAAAATGGGTGCGGTAGAGTTACGCCCTTTCTTGCCGGCAAAAAATGAAAGCCTCACCGTCCCAATACAATGCGGCAGAATAGAGGACAGAGAGGCCAGAGACAAAGCTTCGGTGAAGTGGAGAGTGGGTGACCGTGCGCGGAAGAAAGTTGAGGAAGGATGGAGGCAAGAAGATGTCTCGTAACTTTCGTTCTGAGACTGAGACTTTTCTGTTTACTTGCACATGATCCAGCAGAAGAATCCTGGTATGGACGAATGAAAAACACAAATTTGTGCATTCTACTATTTTCGATTATCTTGCTAACCGCTTTTCTACTAACGACACGGCCACGAGGCGATTCTCAGTATTATTCTGCAAATTAAAAACATTTTATTTAAATAGTAGATTGCTGTCTCTCCAATGCTACAGGTGAATATGAATATTTCTATATTATAATCAACGGTCAGCTATTTTTGAGCATTATTGTTACGGTGGAACGTTTTCCATAGTTTTCTCAGGCTTCATCCACGTATCAAAACACCAAATACGAGGAACATTTCATAAATAATGCACAGGATGGTATTACTGTGGATTGTTTGATGCAACAACAATGAAAATTACGTCATATGTAGTCGGGAGCTTGGGGAAGAGGTACGTATTTTTGTTTTCCGCGGTGTACTTTAACATCAAATTGGCGAGAGGTAGAAATGGACCCTGCAGGGGTCTCGAAGACCAGCGATCGTACATCAAGATCGAAACTTTACAAGGCAAAAACCTGACAGAAGTTCCCGGTTGGTTAACTGAAGTTCCCGGTGAGTTTACAGTGGATCGCAGTACAGTTTCACGTTGGTTAATCGTTTTCGTGGTGCTCGTACGAGTATAGACGTAAATCGAAGACCCGCAACGCCAAAAACGTTAACAGATGAACGAAGTGTGATACTTGTGGCAGACAACCGTTAACCAAGCAGTTCGACAGATGAACAGAAGTGGTGTCCTGGATGGAATAAAAGAGTTTCCGATACGTTGGGACACAGTCATAGAGAAGTGAGGAGACTATATTGAAGGACTGTAAAGAGATACTGAAAAAAATAAACTTGTAAGTAAAAAAAATTAGAGTGCATTATTTATGAAATGTCCTTCGTATATGGGTGAGTCGTTAACTCATCGACAATTGGGCAGCGAATTGCGATCTCGGTTGGCGGAGTAAATTGTTAGCACTGGTTTTTAGGCAGCTAAGAGAGGAGATTACACATGTTCTGTTGTGGATTGGCAAGAGAGCCAACCCGGTGTGAGAGGAAGCCGAAAGGCACGCGTTTTAGCTCACGCAGGCTGGCGTGAGGTCTGGAACAGGTCAAGGGAATTAGACTAGCAAAAAAGGACGTAGCTGTGGAATACTTAACTTTAATCCATAAATGGTGAACGTCGCTCTTGACGGTACATGTTTTACAATATCAATAGTAACTGGTAATGGCGTCTTGCTAGGTCGTAGCAAATGACGTAGCTGAAGGCTATGCTAACTATCGTCTCGGCAAATGAGAGCGTATTTTGTCAGTGAACCGTCGCTAGCAAAGTCGGTTGTACAACTGGGCGAGTGCTAGGAAGTCTCTCTAGACCTGCCGTGTGGCGGTGCTCGGTCTGCAATCACTTGACAGTGGCGACACGCGGGTCCGACGTATACTAACGGACCGCGGCCGATTTAAAGGCTACCACCTAGCAAGTGTGGTGTCTGGCGGTGACACCACATGTTCCTAAACACGAAACTGTGAGTTGACGTCCCAAACTGAATTCACTCTCTGTTTCTCTATGTCAGCAATGTCCACTTATTGAGCACATCCGTTACTATTATTTGCGATCCGTTCGTGTGATGAGTATGTTCAGTTTTGCTGCCGTCTTGAAGAAGAAGTGAGGATTTGCTTCAATGTTGGGCGCAGCAGAAGTGAAGCGCGATTGTGTTAAATTATGAGGTAGAAGTAACTGGAATTACAAAAAGGAACTTTTCTTCTGTTTCTCTGTTTCGACCACGTCGCATGGTGCTGGAATGTGTTCAGGCTACAGGGCAGCTTGATACAAGGTTTAAGTACATTTTGGCTTCGTGGATGACTACAGGCAGGGTACTTGATGATTAAGGTGTTACGATGACAACGTGAGTGGTGTTCGGTGTCTGAACGAGGCACTGAGTGGAGGCGAAAGTGATAAACTGCCGCATTGGATACAGCATTTGCCAATCACGTAAATTTTCTCGCCGCATATCTAACTGGGCGTACAAGGCAGTGAGGTAGTCAAACAAGTGAATGTGTGTGACAAAAGGCGCACATCATTCTTACTTAACTGTAACCCTCTGGAACTTGAATAAAAAAACATGCCTTCCAGGTAAAGTAAAAGGAAGAAAAATCCTGGTGAAATTATGCCTTCAAGAATTGATTAATAGCCCGGTTGGATGTGGAATAGTGTCAGTCTGATTAAAATGATGATAATAATGATGATGATGTATTAGTCTGTATGCACGGAAGTCTTTTAGTATCCGTCCTAATTTTAATTTCATGATACGAGTATGGATAAAAGTGGAAAATGGTAAAACTTCAACAAGAACTGGTCATTTTTAAAAATTAATCATTGTTGTTGTTGTTGTGGTCTTCAGTCCTGAGACTGGTTTGATGCAGCTTTCCATGCTAATCTATCCTGTGCAAGCTTCTTCATCTCCCAGTACCTACTGCAACCTACATCCTTCTGAATCTGTTTAGTGTATTCCTCTATTGGTCTCCCTCTACGATTTTTACCCTCCACGCTGCCCTTCAGTGCTAAATTTGTGATCCCTTGATGCCTCAGGACATGTCCTACCAACCGATCCCTTCTTCTAGTCAAGTTGTGCCACAAACTTCTCTTCTCCCCAGTCCTATTCAACACCTCATTAGTTACGTGATCTACCCACGTAATCTTCAACATTCTTCTGTAGCACCACATTTCAAAAGCTTCTATTCTCTTCTTGTCCAAACTATTTATTGTCCATGTTTCACTTCCATACATGGCTACACTCCATACAAATACTTTCAGAAACGACTACCTGACCCTCAAATCTATAGTCGATGTTAACAAATTTCTCTTCTTCAGGAACGCTTTCCTCGCCATTGCCAGTCTCCATTTTATATCCTCTCTATTTCGACCACCCTCAGTTATATTGCTCCCCAAATAGCAAAACTCCTTTACTACTTTAAGTGTCTCATTTCCTAATCTAATTCCCGCAGCATCACCCGACTTAATTCGACTACATTCCTTTATCCTCGTTTTACATTTGTTGATGTTCATCTTATATCCTCCTTTCAAGACACTGTCAATTCCGTTCAGCTGCTCTTCCAAGTCCTTTGCTGTCTCTGACAGAATTACAATGTCATCGGCGAACCTCAAAGTTTTTATTTCTTCTCCCTGGATTTTAATACCTACTCCAAATTTTTCTTTTGTTTCCTTTACTGCTTGCTCAATATACAGATTGAATAACATCGGAGAGAGGCTACAACCCTGTCTCACTCCCTTCCCAACCACTGCTTCCCTTTCATGCCCCTCGCCTCTTATAACTGCCATCTGGTTTCTGTACAAATTGTAAATAGCCTTTCGCTCCCTGTATTTTACCCCTGCCACCTTTAGAATTTGAAAGAGAGTATTCCAGTCAACATTGTCAAAAGCTTTCTCTAAGTCTACAAATGCTAGAAATGTAGGTGTGCCTTTCCTTAATCTTTCTTCTACGATAAGTCGTAAGGTCAGTATTGCCTCACGTGTTCCAACATTTCTACAGAATCCAAACTGATCTTCCCCGAGGTCGGCTTCTACCAGTTTTTCCATTCGTCTGTAAATAATTCGCGTTAGTATTTTATTAATCGGAAAATAAAATTTTCGTAGTGGTAGCTTTCTGTCTCTGAGAACGTGTAGGGTTCAAATAACGTTACCACAAATAATTCATCTTAAAAAAAAGCCTTGGGAGGATAAGCTAGGAAAAACACTCGTTATGTGCTTGGAGATGAATGTACACAGAGAAAGGAGAATGTGGTTTGGCAAAGGAGTGAAACTGGATGTTACAAACACCATAAAAATACTTTTGTCTCGAATCGCCGGCAGACTACCATTAGGAGACAGTGTTAGTATCTGCTGTGCACCTGTGTCTGGTTTCCACTTAGGAGCATACATCACCCAACTACATGCGAGTTACACAAATGATCTGAAAACTGTTTAGGCTCACACGCAGTTTTTCCGTTTCCTAAAGGAGGCTTTCAAGGAACTGTATTAGAACAGTATTATCCCGAAAGCATGAAGATGAAAAGACACTTCTATTTGGTTGCGATTTAGAAGCTAACTATAATTTGCTAGTAACTACTTTGCCTCATGTAAATAATTACTGCCTGTGACAAAATGCTATGCTAAACCACTCAAAGTAAGTAACAAATAACATTAAAGAGTCTAAATCTTGTATAAAACATAGTGACACACAGAGCGATTTAAAGTGGAACGACGACACAAAGGTAATCGCGGGAAAGGCAGATGCCAGACTGAATTGGAACACTGCAGCCCCGAAAGATGTAGCTTACACAACCCTCGTGCGACGGATACTTGAATATGTCTAGTTTTCGTGTGTCCATCCTTTTGAGTGGAGGGCTGAGGACCACGGCCGTTCACTATTGTAAGAAAATGAAACACCTGCAGCCGTTCTTATGATCTTATTTGTTGTGTAGCTAGCGGTTTCGGCGCTTCAGTGCGCCATTTTCAGGCCTTAAGGGGTTTCCACTATCCATATACACGCTGCAACTGTGGCCAACATAACTGGTTTACGCAGTCTATCTGTAACTATGACGTCAGCAGTCCACCCATCAGCTGCCAACTTGTCAACTGTTGCAGCGTGTATATGGATAGTGGTAACACCTACAGCATCAACTGAGGCCTGAAGATGGCGCATTGAAGCGCCGAAACTGGTAGCTACACAATAAATAAGGTCATAAGGACGGCTGTAGGTATTTCATTTTCTTACAGTTGAATATTTCTTATCAGTCTGGGTTCCTTACCAGATAGTACTGAAGGAGGAAATAGAGAAGATACAGAGAAGAGCAGACATGGTCGTGTAGTAAGCGACGTGGAGGCGCTAATCCATCTCCAGTGGGAAAGTGCCGGCCGCGGTGGCCGTGCGGTTCTAGGCGCTCCAGTCCGGAGCCGCGCTGCTGCTACGGTCGCAGGTTCGAATCCTGCCTCGGGCATGGGTGTGTGTGATGTCCTTAGGTTAGTTAGGTTTAAGTAGTTCTAAGTTCTAGGGGACTGATGACCACAGCAGTTGAGTCCCATAGTGCTCAGAACCATTTGAACCATTCCAGTGGGAAACGATACAAGAGAGGCGTTTGGCTGCACTGTGTGATTTACTGCTAAATTTCCGAGAGCGAAGCTTCCTAGAGAAGGCAGTCAACATACTGTTGCCTGTTACGTGAATTCCATGAAGGTAAAATTATAGAGATTCGAGCCCAAACAGATGTTTTCCAACACCTGTACTTCCCGCTCACCGTTCACGACTCGAACAGGAAACGTGTTAATTGACAGTGACGCACAAAGTACCCTCCGCCACACACCAACTGGTGGTTTGTGGCGTATAGATGTAGACGTAGAACAATTCGATAAAATCACAGTCGAATGAGGCAAATAGTGGACCGAGTGTATAAAGGCGCTCATCGTTACTGAACACGGTTTGTAATTTCCAGTCCTGCTCTCCTTTATCGGCCAGAAATCTCCTGGCAGGTTGCCGATCTTTCACCTCTTTTGGTTTCAAACAGGTCTCTGTACCCACAGCGATGCGCACTTGTTGCACTATTTCTTTCGCCGCGCCGCGTTCACAGAGGCAAGGCAAAATGAAGGTCTTGCCAGGATCCATTCTTATCGGCTGCAGCGATCGACGCAACAGTGTATCATTTGCCACGACTGGAGACAGAGATGATGCAGTTATACATTTGCTAGTTCGTTTATAAAGAAACACAGCTAAAACCATAAATAAACATTCACATCCTCCTGACATGGAGCCTGTTATGTAATCAATGAATATGCTCAGTTATCTCCTTCAGTTTCTGTTGTGATAAGTGAGCAACTGATCTTCGGTTCGGCACATGGTTACACGTTTCTCACAAATACAGAATATTTTAGTCGTTTTCCAAGCCAATTTTGTTTCAATCTGTGGGAGAATACTGAAACCCAACCAAAGACATCTAAATTTCTTCATATAGTGCGGGGCAGATGGGGTGGGGCGAGTTGTGTCATGGCATTCCTATCGATGACATTTCCAGTCTCTTTTACAACAAGGCGACCAGGATTGCTACGAGAAGCAGTCATCTTTCGTTAAACGAACGGTTGCAGCTGGACTAGGCCACCCCACCTTCTCTAACTTAGGGTTGTTGGGTTGTTTGGAGGGAAGAGACCAAACTGCGAGGTCATCGGTCTCGTCGGATCAGGCAAGGACGGGGAAGGAAGTCGGCCATGCCCTTTCAAAGGAACCATCCCGGCATTTGCCTGGAGCGATTTACGGAAGTCACGGAAAACCTAAATCGGGATGGCCGGACGCGGGATTGAACCGTCGTCCTCCCGAAAGCGAGTCCAGTGTGCTAACCACTGCGCCACTCGCTCGGTCTAACGTAGGGACAGAGAGAATGAAATTACACATCTTTTAGGTCTTTTGGAACACGATGCGTACCAGTGGATTATCGTGAAAACTACCATCTTTCACCTATAACAGATCTGAAGGTGACTTATTCGGCCGACAGCGCTTTTTCATAAAAATACAGACTTCTGTTATGCATGATTTCAAGGAATGCTTTTGTTTACAAATCGTACCAGCTAAGGGAGTTTATTACAGGCGTTCACGAGTGCGTGACTTCCTGTTTCATGACGGCAAAAAATATCGTTCATTGTACTATAGTCGTCGCTGTTACCCAGTCATAACGGCGCTACAGTCTTAAAAATTAGTGTTTCACCTCACTGACTGTCATTGGTAGGCCTTCTACTGATGTATTTATACTTATTTCTTTCTTCTGTTTCGTAGCCATTGTCTTGCATCTGCACAGGATGGACATGTTAATTATTGGATTTGCCGATCTTAGTGGAAGGGGAAGGAGCAGATCCCTTCCTCTCCCCCCCCCCCCCCTACCACCGGGACAAAATTTGTGACCTGCCTGTCTGCGTCTACCGTTGTTGTTGTTGTGGTCTTTGATACAGCCCTCCATGCTACTGTATCCTGTGCAAGCTTCTTCATCTCCCAGTACCGACTGTAACCTATATCCTTCTGAATCTGTTTAGTGTATTCATCTCTCGGTCTCCCTCTACGATTTTTACCCTCCACACTGCCCTCCAATACTAAATTGGTGATTCCTTGATGCCTCAGAATATGCCCCGCCAACCGATCCCTTCTTCTAGTCAAGTTGTGCCACAAACTCCTCTTCTCCCCAATCCTATTCAATACGTCCTCATTAGTTATGTGATCTACTCATGGAATCTTCAGCATTCTTCTGTAGCACCACATTTCGAAAGCTTCTATTCTCTTCTTGTCTAAACTTTTTATCGTCCATGTTTCACTTCCATACATGGCTACACTCCATACAAATACTTTCAGAAACGACTTCCTGACACTTAAATCTACACTCGATGTTAACAAATTTCTCTTCTTCAGAAACGCTTTCCTTGCCATTGCAAGTCTACATTTTTTATCCTCTCCGAAAATCATCAGTTATTTTGCTCCCAGAATAGCAAAACTCCTTCACTACTTTAAGTGTCTCATTTCCTTATCTAATTCCCTCAGCATCACCCGACCTAATTCGATTATATTCCATTATCCTCGTTTTGCTTTTGTTGATGTTCATCTTATATCCCCCTTTCAAGACACTCTCCGTTCCGTTCAGTTGCTCTTCCAGATCCCTTTTCTGTCTCTGACAGAATTACAATGTCATCGGCGAACCTCAAAGTTTTTATTTATTCTCCATGGATTTTAATTCCTACTCTGGATTTTTCTTTTGTTTGCTTTACTTCTTGCTCAATATACGGATTGAATATCACAGGGGATAGGCTACAACCCTGTCTCACTCCCTTCCCAACCACTGCATCCCGTTCATGCCCCTCGACTATTATAACTGCCACCTGCTCTCTGTACAAATTGTAAATAGTCTTTCGCTCCCTGTATTTTACCCCTCCCACCTTCAGAATTTGAAAGAGAATATTGCAGTCAACATTGTCAAAAGCTTTCTCTAAGTCTACAAATGCTAGAAACGTAGGTTTGCCTTTCCTTAATCTATTTTCTAAGATAAGTCGCAGGGTCAGTAATGCCTCACGTGTTCCAACATCTCTATGGAATCCAAACGGATCTTCCCCGAGGTCGGTTTCTACCAGTATTTCCATTCGTGTGTAAAGAATTCGTGCTAGTATTTTGCAGCCGTGGCTTATTAAACTGATAGTTCGGTAATTTTCACATCTGTCAACACCTGTTTTCTTTGGGATTGCGTTATCCCCCTTGAAATTCTGAGAACGTTTTCTAAATGTTTGCGAATCGTGTAACTGGGGTGAGATGTGGGAATCAGCCCAGTATTCACTTAGTCACGTCCAGGCTGGCCAGTACACCAGCATGACCCTCCTCGGTCATCCGTCGTGCGTATTCGATCCGGTGCCGGCGCACCTCCCAGAATCCCGGAAGCAGCATACCAATGCGTGCAGCTATCCGTGCGGGTCGACTATCTAGCTGATCACTGTTGTTGAAACACTTTTTTTAATAACCATTTTTTTAAACATCCCCTGTAAAAAATGAGATTCAGTTTCATTTCTTCCTCTTGCGAAACACTTTCCACAAATTCACCAAGACTTTATCCTATAAACTAAGAGATTATTTTGGAGGATGTTCCTGCAAGCAGTGGCAGCACATGTAAAATCGCAAGACACTCACGTGATTCACTATTCCGATTTATACGTGAGAGAGTAAAATTTTTCTGAAACACCACTATGAATACAAATGAGTAAAATTTTAGAGTCTTTGCTGCTTAAAGAACGTAAGGACGCACACTGCTGCGAAAATTTGTGGGCAGTTTGTTTCAGATGCAGCCACTGCGCCTCGAAAAAAATGGCAGACAAATCTTTACTCGTCCGTGACGTCATCAATTGCTGGTCAACATTGTCTGCTGCTGTCGGTGACATTTCTCGCTTGTTCAGTTTGCCCTGTCCCTGTATTATGTAGTCACATCTACAGTCATCAATTCCCGTGGGAAGTGCCACAACTCATTGAATCACGTTATAACTTCATAGGTTTCTATGGTCGGGGTTACGGTGATTAAATTTCTTCTGGGTGTTGTACTGCGTCATTGTATCAGATACTTCAGTTATAAAATATAATAGCGACGTTTCGACCGTATTAGAACGACCTTCCTCAAGGGCAAGACTCAGTCGCTTTTATAGTTTATAATTAAAGTATATTATACAATGACGCGGTACAACACCCAGAAGAATTTTAATCATCATTGAAGACCGTTGCTCTAATTGAGCCAGTTAAGAGTCTCTAACTTGGTGTCACACATCACTTGATTATTTATCAGACATTTTTGGTGAATGCTTCACCGGCATCCTAATATACAGTTTCAGAACATGGCATTCAAATCTCTTGTTAATACCTTACCGGTATGTTCTATTTCGATTACGTCTCTGAGTACGAATGTTGTTTATTGACTTGACAAATGGCACGGGTAACAACGCTTTTCACTTTTCTTACAGTTCGAAGCGGATTACGTAACGCTACACTGTTGCACAACCTGACTCTTCCGTACAGTCACCTTTTGTTTCGCGCAAGAGGGACCTTACATTACTGCTAACGTGGGCGTACTTTGCGGCACTGTTTTACGATGAACTAAATTTTACGATTTTATTTTCAAATGCGGTACACGTTAGGTCGGATTCGATACGAGACGCTATATGTGCCGAACTCGAATAAAAACCGTTCTTTTATATTTTTCTGTACTCCGTGGGTCAACTGATCCTATTTCTTCATGGAAATGTTATGGAACGCGTCACAGTTTTCTAACAGAAATTCGTTCATTGAATAGAATAAGTTGCCCAGAACGAATGGCTTTAGCTTACAATTAAAACTTACTTCGCTATCTGCCAGACCTGTTACGCTACTGGACAAATAAAAAAAGTTTCTGTTGATTCGTACTGAACTACTTTCTGAGCCAATAACAAATAAAAAATAAATAAAAAAGTTAGAATTTGCAAATAAATTAAAACAAAACTACTACAATAAGAAATCAATATCCATACAAGCGAAGATCAGATATTGTAATTCAGTTATTAGGACACGAGCAAAGTATAAATCAGAGTGCCTAACATTGAATAAGAAAGGCGAAATAAGAGAACTAGAAAAAAGAGAGAGAAAATACTAAGAAAAATTCTAGGTCCTGAGAAAAACAAAGAAAACAGGGTTAAAAGGAGAAATGAAGACTTATACAAAAATACAGAAAAGATCGCAGATACAGTGAGGAAGAGACGGCTGCAATTTTACGGATATTTAAAAAGAATGGAAGAAACACGAATTACAAAGAAAATTTTTAATTACGTTAGAAAGCTGAAAAAACTGTAGGATGGATAGAAGCAGTAAATAAAGACGCCAACAAAATAGGTGTTACAGAAGAAATAATACGTGGCAGGAATCACTTCAGGCTACTGATAGAAAATGCAAACTATGAAGAACATGAGCCAAAACCTCGACCCAAGAGGGTGTGGACAGATGAGCAGAGACGAGCAGTTGGCGAGAAAATGAAGGACTGAGAAGAACGGAAGAAAAGGAAACACCGTAAGTCTTAAGTTGTATGCGGTCCATAGCTAGCCAAATTCATAAATAAAAAAATGGAGTCAAAATAACTAATTTCTTGAAGCGATAGTTACAAGAGGAGTGTGGATGATCGCTCGGTTTTATGCAATGAATACTTTATTTCTAAATGACGAGTTACTCAGAATTTTATTTCATAAGCGGTCATTGAGTGGAAATGTGCAAAATCTGTTAGAATGTTCAAATGGTTCAAATGGCTCTAAGCACTATGGGACTTAAACATCGGAGGTCATCAGTCCCCTAGACTTACAACTACTTAAACCACACTAACCGAAGGACATCACGCACATCCACGCCCGAGGCAGGATTCGAACCTGCGACCGTAGCAGCAGCGCGGTTCCGGACTGAAGCGCCTAGAACCGCTCGGCTACAGCGGCCGGCTGTTATAATGTTGATCCTTTTATTTCCAACACTAGCAATTATGCTAAGGGCAGAATTAGTCGAAGTTAACTGTTTGAGAAGCTTATTAATGTGCTTCTTGCAGTTCACGTTTTCATGAATACGGAGACCCAAAAATGTGGAGCATTCTGCCCTTTTTAAAAATTCCTGTACATGTTCCAACTCAATTGTTGGCATAACTGTTTTACGGACAGAGCTAAATGTAGCCCGTTTTCTTCAATTTTAGTCTGCCTATTTTCAGGAAACTTGTTAATAACTCTGAAAAATTTCATTAAAAATTCTTTCAGTCGCTCAGTCTCTAATAAGATATATTAAAATAGTAGTATCGTCAGCATAAAGAACGCACTAAGCAGAAAGTCATTCATACATACAGGGTTATTTAGCTGCACTTACTGCTGTGTTTTATGCAACCCACAATACCTTCAAAAATCACGCGAGAGACTTTCATATTCTCTCGCCCGCTACTCGCAGTTCTTAGTCCTACAGAAAAAATAAACTGGACCCTTTTGTACAGAATTTAATGCAGTTCAATTTTGTTCTGGGATACGTTTTCGCTGGAGGCCACGGTTTTCGAGTTATTCAAGAAAAACACGTTTGAGGGTGACTTTTGTAGGTTTTTCTCGAATAATTCGTAAATTGCAGCCTCTAGAGAAAACGTATTCCAGTACAAAATTTAATTATACTAAATTTCCCACAAAAAGGTTTAGTGATTTCTTTGAGTAGGACTAGCCGTTTCTGCATAGGAAACGAGAGGATACGAAAATCTTGTGTGTGATATTGAAGGTGGTGTGGGCTGCATAAAACCCAGCGGTAGGGGCAGCTGATACACCATGTATAAGGAATAGTAGCGGACCCAAAACTGAACCCTGTCGGTCACCTGATTCCCCCTCACCCAAGTCACTAAAATTCTCTTTCCTTCCAATATTATTTGAAAATATTTAGCAAAATTCGTTGCATTTTGTTTATTAAGTATGAGTCAAACCAGTTGTTTTTAAGGCCATTAAATCCATACAACTTTAGTTTTTCTGAGGGAGTAACATGATCTATGCAATCAATCATCTTCGAGAAAACACAAAAAATTCCAGCTGATGATACTTTGTTAATTAAGACTTGTAATATTTGGTGAGTGGATGAATAAATAGCAAGCTTGTCCGCTATCTACATCTACATGGATACTTTGCAAATCAAATTTAAGTGCCTGGCAGAGGGTTCATTGAACCACCTACACAATTCTCTATTATTCCAGTCTCGTATAGCGCGCGGAAAGAATGAACACCTATACCTTTCCGTACGAGCTCTGATTTCCCTTATTTTATTGTGATGATCGTTCCTCCCTATGTAGGTCGGTGTTAACAAAATATTTTCGCATTCGGAGAACAAAGTTGGTGATAGGAATTTCGTGAGAAGATTCCGTCGCAAAGAGAAACGCCTTTCTTTTAATGATGTCCAGCCCAAATCCTGTATCATTTCTGTGACACTCTCTCTCATATTTCGCGACAATACACAACGTGCTGCCCTTTTTTGAACTTTTTCGATGTACTCCGTCAGTCCTATCTGGTAAGGATCCCACACTGCGCAGCAGTATTCTAAAAGAGGACGGTGAAGCGTAGTGTAGGTAGTCTCCTTAATAGGTCTGTTACATTTTCTAAGTGTCCTTCCAATGAAACGCAATCTTTGGTTAGCCTTCCCCATAACATTTTCTATGTGTCCCTTCCAACTTAAGTTGTTCGTAATTGTAATACCTAGGTATTAAGTTGAATTTGTAAGTAGGCTGTTTAGGTTTTTATGCTGGTAACACCACGTAGCGCTCTGTATGAAAATCACTGACTGTGATGTGTGCCGTCTGTGGCTGGTTTGCATTGTTGGAATATTTGCTATTGTTGTGTTGGGCAGTTGGATGTGAGCAGCGCGATAGCGTTGTGCAGTTGGAGGTGAGTCGCCAACATTGGTCGATGTGAGGAGAGAGATGGCAGAATTTTGAGAGCGGACGATCTGGACGTGTGTCCATCCGAAAGAGTAAATTTGTAATACTGTATATCATGAAATATGATGACTTTTGAACGTTATTAATGTAAATACATTGTTTGTTCTCTATCAAAATCTTTGATTTGCTAACTATGTCTATCAGTACTTAGAGCCTTCAGTAGTTTGAATCTTTTATTCAGCTGGCAGTATTGGCGCACGCTGTATTGCAGTAGTTTGAATAACGAAGATTTTTGTGAGGTAAGTGATTCATCAAAGGTATAGGTTATTGTTAGTCACAGCCATTCTATTGTAGGGATTATTTAAAGTCAGATTGCGTTGCGCTAAAAATATTGTGTGTCAGTTTAGTGATGATCAGAATAAGTAAAGAAAGAAATGTCTGAGTACGTTCAATTTTGCTCAGCTGTTTGAAAATCAAATAACGTAGAGGTTTATCAGCACAGTAATTGATTAATTTTTCTAAGGGGATGTTTCAGATTTACGGCTTTTAGATAAGATTGATTTATCGTGTAACCGAAGTTTAACGAGTTCCTTTTAGCACTCCTGTGGATGATCTCAATCTTTTCGTTATTTAGAGTCAACTGCCACTTTTCGCACCATTCATATATCTTTTCTTAATCGTTTTGCACGTTGTTTTGTTCATCTGATGACCGTATTAGTCGATAAACGACAGCGTCATCTGCAAACAAGCGATGATTGCTGCTCAGATTATGTCCGAAATCGTTTATGTAGATAAGGAACAGCAAAGGGCCTATAACAGTACCTTGGGGAACGCCAGAAATCACTTCTATTTTACTCGATGATTTTTCGTGTGACTGGAAATAAGAAATTCAGTCGCACAACTGAGGCGATATTCCATAAGCAAGCAATTTCACTACGAGTCGCTTGTGCGGTACAGTGTCAAAAGCCTTCCGGAAATCCGGAAATACGGAATCGATCTGAAATCCCCTGTCAGTAGCACTCAACGCTTCATGTGTGTAAAGAGCTAGTTGTGTTTTACAGCAACGATGTTTTCTAAACCCACGTTGACTGTGTGAGAATAGACCGTTTTCCTCGAGGTAATTCATAATGTTCGAAGAGAATATATGTTCCAAAATCCTGCTGCATATTGACGTTAAGGATTGTTGTTGTGGTCTTCAGTCCAGAGACTGGTTTGATGCAGCTCTCCATGCTACTCTATCCTGTACAAACTTCTTCATCTCCCAGTACCTACTGCAACCTACATCCTTCTGAATCTGCTTAGTGTATTCATCTCTTGGTCTCCCTCTACGATTTTTACCCTCCCCCCTGCCCTCCAGTACTAAATTGGTGACCCCTCGATGTCTCAGAACATGTACTACCAACCGATCCCTTCTTCTAGTCAAGTTGTGCCACAAACTCCTCTTCTCCCCAATTGTGTTCAGTACCTCCTCATTAGTTATGTGATGTACCCATTTAATCTTCAGCATTCTTCTGTAGCATCACATTTCAAAAGATTCTATTCTCTTCTTATCCAAACTATTTATCGTCCACGTTTCTGTGGTGTCACCGCCAGACACCACACTTGCTAGGTGGTAGCTTTAAATCGGCCGCGGTCCGTTAGTGCATGTCGGACCCGCGTGTCGCCACTGTCAGTAATAGCAGACCGAGCGCCAACACACGGCAGGTCTAGAGAGACGTACTAGCACTCGACCCCAGTTGTACGACGACTTTGCTTGCGACTACACTGACGAAGCCTTTCTCTCATTTGCCGAGAGACAGTTAGAATAGCCTTCAGCTAAGTTCATGGCTACGACCTAGCAAGGCGCCATTAGCCTTACAGTGGTTGTATTTAAAGACTCTCAATTGTATCGTCAAGAGCGATGTACCACAATGATGGAGTAAAGTTAAGTATTAAAGAAGCTACGTACTTTTCTTTATAGCATTCATAACGTATCCTGTTTGAGACCTCACGCCAGCCGGCGTGTGTGTACGCGTGCATTTCGGCTACTTCCGAGTGGCGTGGCTGTTTTGCTACGCCACAACAGTTTCCCTTCCATACATGGCTACACTGCATACAAATACTTTCAGGAACGACTACCTGACACTTAAATCTATACTCGATGTTAACAAATTTCTCTTCTTCAGAAACGCTTTCCTTGCCATTGCCAGTCTACATTTCATATCCTCTCTACTTCGACCATCATCAGTTATTTTGCTCCCCAAATAGGAAAACTCCTTTACTACTTTAAGTGTCTCATTTCGTAAACTAATTCCCTCAGCATCACCCGACTAAATTGGACTACATTCCGTTATCTACGCTAAGGATATGGGCCTGTAATTTAGTGGATTACTCCTACCCCCTTTCTTGAATGTTGGTGTGACCTGTGCCACTGTCCAGTCTTTGGGTACGGATGTTTCGTCGAGCGAGCGGTTGTATCTCGTCACGTATCAGGGAGGGGCAGGCGGCCTCGGTGTCGCTATCAGACGGTGTTCCGGCGCTCCGGCTTTAGGACAGCAGACGACAGTAGCGGGTCCGGGCCAGAGGTCCCCGCGCCGGCGGCCGCCGCCGCCAGGTTTCGTAAGCGGCCGCTGCAAATGAATCACCTGAGTACAAATGACACTCCTCCAATGCATTGCCCTTTTATAGCTTGTGTACGCGATCTTCCGCCAACTATGTATGTTAATATCGCTGTCCAATGACTGTTGTCGCCTGACTGTATTCCCACATTTTACCTCAATACCTAGTGATCAGTAGTGATCAACACACTTCTTTTTCTAGCGCAGAAAAAGAACACGATTTTTTAGCTACATTCCGTGTGCGGGCTTGGAATTCCGATCAGTTTTTCTGGTTTTGTAGACACATTTTCCCGGTCAGTCAATGCACACGCTATTGATACGCGGAGACCTCGTATTAGATCGTAGAGTTTTCAGCTATCTGGAGCTAGTGTTTAATGGAAGAGATAGTCTTGGACAGATTTAATTTTAATTTGAAAAGTACATTTATTTCCTTGCAGAACTGAAGTGTCTTGATTTTTGCATGACACTCGACCCTGTAGCTTTGAAACATGTTTCCTATCTTTGCCCTTTCGGAGATTCCAGTGGAGGATACAATGAATCAGTAGGAGATGGTGTATTGACTCTTAGTGGTGTACATCTTCCAGTCCACCAGGGCTTGGATCTCGGAACTGGTCTGTATGCAGTCTGAATGCTACAGAGAATTCGTCGTTAGAGTTGAAGTGGACGGCAATTTTAACCCCGTCTTGCAGGTGAAAGCAGAGCTGATGGGTCTTACGGGGGATTTCAAAAAATACGTTACTCATTGTTATGGTAGGCCAGGACACTTTTTTTAAATGCTACACTACAATTCAAAGTGAGAGAGATATGCGACAATTTTTCCAGCATAGTCACGAAGTCTGCAAACGGCCTTGCTGCAGTGGTCAGATCACCGAAGTTAAGTGCTGTTGAGCTTGGCTAATGACGCAAATCGAGAAGCTACTTGACAGATGTAGCGGCTCCGGTCACGAAAATTGACAACGGCCAGAAGAGTGGTTGTGGCCCCTCCATATACGCATCATATGACGTCTGTGGGCTGAGGATGCCACGGCGGTCAGTCGGTACAGTTGGGCCTTCAAGACCCGTTCGGATAGAGTATAACAGTCAACGGCCGAAACGTTCTACCAATCATACAATTTCTTGGCGACAGAACTCCGCTCCTTGGACACTTAACATTTCGGGAACAGCTGTGTGAACGTCCTCGGCGTTTGAAAACATGCAGTTGTTGAAAAGTTCTGAGGCATCAAGGGATTACCAATTTAGTATTTGAGGGCAGCGTGGAGGGTAGAAATCGTAGAGGGAGACCAAGAGATGAATACACAAAACAGATTCAGAAGGATGCAGGTTGCAGTAGTTCCTCAGTGATGAAGAAGCTTGCACAGGATAGAGTAGCATGGAGAGGTCCATCAACCCAGTCTCAGAACTGAAGACGACAACAACAACAATTTCGTAAAACTTTTGTTTTCCTGAGGGAGTAAGATGATGTAGGTAGTTAATCGTTTTCGAAAGAACACAAAGATTCCAATTGATAATACTTTTTTATTTAAGACTCGTAATATCTGGTGAGTGGATGAATAAACAGCAAGCTTGTCCGCTATCTCGTCTTCAGGCATCAGGGAGGGGCAGGCGGCCTCGGTGTCGGTACCAGACGGTGTTCCGGCGCTCCGGCTTTAGGACAGCAGACGACAGACAGTAGCGGGTGCGGGCCAGAGGTCCCCGCGCCGGCGGCGGCCGCCGGCAGGTTTCGTAAGCGGCCGCCGCCGCCGGCTGGTACTGCGCAGCGCGGCGCAGCGGGCTTTCTCCGCGGCCTTTCACATTCCACGTCGCGTGTGTCAGCCGCGCCGCCCTGCAGCCCCGGGGCGCTCCGGCCGCCTCGCCCCGTGTCGCCGCCCCGTGGGCGTCCGAGAAAGTTACGAAGTGTAGCACCGGCAGCGCCAGCGACAGCGGCCCGTGTGTCCGTCCCGAAGCCACGTTACGTCAGCGCCGGGCGCGCGCAATCGCATCGCGGAGAAAACAAGCAATTTTACAGCGCGCCGCTCCCGTTTCATAAGTTCGCCCCATGGCGACCAGACGCTCCGTACGCGAGCTGTCACCACGCGGGACCGACGCACGAAAGTGGGGTACGCGGTGATTACCAGCGACGCCCCTGTCCACTTCACCGTCTACAGCCCAGTCACCGGCCAGTCCGGACCTAGAACTCGACAAGTGCTCCCCACGGCATACTGGTTGATATTTGAGAGACACGGAAGGTTTATAGTTCCTCTGACCTGGGAGTAGTGGTGCCGGATCCAATTTTCAGAAAACACGAAGGCTATTCGGAAAGTGAGGTCCGACCGGGCGCGAAATGAAAACCACAGTGAAAATCTGATGAAGCCTCGCACCGATTTATTGGGCAGTGTCTGCAGCTGTCTTCTCGACACCGTCAGTTCTGAGCGCACATTCAGCTAGTAAAGATGAACAACAAGTGAACAATGAATGGAAAGTGTGGGGAGGTTGGGTTGGGTTGTTTGGGGGAAGAAACGAAATAGCGAGGTCATAGATCTCACCGCATTAGGAAAGGAAGGGGAGGAATTTGGCTGTGGCCTTTCAAAGGAGCCATCCCAGCATTTGCCTGGAGCGATTTAAGGAAATCACGGAAAACCTAAATGACGATGGCCGGACGCGGGATTGAACTGTCGTCTCCCGAATGCGAGCTAGTAAAGCTGCCTAGAAAATAATGTCTCACGTCGGTTCTGAGGCCCTGGTGAGAGATTGCGCCTGATGTCATGCAGCCCACGTAACACAACTGTCACGCGTTTCCTTCTTCATGATAATTTCTTGACCGCACTCTGCAGGGACAATGAGGATGCTGCTGGAACGTTTTCTGTAAGTTTTTCACCATCCACAGTTCAGTCCATAATTGACTCCTCCTGTGTTACATCTTTGATTACATGAACTGCTGGCTACGAAGTCAATTTTTGGCACAGACAACGAGCTGAGCGTAGCGAATTGGCAGAAAGCACACGTGGCCGCCTTTTGTGACGAGGGTATTGGAAAGTTGGTACAACACTACGACATCGGCTATGCCGGAGCGACGATTCCGTAGAGAAGTAGCTGGAAGGTGCAGTTCCCTGCTGGAAATTAAAAAAAAAATCATTTTTGATTTTCACAGTGTTTCCCAATCGATCGGATCTTACTTTCTGAATATTCCCCGTATGTACAGTACTTAACGAATGGTGGTTTAAGAAATCGGCGACACAAGAACGTGGAAAATACAAAGAGGGACGCAAGTTTTCAGTCATTACAGAAGTATTCCAAAATAATGTTTACACCTTTCATATTTCAGAAATGAGGTAAGCAGAAAGGTGCTGTTTGCGGTATAGTGTTCATATAAACGTAAGCATTTTCCTTATATTTTGCAATTTACATATTCACGGATACCCCCCCCCCCCATCCCAGGAGGTGGCACAGTGTGGGAATGGTTGACAGAGACCAAATCTGACTCAAAGGTGCAGCAGAACTTCAGAACCCCTTATGGGAGCACACGTCCGGCCATCAGACTGTAATATACGAGGTTTAAGAAATCCGGAAGCCTCTTCGGACGAGTGATGTGGATGCTAAACGGATGCAACAGGCATTTGCCCGGAGCCCAACCAAATCAATGCACCAAGTGTCTTGACACTTGCTGGTAGCACCAACCACGGTAACAGTGTGCTACGCAAGATATTGAAGCTTCTAGCTTCCGAGATACAGCTGCTGCGTCCACTTCAACCTGATGACAGACCAAAGAGCAAAGCCAGTGCAGTTGGGATCCTGAGTCGCATCGACGATCCCCAAACTATCTGAAAAAGTGTGATGTTTACGAACAAGATTTCCTTTCATGTGTCCTGAAAGGTGAACCGACGCGATGTGAGGATATATGGTCTGATTGAGAACCGTCACTTAAGGATGGAAATTGTGGGCGGCAGTCTAAAGATACGTGAGATGTGGTCTGCTTCATGAGCGTGTTGTGGGACAGTTTTTGGTTATAAAGGCTTCAGTAATCTCGACTGTGTATCTGGATGTGTTGGAACAGTTTTCTTTTCCACAGGTTGAATAACTGCAACTCAATGATATCATTCTGTTGCAGGATGGCGCCTGTTCTTACTGGACCTCTGTGTTTAGTAACCTTTGGACGACACATTTCCAGATGGCTGCATTGACAGGGGAGGACCCATACCCTGATTCCCAAGGACTGCAGACGTACCCCATTAGAAATTTTCCTTTGTGACTTTCTGAAGAATGCTGCGCACCACACCAGCGTGCGGGACGTTGCAGGAACTACGAGCTCGTATCAGAACAGCACAAGTTGATGGCAACCTGCTAGCCCGGACATGGGATGGAATGGAATAATGTTTAAGTTTCCTTTCTACAGAAGGCGCACGCATCGATCTCTGTTAGACGGCTACTAAAACTTTAGGTGTGTGCCGACATTATTCCGCAAACCGTACCTTCCAAACTACATCCTCACTTCTGAAATAGCGATCAAAGTTGTAAAGATTATTTGGGAACACCCTGTATATTAAGAACAGACTTGGTACACCGACACCACAAAGCTCAAAAGCGCTGTTCTGATCGTTAAATCCACCAATTACAACCTGCTAATAAAATCTGTCCGACACGCTTCACTGTAAGCCAACAAAACATTTAAAGATTGACAATCATCTTTTAACACGCTCAACTGATACTCTATTCTCGCAAGGGACTTTTTCTTGGCGCCCAACCTCAGCCGTTTTGATTGACAACTCACAGAACAGAAATGCAACTATCGGTAAGAAATTGTTACGCGCGCACGAGCGGCAAGAAAGCCAGTTTCTGCGGACTGTAGCCGCAAAGTCAGTGGAATATTCTGGTGTTATAGTCAGGACGGAATCACTGGGAGCACGCAGCTACACGTCCTGTGAAAACAGCGGCGTGGCGGAAATAATACCGCACTGGAAGCTGCGTAGACGAATGTTTTCGAAACATAAATTCGGGCTTTCGCTGAGGCACGCCTGTACTTCAAGGCCGATAGCGACCTCCTGACGCACGGTATTCTTTCTTGGTGATTGGCATCGACGCGTTCAGAAATCCATTCTGGTACTTTAATGTACTCGACCATTTGTACAGTGACCATGCATTACATTTCGAACTATTAGCAGCGCCCATAAGTGCGTCCCCTTTTGTGGGACGGCTCACGACAGCCTTAAACATGGGGCCCGCAAGCGAAAATCCAGATATTTGGCAACACTATTTACGAGTCACCGCCTGTGGTCAAACATGCAATGCATACAGCTGTGCTATTAACTTGCATAAACCAGAGTAAGGTCAAAATTTCTAATTTCTCTGGTTGGCAATGACAGAAAGGATTGCTGTCACATACACCCACATTTTTCACATATTCATTTAGTACAATCCACCTTGTCCAGAAAATATATTCTGTACCTGAACTGCGAGTCTGGCAACTTCGCCAACAACACATCTACAGCAGTCGTAACATCTTCTTAATCTCGTAGCGTTTTACGCCCATAAATTTCCTTGTATCTCGCCGATGCTCATTCGCCGCAAGTGGATTGTCCCAACGCTAAATGTTTTATTTCATTTTCCAATTACAGCAGTGTGTCACGTATCTCTTCATTAACTTGACTTAAAAGACTTGAGTGGCATTCGTCAGTTCAGTTCCTGTTTCATCCTTTGTAAAATGATCTACAAGAAAAATTCTTTTGCATCTCTGAAAACACTGCCGCGTATCAACTCTGACAACTCATGAACTGCCTTCAAGCCACGTGCAGTCCTATAACATTCTAATTGGCAATTTTAGTAAATAGGTTGCACAGTTTCATCATCTTTAAATGATTTACTGCTGGCGATATACTATCCAAAACAAATAATTTTTCAGATTGTCCTTTTCAACAAAACACACATATATGTACTGCAAAGAGCCTTATAAACGGATCTATCGCACAAATTATGTGAACACGCTATTGAATAACGTGTACCAAAACAACCAAAAAAATTCTTTTGTATGAACGCCCTTTCTAGGTCAGTAGCTTTTTACCTTCCCACTCGTAGACTGCAAACTCACGATATGCATCGCAAGAAAAGTCCCGGAGCGAAATGAGAGGGCACAGTGCATAAAACACTAGATATCCATTGAGGCGACGGGGTCTTAAATCCTCGTCCCGAAAGCCTGTTTCTACAAGGCTATATGGATTTGATACTTCATTAGTCTCCAACTGAGCAAGTCCTCCGTGTCGTAGGACGTAGATTTCGACGGAACAATAAAGTCGCACCTTACTTTATTTCCTGCAGACTTGGAAGTTTTAAAGGAAATTTTCAGGAAAGCCTATATTTACAGACTTTCCCTAGCTGAGTGAAACGCTCAACCGACACTGCCGGTAAACCACCGCACACTCACCTCTGCTTAGATTTCTTCCCACTACAGTTAGAGTCT
Source organism: Schistocerca cancellata (assembly GCF_023864275.1). Lineage (NCBI taxonomy): Eukaryota > Metazoa > Arthropoda > Insecta > Orthoptera > Acrididae > Schistocerca > Schistocerca cancellata. Next base: position 6,552,429 of record NC_064628.1, on the reverse strand, counting down.
TTCCTAGTGCGTTCGCGTATGATTATTTATGAGAAGGAACAAAGAAAGTTTGAGTGTTCCGGACAAGGAATAGTTAGTATGGGATACGATACTGTAGTGTTTGTATTGTTCAGAAAAACGATGCGATGTTCTCTCGAACAAGCATACATGTGTTCGAGGGAACACGCACTACGGCGAAATAATTCACAATTGCGAATACGGAGATTATACAACTGGTATAATGCGATGACGACAGTGAAAATTTGTGCCATACTGGGACTCGAACCAAAGTTACGCCGTTTATCGTGAGCGGTTGCCTTACCATTATTTTTACGTATTTTTTTTCACTTCGAATTACCCATCTTTGGGGTACGTCATATCAATCACTTCTTAGATGCTTGTGCTCTCTTTTTCTCCCAATAGTTTTTCGTTCTATCTGATCTATTCTTTCTTTTCTCCTCTGATATCTGAATCGGTTTCCTAGTGTTGATCTTAACTTGGAACCTCTTGGTTTTGTTTTTGGTCACGGTCTTGGCTGTACCATTCTTTAACATGACTTCGGTAATCTGCTCTTAAGTCCTTTTCCACTTCCTTAAACCAACTGGGATTAGTCTTTTTCTTTTCTTGTAAAAGACGTCAAAGATTTGTTTAGTTAGTCTGTCGGGATTCATTTGGCGTATGTCTCCATAGAAATCAGTCCTCGTTTTCTTCATGCTTTCCGAGAGTCTCTCCGACTTTGCTTTGAGGGCTTCGTTCCTACAGAAAACTTGTTTGTTATTTTGGAATTTGGGACCCATGGTGTTCCTCAAAATTTTCCTCTCCTTGATTTCCAGTTTCTCCAGAAGCCTTCTTTACGTATATACATAATTTTATTAGCAAAAAGCAAAGAGGAACAAAACAGAAACGTATTTTCAGTGTAATGTCCTTTATAAGGGAAGAGCCCGAGGGCAGAGAGGGCAGGGGTGGTAATTCAGGCGTTTAGGCTATCCGAGCACGACTCATTGCCAGATCCAAACTTCCGTATGCCATCAGCCACGTGCCTACAACCTGCACTCATACATCCACTATGTGGATTCCCATACAGGGGAGGCATTTTTACTGAAAGGCGCTTGTCCTTCAGATAAGTATGCATGTCGAAAGCAACATTACGTCGTATTTCTGAATGAAACAGGCACTGAAATATCGTATTTATCCGTCGACACCGTACAAGCGACTTCCAGTAAAAATGTCTCCCCTGTACAGGAAGATACACAATGTGTGTACGAGTCCAGTTGTAGATACATGATTGAAGAAATATGGAAATTCTGGGCTGGCCGAAGAGCGTGCTCGGATAGCCTAATGGTAAGGCGACTACTCGCTGTAAGCGGGAAATCCGGGTTCGAGTCCCGGTCCGCCACAAATTATCATTGTCGTCATTCCATTATACAGCTCTCCATATTCGCAACTGCGAATACACTTCACGTAGTCATTATGGAAAGAACGAGTAGATTTATAACTTTGCTTCCACCGTTTTGCAGTGGATGGCGGCAGCGGCAAGTGGGGATGAAGGCAGTACGTCGTGAGTGTCATACAGTAAGCGTAGGCATTTGTAAACATACCACCATCACAATATTAGTCGGTCTGTGATTGCATCATAAAGTTATTCTCAACTGAATACGTCAACTTACGAGCCCAATTATCGTCATTACGGGAAATTTCCATTACATGCTTTATCGTGAAGAAATCTGCCGCTGAGGCTCATAAAATGCTGGGTAAGATCTATGGTGAGTCACATATCGGTGATAGAACGTTGAGGGAGTGATAAAATAGAAACACCTACAGCCGCCCTTATGCTTTTTTTTATTTTGTCGCTACCAGTTTCAACGCTTCAGTGCGTCATCTTCAGGCTGTCTTTGATGCGGTACAGGTCGATATGATCCCCATGCATAACACATCAGTCGCTAGCGTTACTGGAACTGCCAACTGCCAACTGGTCGGTTGGCAGTTGATGGTTGGAGTGCTGACACATTATCTGCGTATCAAGTAATGCTGGTAACTGATGTGTTATGCATGGGAATCATATCGACCTGTACCGCATCAAAAACAGCCTGAAGATGACGCACTGAAGCGTTGAAACTGGTAACGACAAAATAAAATAAAATCATGAGGACGGCTGTAGGTGTTTTTATTTTATCACGATAGTAAACGGCCGTCGTCCCAGTGACCTCCTGTTACAAGGATGGACATACAAAAGGTTGAGGCAATGGTTTCAACGCTTGAAGAAGGCGATTTTGACTTCGATGACCGGCATGGCGGTGAAAGAGAGAAGGTGGAGCAACTAGTGAAACCGGCGGAAACAACCGCAGAGATCGTTGTCGAAATAAATTGATGCGTTTGAGCCGAGCACTGAAAGACATACGGCCACAATACAGCGACAGACATGAAAAGGTGATTTTCCAGCGTGACAATGCTGGACCCCATGTCGCAAAACCCATCACAACATAATTGGAAGTGCTGAAACGGGAAGTACTACCCCATCTGCTGTATTCTCCAGACATTACTCCCTCTGACTGCCACCCCGCTAGGTCAGTGGCTGACTGGCCATTAATTCCAGTCATATAAACAAGTGCAAAACTGGATCGATTCATACGCCTCCTCAATAGACGCTTAGTTCTTCTGCCGCGTGTTTCATTTACCGCACGAAAGATGGGAGAAAGTAGTCGCCACTGATGACCAATACTTTGAACAGTAAATTGCTTCTAATTTTTTTCACAATAGAGCCTGGAACTTCGAGAAAAAAAGGCGAGAGCAAAGTTGTACACCTTGCATAATTGTGTAATTCTACCAAGAAAAAGAAATTCGTAAATTTGTGGTAGGATCATATGGGACCAAACTGCTGAGAACATCGGTCCCTTTCTTTGCTTCGCTGGTGCCATGTCCAAATGGTTCAAATGGCTCTGAGCACTGTGAGACTCAACATCTTAGGTCATAACTCCCCTACAACTTAGAACTACTTAAACCTAACTAACCTAAGGACATGACACACACCCATGCCCGAGGCAGGATTCGAACCTGCGACCGTAGCAGTCCCGCGGTTCCGGACTGGAGCGCCAGAACCCCTAGACCACCGCGGCCGGCGGTGCCATGTCCGGCGCTGACGCAGGGTCGGCATTGTTAGGAACGGACGTGGCAAGGTTAGTGTAAAAATGCCCTTCCTGCCGCCACCCCGTACCCCCCGCGACGGAATTAGTGTACCCTGCTGTCTGCGTCTAGTGTAATTCATGGAATAGTGCGAACGTGTTGAGATGTCTGTGAGTCACGTAACTGAGGCGGCACGTGGGGACCAGCCCGGTATTCACGTAGCGGGATGTGGAAAACCGCCTAAAAACCACATCCAGGCTGGCCGGCACACCGGCCCTCGTCGTTAATCCGCCGGTCGGATTCGATCCGGGGCCGGCGCGCCTACCCGAGTCCAGGAAGCAGCGCGTTATCGCTCTCGGCTACCCTGGCGGGCGAGGTCATGGGTTCCTAAGCTTACACATTATTTAAGTTAAACTAACTTAGGCTGTGGACAACACACACACGTCCAATGCCCGAGGGAGGATTCGAACCTCCGACGGCGGAACGGGGGGGGGGGGGGGGCGGACCGTGACAAGAGGCCTAAGACCTCGCGGCTTCTACCAAGAAGTGACGCAAGAATCAGTTAACAAGATCATTATCAATCCAATCCCGTCGCCTTGCTTTGGTCCATAATAGTCAGACATTTTACAGAGACGACCAATTTCGGTGCCGTTTTAATTACGATGCGTCAGCTTTCTCCACTGTGCTCGCACTCTCCGTTCAAAGTTCCGCACGCATTGTAGAAAGTTGATATCTCCGACGTACATGGTAGCGGAAGCGGACACTACGCTGCAGCATTACGTAAGGAAGTAATTTGTCTGGTCGAGCGGCGGGACCGGAAGAGATGAAAGAGCCGCCTGCAGGGTCGCACGTGCCACGCCCACACGGGCCCCGTCGGCGCCGCTCCCTCAGCAGCCCTGCCTGGACAGGACTGGACAAGACCGGGGGGACCGGCCGTGGCGCAGCCCAACGCCTCCCCAGCCTCCACGTGCGTCTGTGCGAAGGCCTCGTCTATCCAGTCTGCCGCCGCCGCGTATCGACTTTTCGATATGTCAGACTTCGCGTAAGTTCTGTTTGACACTCACTCTTCAAAATGTTCATACACTGTCTGTCCAAAAACTTTCGAGACTTATTTTGTTCCTGGCGTCAGCGCAGTAACTACGGTGGAAGTTTGAACAACCAACTGTAAACAGCAGATGCGCAGGCTACCAGTCAGAAGTGAGCAGGCAACGTTAAGTAATGAATGTGTGTGCGTAGTGTGTTCTGTGAAAAATCGGAATGGAGCAACGAACTGAACATCCCTGAATCAAATGTTCAAGACATTCGACACAATATTTGAAAGCAAAAAAAAAAGTGTGTGCAAAGTTTATCACGCACACCTTAACTCCCGAATAAATACAACGACGCGTGGAAACCTACCACGACCTTCTATTCGTGCTGTTTACAAAATATCGATATTTTTCAAAAAGTATCGATGTATATACACGATATTGGTTCTTCCCATATTTCAATATCAAAATTGCAATATCGAGAGTTCAAATGGCTCTGAGCACTATGGGACTTAACATCTGTGGCCATCAGTCCCCTAGAACTTACAACTACTTAAACCTGACTAACCTAAGGACATCACTCCCACATCTATGCCCGAGGCAGGATTCGAACCTGCAACCGTAGCGGTTACGCGGTTCCAGACTGAAGCGACTAGAACCGCACGGCCACACCGGCCGGTGCAATATCGAGAGCCGATATACTTATTTTGTATTATATTTGTATTTTTGAAGTTGTAATAGAACGTAATTTTACTTTCACTGTGTGTAGTCTTACTACTTTTCGGAATAAAAATATTTCCGAAGTGAAGAAATAGCACACCAGTTGCGTTAAAAAACAACTTTTAATGCAACTAGTGTGTTATTTCCTCACATAGCCATAATTCAAAAACAGTTGCTGAAAATGAACGACAAAAATCTAAATGATAAAATTGGTCTTTGCGTTGTGAGGGCAAATGCCGACGTAAACGGCGCTCGGCGCTACCAAACAAAAACTGCAACTTTTAGCTTCACCACGCAATTTTGACGCTTGAACTGCTAGGTTTCAGGTGTTGGCAGAAATCAAGAAACAGGGAAGTCAAGGTGTAGTGTTCTGGACAAATCCGATATGTGACGAAATCGAACGACGGACCCTCGGACAATTTTATTGTAAGATTCCTTTAATTTACGTCTATGGTCACAAACTTTCTGTTAACAGATTAGTGGTTTCGGTCTTTAATGACCATCATCAAATGTGCAGCAAAAATGGGAAAAACATAAATACACTCGTAAACTGTATACAGCTTACGAACAGTACATAGACCATAATGAAAAGTAGTACTGACAAAATTTACATTTGTGCTGCAGATGTGATGATTGTCATTAAAGACCGAAACCGGTAATGTGTTAACAAAAAGTTTTTGATCATAGACGTAAATTAAAGGAAACTTATTGCATATACGGGTCACTGTTTCTTCGCAACGGTGTCGCAGCTTGTGAAATTTTTATAGTGTCATTTACATGTAGTTACCATTGTCAGCAAAGTGGCTATATCCAAGCGTGAAATTCCATCGTTTTCCTTTCAATTCTTTCTGCAAGCGATATAGGCAGGCTGTTAGCTTGTTGATATATAGAACATCAAATAATAAATCAATACTTAAATATACAACTCTAAAACTGGCAGTATATTTACAAAGTGTAGACGATATTTCTCGTAGCGTGTATTTCGATATTTTTAAAGTCGATGTGTCGGTATATCGATATCTTTTTTGATACTCCGAGAACTGACAACGGTGTTCTTTATAAGTATCGATGTATCGGATCCCCGATATTTTTAAAGATATCAACAGCCCTACTTTCTTGAGGGTGTTCCGAAACTATTCGTACAAATTAATACAGGAGATACAGAACACCAAAACAAATACATTTAGTCACGGTACGTAAGTTCTTTGACGGCAGATTCTGATGCAAGGCACCATTCACACAGAAATTAGTTTAACATGGTAATTACAACTATAGCACTGACAGAAATGCTTTGTCTGCGTGCACGCGGTACATTGTTGGACCGTTTATTGTCGTGTCGAAGATAGCTGCCATATACGCTGTGGTACCAGCAGCGAGGGTAATTTTCGCGACGAGGTCTCCTTCCGTTTCCACAATCCTTTCATACATCAGCTGTTCCCTGTGCCCACAGAGGAAACAAACCCAGACACCTGAGGTCAGGTGATCTGGGAGACCACGCCACAGGGCCACCCGGCCGATCCATCGATTATTCACAGCAATGCTGAAACCGTCCGGAAGCCCACTGCATTGGAAGTACACCCTTTGTCTAACACTGAGAGGTACATCCTCCAACAGTTTTGGTAGCACATGTTCCACGAAGGTGCGATATCTCCATCTGTTGGAGAGTAATGGGAGAATGTATGGACCACTGAACCGATTTTGCTGGCTCACAAGTTGTCACCGAATCGCTGTTGATGAGTAAGGGGTCGAGTACATCATGAACTCGTATGTGCCCAAAAATGCGAACTGTGAACATTTGAGTGTCAACACACATTCCCAGCCAGCAACACCGACTCACCAACTTAAGTCAGCACCACTAACAAAATGTTCCCTAACCATACAAGCTGACTTCACAGCCGATATGTTCCTTGTTGAAATATATTTGTTTTGATTCTCTGTACCTCCCTTATTAAACTGAATAGTTTCCGAACACCTTGTAGCAATGAAAAACGCGGATAAACCTTTTCTAGGAAGTATCATCACGAGTGATGATACGTTACGTTATCACGAAAGGAGAAAATGCAAAGTGGCTCTCTGACGGTTCGATAAGGCGCAAATGTGAGGCTCAAGTTGAACAACATTCTCAAGATGGAATTTTCTGACAGTCACATGAGTGTATGAAGATACTGTGCGCTGTACTCAAGTAGGTAGAGACTATTTAGAATACCTGAAACCTTATAAAGTCCATCTTAATTTTTCTCTATTAATTCAGTCTCGAAACGTTCTGGATTAACAGCGTAGAGTCAAGCAAACATATGGGGCAGAGTGTCTTTTTTATTGCAGGTATAATCCTTATTAAATTGTGGGAAAATGGGTTGCATTTTACAGGAGAGTGTGTTATTCATTGTCAGCCAATACATTAGCTGTGCCAGTTATACCTTCATAGAAAGGTCTCGTAAGTAGGCAACGAACCAGCCCAGCATCAAGCCCACGTACAAGTTTCAGAGGACAGCAGACGAGCCAGACGCAGACAAGAGTCAGTGACCGAAAGTGCTGATATCAGGAAATATGATAGGCATATGAGCTGCATACTCTTTCACTTGACAATGCTTTAGCAGATGCTGTTGGATGTGTAGAAAGATTTACAGAGCTACAAATATGCAATAAACACTCAGTCGAAACCATTTACTTCAGCACGGCTTCGCCACTTCAGTTGCAACAGGTTCTTTTTTTTTACTTTGCCGGAAGTGACTACAAATTTCACTGCAACGAACTCCTCCAAGGAACTCCAGGCTGAACTAATCCAAGCAGCGAGTTATAAATCGTCCAAAAGAAAGGCAAGACGAAGAGAAAGAAACAATGCCAAGTACATGGCCGTTCTCTCTAGAAATATCTTCGAGGCAATGTATCGTGTGGAGGTCATGGTACAAAAGGAAAAGTGATGAAGATAAAGGAACGATAGCGAATGTAATTCGCGCAGACACATATATCTCCTGCCTACAATTCGTTCACTATACGTCATGTACACATACACACACACACACACAAACGCCAGCACAGTAATGATTGCACAGAGCGGTGGGAGTGATATATATGGAACAAGACGCTCCTTCCCCGGTGCAACGACTTAATGTGTATTTGACCGAAGTCGCACTAACGCGATGTTACGTACAATCAGATAAGAACAGCGGTTAACGGGCGTATCAGCTGCTGCCGTCTCGGTGCTAAGGCGCGCATAGTTTAAGACCCACTGCATCCAACTTAAGCTACCAGTTGAGGCAACGTAGTTACTGCCCCCTGATGATGTTCCACAAACGCGAAACTCGTGAAGCATTTTCACTGCACGCACGCGATTCCTGCAATCACCTCGTTTTCTTTTTCTTCTTGGAAACTCCACGTACAAAGATCTCAGTCTACCACAAAGGTTGACGAAAGTCAGTAGCTTAACTTCTATGTCTTAAAATTTAAAAAAAAAGGGTCACATAGTTTACCGTTTTGTGCTGTTGTGCCTCGCTCTTGTCTAAGCTACGCAACTGCTGCACAGGTTTCGTCGTGACGACCTTTCGTATCACAGGCGGTTTCTTACAGTAAAGAGCTCCTATCCGAAGAGGTGATCACAGATATCGAATTAACAGTTGTAGCAAAAAGTATGTGACATGTCGCAACCATCTGCAACGGTGGGGCTTCAAGCAGAAGATCCAGTCGAAGCTCCGAACACATAAATACTTCAAGATAAACATAAATAATGAAAACCGCTAATCCTCATTCTTCTGTCAAGGTTTAGTAACGTATTAGACTCACAGCTATGCATTCTCCTTCACAAGGCAGAAAAGAAAGCCATCAGCATAACGAAAACATTGCAGGCAACTATGCGGGCTTTTCTTGTGTGATTATCATTTAACGTGCATTTCGAAGACTGACGAAATGGCTTCTCTGTGTACGGTATATGATGACATCCGTCTTTCTACATTCTTGACACTGGTCAATTCAAAATTCTAGTAAGGATTCGAAGGGAATGAGAACATTTCCGCCGGCCGTTGTGGCCGGGCGGTTCTAGGCGCTTCAGTCCGGAACCGCGCTGCTGCTACGGTCACAGGTTCGAATCGTACCTCGGGCAGAGATGTGTGTGATGTCCTTAGGTTAGTTAGGTTTAAGTAATTCAAAGTCTAGGGGACTGATGACCTCAGATGTTAAGTCCCATAGCGCTCAGAGCCACTTGAACCATTAGAACAATTCCGGTGTCCTGAAACTTAACCTTCAGAGCGTTATTTTTTTATGTAAGAGGTGCCGATATTTAGTTTTTCAGCAACAAGGATCTGGAATAAGAATTATGTAAAATGGGAAATATGTTACGATTGTCAGTGTGCGTAGTTTCTGTTTTTTTTTTAATACTGACATTTTTAAACGAATTACAGCTTGCATAAAAAAGTTTGAAGTGATTTTCATAAGTGTAGAAACTAAATACGTAACAGAGCAAAACTGAAATAGATTTTGGGTCGTTAACAGAAAAGTAATTATTGTTGTTTAATACGCACAGTGCACGTAAGAGGTGTAATTCAGCAGATGGCAAGGGTGCCTGAAACAATATGACGAGAAATGGAGAAAGTATTGTTTTTCAAAGCTTAAAAAGTAATATAGACTTTATCATTGTCTTAATATAAAAATTCTCTGATATTAAGAACAAAAATAACACCATCTGAACAGGCCTTGAACGCCCAACGGTACTGACGGCACCGACCGGCAACCATGTCATCCTGAGCCCTTAGGCGTCAGCGGGTATGGAGGGACATGTGGTCAGCACACCGCCCTCCGGGCCGTTGCCAGCTTTCTTGACCAGTGCCGCTACTTCTCAGTCAAGCAGCTCCTCAGTTGACCTCACAAGAGCTGAGTGCACCCCGCTTGCCAACAGCACTCGGCAGATCGGGAAGGTAACCCATCGAAGAGCTAGCCCAGCCCGACACCGCTTAACGTCGGTGATCTGACGGGAACCGGTGTTATCACTGCAACAAAGCCTTTGACCGAAATTTAGAACACGAAATAACAAAGAAGAAGTGTAAGAGCACTCAACAAAAAATCAGAAAGTGATAAAACATATCAGTTGACTGCATGAGGTATATTTTCAAAGCTTTGCAAATCCACGGCCTGCTGACTGCTATGCAGGGGACCACGGTTCGGTTCCCAGTGCTGCCATCGATTTTTCATTTGTGAGAGGAAGTATAAGGGTTGTACTCAGCCTAGTGAGTTCAACTGAGCACCCACTCGACCGACTGGAAGTGGATCCAAGCTCAAGAAACCCTACAACGACCGGGAGAGCGGTGAGCTGTCCACATGCCCCCCACACCGCATCCCATGTCGCCATTGCATAGGATGACACGGCGGTCGGTCGGGACCGATTGGGCCCTCTAGGGTCATAACAGGGGGCATTACCTCTATCTAGCAAAGCCACGATACTGCATAGGTTAACGGAAACAATTGGGGAGGGGGGGGGGGGAGGGACATAACTCGAAAGTACACAAGTTCTGGAATTGCAACGGGCACATATTACAAACACCTTGACTACAGCTGCTACCTTAAGCTTTACAATTATTTAGTATCCTGATGCACTGCATTTACGTAGTAACAAAATTACATATCAATAGAAAAACATTTATACTTTGTACTTTATTAATCATGCATAAAAATAACACTGTAAATAATGTTAAAGTATATTGTGTAGCTAGTAGGATTCTCTAACGTGAATGTAATAAATTTAAATACCAAATATTATCAGGAAGAATCAGTTAAGTGAAATGAAATAAACTTTAGTGTCACGTAGCATTAGTGAAGCAAGTCTATCTTTAGATTTCAATGCGATAATTAATGCTGTTTTATTATGATGGATTTGAGTGAAGATAAAAAAGTCAGCTTTCCTTAAATGTCTTTTTATTGATTCATTGAGAGCTGCATTGGCGAAATGACTGCATGAAAAATATGAAGAAATCGAAAATGAGATGATTGTTGGAAGGACTGACACAGCATACAGAAAAGTCAAAACAATGTTTGCTCAAATTAGATACTGGCCTACTTATCTGTTCGATACATTGTTGAAGTGGCTGCCATGCGTTTAATGGTACACTGTGTAACCGCTGAATGTCATTCAATACGATCACGACGACACCCCTCGATCGACGTTAACACTCGTGGTGTCACTCGCCTTCATACATGGCAAGTGGACGTTTGAAAATTTGTAACGCTAGCTCAATGGTCGTCAATTGATTTAAATGTATTTCCCGGCTGACTCTTAATTCAATTACTGCCACGGGGGGTGAGGAGAAAGAACACATCCTGGTGGCACCAGCATTATGCGTATTTAGATGTTCGATTAATCTGAATGGTCTGCAATGTTCCAGCGATTCTATTCGAACTCTATGCTGATGTACCGACAAGGACCATTTTCGCAGATAAACATGCAAGTACGTAATGGATGTTCAGTTTCTCAATATAGTTCGTCCCACTCACACATTATACATCCGCTCTAAGAACAACTTCATGCATTTACATTTTTGGTGTCCCACAATATTGGTTGGCTAAATATTATGACGATACGTTGCATACAACTTCCACAGATATTGTTTATCATGTAGTCAAGACTACGTTATGAAGCCAAAATCGTGGATAAAATTGAAATGTAGTTTGTTTATTAACACTTCTCTTTTCACTAATTAAATATGAAATATGAATCGAGATTGGAGGTGATGAGCCTATCCTTCTTTTTTAGTATTTTAGGTCCCCGTTAATTAATATCTGGTAGTTAACAAGCGAACTACTTTTTATGCTGGCGCGCCGATTGTATCAGTTACCCACGCAACCGTCCAAGGATAAGATTCTATTAATGGTCCGCGTACACGCGTTTCACCATTTTATAAAATGCAGAATTGCGTAAACTATAGCTTTCCGTTGCGCACAACTTTCGTGGGTTCCACAACCATAATAGTTTCCCAAGAGTATTTTTCCCAGCTAACACAAAGTTCGAATTATGTTGTCGGAATCATTTTCACTTCGCCCGACGACAAACGCCTCTGATCACTTGGTCACACGTAATGTATTTTAAACTTGCTTGAATAGTCCTTAAATAATCTCCTTAACAATTTCGCAGTCGCGTATCACTTTTTCATCGACTAGCCCGATTCCGATAACTGAAGGTAGAGCGCTCAATAATGTGTTACATGTTCTTTTATATGTATTAAAAAACAAACGCGCCGCTATAACTTTCTGTCCCGCTTGGTCTTTGCTACTTTGCTTTATATCACTTTTCATTATATTGTTTCTTAGTAATACTGTGCAGTTATTAGAGTTTCGTATTACTTTCCCCTTTTTAAATCTTCCAAGATAAAGTCTATTTATCCCCCATTTTAATTAACATGATGCTAATTGACACGCCTGCCCGCAAAGTACCGTTATAACTGGTATCTTTCTCCGTTCCTGCGTCTCCGTAGTGATTTTATGTAATTATCTTATTCCGTCATTTCAGTACGCCACCACCACGCATATGCCAAGCCACACGTTATCCTCGAAACATTACAAGCACGCGCAGCTGTCTATATTAAAAGCACATTGATTCTCTCACTGTCAGACTATTTCACTCTTTCAGCAACAATGTCTTCGGGCTATCCTGTACATTTCGCTTTCAAACGTTAACAGGAAATGCTTACGTTCATCATTTATTTTGTACTACACATTCTGGTGTATGGATTTTATTCAAAGCATTAAGAAAATGTATTACGAATGGCTCTGAGCACTATGCGACTTAACTTCTGAGGTCATCAGTCGCCTAGAACTTAGAACTAATTAAACCTAACTAACCTAAGGACATCAGACACATCCATGCCCGAGGCGGGATTCGAACCTGTGACCGTAGCGGTCGCTAGGCTCCAGACTGTAGCGGATAGAACCGCACGAATGTATTACAAAAGCACCCAGACAGTCTAGACACAAGGCGAGGAAACCGAAAGGGCACGCGTCAACTCGCGCCGACTGGCGTGAAGTCTGGAACAGGATAAGTAATGAATGCTATAAAGAAAAGTACGTAGCTCCAGGAATACTTAACTTTAATCCATCATTTGTATACAGCATTCTTGATGATACAAGTGAGACTCTCTCTAGAAATGGTTAATGGCGCCTTGCTAGGTCGTAGCCATGGACTTAGTTGAAGGCTATTCTAACTGTCTCTCGGCAAATGAGAGAAAGGCTTCGTCATTGTAGTCGCTAGCAAAGTCGTCGTACAACTGGGGCGAGTGCTAGTACGTCTCTCTAGACCTGCCGTGTGGTGGCGCTCGGTCTGCAATTACTGACAGTGGCGACACGCGGGTCCGACATGTACTAATGGACCGCGGCCGATTTAAAGCTACCACCTAGCAAGTGTGGTGTCTGGCGGTGACACCACACATATATATTATAAAAGTTGATGTATGCATGTGACTTTCATATCTGCTTCTAAACCGCGGGATCGATTTCTACCAAATTTGGGAACCACCTGCCTCTCAAAGCAGTGGATATGGATGGAAAAAAAGGCATGTCGATCACGTGTCCAGAAGCAACAGACACGTGGGCATCTAGATCTTCAGATGTGACGAGACTCTGGTACACCTTGCTTTTCACATGATCCCACGAAAAAAATCCACGCGCGTTAAATCGGGAGAACGCAGTGGCCAGGGAACTGGACGGCCTCGTCCTATCCACTACTGGCCGCAGACACCGTCCAGGTGATTCCCGACGTTTCGACTGAAGTGCTGGCACCACACTCGTCTGCGGACAGCTACACGAACATGGCCCAGAAGTTCAGTAAGACCTCCTGTATTACGATGTTGTATGTGTAACGAGCTAAACGACTAGGCAGAACGTACTCTCCCACTACGTTATTGTGCACAATGCCTGCCCAAGCATTAACGGAAAACCTTGCTTCGGTAGGCGTGTGCTATTGTGCTGCATGAATTACCATGAGCTCACAGATGAGAATTATGGTTGCTCAACCTGCCCGACCGCATAAAGGTGGCCTCGCCAGGAAACAAAACATCTGCAGGGAAGGTTTCACTGGCCGCAGTACGCTGTAGGTGCCAACGAGGAAAGTTGAGACGTTGAACATAACTTTCAGGGGTCATTACAGCCACTATCTGTAAATGATACGAATGCATTCCGTCTTCATGTAAAGTGCTCAAAACACTTTGACGGCTCACACTCAACGTACGTCCTAGAGCTTGTCGAAGGATTATCCTCTACTGTGTTTAGTGTATTCTTCCACTGCAGCAGTTCTGCGATATATTCCAGTGCTAGTTCAACGCCTGGAACCATAAGACTATACACTCCTGCCTAACTCCCGATGAAGACGCTCGAATTTTCAGCAATCTGGCTCAGTCCTATTAGGGAATCGCTCCCTCTAGATCCTTTGAGCAGCTAATGTATTTCCTTGTGCAGCCCCAAACACGAAATGGATGTCGGTCAGCTCCGCATTCCCGCGCGGGCTTAGCCGAGCGGTCTAGGGGCGCTGCAGACATGGACTGTGCGGCTGGTTCCGGTAGAGGTTGGAGTTCTCCCTCGGGCATGGGTGTGTGTGTTTGTCCTTAGGATAATTTAGGTTAAGTAGTGTGTAAGCTTAGGGACTGATGACCTTAGCAGTTAAGTCCCATAAGATTTCACACACATTTCTTTCAGCTCCACATTGGTGGAATCATGCATGCCGCTCCAGATGCCTGCGGGAAATGATGAATCCAGCAAGCGAAGCGCTTTTATACGCCGAAGTAATCAGCTCTCTCTACTGGTTCAAGACGGCATTACCGCACACACATTGGTATATGACATCTGCTTATTTCGTTCCCCTCTACCTTCCGTTACATTTTTTACATACACTCCTGGAAATTAAAATAAGAACACCGTGAATTCATTGTCCCAGGAAGGGGAAACTTTATTGACACATTCCTGGGGTCAGATACATCACATGATCACACTGACAGAACCACAGGCACATAGACACAGGCAACAGAGCATGCACAATGTCGGCACTAGTACAGTGTATATCCACCTTTCGCAGCAATGCAGGCTGCTATTCTCCCATGGAGACGATCGTAGAGATGCTGGATGTAGTCCTGTGGAACGGCTTGCCATGCCATTTCCACCTGGCGCCTCAGTTGGACCAGCGTTCGTGCTGGACGTGCAGACCGCGTGAGACGACGCTTCATCCAGTACCAAACATGCTCAATGGGGGACAGATCCGGAGATCTTGCTGGCCAGGGTAGTTGACTTACACCTTCTAGAGCACGTTGGGTGGCACGGGATACATGCGGACGTGCATTGTCCTGTTGGAACAGCAAGTTCCCTTGCCGGTCTAGGAATGGTAGAACGATGGGTTCGATGACGGTTTGGATGTACCGTGCACTATTCAGTGTCCCCTCGACGATCACCAGTGGTGTACGGCCAGTGTAGGAGATCGCTCCCCACACCATGATGCCGGGTGTTGGCCCTGTGTGCCTCGGTCGTATGCAGTCCTGATTGTGGCGCTCACCTGCACGGCGCCAAACACGCATACGACCATCATTGGCACCAATACAGAAGCGACTCTCATCGCTGAAAACGACACGTCTCCATTCGTCCCTCCATTCACGCCTGTCTCGACACCACTGGAGGCGGGCTGCACGATGTTGGGGCGTGAGCGGAAGACGGCCTAACGGTGTGCGGGACCGTAGCCCAGCTTCGTGGAGACGGTTGCGAATGGTCCTCGCCGATACCCCAGGAGCAGCAGTGTCCCTAATTTGCTGGGAAGTGGCGGTGCGGTCCCCTACGGCACTGCGTAGGATCCTACGGTCTTGGCGTCCATCCGTGCGTCGCTGCGGTCCGGTCCCAGGTCGACGGGCACGTGCACCTTCCGCCGACCACTGGCGACAACATCGATGTACTGTGGAGACCTCACGCCCCATGTGTTGAGCAATTCGGCGGTACGTCCACCCGGCCTCCCGCATGCCCACTATACGCCCTCGCTCAAAGTCCGTCAACTGCACATACGGTTCACGTCCACGCTGTCGCGGCATGCTACCAGTGTTAAAGACTGCGATGGAGCTCCGTATGCCACGGCAAACTGGCTGACACTGACGGCGGCGGTGCACAAATGCTGCGCAGCTAGCGCCATTCGACGGCCAACACCGCGGTTCCTGGTGTGTCCGCCGTGCCGTGCGTGTGATCATTGCTTGTACAGCCCTCTCGCAGTGTCCGGAGCAAGTATGGTGGGTCTGACACACCGGTGTCAAT
This sequence comes from Schistocerca cancellata, assembly GCF_023864275.1. Taxonomy (NCBI): domain Eukaryota; kingdom Metazoa; phylum Arthropoda; class Insecta; order Orthoptera; family Acrididae; genus Schistocerca; species Schistocerca cancellata. The sequence continues at coordinate 6,536,329 of NC_064628.1, read as the reverse complement.
GTGTTCTTTTTTCCATTTCCAGGAGTGTATATACACTACTAGCCATTAAAATTGCTACACCAAGAAGAAATGCAGATGATAAACGGGTATTCATTGGACAAATATATTATACTAGAACCGACATGTCATTACTTTTTCACGCAATTTGGGTGCATAGATCCTGAGAAATCAGTACCCAGAACAACCACCTCTGGCCGTAATAACGGCCTTGATACGCCTGGGCACTGAGTCAAACAGAGCTCGGATGGTGTGTACAGGTACAGCTGCCCATGCAGCTTCAACGCGATACCACAGTTCATCAAGTGTAGTGACTGGCGTATTGTGACGAGTCAGTTGCTCGGCCACCATTGATCAGACGTTTTCAATTGGTGAGATATCTGGAGAATGTGCTGGCCAGGGCAGCAGTCGAACACTTTCTGTATCCAGAGAGGCCCGTACAGGACCTGCAACAGGCGGTCGTGCATTATCCTGCTGAAATGTAGGGTTTCGCAGGGATCGAATGAAGGGTACAGCCACGGGTCGTAACACATCTGGAATGTAACGTCCACTGTTCAAGGTGCCGTCAATGCGAACAAGAGGTGACCGAGACGTATAACCAATGGCACCCCATACCATCACGCCGGGTGATACGCCAGTATGGCGATGACGAATACACGCTTCCAATGTGCGTTCACCGCGATGTCGCCAAAGACGGATGCGACCATCATGATGCTGTAAACAGAACCTGGATTCATCCGAAAAAATGACGTTTTGCTATTCGTGCACCCAGGTTCGTCGGTCGAGTACACCATCGCAGGCGCTCCTCTCTGTGATGCAGCGTCAAGGGTAACCGCAGCCATAGTCTGCGAGCTGATAGTCCATGCTGCTGCAAACGTCGTCGAACTGTTCGTGCAGATGGTTGTTGTCTTGCAAACGTCCCCATCTGTTGACTCAGGGATCGAGACGTGGCTGCACGATCCGTTACAGCCATGCGAATAAGACGCCTGTCATCTCGAGTGCTAGTGATACGAGGTCGTTGTGATCCAGCACGGCGTTCCGTATTAACCTCCTGAACCCACCGATTCCATATTCTGCTAACAGTCATTGGATCTCGACCAGCGCGAGCAGCAATGTTGCGATACGATAAACCGCAATCGCGATAGGCTACAATCCGACCTTTATCAAAGTCGGAAACGTGATGGTACGCATTTCTCCACTTTACACGTGGCATCACAACAACGTTTCACCAGGCAACGCCCGTCAACTGCTGGTTGTGTATGAGAAATCGGTTGTAAACTTTCCTCGTGTCAGCACGTTGTAGGTGTCGCCACCGGCGCCAACCTTGTATGAATGCTCTGAAAAGCTAATCATTTGCATATCACAGCATCTTTTTCTTGCTGGTTAAATTTCGCGTCTGTATGATGTCATCTTTGTGGTGTAGCAATTTTAATGGCCAGTAGTGTAGTTTACGACCGCCCTGTATATCAACATGTCCCAAAGAACAGAGACCACATGTATATAGTTATGAAATAAAATTACACAAGTAGTTACCCACACTACTAAACGATGGTGCTACTTGTTATGTAGATATCAAGATACTTTGAGATGAATTATGTAAAAAATTAAGAAGTAAAAGAAAGAAAATTATGTTGTGCATTAAAGTCTTTAATTCGTGTGTTTGTGTCGAATATGTGTTAATGTCGTGAATTTACTGTGTGGTTACAGCTCTCCGAACACTTTAATCACGGCACGTCGGCGACTGCCCCAGAAATGTGACACTCTTTGCTTTCAACTTGTCGTCCAGCACGCATCCCCTGCTGCTGACGTGTCGCCGGCTGCTCACACCCGGCAGGAGAATCTCTGGCCTGGGCTGCGACTGCGCTGGTCCGTTGCGAGACGCAGACAGCCAGCCCGGCCGCGACAAGCAGAGGCGCCCAGGACGGGTTACCTTGCCTTCCCGTCCCTCGCCTTGCCTTGCGTCGCTGCAGATACTGGCCGCAAGATTTATCGGTCGGCGCTGCGCTATTACCGAATCTCCGCGGCGCGCCGGCCATCTTTCTTCCCGGAGGAGAGCGCCGCCGTTGTACGGCAACACCGAACTAAGGGAACGATAGCTAACCACCGATGGGTATCAAAGTAATGGAAACACCCACGTTCCGGAACACCGCATCTTCGTAAGGCGGTCATATTTTATGACGCGAAAGCCGTTCGTAAGGCGCTTAATGGCGGTTAGTCTGAAGTGTGGTACTAGTCTCTTAGCAAGACACAGTCAGGGAAGGCTATACCGACACGAATGGTAATCCTCACTGGCCAGGACCAATGAACAAGTTGGACTATTGTTACAAAAAGCCAGCCCATATTGGACGTCAAAACTCAAGCAGCAACTCGAATAATCTTTTCCCACAATTACGACACAACTCTGCAGAGTTCTAAACAAGAACGCGTTAGTAGAATGGAGATACTTCTGATATTTCAGAACGGAGCAATAACGATATGGTAACATATACATTGATGACCTAATTTGCTTCTTATTTATAACATAAGTCGGGGTAATAAACGCAGATCGCTCAGAATGGAAAAAAGGTCCCCGTAAAATTATTTCGTCATAAAAACGACCGTCTGTAAGTCAATGTGTTACGTTACTAAATAATCTCGTATTCTAACAAGTTCGCATAATATTAGGAAAATATTGCTTCGGGCAAATGCCCGTAAATCTTAATGAACATGACGTTACTTCGACAAAATGCGGGCGTGAATTGACGTGGCTATGCATATAACATTCCACCGAAGATGGTCTGGCAGCTCAGAATACACTACACTAACTGCCGATCAGAGTCCCCGTCACGTAATACGGTAAGGGGTTAAAGGAGTAAGGTGAGAGTAAGAACAAAAGTTGCAGTACTGCTAAACCAGTCTTCAGTATGAAGCCGTGACGATAGTGCTTGGACAAGAAGAAGTATTAACGATGATGACATAATTAGCTTTTCATGCAAAAGTTACTAGTGATGGTGGAACGAACATCTGTCTGTATAGACTGTGCTGTTTTACGATATATGGACATGGGCGCTCACAGTACTTAGCAGCGCTACGAGTGTAAATAACAGCAAATGACGACAACACATAAATGTGTCAGCCTGAACATGGCTTAAAGCCAAAACATCTACACTTGATAATGGCCTAACGCCGAAATTGCAATAGTGAAAATAAAAAGTTTAACAGTCACTGGCGTAAACATGATGACGTCTTTCAAAAAAGGTGATGACATAATTCTCATAGTTGTTTTGGGTTGTCGTCTTTGTTAAATGACTTAACGATAAGTTGATGCAATAAAACTCAATATGAATTTCTATAGAAAATGTGGAAAATCACAATAGATTGCAGTTTACATCTAAGTAGCTTACTTGACAACGCTTTCAAACAGATCTCGTTAATCATCAGTGTAACGAACGAAAAAAAAAAATTAAATCTTAACATGGTGACGTACTACAATTGTTCTAACAATTCAGAGGTAGACTGTAGAGGTGTTTTGTAAATACTTTCGTTTGCAGACTTATCAGTGTAATGGAATCTGTTACTAGAAGCTACTCAAAGTAAAACTAGACCAGAAATTACATATTGCACCATAAGAAGGCACCGCAACTTACATCATCTTCCACAGCTGTAGATGTTGTAAGTTAGGTGCCTATCTTACGGTGCATGAAATGTTTTTTGGGCCAATTTTATTTTACCCACCCAGTACTTACAATCAGGATTGACTCCCGTAGTTGTCTGCGGATTGGTACTTCTGCTGTTGTTATGATGCGCTCGGCTGCAGACTTATTTTTTAATCCGTGAATGGGCCTGGCTTTGATGTACGGTGAAGGTGTTGAGTTTAGCATGTCACCCATCATCCTCACTGTTAAACGTTGGTCTCATCTCACAAGAGCACGAACACGCTCGACGCTTTCGTCCGTTTTATAAGATCTGCCTCAAGATGTTCAACGCGTTCTCGGTCTTACAATAATGATTTGCGCCGGCAAAAATTTTGTACTGTTGATAAACCATGTTTCCCGTAGGCCTGGTTCAATTTTTCATAGATCATACTTGCGGATTCCCCCAGTTAGACAAAAAAACATATGGCATAACGCTGTTCTAAATTCTGCTGTTCCATTTCCGTAACACAGGACAAAAACACAACGTTACTGATGGCCCTGTCAAAAATCACATAATGGCTGTACGGAGCTGAAACTCGAACACAGCGTCTCGAAGGGATGAACACACCGGTCTACACATGTGGAAGAACACATTGACGTACCACTGTATACCAGCAGGACGTATTAACATTACTGTAAAACCTCTCAAAGACGCACATATAAAAGGTCCGAATTGTTACATTTTACTATTCAAAGATTTGCATTCCCAATTTTTTAAATGATAATGTGTAACAGCCTCAGAAATTAACCTATGAGTCATCACAACATAAAACTAATTTCATTATCGACTTACTACATCAGGTAAACAATGTTATGTATGGTCGGTAACATATCTGCCATTACGCTGTCACGTAAATTCATGTGAACACTGCTAAGGGGTGCAGCCTAACATTGTTTACTTGTCTGCAGAATTGTTCACATTTACCTAATTGGCAACACCTTTCGAAGGGCACTTGCTTTCAGGAACGTATTCGGGATATTTATTTGAGTCGTTGTTACCCACCTCATTGTCGGATTTATACAAATCGCCCCTGAAAATCATTTTTCTAACACGAACATTGGCACACAGTGAAAGTTTATTATTGGTTTTCTAATAATTTCTATTTATTGATTCAGCATTAGCAGCTGCTTTGCTTGGATTGTCTGAAAGGTTGTTTGGGGAGCTGCGTCTATCACAAACGATGAATCGAAACAGAAGTGAATCTGTCTGCGTAATTTCCAAGAAATGTACTGAGTCACCTAATACACAAAACGAGATTCTACCTAAGTTCAATTAAAGAATCGTAGAACTGTTTCATACTTCTTTACTTTTCTTACATTACATTCAACGAAACCTCAACTGATTTAATGCCGTTTGAAAGATGAAAGGAAAGTACCCTTGAAACTTAAAATTTAATTCAATTACTCTCTGGAGACTGCTGTTGCTCCTGCTACTGAAAGCTACTAAAAGGGAGCGTTTCATTTGCGGGGCGCCAGACTAAGTGCAGGTTAGCTCCATGTGCAGCGAGTTCACGAAATGTGCCCGCATTTTAAATTGTAATTGTGAAATTTTATCTAATGAATGAAGAAGACTGGGAAATGGATGACGACGCACTAAACTACTTGAATGCTGATTCCTATAAAAGGTGTGTTGGCAAATTTAGAAAAGTCACTTTACAAAAGTATTCTTCATTACAATCAAGAATTGCAAAGAAAAGACGAACTCTGAAAATACTTTAAAGCTGTCTGTTCAACAGAGCCATGTTCAAAGAATTATTACAAAATATATATGTTCATCGCAGATTACAAAAAGTTGCATTAATTGAGTTAATTTTCCTGAATTGTAGCTAACGTTAGCTAGTTAAGAAGGAGAAAGGTCTGTGTTGTGTAGCAAATTGTTATAATGATCTGCAGGCAGCAGCTCGCAAGCAATTAAAGCAAAGGAAATTAATTGTTACCTTATTACGAAGTCTTCATCAAATCAATCAAAAATGTTTCTCTCTCGCAGTAAATATATCAAAACCAATATTATAAAATTAGTTTCCTCGATCGCCAGGTCGGCTGTGTATCATTACAGAACTTCACAATAAGGACTGATTATCTTTGCATTCAATATTCTTGATCAACAGCTAACTCAGAGATACTATTGTGGTCGCGCTATGTTACACGATTATCTCTGTGTTCAGTATTCTTGACGAACAGTCAGCTCAGAGATATTCTTGCAGTCGCGCTATGTTGCAGTTGACATTGCACACTGTCTGAGAAACAAGGTAGGCGCGGCTTCTGTGTATCCAAGGGGAGCTTTACGATGATTATACATCAACCCCCACTTCACGTTGCTGCCACAGGAAGCATACCTGTTGGCACTTGCTGTTGTTTTACATGCACACATCCTGAAGAAGTTGCCATCTGTGGCCGGCCGAGGTGGCCGAGCGGTTCTAGGCGCTACAGTCTGGAACCGCGCGACCGCTACGGTCGCAGGTTCGAATCCTGCCTCGGCAATTGATGCGTGTGCTGACCTTAGGTTAGTTAGGTTTAAGTAGTTCTAGGGGACTGATGACCTCAGAAGTTAAGTCCTATAGTGCTCAAAGCCATTTGAACCATTTTGCCATCAGTGAGAATCTGAAAATAGAGACAGAACTACCATTCTCGGTTTATCGCGGAACTGTCAAGTAGTATGAATAGAGCACATCACGTATCATGTTTTACACTCAACAGTTCGATTTTTCATCGACAGCGCACACAGAGGTATTGAAAGAGTCACTCTTTCCCGCGCTCCATAAACGAATGAAATGAGAAAAAAGTTCTAATAACTGGTACAGTGGGAAGTACCGTCTGCGACACACTTCTCAATGGTTTGCAGAGTACAGATGTAGATGTACCTCTGCTCACTGGGCAAAGAGATTGGACTGGGTGCGGCAAAACCGCCGCTGGATGCTCAAAGCATAGAAAACTTATCGTTTTGAGTGACGAGTCATGGGAACGTTCAGACAGACTGTGAAGGAATTCAAGGGTGGGATTCACCTTGGAGCGTGACAGCAGTCTACTGTCCGGACTTGCACATATGTTTTTACACCTACTGCACTCCAAAGGCCATATATATGTTCTGCAAGACATTGCAACATCGCATCACATCTTTCGAGGAACAAATAACGGAGTTAAAGGTTGAAAAATCCAAATGTGCCTTTCCGCTTCCCCTCCGACCATCTTGATCCAATTCAGTGCATTTGGGACTCAAGACGAGTGAGATGCGTTTGTATTCGACCCAGCTCTGATCAGAGTCCGTGTGTTGTGGGATGAGGCCGAGCGCTCGTGGATCATGATTGCTGTATCCGCGGCGAGCTCCAGGAGTTTCGTGTGTCTGCACTCTTAATCGTCTTCAGCTGCTATCCGTTTGCTTCTCCGACGATGACTGCAGCTACGCTCAAGGACTTGCTACTGATTGCTGCGCTGGCCGGATTCTCTTTTGCTAATCGTCGACGAGTGTGCCTTGACGGTTCTGTCTGTCATTGGACTAGGGCTTTGTGTATACTGTTCTTGTGCAGTGTGTTCAACAACAGGATGTATTCCAAATCTCTAAAAGCGTACTTTCTGAATGATTTCAAAAAAATGTTCAAATGTGAGCGAAATCTTATGGGGCTTAACTGCTAAGGTCATCAGTCCCTAAGCTTACACACTGCTTAACCTAAATTATCCTGAGGACAAAGACACACATCCATGCCCGAGGGAGACTTCGAACCTCCGCCGGGACCAGCCGCACAGTCCATGACTGCAGCGCCTTAGACCGCTCGGCTGATTCTGAATGATTTATTACTATTATTGTTACTATTAGTTTCAGGGAAAGCTTGTAAGATGCTGTTTTTATGTTATTGGATGTGTTAATATTTGTAAAGGAAAATTAGGTATTTGAAGAATTGTAGTCAGAGAAACAGTTGTCAGGCAACAGTATCTGTGTCTGCGATGGCAGCGCTGTGGAGACGTAGAATCTTTGACAGCCAGTAGTGGATAGATGTGTTGTGTAGCAGGGAAGTGTTCGTCGAGTGCACAGTGGAATGCATGGACGCACTTTTGGAACTATGTGAGTTGCAGATTTATTACGAGGAGAGCGAAGAATCAGGGCAATGATTGGGTAGCATACGGACATAAAATATGTTTTTCGATAAAGAACAAAGTACTATTTGGTGAGGTAAAAAGTTTATTTTCATTTTTGTAGACATGTATTGTTGGTCAACTTGACCCTCGTCACAGTCGAGTTTTTGATAATTAGTCTGTTGATTCTCCTGAGTTAATTTACAGTACCATGGAAGTTGTTAGATTAAATGAATTTTTATATTATCATCTAAAATTGTTTTCTTTGATAAGTGCCCTCCTAACTGAAATTTCAGCACTTGAAGTTGAGTCATGTGTTTCATTGGCATTCTGTGTCAAGATTATGAACCTAACTTCCCTGAACCAAACGTAGTTAGCTTTCAGCTGCATTTTTTTGGGTGTTGCGAAGTCTTGCTGTTTTGCTATTTCTGCCATTACTTCATTTTGCAAATGGTTCAAATGTCTCTGAGCACTATGGGACTTAACTTATGAGGTCATCAGTCCCCTAGAACTTAGAACTACTTAAACCTAACTAACCTAAGGACATCACATACATCCATTCCCGAGGCAGGATTCGAGCCTGCAACAGTAGCGGTCGCGCGGTTCCAGACTGTAGTGCCTAGAACCCCTCGGCCACCCCGGCCGGCTTCATTTTGCAGGTGAGGTTCATAATACGTGATTGGTTCGTTTCCTTTGCGCAATATACGTTCTGCCAGTCTCTTTATTGTACCAGGACCATATGACAGTGCAGGAATTTTCGTATGTTTCACGTTTTCAGTCTTATACAGGCCGACACTACAGTTTGGTTTGTTTTTTATATACAGTCACGTTTCTTTTTTTTTTTTCAAACAGTTCGCACTGACCAAGTCTACTGAGCATGAAATTATTGCTTTGCTTATTTATTTGGTTATGAATGACATCGGTAAAAACACGCACAGGATTCTTTTCAATTTCATGTATGTGATGTGGCTTTGAGCTCAGCAGCACATTTAGGTTGTCAGTTCACATTCACAGGTTTGTATTTACGATAACACACACACAAGTAAAGGTTATTCACTAACAAGCCCATTTGACCAGGCACAATGTTAGATTACATGCTGCACTGGATTATACTGCAGCAGAGATACTGTGTAGAATTATTTGATGTGATAGGGATTATATGAGACATTTGCTCGAGTATGCTATGAGGTTGCTGTGTCCCTACATTCTCGCTTTGTGGAACATCACATTTTCGCTTAAATGAAAGACGCGAGCCGGCCGAAGTGGCCGAGCGGTTCTAGGCACTACAGTCTGGAACAGCGCGACCGCTACGGTCGCAGGTTCGAATCCTGCTTCGGGCATGGGTGTTTGTGATGTACTTCGGTTAGTTAGGTTTAAGTAGTTCCAAGTTCTAGGGGACTCATAAGCACAGCAGTAGTCCCATAGTGCTCAGAGCCATTTGAACCAATAATCGCGAAAGAAAAAATTGTTTCATCCATCTCCTCGTGCCGGCCGGGGTGGCCGAGCGGTTCTAGGCGCTACAGTCTGGAACCGAGCGACCGCTACGGTCGCAGGTTCGAATCCTGCCTCGGGCATGGATGTGTGTGATGTCCTTAGGTTAGTTAGGTTTAAGTAGTTCTACGTTCTAGGGGACTGATGACCTCAGAAGTTAAGTCCCATAGTGCTCAGAGCCATTTGAACCATCTCCTCGTGCGTAATTAATTTATATTACTCTGCACGTTGTTGTTTATTATCATCATCATGAGGGGTTTGTGGGGACTGAATCTTGTACGGTTCGAAATACAAGGATCGCCGTGAAACATGCCAAACGCATAAGGTGTGGTTAACTGTTTTCTGGCACAAGGAGTAGACTGCTGTTGGATTCTTGCAAGATTCTGTTGAATGCGCTCTTGTCTTTGAACGAGGACGCGGGGGCCACCTTTCCGAAACGCCCTGAATGTATAACAGTCTGCAGGCAAAAACGGTGCACTTGATCTGCCGTTGCAGCCTCGGCTGCTCTGAAAGACGTACAGACACGGCGTAATTATTGAGACGTCGCCGCATATGCGGTGCGCAGGCGCGGCTGCTGATACAGTGGGCCCGGCGTGATCGGAGGTCGGACGCCCCCCGCGGCTGCTATCCCGACGGCAGCCCCTCCCCTCCCCCTGCTCATGCAGCTCGCGCGTGCGCGTGCCGCTGCAGACCAGACCCCCCCCCACCTTAGCCCCCCCCCCCCCCCACGCTCTGTCTGTGACGACTGGTTCTGCGGCTACCGCCGGCAACCTCTCTGCCCTGATCCGCTAAGCGCAGACCCCCTGCCCCCCAGGGCAGGCCACGGCTGCTGCCGCCCTCGCTGTCCCCCTCCCGGTCGTTACGTAACTGGGGACGGACTCGACTCGCGGAATGCGGCGCGGCTCCCGATGATTGCAGGACTGCGCGACGCCTCCCGAGACTGGCGCCCCACCCATCGCAGGCCAGTAGCTCCGACGCGTAATCCTCGGCATTGCGACACCAGAAATAATGGCCTCCCAGCTCGAATGGATAATCGTCTGTTCGGTTCGGCTAATACCACTGTAATCCCAAAATGATTGTGTCTTTCCCTGCAGTTACTGCCAGACTTTTCAGCCTTTACTCTTATGCACCGGGTGATCAAAAATTCAGTATAAATTTGAAAACAGAATAAATCACGGAATAATGTAGATATACCTCTAAAGACTGCTTATAAGTGATATGAGCGATTTAAAAATGGAAATGAGCCGTTAGGAGACGAGCAACGTTCTTCGTACATCCGTAGTTAAAATGGAGGACAGTTACTATCCCTTCTTTTCTGTAGTTATTTATTATGAAACACAAGAAATGGATAATGTAAGAAATTAGCTAACACTTGGTTCAAGAATCATAAAAGAAGGTTGTATACATGGAAGAAGCCTGGAGATACTGACAGGTTTCAGATAGATTATATAATGGTAAGACAGAGATTTAGGAACCAGGTATTAAATTGTAGGACATTTCCAGGGGCAGATGTAGACTCTGACCACAATCTATTGGTTATGAACTGTAAATTAAAACTGAAGAAACTGCAAAAAGGTGGGAATTTAAGGAGATGGGACCTGCGTAAACTGAAAGTACCAGAGGTTGTACAGAGTTTCAGGGAGAGCATAAGGGAACAATTGACAAGAATGGGGGAAAGAAATACAGTAGAAGAAGAATGGGTAGCTTTGAGGGATGAAGTAGTGAGAGCAGCTGAGGATCAAGTAGGTAAAAAGACGAGGGCTAGTAGAAATCCTTGGATAAAAGAAGAAATATTGAAATAAATTGATGAAAGGAGAAAATATAAAAATGCAGTAAATGAAAAAGGAATACAAACGTCTCAAAAATGAGATCGACAGCAAGTGCAAAAGCGCTAAGCAGGCATGGCTAGAGGACAAATGTAAGGATGTAGAGGCTTATCTCACTAGGGGTAAGATAGATACTGCCTACAGGGAAATTAAAGAGATCTTCAGAGAAAAGAGAGCCACTTGTATGAATATCAAGAGCTCAGATGGAAACCCAGTTCTAAGCAAAGAAGGGAAAGCAGAAAGGTGGAAGGAGTGTATAGTACTTGAGGATAATATTATGCAAATGGAAGTTGATGTAGATGAAGATGAAATGGGAGATACAATACTGCGTGAAGAGTCTGACAGAGCACTGAAAGACCTGAGTCGAAACAAGGCCCTGGGAGTAGACAACATTCCATTAGAACTACTGACGGCCTTGGGAGAGCCAGTCCTGACAAAACTCTACCATCTGCTGAGTAAGATGTACGAGACAGGTGAAATACCCTCCGACTTCAAGAAGAATATAATAGTTCCAATCCCAAAGAAAGCAGGTGTTGACAGATGTGAAAATTACCGAACTATCAGTTTAATAAGTCACAGCTGCAAAATACTAACACGAATTCTTTACAGACGAATGGAAAAACTGATAGAAGCCGACCTCAGGAAAGATCAGTTTGGATTCCGTAGAAATGAGGCAATACTGACCCTACGACTTATCTTAGAAGATAGATTAAGGAAAGGCAAATCTAAGTTTCTAGCATTCGTAGACTTAGAGAAAGCTTTTGACAATGTTGACTGGAATACTCTCTTTCAAATTCTGAAGGTGGCAGGGGTAAAATACAGGGAGCGAAAGACTATTTACAATTTGTACAGAAAGCAGATGGCAGTTATAAGAGTCGATGGGTATGAAAGGGAAGCAATGGTTGGGAAGGGAGTGAGACAGGTTTGTAGCCTATCCCCGATGTTATTCAATCCGTATATTGAGCAAGCAATAAAGGAAACAAAACAAACTTCGGAGTCGGGATTAAAATCCACGAAGAAGAAATTGTAATTGCGTCACAGACAGCAAAGGACTTGGAAGAGCAGCTGAATGGAATGGATGGTATTTTGAAGGGAGGATATAAGATGAACATCAACAAAAGCAAAAGGAGGATAGTGGAATGTAGTCGAATTAAATCGGGTGCTGCTGAGGGTATTAGATTAGGAAATGAGACACTTAAAGTGGTAAAGGAGTTTTGCTATTTGAGGAGCAAAATAAGTGATGATGGTCGAAGTAGAGAGGATATAAAATGTAGAATGGCATTGGCAAGGAAAGCGTTTCTGAAGAAGAAAAATTTGTTAACATCGAGTATAGATTTAAATGTCAGGAAGTCGTGTCTGAAAGTATTTGTATGGAGTGTAGCCATGTATGGAAGTGAAATGTGGACGATAAATACTTTAGACAAGAAGAGAATAGAAGCTTTCGAAATGTGGTGCTACAGAAAAATGCTGAAGATTAAATGGGTAGATCACATAAGTAATGAGGAGGTATTGAATAGAATTGGGGAGAAGAGGGGCTTGTGGCACAACTTGACTAGAAGAAGGGATCGGTTGGTAGGACATGTTCTGAGACATCGAGGGATCACCAATTTAGTATTGGGGGGGGGGGGGGGGGAGCGTGGAGGGTAAAAATCGTAGAGAGAGACCAAGAAATGAATACACTAAGCAGATTCAGAAGGATGTAGGCTGCAGTAGGCGCAGGGAGATGAAGAAGCTTGCACAGGATAGAGTAGCATGGAGAGCTGCATCAAACCAGTCTCAGGACTGAAGACCACTACAACAACAGTGTAGATAGAAGGGTACAAATTGACACACATGCTTGGAATGACATGGGGCTTTATTAGAACCAAAAAAAAATACAAAACTTCAAAAAATGTCCGACAGATAGCGCTTCATCTGATCAGAATAGCAATAATTAGCATAACAAAGTAAGACAGAGCAATGGTGATGTTCTTTACAGGAAATGAACAATATGTCCACCATCATTCCTCAACAATAGCTGTAGTCGACGAATAATGTTGTGAACAGCATTGTAAAGCATGTCCGGAGTTATGGCGAGGCATTGGCGTCGGATGTTGTCTTTCAGCATCCCTAGAGATGTCGGTCGATCACGATACACTTGCCGACTTCAGGAAACCCCAAAGCCCATAATCGCACGGACTGAGGTCTGGGGACCTGGGAGGCCAAGCGTGACGAAAGTGGCGGCTGAGCACACGATCATCACCAAAAGACGCGCGCAAGAGATCTGTCGGACATTTTGTGAACTTTTTTTTTTTGTTCTAATAAAACCCCATGTCATTCGTCGGCCACTCCGGCCGGCGAATGACATGGCGCTACAGTCTGGAGCCGCGCGACCGCTACGGTCGCAGGTTCTAATCCTGCCTCGGGCACGGATGTGTGTGATGTCCTTAGGTTAGTTAGGTTTAAGTAGTTCTAAATTCTAGGGGACTGATGACCTCAGCAGTTAAGTCCCATAGTGCTCAGAGCCATTTGAACCATTTTGAACCCATGTCATTCCAAGCATGTGTGTCAATTTTTACCTCTCTATCTACATTATTCCGTGGTTTATTAAGTCTTCAAATTTATACTGACTTTTTGATCACCCGGTAGAAACCACAGTAAGAAGGATTTCACACATATACGAATTTTGTAGGTGTGACTTAGTACTGTCCTACAGCGTATAATAGCCGACGACAGAAACAAAATATTCAGGACTGAGACTCGTAATTCTGTGAAAGCGAACAGGTGATCTTTTTTTGAAGCTCGATGGAGACGCAATTTAAATTACTAGTCGTTTCTAATTTTTTGATTGTTGCTGTAATGGGTGCTTTTCTAGCGTTTCATGCCAGCGAATCATCATTATGCAGAAGCCTCGTTGGACATAACGAGAGAAAGCGAGAGCCAAGAAAAGCGCCCGAAGCGACTCGGCCATGAAATCTTACAACCATGTAATGAAGATAGGTGCACAAATATTACTTATCCGTGGAAGTTATTTCGCAAGGCATCAGCTAACGATGTCCCAAAAACGTTATTTGCCTTAGATACACCATTTCAAACAGGACTGGGGGCGCAAGTGACAATGTACTCCAACGCAGATATACGAGGTACGACAATAAAGTAATGAGACTAATGTGAAAAAATAATGTTGCTTACCGTTTTAGCCAAGTTTAGTGTTGTCTCAAAAATGGTTCTGAGCACTATGGGACTCAACTTCCGAGGTCATTAGTCCCCTAGAACTTAGAACTACTTAAACCTAACTAACCTAAGGACATCACACACATCCATGCCCGAGCAGGATTCGAACCTGCGACCGTAGCGGTCGTGCGGTTCCAGACTGTAGCGCCTTTAACCGCTCGGCCACTTCGGCCGGCTAGTGTTGTCTCCTTCAAAGTAGTTCCCCTTCTGGTTGCACACACTTTTTCCAGCGCTTCTGCCATTGATGGTAACATTTCTGAAACTCATCTTCTGTAACGTCCTCCAAGACCCTCGTCACAGCTTTTTGGACATCTTGTGTTGTTTGGAAAGGGTGTCTCTTGACCGCCGTTTTGACTCTTGGAAATAGAAAAGAGTCGCACGGAGTGATATCTGGTCAATAAGGTGGCTGTGGTAGTACTGACATTTGTTTTGAGGTTAAAAATTACTGTACTGACAGAGCAGTATGGGATGGCGCATTATCGTGATGCAGTAACCAAGTATCATCAATGTTGGCACGAACTCGAAGAACTCTTTTACGAAGTCTTTCTAAAATTTCTTTGTAGTAATATTGGTCAACTGTTTGTCCAGGAGGCACCCACTCTTTATGAACAATTCCCTTGGAATCAAAGAAGCACACAAGCATGAATTTCACTTTTGACTTTGACATGCGAGCTTTTTTTTGGTCTGGGCGATCCGTTTTAGCACTATTACGAACTTTGGCGTTTTGTCTCTGGACCACACTAGAAAAAACCAACTTTCATCACCAGTGATAACACGGCTCAACAACTCTGGATTGATTTCCATTTGTTCTAACAGATCGGCTGCCACATTTTCCCGTTTTTCTCGCTGTTGTGGTGTGAGATTTTTCGGGACCATTTTTGCACAAATCTTTCTCATACCAAGACCTTCAGTTGTTGTTAGACGAACCGTTTCTCAACTGATGTTCAGTTCTTCTGCAATCATTTTTAGTAATAATCTTCGATCAGGTCGTACGAGTTCACGCATCTTGGTCAAGTTGACATCTGTCCTTAAGGTTGATGGTCGTCCACTTCGGTCTTCATCTTCAACATTCGTTCTACCTTCACTAAACATTTTATGCCAACGAAAAACGTGAGCTCTTGACATAACCTCCTCTCCAAAAGCCTTCTGAAGCTTACCGTAAGTTGTCGCCGCGTTTTCACCCAATTTAACGCAAAAAGAAATGGCATACCATTGTGCAATATTATGCGGTTCCATTTCCGTGACGAGAGACACAAACATGTGTTAACTTATTACAGCACAACTCACGACTGAGCAGTTGCATCGATGTGCCGCTTGGACTAGAAACAGCTTATAGACCAAGGTCAAAGATATTGACCTAAGTAAGCCTGCAGGGTTGCAACATCTTCCAAAGGAAATCAGTCTCATTACTTTATTGTCGCACCTCGTATTTCATTTAATTAATAATAGCACAAACAAGCGTTTATTAACAATCTGTCACAGTTACAGTACATATGTTTGACGACTAGTTTAGAGCCATCTAGTTCATTTTGAAGCCTGGTCCACTTACGCTGCACTGAAAGTGCCTGAGCTTAGTAACTAACGACAAAACGGCAATACTTGCTTCATAAAATGTTGGCATACGACAGTCACACTCAGCATGTGCCTCTAAGCACGTCAGAATCAACTTGCTTAGAGGCAGATGCTCATTGTGACAGTCATCTGCCAACATTTTATAAAGCAAGTATTGCCGTTTTGATGCTTGTCACTAAGATCAGGCACTTTTAGTGCAGCCTCAAGGATCAGGCCTGAAAATGAACCAGATGGTTCGAAACTAGTCGCCAAACAAATGTACCGCAACTGTGACACTTAGTTAATAAACGCTTCATGAAATATTAAAAAGGCTGTTGCTCCGGTGTCAACACAATGTTGAAGATGAAAGAAAAAGATACATGGGGCTACTTTGTAGGGAATTCTCGTTGTGCGAAAATGACCCTCGTAACTGCTTGAATCAGACAATGTTTCAGTGTCTGCTTTATCAGATGTTTACCACGTACTCAAATGGATTGAGGACTGAAATCACAATACGCTGTGAACACTGCCGAAGTCAAAGGGCACACTCATTCAAAACATACACATTTCCACTGCTCGGAATAACAACATGATCGCAATATCACACATTATGTGCAGATTCTGATGCACAAACTGCTATTATAATTACGTTCTCTCTTCCTTTCGTAACAGTTTTTACCCTGTACGTTTACCCGTTCCTCACTGACAAAGACCACAACACCTGAACGTGCGCTCACACTTTACTCCATCCTGCAATACAGGCGTCGCGTGGTTTGAGGCGCCATGTCACGGATTGCGTGGCCCCTCCCGCCAGAGGTTCGAGTCCTCCCTCGGGCATGGATGTGTGTGTTGTCCTTAGCGTAAGTTAGCTTAAGTGGTGCGTAAGTGTAGGGACGGATGACCTCAGCAGTTTGGTCCCTTAGGAATTCACACACACAAACATTTTTGCAACACAGGGCGTATGAGAAACACTTTTACTTTGATGGCTGGTTCCTCTTACCAAAATAACAAAATGGCCACCTCACTTGCTAACTTGTAGCACTTGCCTTTCATTCTTCATGTAGGCCTCCTCATTGTAGTCCCATATTGGGTTTTCAATATTTTCCATGGAAAATTATATGTTGACGTGATAGTGTTCGGGGAGGGGTAGGGAGACGTAAGTTCATTAGGCGATAAATAAGATCGACATAAGAACTAAATTCCATTTTCCCAATTTGTTTCACCGAGATAGTTCATACAACTTTTCTCCCTTTCGTCTTCCATTTTTTTCATTCTGAATCCCTAATGCCAGACAGGAGTGTTTGAATTCTGACGCGCTGTGGAGTGCAGTTCTTTTCAACTTGCTTGTTACCGGCCTGTGTGGTGGTGGACAAGAAGGATACACGACTGGAATAACTAGAAGGGCATCGCCAGTTCCGGCAAGTGCCGCAAACAGGAGATTGGAAATATTTGTAATGTACT
Source organism: Schistocerca cancellata (assembly GCF_023864275.1). Lineage (NCBI taxonomy): Eukaryota > Metazoa > Arthropoda > Insecta > Orthoptera > Acrididae > Schistocerca > Schistocerca cancellata. The sequence continues at coordinate 6,519,048 of NC_064628.1, read as the reverse complement.
TCTGCGACAGGTATCTGGGTGTTTACCAGATACAAAATCAACTAAAATCGCTGAATAGCCGAAGGGCGACTGAACATGATGGGATACTTATTTTATTTCTACACATTATTCAAGAGAACTTAAGTTCGATACAGATTCATATTATCTGGAATGATTCCTTTGAGAAGTGTCAAGGCGGGTATCCTTTCCCACCTCTCGTCACCGATGACCTCGTTGCCGACGGTTTGTTAAACTCTATAAAGGCACATTTGCATGCCGAGCGTGAGTTTCCTTGGAAACGCGAAATATTAATTAAATAAATAATCAGTGACAAATAAATAAAGCCTATGGCACACAACTGCAGCGCTGTGTCGCTGATAAAACAAAAGCACAATTACGTTACTCTTATGTTTGATTAAGAAATGGGAGAGCTCTGGTAGAAGTGGTGCGAGAAGCACGTATTTTATTCTATTGTCTGGCACACCGCCATATTTCATGTTATAGAAGAATACTGCGAGTTGCAACCAGACTAGGCACTCGATTCTGTAAAGAATTTATATTTATAAAAGTAAGTAGGATTATGAACTGTAGGCTTATTCATTGAATATATCTGATTTAACTAACTGTGTAACTTTTTTATGTTTAGTAGACAATCACCTCTGTACGACGTATTGGCATGGCTGGCAAATTATTGAAATATTGAGATTTAGATTATGAGTCCGCACCTACCGCAGCAGTCTTTGGAAACGATTTATTTACGAAGTCCGATTATTTCAGTTTTATTTCACGGTCAACTACGAGTAACATTGCCTTTACGAGAAAGCCATTGTCAAGCGTCTGATACCGAATAATTAAACGTCCACGTTCCAGATAAGCAAATATTTATTACAATTACAATCACAATCACCATCATACAGATAGAATAAAATTAATATTTAAATAATATATTTTTTATTTTATTTATTTTATAACTCTCATCTTTCTTCCTTCTTCTTTTGCACTATCCTTTATGACAATTGGCCAGTACGGCGGCGACCAAGATAGAGGCCACATCCTCCCAGCATTCTCAAGAACCACGGCTGTGGTATTCCGAGCGCCATACTCTGGGGAGCCACAGTGTATCACCTCAGGTCATCACTGGCAGCGACTGAGTAAACTCTGAAGACACGACGCTACGTCCTCGTGTGTTACCTCTCTTGCGACAGCATCGTGGTGCCATTTTCAACATGACAATGCTCGTTCACGCATCGCACATGGGTCTGTGGACTGTATGTGTGCTTTTGAGGAAGTCCCGTGACCACAAGATCCCCTGATCGTACCCGGCAACTGCGTCTAGATTCCAGTTTCCAGGGTATCAAGGATCCAGCTACAGCAGTTCCAGGCCACCTTGCCTGAGGACAGGATGAGGATACAGCGGCTTCGTGAGAGCCTTCCTAACAGAATCAGTGCATGCATACAAGGCAGATGAGGTCCAACGCGATCTACATCTACATCTACATCTACGTCTACGTAATTACTCTGCTGTTCACAATAAAGTAACCGGCAGAGGGTTCAATGAACCACCTTCAAGCTGTCTCTCTCGAACGGCACGCGGGAAAAATGAGCACTTAAATTTTTCTATGGGTGCCCTGATTTCTCTTATTTTATCGTAATGAACATCTCTCCCTATGTAGGTGGGTGCCAACAGAATGTTTTCGCAATCTGGGGACAAAACTGGTGATTGACCCTTCATGAGATAATCCCGTTGTAACCTCCCCCTTACTTATCGACCTTAATGACAGTGAAAACTTAAACGGCGTGTACCTAATGGAAATTTGGGAAAATCAATCGTCACCGAAGTTAATCTGTCGATAAAGAGGGAGGAAAGGGTTACATCTAAATGAAAGGAAAAATGCTAATGAAACAGGTGGAAATTAATTTTGAAAAGGGGTAAAGTTAATAAAGAAAGTAAATGTGCGGTCGTTACGTTAACAATTAACTAGCGGTAATTAGATATTTGAGATTTGGGGGAAATTACGGTCGCCAGTCCTAAGGACAATTACTATAGTAACTGAAAAAGAAAGGTTATTACACATATAATTAGCAATAGAAGCGTGGCAACTGAAGGTTGACACGTGCAGTGTGAAAACTGAAAGTTTGTCAGAAGTAATAAATTTCCCTACACTCTGACTTAATTTAGCAAAAGAATTAATAAAACCGGAAAATCGAAAGTTAATTTAGTGGCTGAAGTTAATAGTGAGCTTTCTTTCTGAAGCACATCGAAATTCAGTAAAATACGATTAGTATTGGACTACCTCAACAATCATTTCAAAAGCTACTTGAATCCACGCAATTTAGAAATAAGAGATTTAACTTTGAACTGGAATTAAATGATTCTGAACAATTAACAATAGTAAAATTTAGTACGTACCAAGCTGAGCTGCAGTCACAGGTAAGCTAAAATACGGTAACAAAACTCGCACTCTTAATTTGTGCTAGTGTAATCTAAATACTGTAGCCAGCTATGTATACTTTAACTGAACTTTGAAATTAAAGCAGTGAAAACGGATTATATTTCTTTAATGCTGGCGTTTGAATTTCAACGACACTCGGGTTCATTTCGGAAAAGGAAGGGACTCTGCTTGGTAATGCAATTGGGACAATGAGCAACAAACGTTCATGCTAAGTTGCTGTAATTTTGTGATTTGAACAGTTTGAAAAGCTGAGGTCTGCCATACAGTTCTAAAACTTTACGTGCTTCCAGTCTTCCTTGTTGGTTGATTGAAGGTTTGAAGCCGCCGATCGAGGAGGTGGCGACAGTCACTCATTGTCGGCCGTCGCTGTTGCAGAAGCTGGATGTTGGCGCGCCTTCTTCTCGACACGGTCACCAGGCGAAACGGGCTCCTGATGTGCGCCAGCTAATGCTTCCCGTCCGCGACACCGTGTCAGAAACTATCATCGCAAGTCAAGCGCAATTACATGCTGCCAAACCCCGAAAGCGCGGCAACTCGCGGGAGCTTCACACAACACACCTGCTCCACTGCACCACCCCAGCCAGACTCCCTCTGCCCGCGCTTCACGCGGCCGAGTTCACACTACCAAAGATCCTACACACTTTGATTCTTCACACGACCTATCAATGTAATCGTTCGATAGCAGTTTTCCCTAGGCAAGACCCAGCTAAAAATACAAATAATATTTACGAAACAAACCAATTATACATCGACATAAATGCATATATATATATATATATATATATATATATATATATATATATATATATATATATATATATATATGCAAATAGTAAAACAATTGCAATATGTAAAGACACAGAAATGTCATATTTTCAGGTAACAAAAATAAGGAAAACAAATTTATAGTACAATAGATGGAAATAGGAGGATATGCATTTCCGGCGTTACACCGTCCAAACGAAAAACGCTTTTGTTTTAATGATTGCCACTCCAGTTCACGTATCGTCTCTGTGACACTATGTCCCCTATTTCGCGATAATACAAAACGAGCTGTCCTTCTTTGTACTTTTTCGATGTCAGCCGTCAGTCCCACCTGATGCAGATCCCACACCGCACAGCAATTCTCCAGAATATGGCGGACAAGAGTGGTGTAAGCAGTCTCTTTGGTAGACCTGTTGCACCTTCTAAGTGTTCTGCCAATGAATCGCAGTCTTTGGTTTGCTCTATCCACAACATTATCTACGTGATCGTTCCAATTTAGGTTATCTGTAATTGTAATCCCCAAGTATTTAGTTGAATTTACAGCGTTACGATTTGCGTTATTTACCGCGTAATCGAAATTTAGCTGATTTCTTTTAGTACTCACGTTAATAATTTCACACTTTTCTTTATTGGGGGCAATTGCGACTTTTCGCACCATACAGATATCTTATCTAAATAATTTTGACATTCGTTTTGGTCATCTGATGACTTTACAAGATGGTAAATAACTGCATCATCTGCAAATAATCTTATAGATTGTCTCGTATGTCTTTCATGTAGATCAGGAACAATAGAGGGTCTATAACAGTTCCTTGGGGAACGCCGGATATTACTTCTGTTTTACTCGATGACTTTCCGTCTATCACTACAAACTGTGACCTTTCTGCCAGGAAATCACGAATCCAGTCGCACAACTGACGCGAGATTCCATTGGCACGCGGTTTGGTTAGAAGACGCTTGTGAGGAACGGTGTCGAAAGCCCTCTGAACATCTAAAAATATGGAATAAATTTGACATCCGCTGTCTATAGCACTTATTACTTCATGAGTATGAAGAGCTAGTTGTGTTTCACAACAACGAGTTTTTCTGTATCCGTGCTGACTATGTGTCAATAAATCGTTTTCTTTGAGATGATTCATAATGTTCGAACACAGTATATGTTCGAAACCCTACCGCAAATCGACGTTAGTGATATGGGCCTATTTACTCCTATTTCACGCACGGTTGTATATAGCTGCTAAATATGGAGATATTGTATCAGCATACTCTGAGAGGAACCTGACTGGTATACAGTCTGGACCGGAGGCCTTGCCTTTACTAAGTGATTTAAGCTGCTTTGCTACACCGAGGATATCTACTTCTATCTTCCTTATCTTGGCAGTTGTTCTTGATTGGAATTCAGGAATATTTACTTCGTCTTCTTTGGTGAAAGAGTTTCAGAAAACCGTGTTTAACAACTCTGCTTTACTGGCACTGTCATCAGTGACTTCACCGTTGTTATCGCGCCGCGGCCGGCCGGAGTGGCCGAGCGGTTCTAGGCGCTACAGTCTGGAACCGCGCGACCGCTACGGTCGCAGGTTCGAATCCTGCCTCGGGCATGGATGTGTGTAATGTCCTTAGGTTAGTTAGGTTTAAGTAGTTATAAGTTCTAGCGGACTGATGACCTCAGATGTTAAGTGCCATAGTGCTCAGAGCCATATCGCGCCGTGAAGGTATTGATTGCGTCTTGCCACTGGTGTGCTTTATGTATGACCAGAATTTCTTTGGGTTCTCTGCCAGATTGCGAGACAGGGTTTCGTTGTGGAAATTATTAAAAGCATCTCGCATTGAGGTACGCGCTACATTTCGAGCTTCTGCAAGTCTTTGCCAACCTAGGGGATTTTGCGTTCATTTAAATTTGGCACGCTCTTTTCGCTGCTTCTGATACTGACAAGTGGGTTCACACTGCCCCGTTCTTTGTAAATTTGAGTTGATTCTGTGTTTCATTTCGTTTCCTTCTCACCTTACGGCTTTTTTTTTTTTTTTTGGTCAGGTAATGTAGATGTCAAATCACCGAAGTTAAGCGGTATCGGGCTGGGCTAGTACTTGGATGGGTGACCATCCGGTCTGCCGAGCGCTGTTGGCCAGCTGAGTGCACTCAGCCCTTCTGAGGCAAACTGAGGAGCTACTTGACTGAGAAGTAGCGGCTCCGGTCCCGTAAAGTGACAAACGGCCGGGAGAGCGGTGTGCTGACCACATGCCCCTCGGTGTTCACTTCCAGTGACGCCTGTGGCCTGAGGATGACACGGCGGCCGGTCGGTACCATTGGGGCCTCGTGGCCTGCTCAGGCGGAGTACAGGTTTTAGTTTTGGTGTAGATTTAGACTGTATGGTAATCTCTGCGCCTGTCCGCGCGTAGCTGAACGGAAGAGACTGTTAAAAATGACGAAACGTCGGAGATACACCCTACTCAGGCGTTCACAACCAGCTCCAGGAATCATGATCTTTCGTGAGAAAGACCGCGCAATATAACACCGCTGAAGAGTCCTTACAAATGGCCGAAGGATGTGTTACCTTAATGAGCGGTGGCCAAGGTATCAAGATATTTGCTGCACTTGAATTCTGGTTTCCATAATCGTCTATATTCCCGCTGACGAACAGATATTCTGCTACGGCAAAGCGTATTTTTCCACTGTCTCTTTGATATATGCATTGAAATAATTATTTCAGCCCCAGAACCATTATGTTGGACAGAACGAGCATTCTTCGCTGTCCCCATCACAAGTACAAGCACTTCGTCTCACAACTTCATTTTCGTTTCTTATTTCCTTCTTTTCTGCCTCCGGTGAGCGAAATTAGCCACCTTAACAAAAGCGAGACTGGCTCTAGCGGTGAAAAACGGCCGTAAGCGGTTAATGTTGTCCGAGGGGGGCTGACTCTAGCACCCTACTTTACGCCGACGTTTACTGCTCATAAGAAAATTCATTGGTCGTAAATAATACTCTGTGCACCGCCACGGGAAATCTAAGGAACTCGAGTACTAATGTGCCGCCTCGTTCATGTTTCTCACCTATCTGTCTTTCCGGGAACACAACGCAGGCTATGAATTCCTCCACATTCGGGCCATAGGATGTGTAGTTGATGACTGTCAGATTTTACTAGTCTGACAGACAAATTCGTACTTCCAGAATGAGATTTTCACTCTGCAGCGGAGTGTGCGCTGATATGAAACTTTCTGGCAGATTAAAACTGCGTGCCCAACCGAGACTCGCAGGAGAGCTTCTGTAAAGTTTGGAAGGTAGGAGACGAGATACTGGCAGAAGTAAAGCTGTGAGTACCGGACGTGAGTCGTGCTTCGGTAGCTCAGATGGTAGAGCACTTGCCCGCGAAAGGCAAAGGTCCCGAGTTCGCGTCTCGGTCGGGCACACAGTTTTAATCTGCCAGAAAGTTTCAAATTCGTACTTAACAGTTTAAGAGTCCTGGAAGAGAAACTACTAAGCTACGGTTAATTTGCCATCCTGTGTGACTACTGCCACCTGGGTAACTTAAGCAATCGTTTCTGATGTGGGTATGTGTGTAGTTCTGAATCAACGAACTACGAAAACCGTAAGCAACCGTTGAGAGGTCTCTCTTGGATTCCTATCATGTTAATTTCTTAAATCTGTTGTCATTTACGGCATAAATTCCTCTTCTAAATTTATTGTGGTGTTTCTGACTATCTGGGAGGAGACTGAGCAGTGAAACGTGTTACTTTTACTCATAAACAAGAAAGATCTGTCACACTACTACACTTTAAAACACAGTTTATATGTAAATCATGTCACACAGTCTCATACGGTACCTACATCCGCTTCCTTTTATATACTGTATATGATAAGATACTGTCATTCCCCTTCCCTTCTGTGTGAGAGGATGAATGAGCAAATGTATTTCTAGTTGTATGCTTGATGTTAGCAGACAAGCCAGTCTGCTAGAGAACAGTAGGACCAACGTCGGAACAGGTAGCTACGCTTTCTAAAAGCAGAGAGGTTTCTACTCTTAGTATGGTCCTGTCTGTCCCTTGTCATGTTGGTATAGGAAGCTGCCTCTCTGGTCACTTCCGTTTGTATTTGGGAAGCACGCTCGGTAGGAGCGCAGGTCAGTCGGTCCGGGGCGAGCGTCTGAAGTGGTAAGATCTCCGGCTAAGCGCGTCTCTGCTAAGTCCGTAGGACAATGGATTTATTAAGTCCAGCCTAACTGAAAATTTAATCACCTTTATTTCAGGTTTAGCTCTAAAATATCTAATGTTATCTTAAATTGCAACGCAGTGTAATTCGAGTGTGAAGTTCGGAATATCTTCCGGTAGTTGCTTTGTCACTACTTTGTGAGTAAAGTGGAACCACGTGTTGATCAGTAACTCTAACTAAGATCATCATTCTTAAATGCGTATGTGCGCGAGATTATAACGTCTCGTCTTGACAATATTTTTCAATACAGCAACTTTTCTTTATGTTCAACCCACGTGGGGTGTACTTTCTGAGACCAGTACCACGTGCTTATACAATTGTTTGAACCATCAGGTTAATAGTAAGACGACAGTAACCAGTTCGATGTTTTTCTTTTTTAAATTGCGTTTCGGTGTAATTTATTTTAATTATCAAAATTGTTGTGGAGTTACACTCTTTGTGTAAACCAAGTTGACTACGTGAAGCATGTGGTGTAATCATCAAAGTAGCCCTCTGCTATTCTTTTCGGGAAGATTTCACAGAGAGTTAGTATGAATTTAGTATACCAGTGTGTGGTAATTACATGACGGACAGGATTGCACTACGAACGTAACTTCTTTGGGTGAAAATTGAATCGGTTGTTTGTGGTTAATTTCCTCTTGCATATGTTTCAACGTTATTCGTGTGTTATTTTATGAATGCAGTGTTGAATGCAGTCTCCCAATCTTGGGTCCATATTTGATGTGTTCCGTAAGATTACAAACTCGCATTTCCACAATCCTAAATAAGGCACCAGCTTAGTTATAAATCAAGCTTAATATGCTGAAATTTGAATGATCAATGTTAAAATAAATTTCCAAATATAAACTGATTTATTTCTTTTTATATAAATTCTCTTTTATACATCACCGGTTGTCGAATGACGATTAAAAGATTACAATTAATGTTAGTCTGGTTGGGAATTTGATAAGCTAGACTGGATACCTGGTGAAACAGTTGCTCAGTAATGCAAGGTTAACTTCCCCAGACAGCTCACAGCTTTCAACCCGCTTTTATTGTCTATCAGCACCGCTTTCATAACAAATTAATGCAACAACATTACACCGTCTAAGAGCCAAAACGCGCACACAATATTTTTGTTTCAGTGAATTAGTGCATCTTGCATTCATAGATTTGCTTCACCTGTTTAAAGAACGGATTACGTCGCTTTTCCCCCCTTACTGTTGTTAGCTACAGCCGGCATAGGGAATATTACCCACAAATGATCATGTGACAAGATATTTCATATCAGCGCACACTCCGCTGCAGAGTGAAAATCTCATTCTGGAAGATATTTCCCGTTTTTCGGAGGTAAGGGCTAAATTAACATCGTCTTCGATGACATACAGAAGACGAAGCTGGCACACAAATTCGCGAATTTTAGGTTTCAAAGGCACATTTAAAAATTTTTACGTTGAGTATTATGTTGGCATTAATTATTTCTCCACAGCACAGTAGTAATGATGTTGAATATATACTATCCATTTTCTGTCTGGTCTGACAATAGCTGTGTACGATCAAACTAGCGATCTTATAAAAATAGAAACTTTCGATGTAAAACCTGTGCCTGCCCACTCTTTCACTGATCCTTATGTTGTTGTTACCTAAAAGACTATCGTCTATTAAGAATTTGTATCATTCTAAAGGTGACGATCTTGTCATTCATATAGCCAGTTTTAAAATTTTACACACAGTATCGTAATAAAATCCAACCACCTTCTGGCCATGCCTTTGTTTATCGCTTTGTGTACCATGTTAATGCTGTTTCGAGACCAAAAGTTTTTCAAAGACACAAAGAATTTACATATTTCTTTCTCTAACAGGTTTATCTGATGAATTATAAACATCAGTTGCTGTTTTCGCCATAGCCGGCCGCGGTGGGCGTGCGGTTCTAGGCGCTGCAGTCCGGAACCGCGGGACTGCTACGGTCGCAGGTTCGAATCATGCCTCGGGCATGGATGTGTGTGATGTCATTAGGTTAGTTAGGTTTAAGTAATTCTAAGTTCTAGGGGACTGATGACCTACGATGTTAAGTCCCATAGTGCTCAAAGCCACTTTTTTTTTTTGTTTTCGCCATAAATTTGATAATGTTACAATGCTTTCTAGAACGAAATGTTGCTTTATGTGGATAAAGCTTAGACCAGCGATTATGAAACTGCTTCACTTGCGGAATATCTTGGTTCTCATTGTAATTGTGTTATATACTTACAGTAGTAAAACCAAACCTCAATGCGTTTATTTGGTGCTAAAATCACACAGTTACAAAAACGCACTAAATGTACCGACTACTTTCATACAGCAGTTTGCTCAGTCTGCGTATACAACATATGTTAAAGGAAACCAAGAAAAATTTGGAAAAAGGAATTAAAGTTCAAAACGCTGGTAATGGAATGCATCTAATGATATCAAGCGATGCTGACGGAATTACAATAGGAAATGAGTCACTAAAAGCAGAAGATGAGTTTTACTATTTGGGCAGCACAATAACTCAATGGTAGACGTAAACAGGACATAAAAGGAGGAATTGTTGTAGCGAGGAAAGCATTTCTGAAGAAAAGAAACGCCGAATATAAGTTTGTTATTCATTTGAACTGCAGCCTTATATAGAGGTGAACCGTTGGCGATAAAACAGAATCTTTATCGCTAAATGATTAAACTAGTGCACAGTTTCCACTTGAGGTTGGCGAACAGCTTCCAGACGCAACACGATATGATAATCAGTATTTCATATAGCTATCGACCGAATTTAAAAGTTTAAAGCGCTGTCTTTACTCATTAAGTGCTTTAAACTTATGTCAAAGATGTTGCACAATACGTCAAGTACTACAGTTAGAAACTGTGCATATATGTTGAGGCACCATTACTCACAGCGTGCAGGTTACCCAGGCTACATTCATTCAGTATTTGGGAACGAGAGGACTCAGTGCTTCCAACAAACCATACACGTAATTTCTAACTTTTACGAAACTTTATCTGGCTGATACCTCTCACCAAATCAAGAAACGTAAAAAGTTTATTGCTTACTACAGTTTCACTGTTCATGCAGTAAGACATTGGCATCAACCATGACGTTTCAATTTATTATCTCTTTACTACTAACTCTGTTCGCAAAACATTCTGCATACAGTACCAACATACACCACTGAATGTAGCTGCAATATTATGTCATCGTTCGGCATATAGTTGGAGAGGTATAAACTCGCAGATGGGAGTTGGATGTTCTAAGGAATCGGACGCTCGTGGTTTACGGGTAGACAAGAAAGGAATAGAAAATTTTGAAATGCGGTCTATAGAAGAATACTGAAGATTATACAGCTGAATAGGATAACTAAATCTAATCGATGAGAAAAGAAATTTCTGTCACAACGTGACTAAAAGTAGAGACCAGTTGACATGAGGAATCGTGAGACATGAAATAACCGTCAGTTTGCTAACTGCAGAAAGTTCTAACAGTCCTACCACAACAAAGGTCAAAATTTAATATTGATTGTGGTGTTGCTCACGCTGCTAAATATTGCATTTTCGGGCAACAACAAAGTTATATTATGTGGCAGGTGTCATTAGAGCACAGTTAATTAAGTCATTTCATGTAATAATGAATAAACTACGCACTCATCTTTTCGTGTTTCCCACGCTGGTCTCGTTGTAAAGTCATGTCTCAATCGTCGAAAATCTAGGTGGTGATGATTCCAAGCTCGGATGCAAATAGGCCTAGGTTTTATTCTGCTATATTCAAAACTTTTGTAGATGCGCTTCACAAACCATTCTTGAAGATTAAACCTTTCAAAGTTAGCATAATAGTAATGCAAAAAAAATAATCAGCACTCCGAATTTAAGTTACACTTCATTTTTATTGCTTTTGTTGGCATATCACGTAACACACAAAACATCACTTCACAATACAAAACATACTTGAAAACATCTTCCTCACAGTCACTGTTACAGTTCACATTTTATAAGCTGACTACGTTATGCGTCTTTCCAACATGACGTCCAAGACTTGACTTTCTCCAGGTCCGACTCTCTAACAACTCAATAACTAACTAATAATCGCTTACGCGCTTAAAAATCAGAGTTACAAGTACGTCAAAGATCATAGTGACAAAAGAAAGAATACACATAAGAATAATATCATAGCAATATAAACATATCGATGTATCACAAATGAAATCAAATCTGAATGTTGTCTCAGAAATATGTTAAGTAGGTAACAGTAACACAGTAGAATATTACTGGTATCGAGAGGTTCAGATGAGGTGCCGTAATGGTTACGTAATTCAAGTACCATTACAAAGTGCAGGAGGTAAAACTTGACACTTGACCACAGGAAACAGGTTCAATTGTAAATAGATTGTAGCAGCACTATAGTGATGAAGAGACTAACAAGGAATAGGTGTAGGTGGAGAGCTCCATGGAAACAGTCTTCGAACCGAAATGTACATGTACAACAAGCATGTTTCACCAAAGAATTTGTTTTCCGAAAGTTTCAGCGAGTATTATTACAACTTGTTTTCAGGTCTATAAGAGTTGATACATTCAGTTGACGCGCCAACAGCGTAAAACTAGGCGCAGCTTCGGGTTCTCCAAGGATTATTCGGTAAGGAACGCTCGACAGCTGACCGCGGCTTGCGGAGATGGTGATAGTTATCGGTCCGTCCAGCTGCCGGCTCGGCAAGAGCCACCGCGACCGATACGGCTTTCGAGGGAGCACTGAGGTCAGCGGGAAGATAAATGATGTTTAAATGCCAGTGTGCCGGTATTGATTTAGTGGGGCCGGGAGGAACAAGATAGAGGGACAGTGAGAAAGAAAGAGAGAGTGAGAGAGGCTGCACGAATGAAAGATAATCGCTGCCCATGTTTCAGCTGCTGTCATTCTGACAAGTTGGCTCATTTATTTAATTGGAATTGACACAATAAGAGACATCGCTCTGACAGTCGTACTGCCGCTGCCCCAAGTCTGTCAACGTACGCAAATGCGCCTGTGTTGCAAGGCTGCCCGTATATGCCGTGGATAATCGTGTCCTTTCTTTCGTCGCTCAGACTACACATTACGCATAAGATCTGGCGCTGTATCGTTCCAGTGATAAAAGGACAGTGGCTTAAATAGAGAAAATGTCAGTTTACGCCTTCACTACGTATTTTTCGAGTCACAACGGTATTAGAATTTTTCCAATGTATCTTTGCATACGCCGCAAGGAAATTTGAGAATCATCTCTCCGCTGATACACACATGTCACTAACTTTTGGCAACATACCGTCTGCTATGAAGGCATTATCAAGTTCTTACCTGTACAACATCGTAGAACACCCGACCACACAAAATTTCTTACAAGAAGAGACACGAATTTCCACTACAGGCTCAATCGTTTATTAACCCAAACTAAATCATTTCAATATTCTGTGTCCTGATAAAATTTTTGCCTCAAAAATTAAACTTATTTATCTTTATTAATTGAAAAAGTGGCAACACGAAAGTCTTTCTCTCCCTCCATCTATCGATCATACACCAACACCCCCGCATTCAGAAATAACTACAAAAAACTTAACGAACTCCCACCATTTGACATCATGCAGTCTACACTACACTTTCATACACTGTTATCACTAAGCGTTAGCCTTTCGATCATTTAAATCTACCTTTTCATATGTTCAGTGTTCAGAACATCGAAATGGCAGACAACTCTTCCGACTTTCCTCCAACCGTTCTAATCACAACATCGCTTTCTCCAGCCGAGATTACATAAATATAATAATTTCCCTGGGAACAGTACGTAACAATAAATATTACATATATATATGTCATACAGAAGTTTATATGTGTAGGAATATGTACAAAATTTCTTGTTGGACATACACTGACGGAAATGAAAATAGTTGCATGATAAAGTACAAGCCCGATATTTTTCAATCTTTCTAGAAATGTTAATCACGTAATAGGCTTTAGATCACTAAACTTTCATTCCACTCGGGACTGATGTCCATCGTCAAAATCAGTATGAGCTGTGCCTCCCAAGGACACGAATACACTCTTGTGTTTTTACCATTTCTTTAATTTTCTGTGTTCATTGTGTTCAGTTTCGAACGTATTTGTTCATTTTCAAACCATTGCCAACGTATAAAGTACTTCATTAACGTAGGTACTAGTCAGGAAATGAACAAATATGTTGTAACTTGTCTGAATAAAAATAATGTAGTGAATGAATACTCTGAACTGTGCCTGTACTGAACTGAACTAGTTTCCTGTCTTAACTTCCCGTGTATGTGTTGTAACGCCGAACAATGCAAATGGCGTGTCTACAGAAAATCTATCTGATAAGAATGGGTCGCCAAAACTATCTCAAACCGTATTTAAATAAACTTTCAGCAAATTAATTAGAAAACCTAAAACTTTATGCTAAATAGACTGTCGTGTGAAATTTTGTGTTGTGCAGTGCAGAGAACAGTCCTAGAATGCCTGACGTCACAGCACGTGATTTGCAGTTTCAACACACAAGATTAACAGGATAAAAATGTTCTATGGAATTAAAAAAACAAATTTTGAAGACATAAATAATGAAAAAAGTTTCTCAAAAAGTATGCCCTTTGATTCTACTTAAACAACTACGAAATAAAATTCCAAACACTAAGTGATACACACACGAATGTAGCATTGCTCTATAAGAACGAGATCGTGTACAAAGAAATGTAATTTAAACCCATCTTTACGTAGACTGAACCTGATATTAATTTTGAATTGCAACACCTAACTATGAATTACAGTAATGTATTGACTATAATGTAACTGTAACAAAGTTTCGTGGCTTACCTGTGGCAACGCAAACTCCATACTGCTCGAAACGATGAACACAAAAAGAAAACATCCAGCGCAGAAGCAAAGTGGCTAAAAGGAAAGAAAGCCTTCTGCAGTGCAATGCAAGTACGTGCAACTATTTTAAGCAGATCATGCTTCAGTTTTAAGCACTGTGTACCGCAAAGTGCAATATGAAGACACACATTTTTAAAAACCCAAATTTTCGTGAGGATGCGCTGGAAGGTATTGCATCTGCTAAAGACTAAAATGTGACTAACATATAAAAACTATAGTGTGAACAATGAAACACATTCTTTGACTATTACAATCATCTTTACAAAAATTGCTTCTCATTAAAAATTTGCCTCTGCTGTGAAACTAGTTATCGAAATTGTAAAGAATTGGTAAACGTGTAACTTCTGAGTGCAAGCCATGTGAACATATAAGTTTACTTATGCAGGTCTAAACAATAAAACTAACCCGAGCAAATAAAGAAAAATCCCACTAAATCACTCTGTTTTGCAAACACATCTTAAGTTACGCAGAGGTAAGCACTGCAGCAACAGCATTACCTGTAAGCTTCACGCTTCTCGAATTTATCTTTAGACAAATCATATTTCAAAAAAACCATCAACGTCCGTATCTTTACCTCTGTGCTCTGGAAGCTATTTCCAGACCACTCAGTAGTGTGACAAACACACTACTGACTCACTTACTTCTCACAGAATTGTACTGCAACGACAATGCTAGTGGCAACCAAAGATAACAGAGCTTGTCCTCAGAACCTCTGTGGCGTAACATGTCGACTACTGAAGACTACTATTCAAAAAATATCAAAATATAGAGCTTACATCACATTCCTTGAATAACAAAAATAAACTATAAACCTTAAAATGTTCGAAACTAGACATCATTAACTCAAATGTGAACGAAACTACAAATTAAAAGAAGCAGTGTGATTAAAGCAAGTGTCTGGTCCTTCTCCCAGCGCAGTGTTGGAATTACACCCCTGCATTCATTATGACACAGATACAGAGAGCCTCCAAATGTCATGGTGAGCTATTTCTTGTTGTGCCTGAACCACATGCTGTGTCAGTTCGTGAACGCTGCTGACTTGATGATTACCGTCGCACCCCAGACAGACTCTATGTGTGACAGATCAGGAGAATGACCTGAGCACTCGAAAGTTCCGTACATTCTTCAAAGCGTTTACTGTTTGAACTGTAGTGTGATGTCTTGCATTATCCTGTTGCTCACGACAACGGCACCTTCTGATAAGTTTAAGCCTCCCTCCAAT
This sequence comes from Schistocerca cancellata, assembly GCF_023864275.1. Classification (NCBI taxonomy): domain Eukaryota; kingdom Metazoa; phylum Arthropoda; class Insecta; order Orthoptera; family Acrididae; genus Schistocerca; species Schistocerca cancellata. The sequence goes on along the minus strand of NC_064628.1, from coordinate 6,503,542 downwards.
GCTACCAAATCAGCCTTACTGCTATACCGGAAACCTCTCCGGGCCACGATTCCAGAAGTTGGAGCTTCCTATGTCTTGTCACAGTTACAAACGAGATTCGTCGCCAAATACCACAGTATGGTAGACAGTGTCCCAGTTCACACTTGCTCGACACCACTGAAGTTTATATTGTCTGTGTGTATCGTCATGTCTTTAAATACGATAAAAAAATTGTTATTCTACACCCTAAAAATTTTCTTTGTAAAGCATTATGTGTTTGACGACATTATAACCTGTTAAATCGTGACATATATTGTACAATCACCACTATTTATGTATCTGACATTTTGGTTTCAACGTAATATTTTACGTAAATTAAGAACTTTGCACCTCTGACTTCTCACGCCAGATGGCGGCTATTGCGCTATAACAAATTCTGTTATATTTGATGTCATGTTATTTGTATATTTCTCTTTTTACTAGTCCTGTAATCTGACACCTTATAATTTCACCCGTTGATTTTTATTCTTGTATGTTTTTTAAGTTGTTTTGAAAATAACACGCCAGTGTATATTGGCAAGATGTGCATTTCCCCCTTCCTTTTTGCTATGCGTTTTTAATGTACAATTTTAAATTTGAAATATTCAATTAATGATTTGCAAGTGCACATTTGGTATTTTGTGGTAATCTCCTGCCACATAAAGTAACTTTAAGTCTTCACGTGACACATGTCACATAGAGGGCGTTCCAAACCCCTGTCACACCGAGGTGTGTTGTATAGGTGAATGTAAACAGCGGCTTCAGTTACTGTGATCGTTTCATAGCTTCTGTTACTGCTACTAACTAGACACCAGTGCCTACGAGCTGTAATTTGTACGCTAAAGGTATCTTCTTACCAACAGTTGGTTTATACTCAGGTGTATTTGTGGTCTTTTGTTTCTTATTCACTGATCGCTATATAGAAAATAAAATAAAATTTCCAGCACTGAAGATGATCATTATGTGATCGAAAATCGATTTTGCTGTTAATAAATCAAAATTACGCCCAACGCTGACCTTCTTTCTAATTTAATTTATCCAACGGTCATTGTGCACACAGTACTCTGTGAAGTCGCCAATCAATATATTGTCCGTGGTACGGTGTTATCAGCCGTAACAGACACCTGCCAACACGAAATTTCAACGTATTTTCCAGTAATCCGCTCCCGACGTTTCGTGGTGACACACTGTAACCTCTACCCGCATTTTAGCTGTTGTCGTTCGTCTATTCAAGAGAAGTAATCGAATAATCCTACAATCTTCTCGCAGTGTGGTCTTTCCTCCGTGTAGTCTTACTGCAAGGACCCTTTGTGTACTCTCCTTGCCACACTGTTGTACCCAGCCTATCTCGACACCGCTGGTTTCTCCAGTCATCGACCACAGACGATTGTCTAAGCGATTTGTCGGTAGATGCTCTCATGTTGATGGCAATGATTTATTCTTTCTTAAAGGCGGCAAGATAGCGATAAACTTTCACGGTGTCTTGAAATGAATGAACGTAGTGTGAACTAATTTATTCACTCACTTCTTCTTTATGACAACACAGACTCCGTAAAGGTACTGAAGCGCCGATATATCTGATTATCTTAGATACATAAAGTTGCTGTAGAAACAATAAGAAATTAGAAGTTTAATCTTAGCTCATACGCGTGTTTTATTACGTCAGTTATAAGTGACACGCATGTGACAGGAAATGGAGAAATTGTATACATGTTCAGTACTGCTTCTGTATTCGGAAGGTGTATAAAATTTGGCGGTACAAAGGAGCTATTCATATCTTTTTCAGTTCTGACCATATTACTACTTAAATACCCGTTTTAACATCCATATTTAGGTTTAATTCCCCTAGACTTGTATCCATTACTTCAAACAAAGCAACCAAAGAATAATGACATTACACGTGGGCTGTCTGTCTACCAATACACCCTGAAGAAAAATACTACTGATCTGAACAGTCGCTGTTGCGTTTTGGTAATTAATGTAGCTGCAAGTGGGAGTATTTCATTAAGAGTGCAAGTTACTAACAGCAGTGTTGGATTAAATTTTGGTGGAATTAAAGTTGCCGACACAATGCCCCTGCGTTGGCGTACGAAGTAATTGATGGGCCATTTAGATGACGTACAGCATATTACTGCGGGCTGCAACGGCCGTTGCGCGGTGTCACGTTTCCAGTGCTGGAGCGCTGACCCGGACTTCGCATTCCAGGTGCAAGAAGTCGTTTAGAACGCCATACTGACATTCTTATAATGCTATAAATGCGTACTACACTCAAAATTTTGACTAGCACAGCTTGTATGTACACCGTTCCAGACATGTATGTTCTGCAGGCAGCTACACTAGGCAAAACAGTACATTATAAGCCGAGGTTCCATTCAATATGTAAGCATACACTTTGTAATCGCCTACATGATTGAAAAGGTTATATTTTCAAATGCAGTTTACTACATTGACAGCATAAAAATCCCGATAAATAATCAATGTAGTATAACTAAATTTGGGGAAAACATTTGTCTAGGTAGCATTGTAACCTCCCAACAGAAAAATAATCATAATATTCACATTAGTGTAACCTCCCAACAGAAAAATCTCGTTTATGTTCCCAATAGAGAAATTTCTTTCCAATAATAAAATTTCAAGTTTTAATGTGATCTCCCATTAAAGACTGACTGGATATCGAGATTAATAAATTTTGACGTCAGCAGCGCTGCGTCATGGCCCTGTGAAATCAGCCTGAATAAACTGAAAAATTCTTACCTCAAAATGATGTCGCCGGATAACGCTATCTATATATTTGAACCTATAAGAAATTTTTGGCACAGCCCAATGCAATACTGGCCACTAGACTTCAATTTGTAGGAAAACAGCTGATTTTCTTTTGCTTAATCAACATGAGTATGCATAGGAAAAATTCGTAAAATCTTTAAACTCAGATAAATGACTGGCAAAAATTTTCTTCAGAACAAAAGGAATGATATGGGACTTTAACATTACAAAAATGGTTCAAATGGTTCTGAGCAGTATGGGAGTTAACTTCTGAGGTCATCAGTCCCCTAGAACATAGAACTACTTAAACCTAACTAACCTAAGGACAGCACACACATCCATGCCCGAGGCAGGATTCGAACCTGCGACCGTAGCGGTCGCCCGCCTCCAGACTGTAGCGCGTAGAACCGCTCGGTCACCCTGGTCGGCTTTAATATTACAGTTGTGGTTAAATCAGTTGTGGCAATTAACATATGCGCGCAGCAACAAAGAACAATTTTATATACCTTACTCGCTCAGGCATCTCCATCGTTCTGCACAAGTCAACCGTTGCACTGCCCTGTCCGTACTCCATAACTCAAGTGCTCTGGTCTGCAGTTCGTGATCTCGCAGTCGCGTTCTCGCTTCCTGAGCACGGGGTCCCGGGTTCGATTCCCGGCGGGGTCAGGGATTTCACCTGCCTCGAGATGACTGGGTGTTCGTGTAGTCCTCATTATTTCATCCTCATTCATGAACGTGGCGACATTGGGCTGAGCAAAGGTTGGGAATTTGTATGGGCGCTGATATCTGTGCAGTTGAGCGCCCCACAAACCAAACATCATCATCATCGTCGTCAAGTGCTCTGTGCGAGGCACAAAACACGATTGCTCTCTGCGAGCTACTAAACTCGACTTCCTGCCAACACTGCTCTGACGTGCGATTCTATTGTAGCATAGATATTCCATATCCCAGGTAGCGCGTGAGCAATCCATCGAAATTACATCTGCTCAAGTGCGCAAGCGAATAGTGATGAACCCCTTACAACATATTTAAGTTATTAACGTTGCAAGCTCGCGTAAACGCGAGGAAATGCGTTGCAAACGGGAAATGCTGGTGTATTATTAATCGGTGTAACCCCAGAATGTTGAATGCAAGCACCCAAACGTGCATGCACTGTGTGGTACAGGTGCCGGGTGTCAGTTTGTGGGATGGAGTTCCACTCCTGCTGCACTTGGTCCGTCGATGAAGGGACGATTAATGCCAGGTGTGGATGACGCTTGAGTTGTCCTCAGATGATGTACCGTATGTGCCCGACTGGAGACAGATCTGGTGACGGTGCAGGCCCAGGCAACATGTCGACACTCTGTAGAGCGTGTTTGGTCACAACAGTGGTATGTGGGCGAGCGTTATTGTGTTGGAAAATACCCCCTAAAATGCTGCTCATGAATGGCAGCACAACAGGTCGAATCACCAGAAAGGTGCAGAGAGAGACTTGCAGTCAGGGTGCGTGCCCCCCTCCCCCCCCCACCCCACTGTCATACGGAATTGCACCCCACACCGTTACCCCAGATGTAGGTACTGTGTGTCCATCACGCAGACAAATTGGTTGCAGGCGCTCACCTGGCCCCCTGAACAACACGCGGCCATCGCTGGCACTGAGACAGCACCAGCTTTTATCAGAAAACACAACAGACCTACAGCCTGCCCTCCAACGATATCTCGCTTCATACCACTGAAATCTCTCTACCGGTGGTGGTTTGAGGTCAGTGTGCGAGGTGCCGGGGCAAGCAGTGTATTTAACACTAAATTCTTCTAGAATCTCCATATGTAAATGATGCTCTAAGCCCCCCCCCCCCTATTCTAACTCCGACTTTTGCTGTTGCACATGGATTAAAAAATATACGCGAACTGACTGTAATGAACCCTGCAAGTGGAGTAGAAAAGAGTTTGGCACCTGCAATAATTTAATTTGATAAATAAGTTAAATAAAGGAAGGTTTCACTAACGTAGTGAGAAATGATGGGTTGCTCTACCGATTAACAGAATGAAAGTTCTGTCCAAAATAACAATATGATTTATTAAGACTAAACACAAAATAATAAACAAAAACACATGAAACATTTATAATACATCAAATTGGCTCAAATTGAATACTCAAACAAACGCTATGAAGGTGAAGTTGTCCCTAAACTAGATTGTGAGGTTTAAGACGAAGTGGTATGTGGAGCCAATTCCTTGCCACTCAAATCTTAAGAGAGACACACAGCTACCCCAACATTAATTGCTGCTACCCAAGACAGAACAAAGTTAGAAAAAGACGAACAGGCGCGCTCTGCTGAGCTCTGATTATCACCTAGGAAAATCCCTATCTGCCGGTGCTGCGGACATACATTACCAAACTGTCTTCTTAACTGCCAGAACACGATCTGGCGTACCAGAGGCGATGGCTGGTTGCTTCGATGTCCTCGACCGAAAGGCGAGAGCTGACTACCTAGAGCACCCGTACAGGCCGAACACACAACATTCCCGCCCCCACGACAGTGGCCGTGGTTAAACGTTCCAATCAGCAACTCGAAAACCGGCGGAAAATTCCACTCTATTGCCGAAGCACTACCATTCCACCAATGGAGATTCTTGGCGCCAATTTCTGCGCTGATTTTGCTACGTCACGGAGCTATGCCCTGAGCGAGCCAATCACAGTTACTATTTTGCAGAAAGCGCGGGAATTTTCCCGCCACAACTGCCTGGGTACACAAGTCATTCCCACGCCTCGCTGCTAGTCCGCCAGAAAGTGTTTTCGCTAAGTTTCTGCGAAGTAACGGAACCTCTAGCCCAGCCGCTACTTCAGACCCCTCCGGGTGTGTCTTTTGACAATGTCGGCGTCTGCAAAGAATTCACTCAACTTCTTCACACCCTTCGGCTTAACCCTTTCTAGATCAGCAGAGCCCGCCTGTCACCAGACCACCCGGTCACGAGAGACGCTGTGTGGGAAGTCCGCGTGTGAAGGAATAGCGACTTTTCACTGCATGCAATTAGAGAGGAAAACCGTAAGATAGAAATATGAGAGGGGGCTCATGCCACCTCTCAAGTGGAATGCACGCTACAGGGCGTCTAGCTCGGAGCTGTCCTTCAAGTAACCGACTCGTAACAGTTCGTTGTGTCACTTTGGTGCCAACTGCTGCTCAGGCTGGCTCTGCAGAAGCATACGATGTGCCAGAGCCAAACGCCGAACCCGACAAGCCTCCCTCTTCTCGATAGTTCCACGCGGCCGTTCAGAGCCCAGTCTTCTTGCGACCATTCCTTCCCAAGACTACCGCTGCCAGTAGTCATGTCCAATGGCTACATTCCTGCCGAGTCATTCTGCTGGTAATGGCGTGTTCGTTGTGTTGACCAACACCACCACGTCCAATGTCAAACGGACCTCACTTTTTTTTTTTTTTTGTTTTTGTCATCAGTCTACTGACTAGTTTGATGCGGCCCGCCACGAATTCCTTTCCTGTGCTAACCTCTTCATCTCAGAGTAGCACTTGCAACCTACGTCCTCAATTATTTGCTTGACGTATTCCAATCTCTGTCTTCCTCCACAGTTTTTGCCCTCTACAGCTCCCTCTAGTACCATGGAAGTCATTCCCTCATATCTTAGCAGATGTCCTATCATCCTGTCCCTTCTCCTTATCAGTGTTTTCCTCATATTCCTTTCCTCTCCGATTCTGCGTAGAACCTCCTCATTCCTTACCTTATCAGTCCACCTAATTTTCAACATTCGTCTATAGCACCTCATCTCAAGTGCTTCGATTCTCTTCTGTTCCGGTTTTCCCACAGTCCATGTTTCACTACTCCAGACGCAGATCCTCAGAAATTTCTTCCTCAAATTAAGGCCGGTATTTGATATTACTAGACTTCTCTTGGCCAGAAATGCCTTTTTTGCCATAGCGAGTCTGATTTTGATGTCCTCCTTGCTCCGTCCGTCATTCGTTATTTTACTGCTTAGGTAGCAGAATTCCTTAACTTCATTGACTTCGTGACCATCAATCCTGATGTTAAGTTTCTCGCTGTTCTCATTTCTACTACTTCTCATTACCTTCGTCTTTCTCCGATTTACTCTCAAACCATACTGCGTACTCATTAGACTGTTCATTCCGTTCAGCAGATCATTTAATTCTTCTTCACTTTCACTCAGGATAGCAATGTCATCAGCGAATCGTATCATCGATATCCTTTCACCTTGTATTTTAATTCCACTCGTGAACCTTTCTTTTATTTCCATCATTGCTTCCCCGATGTACAGATTGAAGAGTAGGGGCGAAAGGCTACAGCCTTGTCTTACACCCTTCTTAATAGGAGCACTTCGTTCTTGATCGTCCACTCTTATTATTCCCTCTTGGTTGTTGTACATATTGTATATGACCCGTCTCTCCCTATAGCTTACCCCTACTTTGTTCAGAATCTCGAACAGCTTGCACCATTTTATATTGTCGAACGCTTTTTCCAGGTCGACAAATCCTATGAAAGTGTCTTGATTTTTCTTTAGCCTTGCTTCCATTATTAGCCGTAACGTCAGAATTGCCTCTCCCCTCCCTTTACTTTTCCTAAAGCCCAACCGATCGTCACCTAGCGCATTCTCAACTTTCTTTTCCATTCTTCTGTATATTATTCTTGTAAGCAGCTTCGATGCATGAGCTGTTAAGCTGATTGTGCGATAATTCTCGCACTTGTCAGCTCTTGCCGTCTTCGGAATTGTGTGGATGATGCTTTTCCGACAGTCAGATGGTATATCGCCAGACTCATATATTCTACACACCAACGTGAATAGTCGTTTTGTTGCCACTTCCCCCAATTATTTTAGAAATTCTGATGGAATGTTATCTATCCCTTCTGCCTTATTTGACCTTAAGTCCTCCAAAGCTCTTTTGGACCTCACGTACTACACGAATATGTAATGAAAAATGGAGTTCCTGTTTTTAAAAAACGCAGTTGATATCCGTTTGACCTATGGCAGCGCCATCTAGCGGGTCAACCACAGCGCCATCAGGTTTCCCCCTTCAAGCTAGACGAGTTTCATTCTGATGTGTCGACAGAAGTGCCGACACAGTGTTATTTTGAGGGGGCCGATATGCACGCTATAAGCTCACCCAGAATATCGTGAAGTCTGAAACAGGACGCTCAATGAATGCTATAAAGAAAAGTATGTTGCTTTGGGAATACTTAACTTTAATCCATCCTTTTGGTATACATCGTTCTTGTTGAGACATGCTTTAGACGATAATTATCAATTGCTATGTAAGGCTAATGGCGCCTTGCTAGGTCGTAGCCATGGACTTAGCTGAAGGCTATTCTAACTATCTGCTCGGCTAATGAGCGATGCTTCGTCAGTGCAGTCGCTAGCAATGTCGTCCGTACAACTGGGGCGAGTGCTAGTCCGTCTTTCTAGACCTGCCATGTGGTGGCGCTAGGTCTGCAAGTACTGACAGTGGCGACACGCGGGTCCGACATGTACTAATGGACCGCGGCCGATTTAAAGCTACCACCTAGCAAGTGTGGTGTCTGGCGGTGACACCACATTCCTCCCCCGCAAATCGGCGAACGGTTGTGTTATAAGGCTTCCGCCCGCCGTGGGGAGGACCCCATGTTGACGTATGCGATGAGGTGGGGAGCCTAACAACAGGCGAGGCTGTGCCACCCGCACCCGGCCATTCGGTCCGAGGGGAGCTAGGAAACGCCTGGAAACCTACTCCAGGGTGCACGTCAACATGCGGCGTATGCGCCCGTAATGAGACAGGAGGGGCCGAAGGGTCGACCTCCATTGCATCGGGGTATCCGACGCGCGATGACGCCATGTGGTCCGGAGCGAAGGACAGCTGGTCACGGGAAGCGATCGGCGGCGCGTGACCCAGGGAGACGGTCGGCGGCTGCAGCGAAGCGTCCACTGCGGGCGGCTGCAGCGGCGGCTGCGGCGGCGTCGCGACGCCATAGGGCAGAATGGAAGGCATCGTCGGTAACACCTGGGGATGAGGCGAGCCAGTAGATGGGTCCCCAGGGCGCTGACCGGACGGCACCGTCGCTGAAAGCAGACGGGGAGCGGCAGAACCCGTGCGACGACAGAGGCGCAGCTGATTGAGATGCCACGCACCTCACCAGAGGCCCCCAAAACCAAATACATAGCGCGGCCAAGGCAGCGAAGTATGCGCCCTGCGAGCCAACTCCGTGAACCGCGATAGTTGCGATAGAATACAACGTCGCCTGGAGCAAAAGCAGAAGTCTGCCGCTGCACAGGAAACTGATGCGGTGGATGCAGCAAAGACATCAAGGTTCGATGAGGACGACCATGAAGCAACTCAGCCGGCGAGCGACCATCTCGGGGCTGAGAGCGATACGAGGACAAAAAAAGCAACAACGCGTCCTCCCGAGAATGCGACTCTTTCAACTTCAAAATCTGTGACTTGAAAGTCCGGACCAATCTTTCAGCGGCACCGTTTGACTGAGGCGAAAACGGCGCGGACGTCAGATGTTGAATACCATTGGCCTTGCAGAATGACTGAAATTCCGCGGACATGAATTGTGGGCCATTGTCGGAAACAATAGTCTGTGGAAGACCTTCCACGCAAAACATAGCAGACAACGCTCGGATGGTGGCAGAAGACGTCGTGGAAGACATCCGGACAACAAGAGGAAAATTACTGAAGGAATCGACAACAACCAACCATCGAGCATTCCAGAATGGACCAGCAAAATCGATATGTAAGCGTTGCCAAGGGGAAGTGGCTTTTGGCCATGCAAAGAATTTCCGCAGCGGTGCGGATTTTTGTTCGGCACACGCCATGCAAGAAGAGCACATATGCGTAATCGCGGCATCGATTCCGAACCAAGTACAGTGCTGACGAGCAAGTTGTTTCGTACGCACTATACCCCAATGTCCTTGGTGGAGAAGCTTTAAGACAGAGGACTGTAACGAACGGGGGACCACGACCCTAGACTGATCATTATCAGAACGCAACAACAAAACACCACGTCGTACAAAAAGTCTCTCCTTGTGAGCAAAAAATCGGCGAACCAACGGATCCTCGATCCATGACTTCGACAAGGGCCATTGCGTAGCAACAAAACGCAAAACGGTAGCAAGGACAGGGTCAGCAGCTGTGGCTGTAGCTACACGACGAAAATCAATCGGAAACGATTCGACCACGTCATCAGTTTCCGCATCAATGAACATGCAAGCAAGTTCGGAAGAATCGAATGCTTTATCCTCAGCAACAGGCAAACGGGACAACGCATCGGCGTTTCCGTGCTTAGCAGTGGACCGATACAAGATATCGTAGCGGTACTGTGAGAGGAAAATAGACCAGCGAATGAATTTCTGCGCTGTACGTGGAGGTACAGGCTTGTTCGGATGAAAAAGCGATGTCAAAGGCTTGTGGTCTGTGACGACCATACAAGAAATCGTGAAACTTGGTAACACCAAATACGAGAGCCAAAGCTTCTTTCTCTATCTGGGAATAATTTCTTTGCGCTGACGAGAGCAATTTGGACGCAAAGGCTATAGGGCGATCATGCGAACCATCTTTGTGTGCAAGCACAGCACCGATCCTGAAATCCGATGCATCTACCATCAACAAAAGGGGTTTCTGGGGATCGAATGGCGTAAGGCAAGTATTTGAAAGCAACGCCGATTTCAACTTGTAACGGAACTGAAATGATGGTGGGCTGACAGTAATTTGGAGCCCGCGCGTCGGAAACGGGCACGCTTGTGTGAGACTGCCAGGGAGTGCACCCTGATGCCATCTATTGGCGAAACTGGGAATTAGCGCTGCCTGTCAGACAATGCACTAAGCTCTCAGAGTCAAATGTATTCTTTTTCTTGGTAATTATAAGTTATTACTGTATAATTTAATGTTGTAAAGCGCTAGTAGTAAATTATTATGACTGGTATGAACTCCAGGGTAGTAAATATAAATATTCTTAAATACTAAATGATTTCGGTAAAAAGGTGGTAGGGGAACGCCCCCACTCTTGGTGATACGAGCGTAGCTAGGGGTAGCTGGAGACACAGGGACTGAACAATGAAATGGCCTGGGGAGTGTTGACGTGATCGGACGTGCGTAACTGTGCTCACACAAAAGTGATTGTGCAACAGCGAAGAGGCGAATATCGTCGCCGTTTTTGGAGTAAAACGCGACGAATGGTTGTTGAAGCCGCCTTTATGCCACTGGGGCTGATTGTAAGAGTTCCTGTGCCCAGATTTTATGGCGGACGTGCAGTAGCTTATACGAGTGCTACAGCTCATAGTTCCAGCCGCCATTAAGGGCATGAGGCGTGAAGAGCTGCGTTAGCCACATGCATCTCACCACCAGCACCGACACGTCTACCCAAGGCAAGACTGCTTGCAATTGTTAAGTCGAACTTTGTATACATGTAAAAGGAGAATACCAGTTTTCTTTTATGCAAGTGCAGAGGACAGAATATAGTAATGAGTAAAATTACGATGCATGTTGTTCATTGTAAAGTGTACTAACCTCAAACATAGTATAGTGAAATCAGACTGAGGCCACCATCGCCTCTTTCATTTACAATTCTTTTGGTTGTAGAATACTTTAGCGTATAAGAATGTTGAAAAGAGCAATGGTCACACCAGAATGAGTCGCCTATTTATAGTTACTTAAATTTTTCTGAGCAACCTTTCAAGTAAAGTCACTTAACTAATTCTGTATCAATGGTCCAAAGAGTAATATCCAAAATCATTAAATAAGTTGAAGGATAGAATTTTGTTAACCGAAGTTGCATAACCTATCTTGGTCGTAATTACCAAGCCAACTCACAGAAATTGAGAGAGTATTTGCTTTGTAGAATCATCTAGAATGATCAGAAATAGTAATATTCAGAATTAAGTTTAAATTCAACTCAAGCCATTTCACTTTGAAACGAGCCCAAAAATTGATTTATTCTTTTGCTCCTTCAGAGCTGGCGACCGTAGTTATAAGTATTTTCAGGAGGATTCGACGGTAAGTCTGCTGCTCTCGTCGTGCTGATAGGATTATCCACTGCTGCTAGCAGTGGTGATTGGATACATAAGCTCACTACCAAGTTAAGTGGGTCAGGTAGGCAGTGTTACCGTGTGAACTGTAGGGCTCTGTAGGCCATGGATCGAACCCGTTCAATCATCACAGCTCTTAGGGAAATAGTCCGGTTAGGAGTGTACTAATCATTAGGTAAATACTGGCGAGTAACGGTCAAAAATGTATACGCAAGTGAATTTAGCAAGGTCCACGTAGCACCTAGTTAATGTGGTGCAATGGCGAGGGTAGGAGTGGAGGAAAAGTGAGCTGAGCTTGTGGCAGCTGTGCTGGATTCAAATATTAACTCCGTGAATTCACTACTGCCTCTTACCATTGGGACTGAGCTATTTACAGTTAAAATACGTAGCAGTAAGCGCAAAGGCGTGACAGCTACAAGTCCGTATTGGTTTTATACATACGGAATTGGGAAGTGGGTCATTCCGTCAGTGGAGGGGGTTAAAACAACCGAGTCAGTGGAGAACATACCCCATTTACTGATGGAAAGATTCAGCGGTTCGGTCGCAAACTGTCGAAAGGCGCGTTCGCATTCCGTCGACCAGACGAACGGAACACCCTTACGGCGTAAGCGATGAAGCGGAGCTGAAATGGAAGAGGCATGGGGAATAAAGTTATGGTAGTAATTTATTTATCCCAACACACTCTGTAGCTGCTTCCCATTCTGTGGCGAAGGCAACTCCTGTATGGCACGGAGGTGCTCCGGACTCGGATGTATGCCTTGGGCATTAATTACATGTCCCAGATATGGCAAGTCACGAGCAAAAAACACACATTTGTCCTTCCTCAAGCGAAGACCATTTTGTCGCAAGACCTGAAATAATGTTCGGAGATTTTGTAAATGTTCCGCTTCTGTCTTTCCGGAGATCACTATATCGTCCAGATAGTTTGCTGCAGTAGGGACCGACGCACAAATAGTTTGTAAATATTGCTGAAACAATGCAGGGGCGGATGCACACCCGAATGGCAGTCTTTTGAATCTGTACAATCCAAGATGCGTGTTAACCACCAATATGCGCTGGGATTCTTCGTCCACCGGTATTTGCAAATACGCATCTGCTAGGTCCAACTTTGAAAAATATTTTCCCGGGCACAGTTTGTCAAAAAGATCTTCCGGGCGGGGCAAAGGAAAAGTTGCAGTCACTAGCTGTGGATTCACTGTTGCCTTGAAGTCCACGCAAAGTCTCAATTTTCCGGAAGGTTTTTGCAAAATTACTAAGGGTGAAGCCCAGAGAGAAGCCTGCACACGTTCAGTTACACCTTGTGATTCTAAATCGTTTAAAGTTCTTGCGACCTCATCACGCAATGCGTGGGGAACATTGCGCGCTCTGAAAAATTTCGGTTGCGCGTTGACTTTTAGTTCCAAATGTGCTTCATAGTTCTTAGCGCAACCAAGGCCCGGTGCAAAAATGTCTGCAAAGTCCTCACATAGACGAGAAACACTGGCTGAAGGCACAGTCTGGTTCACTGATAGGACCTGATTTACGATAGACAAGTTAAACAATTGAAATAAATCTAAACCAAACAAGTTCACTGCAGCAGAAGAACGAAGAACGTAAAATGACACAAGTTTTGTTTGTCCCTTGTACGTTGCAAGAAGGCTGCACTGTCCTAACACAGGGATATGCTGTCCTGAATAACTAGTGAGCAGAACTTTCGCGGCACGCAACGGCGGTGCGCCCAGTTGTTTGTACGTGGCGTAATTGAGCAATGAAACTGCAGCTCCGGTATCGAGCTGGAAGGGTATCACTTGTCCGGCAAAGTCCAAATCTACAAAGAGTTTATTGTCCTGCTGACGACAAGAGCGATTGTTTTGTGCAACTTGAACAGACACTGGGACAGAATCACTTGCGACGTGACGGGAGCGCCGTCGACGTCGACGCACACTGTTTGTGGTACTAACACAGTCACCGTTAGAGAGAGGAACACTGGGCGGAGTGACATTAACTACATGAATGTCCATGGGCGAAGGTTCCCGAGCCTGAGTGTCCTTGGGTCGATTCCGGAGCGAAGCAAGGGGCCTGGAATTGTTGGTAGTGTCCGATCTAAGCTTTTTCTGGCAAACACTTTGAACATGTCCTTTCTTATTACAGAAAAAGCAAATAGCTTGGCGTGACGGGCAATTCTCACGCGAATGTCTAGTTGCACACCGCGGGCATGATTTCAGCACTACATTTGCACGCTTTCGTGGGACACGTGGTTGTGCAGACAGGCGCGAAGGCTGTTTACAGTTCCGTGCAGCGCGCCCGGCGGGCCGGTTAATGCGACACACAGCTGGCGAAATTTCAAATGATTCCTGAGCAAAGTCAAGTGTGTCTTGCCTATCCAATATGTCTATCACTTGTTGAAGGGAGGGACTGACTAGTTTCAAAATCTGTTCCCTTATGCGAACATCAGAAACGTTCTGTGCTATTGCATCACGCACCATAGTATCTGAATAAGGAAGGCCACAGTCACATTGAAAAGCACAATTCCTAGTAAGGCCTTGCAAAGTTGCAACCCACTCCCGATTAGTTTGACCGGCCGTACGTTTTGTACGAAAGAACGTATACCTCTTTGCAACTACATTAACAGTTTCTTTGAAATAGGCATCTAAAGCCGACAAAATTTCTTCGTAGGACAGAGTTGCTACGTCGCGTCGGGGAAACAATTTCACTATCACACGGTAGGTGGACACACCTACACACGAAAGCAAAAACGGCTGCCGCTCATTACCTTGAATTCTGTAGGCGGCGAGATGGAATCCAAATTGGCGTGACCACTCCGTCCATGTCTCGTCGTCTGCGTTAAACGGACGAAACTGTGGTGCAACTGCGTGTTGTGGCTGCGGTAGCGATGAAGCGGCGGCGGCCGCATCGTTTTGCAGCGCACGTTGACCCTGGACGAGCTGTCCAAGGGCATCCAATAACGCCTGCGTCTGTTGATTCTGCAAGCGATGAAATTCGGACAGTACATCTGGAGAATGTGGCGAAGCCATGTCACAAGCAAATCAAATCAGAGCAAGTTACTATCAAAAGGACTGCAACGTGGGCGCGTCACTTTTCCTCATCGCCAATGTGATGTGTCGACAGAAGTGCCGACACAGTGTTATTTTGAGGGGGCCGATATGCACGCTATAAGCTCACCCAGAATATCGTGAAGTCTGAAACAGGACGCTCAATGAATGCTATAAAGAAAAGTATGTTGCTTTGGGAATACTTAACTTTAATCCATCCTTTTGGTATACATCGTTCTTGTTGAGACATGCTTTAGACGATAATTATCAATTGCTATGTAAGGCTAATGGCGCCTTGCTAGGTCGTAGCCATGGACTTAGCTGAAGGCTATTCTAACTATCTGCTCGGCTAATGAGCGATGCTTCGTCAGTGTAGTCGCTAGCAATGTCGTCCGTACAACTGGGGCGAGTGCTAGTCCGTCTTTCTAGACCTGCCATGTGGTGGCGCTAGGTCTGCAAGTACTGACAGTGGCGACACGCGGGTCCGACATGTACTAATGGACCGCGGCCGATTTAAAGCTACCACCTAGCAAGTGTGGTGTCTGGCGGTGACACCACACATTCTTTGTAGTTTTTTCGTTTGATGCTTTTTCCGTGGGATATTTCGCCCGGTCACTGTCAATGGACCACCCTGTATAAGGGGCATTCAAGTGAAACCCGACCACGAGTGTAAAGTAACGGTAACGATTTTATTAGCTCAGAAATGTAGTTATACACAGTACACATACTCAAAAATAGTCGCCAAAACTGTTGGCGCATTTATTCCATTGCGATACTAGCTGGTCGATTCCATCCTTGAAGAAGCTAGTAGGCTGCTATCGGATCGAGGCCTGGACCAAGTCACAAACTTCGTCGTCCGTTGCAAATCCATGTCCGCGAACAGCTTGTTTTAGAGTTCCAAACACATGAAAGGTTCACGACCGTTTCAGCATGTATTTGAAGCAAACCTCGTGGCGCGCTACTAGCGCCACTCTTATGCGACTGGCGCGAAACTTGAATAGACGTCCTTTTCAGATGCGCGAGAGTAGTCCCAAAAGTAAGGTCTCCTATTTTTTTTATAAGTACAGAACTCTGTTTGTGTGGCAGTTGGTCACACTGTTATGAAGAGTGCTTCACGCGCTGTGTGTAAACATGCGCACGCCGCCCTGAGGCGCTCAGTCTTGGCTTGGCAGCCGTTGAGAATGGAGCTCCCGTTGGATGTTACCGACAAGTGCGAACTGCTCCCAGTTCTTCGGTTTTTGAACGCAAAGGGCACTGCGCCGATTGATATCCACCGCCAAGTGATGGATTGAAGAGTTCCCAGATAACAGGACGCAGCATGTCATTTTCAATGGAGAGTGGTCTTCCGAAGTAAGAGTGATTTCAGGTGTGCCGCAGGGGAGTGTCGTAGGACCGTTGCTATTCACAATATACATAAATGACCTTGTGGATGACATCGGAAGTTCACTGAGACTTTTTGCGGATGATGCTGTGGTATATCGAGAGGTTGTAACAATGGAAAATTGTACTGAAATGCAGGAGGATCTGCAGCGAATTGACGCATGGTGCTGGGAATGGCAATTGAATCTCAATGTAGACAAGTGTAATGTGCTGCGAATACACAGAAAGAAAGATCCTTTACCATTTAGCTACAATATAGCAGGTCAGCAACTGGAAGCAGTTAATTCCATAAATTATCTGGGAGTACGCATTAGGAGTGATTTAAAATGGAATGATCATATAAAGTTGATTGTCGGTAAAGCAGATGCCAGATTGAGATTCATTGGAACTATCCTAAGGAAATGCAATCCGAAAACAAAGGAAGTAGGTTACAGTACACTTGTTCGCCCACTGGATCTGTGCCACACAGGGGTGATAGAAGAGATGGAGAGGATCCAACGGAGAGCAGCGCGCTGCGTTACAGGATCATTTAGTAATCGCGAAAGCGTTACGGAGATGATAGATGAACTCCAGTGGAAGACTCTGCAGGAGAGACGCTCAGTAGCTCGGTACGGGCTTTTATTGAAGTTTCGAGAACATACCTTCACCGAGGAGTCAAGCAGTATATTGCTCCCTCCTACGTATATCTCCGAAGAGACCATGGGGATAAAATCAGAGAGATTAGAGCCCAGACAGAGGCATACCGACAATCCTTCTTTCCACGAACAATACGAGACTGGAATAGAAGGGAGAACCGATAGAGGTACTCAAGATACCCTCCGCCACACACCGTCAGGTGGCTTGAGGAGTATGGATGTAGATGTAGATGTAGAAGTGTATCGTGAGTCGTGCATGGATGTCAAAAATGTTCCAAAGTGGTGCAGAGACTTTGCAGCTGGTCGGACCGAAATTCACGACGAACAAAGGAGCGGGAGACCGTCAATTTCTGAGCAGACAGTGTGGAAGGTTGAACAAAGATTGGCGGATGATCTCTGCACGCTGGTTCCTGAGGTTTCCCGAAGCACCGCTCACAGAATTTTAACGGAAACATTAAAACTACCGAAAGGTGTGCGCAAGATGGGTGCGACGCATGCTGACTGAGGACCACATGCGGCAACGAGTTGATGCTTCCCCCTCATTTCTTCACCCCCTTTGCAGCCGAACAGGACAACTTTCTGGACTCAATTGTCACGGGTGACGAAACCTGGCCATACCACTTTACACCTGAGAAGAGGTTCATAACTTTCTGAACAGCATGGCGCCGAGCTGGTATGGCATGGACATACAAAAACTGCCACAGCGTCTACAAAAATGCATCCAGAGAAATGGTGATTATGTCGAAAAGTAGCTAAATGTTCAAGCTGTGAACTGATATAAACCATTGTAGAAATAAATAGGTCCATGTACTTATAAAACAATAGGACACCTTACTCTTGGGCATACCCTCGTACGTAGAAACACAACTACCAACTTTCATTTACCTCCCGTAACAGTTTCTTTCTGCTGGGATTTTTTTCCGTCAGTATGTATCGAAATAAACTCCAATATATATTCCTTCATTCTTACTTATATCACTGGAGACTTGGTAACATTTTTTTACACGGGTGAAATAGCTTTCAGTCAGGCGAACAAACGATAATTATCGTCCCATAATCCATCGTGTTTTCAGTAAGAAAGTTTTCTTTATTAAGACTAGTGGCGTGTTCGTAAGGACGTTGTGGAACAATCGTGGAGAAAGCAATGTGTCTACCAACCAAATCCCAGGCACGTGCCCGTGAAGTTTGTTCGTAGGGTACACCAGCCACAGCATCCGAGAGATGCGTGACTGCATGTTGTCCGCCTGCTGAACTCCACGAGAATGATCACTGTCGTTCACAGAAAAGACGCGACGTCACCAGAGTGCGTCGGACTATTGTCATACCTCTATGCCATGACGCTGTCAAAGCACAGTTTAAAACTGGTAGGGTTAAATAAGTAAATAAAATAAAAATAAGTAAATAAAATGTCTGAACGTCCGCCAGTCCTGATTCTTGTTCACACCACCAGCTCAGAAGCACGATAGTGTAATATTTGAAACACGGCTGGTTCACGTTCGACGCTCTGTCCGAAGTCCGTGCGTCGACTGTCGTTTTCAACACTGCATCGTGACCCCTTGCGGAGGAAAAAAGAAATGAGGAGTCCAGTCCAGGAACACGAACGTGACTGCGCACAACTTTATCATTCTAAGTTATCTTGTTCTTCGTACAGACTGGTTCACAGCTGGGAAGCATTCGTACTGCAAAATATTTTAAGCAAAGGGCAACGACCGCCTCTGGTCGCAATTGCGGATGTCAGAATCCTGTTTCATAACGTTATTTAGTCACTAACTCGAATTAACTAAAGCCAAGTGCACAACCGTGAAATAACACTTTGCGATGCTCTGATGGAACTTGGGCTCCGGCCAACTTCTATCCTGTCAAAGAATTTTCAAGCCTCACATTTACTCTCCAACTGAGGAACATTCCAACAAACGATTTTCTTTTACTTAGGTCCTACCATAATTTTTCCCCGCTTCGGTTCAGTACCTCCTCACGTGTTATTCGATCTATCCATCCAGTCTTGAACATACTTCTATAGCACCACATTAAAGAACCTTGTATCTTCTTCTTGTCTGAACTGTCTATCCGCCACTTCCACACGAGGCTACATTCGAAATAAATATCTATAGAAAAGACTTCCAAACGTTTAAATTTGTATATATTAACACATATGTGTCTTTTTCAGAAACGCTTTTCTTCCTACTGCCGGTCTTCATTTTATGTAGGCCATCATCACTTATTTTGTTGCCGCTTACCCAATGAACAGAAATCATCTACTGCTTTTCGTATCTCATTTAAGTGCCTAATTTTCTCAGCATCACGTGAGTTAATTAGACTACGCTTCATAACCGTTGTTTTAGTTTTGGTGACGGTGTTACAACTCCTTGCAAGAGACAGACCATTCTATTGAACAGGTCCTCCAAGCCCTTTGTCATCTCGGGCAGGGTTACCATGTCATAGGCAAGTGTCGAAGTTTTTGTTTCTCCTCTCTGTACTTTAGTTCCCATTACAAATTTCTCCTGGGTTGCCTTCAGAGCTCGCTCAGAGTACAGATTGAATAAGATTAACATTGGGGATAAGCTACATTCCTGTTTCATTTCCTTCGCAACTGTGGCTTCCCTTGCACGCCCTTCGGCTCATAACTGCTGTCTGTACAACTTGTAGATAACCTCCTGCTCCCCGTGTTTTACGCCGTTGCCTCCAGATTTTCATAAAGAGTGTTCCAAAAGATTTCTCTACTTATACAGGTGCTGTTGATTCTTCCTTCAACCTCTCTTCTAAGAGAAGTGTTACGGTCAGCGGTATCTCGCATGTTATGTTCCTTTATACCTCCGATACATCTTAATTTATATTAAACTAGCGGAGAAACCCAGCATTGTCCAGGTGTTTATTTGTAGCTGTGCGTACACGCTCGTGCCACGCAACTTCAGAGTCCTTGTGGTTGATGTTTATGACGTCATGTCTTCTGAGCTATGTCTCGTACAATGACGCAATATTGTAGGTACATTGAACGGCAGATGTGCATATAGTCTGCGAAATTGATTGTGAATAGAGTCAGCAGCAACGAAGTATTTATTTATTTATTTACGTATTTATTTTACGCCCTACATTGGATCACTTTAGTCAATATTATGAACTATGTTCTTTTAGGTTTTTTGTTGACCCAATGCTTGTTCATGCTGTGGGATCGGCCATTCTCTCCTCATTCGAAATCACCCCTCCAATTCTCTGTTTGTTAATTTTTATTGGTAGTGTGATATGTTTGTCCTGAAGTATCTTGAGTGCGTCTGTCTTGCCTTTCAAATCCTCCATCGTAATCTGGTAATTTAGTCATGTCCTCTTTGATCTCCGCTATTCATCTAATGGCGCTCTTGCTATACCATAACTTCTCAATCGTTCTCCTGCTAATTCTGTTTTCTGCTCTCTCATGAAATGTCCTAGGAAAGAGGTCCGTTCCTTTTTCATTGTATTTGTCACTGGTCCTTTTTTCTTTATAAACTGTTTCATTTGAAGCTATTCTCCGAACTCCATCTTTTTTCTATTTTTTTATTTACACGTGGTCTGACTATCCTTCTTTCTACTTTGAGTAATCCGTCTGTGGCTACAGTGTCGGTTGTTGTAAGTAAATTAATTAAACGTCACGCACGATGCGGAAGTTTTTCACGCGCTTCACTGTTTTTGACATCATATCGTCTGAACTATGTGTCGTTCAGTGATGTAACTTTGCACTTAATTCAGTGGTCATACTGCCTGTAAAATGTCTCGCGAATGCAGTCAGTAGCAAAGAAGTAATAAATGATAGTGTCATGCCGCATGCATGCACTGCATAAACAGCGGAAAAGTAGTAAGCGTCACACACTTTTAGTTTCATCATTCTGAAAGGGTTCTCGGCGAGAAAAAATTTCGTAAGGATTTGAAATTATGTGCAAAGTTCGTTGGAAATCATTAAGTGCTCGCAATTTCAAATCCCGGGTGAATAAAGTCAGGGAATTCACGCGTAGCGGTCTATGCCTCTTTTCACCTCCACCCCTTTGTTGAGTAGTTGTCTTAGACCCAAAGCCACTGTCGGCTGTGTAAGGTACACGTGTGCCAAGTTCAGTTGAAATCGATTCAGAGGTTTAAAAGCAGATGTGGAACATACACACACACACATACACACATCCCATTTTATGAGGTTCGTTCAAATGAAACCTGGCCAGTGGGTCTACCTTTGCCTTTAACGTAAGGAGGCACCTCGTAACTGCGGGTATGGTGGCGCCATCTATTGGTAGAGAGGCTGACGCGTGCGCACCGTTTGACGTTGCATAGCGCCAGTGTGATTTCACGCCGAAGAGAAGATGGACACACAAGTTATCTTCCACTACTGAACACGCAGGCGAGTAAGCAGGAACAACGAGGAGTGATTCGATTTTTGACAGCGGAGGGAGTTGGAGGCCGTGAAATGCATCGACGGATGAAGGCTGTGTACGGTGAGTACAGTCTGAGTCATTCGAGTGCTGTGGAACGGCCCAAACGCTTCCTTGAGAGGCGCGAATCATGGAAGACGATGCTCGTCCCGGACAGGCTCACCGTGTCATCACACCGGGAATGGTTGCGGAAGTGAATGCTTTAGTCTTTGACAACCGTAGAATCACCGCAGACGAGATCCATCAGTAACTGGCTATTAGCGTGGGCACCGCCCACAGCGTATTGCATCAACACTTGAACTTCCGAAAAATCTGTGCGCAGTGGGTTCCCCACCCACTGACCGCCGAACAGTGCAACACTCGAATGGCACTGTCTTTGAGTCATCTGCAACGTTATCGTGCGCAGGAATACGGCTTTCTGACCAGTATTGTCACAGGCCCAGATCACGTAAGAAACAGATCGACCGTCCTTACGGCGGAACAGGCAACCGTAAAAATAGTTTTCCCGTCGGTCAACAGATGTCGCAGGCGACGCTACAATGCTAACTGACCTGTCCATGTCGCGGAATTGGCAACGCTGTATCTTCGGTGACGTGAATGACGCTGATTTGTGTTCGGCTAGAGCGCTACGCGCGAATTGCATTCGTCACACAGCTGACTGTAGACCATGATCGGCTATGGTTTTTCCCGAGTTTTCAATCGAAGAATGTAGATTAGCTCCTGTAATTCTACAAACCAAGTTTATTTCTACTGTAGGGATACTGCTCACAGTCATATGCGAAATGAAATAAATGGAAAGTAACACACAAATATTTCTCGTGAGTTGGTGTTTAAATGCAGACTGCATTGCAGTCGCATAGGTTTTACACTCGCCTTCCATGCCGTCTATTTCCTCTTTGTTATACAGCTCTTCTGATACGGATTATGGGGGTAAAAAAGATCTCCACGTGCAGGTTAACACTAGAAAATTTTCAAAATCTTCTCAACGTCTTTGAAATATAATCCGTTAATTTACTGACAAATATTGTACTGAAGAGAGGGTTTCGCGTCCTGACATTACCGACATAATTATTTTCCTACGCCACTTTGTTTGTTTTGTCAAAACCAGCGGGCAAAATAATCTTATCTCAATATCAAAGATTTACATCGTAGCTGTAACTAGAAGTCTGCGCGGACAGGAAAAATGCCGCTGTCCGTATCCACAAGATCATTATCCACATCTGCCAAGTTGCTTATCCGCATTCTGAGACAGTAACGTTTTGTAAAGCAGTTTAACCCACCACTGCTCTGAAAAGAGACTTGTGCCTTGCCTGAATTTTTGTCGGCTGATGTCCACACTCGGTTGTGATGCGAATTAAGGCTTGACATATTTCAGTGACAGTTATTTAAAATTTAAATTCTTTTACTTTGCATGTAACTTATCATAAATGATATAAGAGTGGCACAAAACGATGAATTTTGGATTGTTGTTGCAAGGGGGCTGCAAACGCGGTAATATACAAATGAAAGCGTATTTTTCGAGCATATTTTGGCGGTGTCAACTTTGAAGAGCCACAGACGGCATACCATAATTATGTTAAAAATTTACTTTGTACAGTTTAAAGATAACCCGCAAATATTCGCAACAGACGTACGCTTTTGTCTGCAACACAGTTATTACTGGGGTATCCGCACTCGCGCAGACCTGTTACTGTGAGTGTTGATTTCGAGTGAAAGCTGTGTGAGGATTATTAGCGCACAGATAAAAAAAAATTAAAATAGGCAGCGTCTATAGTTTGCATGCTATGCTCGTTCTCTTCTATTCTCTTCCCTTCCTTCCAGTATAAACGCTTGTTCACACGTATAAACGAATGGCAGTGAACATTGGCGAATTATCTATGAATACTCATTTGCAGCAGTGTAAACGAGGTTTTACACTCGCTCACTTCGTTCTCTCTAGTATGTACCAGGATTTAGAGGGACCGATGACCTAGCAGTTAGATGATGGCTATTATTCATTTAGTTCAATGTTGCGATTTCAGCTCTAGAGCCGTTTTAAAGTACCAAGGGAAAGGTCTTGTAAGGTAATGCTTCTTAAATTTTTCAGCCAATGTTACCACACGATGCTTTGCATTTTGTTATCCATATTATCTTATATTGGTTTCAGTTTTCACATTGCACACAAAAATGCCTCTACAGCCAAAATTACGATAGTGAAGTGAATAAACAGTTTAAGAAAGTCCAAATCGCAGTAAAGATTTCGTTTAAAAAGTATATGATATGATTCTTGTACAGGAAGGGCTGCCACGTTATATCAGAATATAAGATCGACAAAATTTAGATAGGATCGAATGCTTAGGGCTCTTTATTAATTCTTACTCGTAACTAATTTATTGATTTATCTGAATTTAAAATCCACTCCACTTTCTTTATCTTTGACGGGAAATCTGAACATTTGTAGTTCAGCATTTGTCCGTCTACTCATTCCACAGTTGATATACTCGCAGGCCCTCGGCATAACTACTCGATCCACTACCAGTGGTATGTCAGAAACAGCTGTACTTCACAGACGCCAAATAGTGGAAAGCTGCACGCGTTCGGCCGATGTTGCCACATATCTCACAGAATGGAGTGCCATCTAGTGGTTGATTCCACAAGTAAGGGTGTGACGCTGTTGCCGCCTGGTGACCGTTCCCTGACAAGGGTTGCCTGCGGGCAATCTGTTTCTTACGTGATCTGGGTCACAGGTGACGAAACATGGTGACATCTTTCTGAAACGGAAAGCAAGCCTCAGAACAAACAGTGCAAACATGCGGCTTCACCACCTCCAAAGAAATCAAAGGCCGTTCACACCATTTCTGGTAAGGTCATAATGTAATGACCACAAGGGCCCACTGCTTGTCGAGTTCCTGGAACGAGGAACCACCATCAATGCCACTTTACAGAGCCTTAGACGAGCCATCAAGTCGAAACGCCGAGACATGTTGTCCAGTGGCGTTATCCTCTTGCATGATAATGCCCGACCACACACGGCCAGTGCGGTGAAGACGACATTGCAACAGTGTCGGTGGGAAACGTTGGACCTTCCACCGTACAGTCTCGACCTTTCAACGTGTGGCTTTCATGTGTTTGGACCTCTAAAACAAGCTATTCGCGGACATCGATTCGCAATGGACGACGAAGTGTGTGTCTTGGTCCAGGCCTGAATCCGATAGCAGCCTACTGGCTTCTTCAAGGATGGAATCGACCGGCTAGTGTTGCAATGGGATAAATGCGTCAACAGTTTTGGGGACTATTTTTGAGTATGTGTAGTGTATGTAACTACATTTCTGAGTTCAATATTTTAAACATAGCTGCACAAAAGCAACGGTTTCACGTAATAAAATTATAAACAGCCGACCAGTTGCAATGGATAAAGAAATTCTTTACCTAGGTTTCGACAAATATAAATTTGTCTTCTTCCGAAAGTAGCAATTTTACATTAGTAAGGACTAATGTACCATCGCCGTTTTTCCAATCAGTCGGTTGTGAGCTCTGCAAGATCCATGAGCTATTTTATCTTTATGTGACAAACCTTACTTCTAGTGATATATTTTATTTTTGACACATGGATCTATGCCGACAATTGTAAAAACGGCGATGTTACATTAGTTCTTATTAATGTAAAATTGCTACCTTCTGAAGAGGACAAATTTATATTTGTCGAAACCTAGGTAAAGAATTTCTTTATCCATTGCAACTGGTTGGCTGTTTATAAATTAATTATTTCTGAGTTAATAAAATCGTTATCGTTGCTTTACACTACTGACCGACTTTCATTTGAATCCCCCTTACATAATGTGTATTGTAATTAGGCTGTTTAGGTTTTTATATTGGTAACGCCACGTAGCGCTCTGTATGAAAATCACTGACTGTGCTGTGTGCAGTCTGTGGCTGGTTGGCATTGTTGGAATATTCGCTATCGTAGTGTTGGGCAGTTGGCTGTTAACAGCGTGTAGCGTTGCGCAGTTGGAGATGAGCCACCAGCAGTGGTGGATGTGGGGAAAGAGATGGCGAAGTTTTGAGAGCGGATGGGGGTTGTTTTGGGGAAGGAGACCAGACAGCGAGGTCATCGGTCTCATCGGATTAGGGAAGGATGGGGAAGGAAGACGGCCGTGCCCTTTCAAAGGAACCATCCCGGCATTTGCCTGGAGCGATTTAGGGAAATCACGGAAAACCTAAATCAGGATAGCCGGACGCGGGATTGAACCGTCGTCTTCCCACATGCGAGTCCAGTGTCTACCCACTGCGCCACCTCGCTCGGTGATAGCGGATGATCTGGACGTGTGTCTGTCAGAAAGAGTAAATTTGTAAGGCTGGATGTCAAGCATTTATATTAAATTATGACTTTTAAACACTATTAAGGTGAATACATTATTTGTTCTGTATCAAAATCTTTCATTTGCTAAGTATGCCTATCAGTAGTTCGTGCCTTCAGTATTGGCGCTCGCTGTATTGCAGTAGTTCGAGTAACTAAGATTTTTGTGAGGTAAGTGATTCATGAAAGGTATAGTTTATTGTTAGTCAGGGCCATTCTTTTGTACGGATTATTGAAAGTCAGATTGCGTTGCCCTAAAAATATTGTGTGTCAGTTTAGTGAATGTCTGAGTACGTTCAGTTTTGCTCAGCTGTTTGAAAATCAAATAACGTAGAGGTTTATGAGCACAGAAATTCATAAATTTTTCTAAGGGGAGGTTTCAGTATCGATGTTAGGATCCCTCCCTTTTCTGAAACTTGTCTCTTAAGCAGTCTGTGTGTATATTGTAAGAACAATTCGTTTCTTTCAAGTAGATCTTGTCGTTGCGTAAGAACCATGTGCCGTCTCCGCCGCGCGGGATAGCCGTGCGGTCTAGGGTGCCTTGCGACGGTTCGCGCGGCTCCCGCCGTCGGAGGTTCGAGTCATTTGTCCTTCACGTAAGATAGTTTAAGTCAGATTGAATATTGTGTATGCTTAGGGACCTATGACCTCAGCAGTTTGGCCCCATAAGACCCTACCACAAATTTCCAATTCTCCAAAATCATTACTATCTTCTGGCGTTGCTGCTTTGTTGTAGACAACTGCATCATCTGCGAACAGCCTTAGAGAGCATCCGATGGTTTCTACTACGTCATTTATATCCATTATAAATAGTAACGGTCCTGTCACACTTCCGGGTGTTCTCCAGAAATTACATCTGTCGATTTTGTTCGGCGGCCGTTGTGGCTCCATAGCACTTGCCACAAATTTCCAATTTGTGCCGTCTTCGCAGCGCCGTAGTCCACGCAGCCAGTGCCCTGCAGAGAGGGCAGGCAGTTGGGCGGTGTCTGGCGTGACTCGTCCCAGCCGCCAGCGCTGGTACAAGGAAGTACGTGTGTGTGTGTGTGTATGTGCGTGTGTCGCGCCGCTTTGCGCCTACGGCGGGTGACCGGCTCGCGTGCGCGGACCCAGGCCCAAACGCGGAAGGCGGCCGTGCTGGAGTCTGGAGTCTGCGCCGCCTGGACATCTGGTCGCTGCGCATTTCGGCAGGTTCCCCGCCCAGCAGGCAAGCGGCCGGCACGCGCATTAGTTATTCGGCGGTGCTGGAGAAAGCGGCCGGACGCCGCTTTTCGAAGGGAGAAAGCCCGCCTGTCCGGGCGCGACAGGACCGGACCGATCATCACAGAGGCAGTTCTGGACCACCGCTGCCACTGCCGCGCCCCGGTGTTCCAAGTGACACAGCTTGCCCGCCACCACTTCCGTGACGGCGCCCTGCTAACTTCATGTCACGGCTCTCGAGCAATCCAGATCTCAAGAGATAGCTAGTGGACCGTGCCCATGTCAGTAGGCAGAGAAATCAGTTTTTGGTATTGCGTGGTAAAATCACTGGCGACATACCATCGGATTTTTCGAAGAATGTCGTCCCTTCAATCCCAAAAGACTGATAAGAGCGAGAACTGAAAATGTTCAAATGTGTGTGAAATCTTATGAGACTTAACTGCTAAGGTCATCAGTCCCTAAGCTTACACATAACCTAAATTATCCTAAGGACAAACACACACACCCATGCCCGAAGGAGGACTCGAACCTCCACTGGGACCAGCCGCACAGTCCGTGACTGAGGCGCCTTTGACTGCGCGGCTAATCCCGCGCGACAGAGCCAGAACTGTTACACAATTAACTTACTGAGAGCGGAAGCACACAGCGTGGCAAGTGGAGTTGACAACGGACCGTGAGGCCCCGTGTATACACTGCTGATCAAAGTAAATGCCTTTATTCAAATTTAATTACACATTTCATCGTTGGCTCAGCGAGACAAATGCGCCTCGCTCCGTTGACCCTGGCCGGAGCTGGCTCATCCACGGCAGCTTCTATCCAGCGAGGGGGCGCTCGCTTAGTCGCCCTGTGACGCAGACAGTAGCCTGAATGGCGGTGTGCAGTCCCAGTAGGTCGCGGCTGTGACGTCAGCAGCGCTGCGTGTCGTGCTCCGATGACCCGCCTCTGGGGCAACGCCTCTCCGTACGGATCGGCAGCCGGCCGCGGTGGCCGAGCGGTTCTAGGCGCTTCAGTCTGGAAGCGCGCGACCGCTACGGTCGCAGGTTCGAATCCTGCCTCGGGTATGGATGTGTGTGATGTACTTAGGTTAGTTGGGTTTAAGTAGTTCTAAGTTCTAGGGTACTGATGACCTCAGAATTTAAGTCCCATAGTGCTCAGAGCCATTTGAACCATTTTGAACGAATCAGCCCCGCACGCGTTTACCACAGCATCGCATGGTGACTGCTGTGCGCAGGATGCGACACACTGCCCTCAGGACGTTCACAGACTCGGACGGCTCGTCAGCAGCACTGAGCCGCCAAATTCCGCAACGAACTGAGCGCTGGTGGTGGCTGGCCCAACCCAGACAAAAGCCGATGACGGCTATCACCAGACATCTTGAAGGTCCAGTGTCGTCCTGGTAATGTTCTGATGCTGGACTCCAAAGTGTCTCTGCCTATCTGTACAGATCAGGCACAAATATGTTACACCCAAACCTGACACCCAGTCACACAGCCCATAACAAGTCTTGCTCCGGTGTGGTGACATCGACCTTCCCAATAAAGCTATTCCCACTGCGCAGTGCAGTTTTCTCCTATTGCGTCTACCAATCGTTCTGTGTGCATGTTATTTCGAACCACGTGTCGCCACATTGTGGCTACGAGGCCCCAGCTGCTACAGGAATACTTCAAGGTGGCTTTCTTACCACTTCTTATCAGTTCCGCCAAAAACTACAGGGCTATTACAAATGATTGAAGCGATTTCATAAATTCACTGTAGCTCCATTCATTGACATATGGTCACGACACACTACAGATACGTAGAAAAACTCAGAAAGTTTTGTTCGGCTGAAGCCGCACTTCAGGTTTCTGCCGACAGAGCGCTCGAGAGCGCAGTGAGACAAAATGACGACAGGAGCCGAGAAAGCGTATGTCGTGCCTGAAATGCACTCACATCAGTCAGTCATAACAGTGCAACGACACTTCAGGACGAAGTTCAACAAAGATCTACCAACTGCTAACTCCATTCGGCGATGGTATGCGCAGTTTAAAGCTTCTGGATGCCTCTGTAAGGGGAAATCAACGGGTCGGCCTGCAGTGAGCGAAGAAACGGTTGAACGTGTGCGGGCAAGTTTCACGCGTAGCCCGCGGAAGTCGTCGAATAAAGCGAGCAGGGAGCTAAACGTACCAAAGCCGACGGTTTGGAAAATCTTACGGAAAAGGCTAAAGCAGAAGCCTTACCGTTTACAATTGCTACAAGCCTTGACACCCTATGACAAGCTTTGAATTTTCGGCGCGGTTGCAACAGCTCATGGAAGAGGATGCGTTCAGTGCGAAACTTGTTTTCAGTGATGAAGCAACATTTTTTCTTAATGGTGAAGTGAACAGACACAATGTGCGAATCTGGGCGGTAGAGAATCCTCACGCATTCGTGCAGCAAATTCGCAATTCACCAAAAGTTAACGTGTTTGGTGCAATATCACGGTTTAAAGTTTACGGCCTCTTTTTCTTCTGCGAAAAAAACGTTACAGGACACGTGTATCTGGACATGCTGAAAAATTGGCTCATGCCACAACTGGAGACCGACAGCGTCGACTTCATCTTTCAACAGGATGGTGCTCTACCGCACTTCCATCATGATGTTCGGCATTTCTTAAACAGGAGATTGGAAAACCGATGGATCGGTCGTGGTGGAGATCATGATCAGCAATTCATGTCATGGCCTCCACGCTCTCCCGACTTAACCCCCTGCGATTTCTTTCTGTGGGGTTATGTGAAAGATTCAGTGTTTAAACCTCCTCTACCAAGAAACGTGCCAGAACTGCGAGCTCGCATCAACGATGCTTTCGAACTCATTGATGGGGACATGCTGCGCCGAGTGTGGGAGGAACTTGATTATCGGCTTGATGTCTGCCGAATCACTAAAGGGGCACATATCGAACATTTGTGAATGTCAAAAAAACTTTTTGAGTTTTTGTATGTGTGTGCAAAGCATTGTGAAAATATCTCAAATAATAAAGTTATTGTAGAGCCGTGAAATCGCTTCAATCATTTGTAGTAATCCTGTAAGTACCAACACTACAAACTTAACAGCTTGAGGTTGGTTGGTTGGGGGGGAGGAGACCAAACGGGGAGGTCATGGGATTACGGAAGTAACCCGGGATTTGCCTGAAGTGATTTAGGGAAATCACGGGAAACCTAAATCAGGCTGGCCGAACACGGGATTGAACCGTCGTCCTCCCGAATGCGAGTCCAGCGTAACAACGTTTGCATGTAAATCGCATATAAGATTAATATACAAAAGAATAGAAAAGAAAATGAAAGATTTGTTAGACGGCGATCAATTAACATTTAGGAAATGTAAGGGCAGCAGAGAAGCAATTCTGATGCTGCACTTGATAATGGACGCAATACTTAAGAAAAACCGGAACCCCTTCATACTGTTCCTCGACCTAGAAAAAGTGCTCGACAACATACAGGCGTTGGACGAAAATATTAAAACACTGCGAGAAAAACATGCTTGAGCACAATTGAGGGCTTTGGTGCAAGAAGGAGGCAGCTCCACTTTTTGGCTCTATTGAGTTGAACATTCTCTCACGTACACAAAAAAAAGCCCCCTCGTTTCGTGCTAGAAAGTGGCAGCTCCACCCACTAGTTTCAGAGAAATCCAACAGTTGGAGCTGCCTGTACTCAAAGTTTGCATGAAAACAGAGGCAGCTCCGAGAGATGCCTCGTCCTTCCCCCAAACAATAGCAGGAAGGAGCTTGTGTTACGTATTGTTCAGCAGACAAGTGTAAACATCGCGCGTTTCATGTCACTGAAGTAGACCAGAGATTTATTTTCCACTTTGTTGACACGTGGAAGAAATCTTTTGTAAAGAACCCTTACGTATCATTATCTAACGAGGAAAGAGGAAAGTATTTAACCACTAAGTACAAAATATTCCTCTATGAACAGCCATACATCGGTAAAGGGATTATTCAATGCAGTGCGACCGTAGGGATGACTGTCTTCGATAATGCGCAAATTTGCAACCAAGGACCTGCGAGTCTCATAACAACGGACCACCGTCATCAAGCTTATGATTGTCTCCTCCTGCTTAAAGGCCAAAAGTTGAAAGATGTCAAAGAGCTGGCCAGAATGTATGTTGGGCAAAACGAAATGTGGTTTTACGACCAGTCGACGTCAGATGCTTCAAACGATCCTGAGGTCACTGAAGGGGAGCTAGAAGACTAAAGAAGAACTATAGAATTAATGTATTATGCCAATAATGTTGTACTTTCCTTATTAATAAATGTTTTTTAAACTTAAATATGGTTAATTATGAAGAAAATGGACGCACAAAGAGTTTTTCATTCACTTTGGAGTAAAACGGAGGCAACTCCAAAATACAAACCTCTATTGCACGTACCTGAGTGCATGCATTTGTGTGTATTCTCGTCAGTACTATTAGATACCCCACATCCTAAAACAAGGCTGACCACTTTTTCGTTTTGGTGAAAACTGAATTAAAAAAATTTTTTGTTTGTTTGCCATAAACTGCAAAAAGTGGAGCTGCTGTAACCTTCCCCTCACTTATCGACCTTAATGACAGTGAAAAATGAAACCGCGTGTAGCTAATGGAAATTTGGGAAAAGCAATCGTCACCGAAGTTAATTTGTCGGTAAAGAGGGAGGAAAGGGTTACATCTAAATGAAAGGAAAAATGCTAATGAAACTGGTGGAAATTAATTTTGAAAAGGGGTAAAGTTAATAAAGAAAGTAAATGTGCGGCCGTTACGTTAACAATTAACTAGCGGTAATTAGATATTTGAGATTTGGGGAAATTACAGTCGCCAGTCCTAAGGACAATTACTATAGTAACTGAAAAAGAAAGGTTATTACACGTATAATTAGCACTAGAAGTGTGGCAACTGAAGGTTGACACGTGTAGTGTGAAAACTGGAAGTTTGTCAGAAGTAATAAATTTCGCTACACTCTGACTTAATTTAGCAAAACAATTAATAAAACCGGAAAATCGAAAGTTAATTTAGTGACTGAAGTTAATAGTGAGCTTTCTTTCTGAAGCACATCGAAATTCAGTAAAATACGGTTAGTCTTTGACTGCCTCAACAATCATTTCAAAAGCTACTTGAATCTACGCAATTTAGAAATAAGAGATTTAACTTTGAACTTGAATTAAATGATTCTCAACAATTAACAATAGTAAAATTTAGTACGTACCAAGTTGAGCTGCAGTCACAGGTAAGCTAAAATACGGTAACAAAACTCGCACTCTTAATTTGTGCTTGTGTAATCTAAATATTGTAGCCAGCTATGAATGCCTTAACTGAACTTTGAAATTAAAGCAGTGAAATCGAATTATATTTCTTTAATGCAGGCGTTTGAATTTCGACGACACTCGGGTTCATTTCGGAAAAGGAAGGGACCCTGCTTGGAAATGCAATTGGGACAATGAGCAACAAAGGTTCATGCTAAGTTGCTGTAATTTTGTGATGCAGCAATTTTAAAAGTTTGAAAAGCTGAGGTCTGCCATACAGTTCTAAAACTTTACGTGCTTCCAGTCTTCCTTGTTGGTTGATTGAAGGTTTGAAGCCGTCGATCGAGGAGGTGGCGACAGTCACTCATTGTCGGCCGTCGCTGTTGCAAAAGCTGGATGTTGGCGTGCATTCTTCTCGACACGGTCACCAGACGAAACGGGCTCTTGATGTGCGCCAGCTAACGCTTCCCGTCCGCGACACCATGTCAGAAACTATCATCGCAAGTTGAGCGCAATTACATGCTGCCAAACCCCGAAAGCGCGGCAACTCGCGGGAGCTTCACACAACACACCTCCTCCACTGCACCACCCCAGCCAGACTGCCTCTGCCCGCGCTCCACGCGACAGAGTTAACACTACCAAAGATCGTAAACACTCTGGTTCTCCACACGACCTATCGACGTATTCGTTCGATAGCAGTTTTCCCTAGGCAAGACCCCGCGTAAAAATACAAATAATATTTACAAAACAAAAATTATACATCGACATAAATGTATAAATATATATATATATATATATATATATATATATATATATATATATATATATATATACAAACAGTAAAACAATTACAATATATAAAGAGACAGAAATGTCATATCTTGAGGTAGCAAAACAAGGAAAAAAATATTATAGTACAATACATGGAAATAGGAGGATATGCATTTCCGGCGTTACACTGCCTCCTACTTGCACCACACCCTTCAATTACCTATGCTAAACAGGTCTGCAGGTTGCGCTGTTCTACTTGGTCTGAACGGCGCCTTTGCAATGTCCTCAATATGTCTAAAGTGTCAGTAGTGGTCAGAACAGTGTTCCTTCGTCATCGGGGCTCAGTTCGAAGAGGTCCTCATCACTGAAGACACTTCTACTCCAGTCGATGAGATTCCAGGCGGGAGACGTGTCTGGACGCGCCCAAGACTGCAGTCGTATGCCCAACTGAGTTTCGCCCACCATACGGTCCGACTGCCAGGAGCGATGGTCTGAGGTAGCGCTTCTCTCCATAGCTGGTCCCATTTGGTTGTCATCCCAGGCACCGTTACAGCACGGCAGCACGTCGACGATGTTCAATGCCCCGTTTTGTTGCCCCTCATGGCTTACATTTCGGCAAGATAATAATCGTTCAGACCCGTCGAGACTTTCTACTCTTTGTCTCTGTTTTTTACAAACCCTACCCTGGCCAGCAAGCTCGCCAGATCTCTCCCCAGATTGAGGGCGTTTGGAACAGTATAGGCAGGATCCTTCAGCCAGCTCGGCATTTTGACGATCTGTCACTGGACAGAATTTGACACGATATCCCTGAGGAGGACATCCAAAAACCCTGTCAATCAATTGCAAGCCGAATTGCTTGCATAGGTGTCAGAGGTGGACCAATTGTGGAGCGGCGGGTTGAATTTATGTTTAACTTGGTGTTTGTTCAGTTCGGCGTCTTTCTCACGCGAGCCTCGCAACTCACTTTGTGGTCAGCCAGAAAGCGAAGGGAAAAAATGGCTCTGAGCACTATGGGACTTAACATCTGTGGTCATCAGTCCCCTATAACTTAGAACTACTTAAACCTAACTAACCTAAGGACATAACACACATCCATGCCCGAGGCAGGACTCGAATCTGAGACCGTAGCAGTCGCGCGGTTCCGGACTGAAGCGCCTAGAACCGCTCGGCCACAGCCGCCGGCTGATACGGGCCATTAATAAGCTGAACAGTAGTTGACTTTATGGGTCTCCTTATCCAGCTCCGTTATCTATTGTAATTTCACATGTAATCATTTGTATGCTGTAATTCTCATTTTATTACCTGTATAAATGTCTTCTACGATTTTTATTATACCATTTGGCCCCCTTCTGTCGATTAAAGTTAGAATTATATCCTTTTTTCTTATCGTATCAAAGGAAATCCATCTAAAAATCAGAGATACGGTAATATTAAAAACATCTGTGAAACGTGAATTAGAAGTGGGCAACTGATGAGCTTTTATTAACTAAGAACTGTCACCATGGCAGTAAAAAATCAAGTGGAAAAGGCAGTAAGAATAGCGGCCAAGCACTGTAGGGGGAAATTGAGGGGAAAACGAAACTACGTAAGACAATGGTGCGTCCTGTTATGTCACGCTGCAGAAATTAGAGCAGAAACGAGAAAGATAAAACGAAAGTTAACGGCAATGGAAATGAAGGTACTGAGATAGATCCCAAGATTAGCCAGTGCTAACACCAAGTTATAGTTTCTGCTATTCTAATGCTGCTTGTACTTAGAATGTCAGGGGAAGAGCAAAGCTCAGTTAAGTCCTATTAAGTCCTACATCCATAAGTGCTGCTCTGCTGAATATGAAACGCTCAGCTATTAAATGTATGTCACTACGTACCTTCTATGTGCACGAGTCCGAATATTGCTGTAGCTGCAGTATATACGTGGCTGTGATACACAACTCTGGTGCTTGTATACACTTGTACAAATATTCAGATTCTATCCGCTGCTTTTGAAACAATTCTCACAGGACGTACGAAGAACATTTCATTGTTAATTTAGAAATATAGTCCTTGACGGAACTGGGTATATCCCCAATGTTTACCAACGGCGATTCATGATTCCTTGTTGCGGTAGTAGCAGGATTATTGTAGTATGCTACCGGTGTGTATCCTGTGTGAATTAAATACCATCCACGGCACGAATTGTGAAAACCAATTGTGATATGACGTTTCTTGTAATTAGCTGGCTGTAAGGACAAGTTCTGAAAGCAAATTAAAAAAGAAGTAACCATGTGGGACAAGAGAACAAATATATAGAAAAGCGATCAGTGTGAAATACAAGATAAAAATAAATGGATTAAGACAAAAAAAGAAATTGGAACAATCGTGTGGGTAGGATTGACCACACAAGACTTTAAAATTTGTAAACGTGGGCGCCCGAAAGGGAAACGACCACCCAAGAGATGGGACAACAGTTGGCCAGTACATCCACCGAATGAGGCAGGCAAACAGGGGAAATCATTCTCAGCAGCAGCAACAGAATAAGAAGAAGAAGAAAAGGAAGGAAAAGGGTTTGAGTGCCACTTTGGGATGAGGTGATTGGCACAGGAGACGGAAGCTGTGTCACGTTTGCTTCAAAACAGTCAGAAAGCCTGCCGAAAAGAAAAAAAAAAAAAGAAAAAAGAAAAAAAACAGTTGACGGTAGGGAAACGCAATTGAGGTGTCTACGTCGGTGAGAGTAATCGTTCACTGTCGAAATGGTCTGATAATAACAGTTGAATTCGCTCGTCTATGTAAAATGGACAATGGTTTAATATTAAAATCATACTGATTATATGTTGCATTTTCATACGGAACAAACTCAACGGATGGTCCTACAGTAACAGTTTTAGCCTAATTTCCTTAGATATTAGTTGTACTACCATGCTATTAATAATTTTTACTATTTTATTGTAAGGAGCAAAAAATAAGTTCGAAAAAACTGTACTTTTACTGGGCGTATTTTTTATTTTATAAATTGCATTTGAATCCTCAGCTGTTTATTTGTCCCACTAGTCACCTACCGGTTTCGATTATTAACCATCATCGAGGATGTAAGGTACAACACATTAGTTAAAAGGATTTCATTAGGCCCTATCTCAGTTTTTATTTTATAAAATAACTTTTAAAGAAAGAAACTGGTGACACTTTTTCACGAATTACAAGAGAATTATAATGTCTTCTGGAGCCGAGACAACATATTTTTTGATGTAGTGGACGTAGCTAACACTTTACACCGATGCTGGAGATTAACATTGAATGCTTGGAAGTGTTTCATTGATTTCTAGTAGTAGGAGCTGAGTAATAAAGCGGAGCGTGAAAGCGCTCAGTACGTCAGCTGAAGGTGGCGAACTTGTGACGGGGTGGGGTGGGGGGGGGGGGGGGGGGCGGCACCGATGCGACATCGCTCTGAAAATTGATTCTAAACTGCCCGCGCTTGCAAAACTTTGAGACTTCGGCTTCTGGAACACGTACAAAAATCCTATTGTACTTACTTTAGGGTGGCTTGACGAATAAACACGACTATTGTATTTACTGCACGAGAAAGTTCTGCAGGGATATTTCCTGGCCAAACAATTCTACACCAGTATTTTGTGCTCTCATTGCTGCAACAGTGTATCACAAAACATTATATGAATAAGTAGATTTTGGAGTGGAGTACAATAATGAAAAATATATGTACAGAATATTCATTTAGTAAATATCCATGCCGAATTTTTTCGTATAGAGAAACATGCGTGTGTAGACTATTTTTATTTAACTTTCCTCGAATCCTAGAACGTTATACTGCAAAAAATTAATACTCACCAAAAGTTACAAAAAATAACTTGTCACTTGTAGTTCAGGTAAGTCATGGGATAGCGATTTACATAAGAACATATATTGTACCGCGTACAAAACGTATGAAAGGGCAGTCCAGTTGCGAAGCTGTTATTCGTTTTCAGGTGAGGTTTACGACGTGATTATGGATGCGCGACGGAAATTAACAGATTCTGAACGCGAAATGGTAGTTGGAGCTACACGTATAGGACGTTCCATTCCGGAAATCGTTAGGGAACTCAACAATCCGAGATGTCAAGAATGTGCCGATCGCCAGTTCCGCCCCCCCCCCCCCCCCTACTCAGTCCGTTCCAGCTGACGCACTCCGCGCTTGCACGCTTCACTATATTACTCAGTTGCTAAAATTAAAAACCAGTGAAACATATCTAAGTATCTTGAAAATACAAGTACTGAGTATTAACTTCCATCAAGGGCATTGCTATGAAATGTTAAATGCGTCCACTATACTAAAAAAAAAATTATCTCGCCTCCAGAATGTGTTAGAAAAAAATTTGTTTCAGATTGATGAAAAAAATACCAGCAGTTTCTCTTTTTAAAAGTCATTTCCATAAAATAAAAACCGAGATAATTAGATAATGCAATCACTGAAGAAACACAGATGCTCAAAAACGTCAGAACAAAGAATGGCAAATAAACATGATCTTTGAGCACTTTATTGGATTAGTTCTCTCGGTTTTCTTGCCATGTTAGGTTGATATGGTTCCTCAAGCACGAGTTTAAACATGTATCACTTTCAGTCGACTGTGTGAGTGTTATTGATGTTTCTGAAGTAGCAATTCTAATGCCTAAGTAAACAAATGAGATTCGCAAATTACACGCACCAGGATGCAGTCCGTTTCACTTTATCCCTTAAAATTATGCTTATCCACGATGTACATCAATCTTCAGTTTAGCTGGATGGAAAAACTAATAACAGTCATTCCAAATGACAGGCTTACCGTTGTAATACACTATAAATCAAGATGAAGCCTTCTTATACGAAGAAGTAGACGATCAAATCTTTAAAGAACTTATGAGAAGTTTGCATAATAATAGCATGAATAGGACGGAGGAGTGCATTAACGAAAAAGCACGAACCTGGTACATGATAAAACAAAACAAACGAAGTTCGTGTCATCGATATTCCTTTGCCGCTAACTTCTCTTTTAAAAAAAATCTTTACAAATCCGCTTCCAGCTGCGTAACGTTACGAACAACTATTTTTAAACGGGTATATAGCCACACAGATGGCTATATTTTTATTCTATTTACTGGAGTACTGATAAATAATCAAATCAGTGATATATTTCAATCGGTTTTCCTCTGTGACGGATATTAAAATAAGTCGAACCTGTTAGATGTGGCCGGCATTTTTTATTTATTTAGGGAGTGCTTCATATTTCATTTATTTTATAGAACACTTCATTGAAAATACGAGAACACATATTTCTTTAATTCCTGATACATATATCATATGAGAATGTTCGAAGCACAACTGCGAACTGAAAGCTGAAACATTTTCAATGACAGCAATAAATAAGCTGGTACAAGAAAAGCTAAAAATAAAACAGAAACAAGGGAAGAAGGTAGCAACAGAGTTAAAGCAAAGTGAAACGCACACGTTGTCTCAACTGGGCAATTCTTTTCTGTATTTTTCGTTCCAGCTAAGCTACGTTTAAGCACTTTATTTGATTTATAACAGTGGATATCTCAAGTCACTCGATACAGGAAGTGTCTGCCTGACAGTTTTATGGCAGCATCCGAAATTCTCTACAACGTATGGAGACGGGTGTTTGAGGTAATTCTACCTAAAGAGTGAAGAATCCGGACAGATGTCTGGTCACGGCAGAACAAGCACCAAATATGGCGTTGCGGCGGCATCGGTTTCGTGGAAAGGTACGGTGGACGCAGGGCCTTGGACAGAAACCTCGTGGGTTCTGCGAGAGGACTGACCTCGAAAAACAAAAGAACAATGTGAGCCGATGCAGACACGGTGGAAACTTTGTGTGACTGTCCATACTAACTTTTATTGACTGTGGGTCGATTTGGTGACTAGACTGATCTGTATTGGTAAAGTATTGAAGGTAAAATTTCCCTCTTCGCTCACAAATCAACGTTTCAATTGAAACACAAGCCCTATTTTGATCCTGAGGATTCGTCTTGAGGGCGTTACGTCGTTGTATCGTCGTTGTCTTTACATAGTAGTCCCTTATGATCGTTTTAGACATACGTAGGGTAGTTTAGTGGTCATATAATTACGACTGAAATAAATATTTGCAGAACAATTAGAGAGTGGTTCTAGTATTAGGTGTGTATACTTCACGCAAGGCGAAATTTAGATTGTAAAACACGGTTTCTGCTCATTAAACGTGTTTGTAATGTAGAATATAACTGACCTTCAATCAGAGAATGATTATTAATGGACAATGCAGGTGGACGTTCGTCGTCAGGTATTTTTTACATTGTGTATCTCTTACAAAAATACAGGGCTATTGCAAATGATTGAAGCGATTTCATAAATTCACTGTAGCTCCATTCATTGACATATGGTCACAACACACTACAGATACGTAGAAAAACTCATAAAGTTTTGTTCGGCTGAAGCCGCACTTCAGGTTTCTGCCGCCAGAGCGCTCGAGAGCGCAGTGAGACAAAATGGCGACAGGAGCCGAGAAAGCGTATGTCGTGCTTGAAATGCACTCACATCAGTCAGTCATAACAGTGCAACGATACTTCAGGACGAAGTTCAACAAAGATCCACCAACTGCTAACTCCATTCGGCGATGGTATGCGCAGTTTAAAGCTTCTGGATGCCTCTGTAAGGGGAAATCAACGGGTCGTCCTGCAGTGAGCGAAGAAACGGTTGAACGCGTGCAGGCAAGTTTCACACGTAGCCCGCGGAAAATTGGCTCATGCCAGAACTGGAGACCGACAGCGCCGACTTCAT
Source organism: Schistocerca cancellata (assembly GCF_023864275.1). Lineage (NCBI taxonomy): Eukaryota > Metazoa > Arthropoda > Insecta > Orthoptera > Acrididae > Schistocerca > Schistocerca cancellata. The sequence goes on along the minus strand of NC_064628.1, from coordinate 6,464,004 downwards.
CTTTCAACAGGATGGTGCTTCACCGCACTTCCATCATGATGTTCGGCATTTCTTAAACAGGAGATTGGAAAACCGATGGATCGGTCGTGGTGGAGATCATGATCAGCAATTCATGTCATGGCCTGCACGTTCTCCCAACTTAACCCCATGCGATTTCTTTCTGTGGGGTTATGTGAAAGATTCAGTGTTTAAACCTCCTCTACCAAGAAATGTGCCAGAACTGCGAGCTTGCATCAACGATGCTTTCGAACTCATTGATGGGGACATGCTGCGCCGAGTGTGCGAGAAACTTGATTATCGGCTTGATGTCTGCCGAATCACTAAAGGGGCACATATCGAACGTTTGTGAATGCCTAAAAAAACTTTTTGAGTTTTTGTATGTGTGTGCAAAGCATTGTGAAAATATCTCAAATAATAAAGTTATTGTAGAGCTGTGAAATCGCTTCAATCATTTGTAATAACCCTGTATTTTCAACCTACTAAAGTTTTCTTCTACCTCTGTACATCAGTTTAAAACGGAAGTGGAAGAAAACTGCAGTTATTTAAGGATATCTTTATATTAGGTACACAAATGAAGAAAAACTATTGTTAGGAACTGCAAAAAATTCCTAAACTTAAAACCATGTATTTGAAATGCAAAATGCATTTTGCTGTAAAAAAACATTTTGTGACTGAAGGCAGATTAATGACACCTACTATCCTAACCAATCTAGTTGGGGAGAAAATGAACTTACATATTTTTAATTTGACGTATTAACTTTTGTATTACCTGTATATGACGGGCTTATTTCAATAGTGGTACAAGTCCACTTTTGTTCATTCTGAGATACAGAGTCCTAAAGTGAAATGGGCGCTGAAAAATCTGCAGTTGAGATACCAGAAATATTCAAGCATATGGCTTCTTGCTAAAGATGAACCTTTCTTTCTGTTTGTTTGGATCATTAACGTCGGAAGCATTATAGACAGAAAAGTGGAGGTAATGGACTTGTACCACTATTGAAATAAGCCCTTCATATGTTACTGGAATATAAATATGGAAAGAAAACTGTATTCAAAGATATTGCATCCATTTATATTCGAAGTCAGATCTTCAGTCAAGATAAGAGCAACCTACGGCGATAAATAGTTAATTGTATGCTGTATGTGTTTTTAAATGGTTATATTTTGGTGTTTTTAGTAAAAAAATCTGAAAAATTACTGACAACGTGCAGTAGCAGTTCAGTTTACTTATTTAAATTATTTTCGCCAAACTTTACTTTGTGTAAAAGCATTTTAAGTTATTCCAACAGTCATCGTTTCCTCTAGAAGGAAGGTGTCAAAGACGTATTTCAGAATGCGTCTGCTCGGATGCTTGTCATAAGTAGTTGTGGATTTTCAGTAGTGGTTGAACCTGAGAGCATCATTGGGCTATTAGTAACGTATCTGGAAAATTCATCCTTCATAGAAGGCAGCCCATCCACTCTCCTGTAGTATGTATACCCCACAACGTTCTGTTACAGTTATCTTTATATTTACTGTGCGATGTACGTAATAACCAAGCTCGTTGTTAATGGAGGACGATAGTCTGAAATTAGTATTTTTATACAAGTTGGCAATTTTTTCTAAGACTACACTAAAGTATTACATGCTCGTGTATACCTCTGCTTTGTCCGCTGTCTTTAGTGAAGCGTTCTTATTACAAATATTGGACTTTATCATACTGGACAACCTGTCAATTTAATTTGCAGGACACATAATATTCATATCAGTTGCTTGTATAGTACTAATTTCATGTGAGCTTGCCGTGTTTTAACGGTTGTGTATGAGAGTGTGTCACGAATATGATAAGTGAGCTGAAACGTCAGTCATGAAAACTAAGGCGTTTTGAGTTGTGGCGAGATCTTTTCACGAAATTTCAGTCACCAGATTCCTTCTCCGAATGTGAAAATATTTTATTATCAACATCCTACATAAGGAGAAATGATCATTATAATAAAATTAGATAAATGAGAGCACATACAGAAAGATTTAAGTATTCATTTTCCCCAACACTGTAAGAGAGTGGAACGATAGAGAAATAATCTGAAGGTGGTTCGTAAAACACACTGACAGGCACTGAACTGTGAATGGCAGGGGAGTCATGTAGATGGGGAGGGTGCTAATTGCAGAGGGCATGGGTCACATCTCAGTGGTGCCAGTTGGGGCTATCAGTAGATCGGGTTTCACTAGGCATGACCTGCACCTCAGTAGGTATGGGAAGGGGAGGCTGGCTAAGCTTATGTGTGAGAGTGTAGTGGGTGGTGGTGGTAGGGTCTCTCATGGAAAAATTCCTGTAGTAGTTGGTGTTAGAGCTGCACCTTTTTTTAGAGTGAAGTCAGCTGACAGGTATACCTGCTTAAATCAAGTCCCTCTAACTAAGGAATCACCTTCCGAGGATGTAATGTTTCCAAGTAGAGAAGGAATTAGCATATTTCATCAAAATGTAAGAGGTATTAGAGATAAAGTTAGTGATCTGCTTATAGATATTGACTCTGAAATTATTGGTATATCAGAGCACCACTTAAATAATTTGACAATTCAGAGGCTTCCTTTACCAGGATACATATTAGATGGCTGTTTCTCAAGGAGTTCCTTGTGGGGTGGGAGAGTGGCTCTGTACGTAAGTACAGTATTCCATTTGAGTCCATAGACGTATCACGACACTGCGCTGAACAGATACTTGAATCTTGTGCAGGGGCAGTTGAATTTAGTGAAACTAAACTTCTAATTGTTGTTGTTTATAGGTCCTATAACTCCGACTTCAGAGCATTTCTGCTCAAGCTAGAGAGGGTTCTTGATTCACTTTGCAGGAAGTACCAGAAACTAGTTATATGCGGTGACTTCAATATAAATTTTGTATATGATGGTGCAAGAAAAGGATGTTGGTAGATCTGCTAAATTCATATGATCTGATGCAGATTGTGTTTTTTCCAACTGGGCTGCAGGGGAACCATAGCACAGCCATAGAAAATATTTTTATTCATTCTTCATTACTAGATGGGTATTCTGTTAGTAAAAGCGTGAATGGCCTTTCAGGCCATGATGCACAAATTTTAACACTAAAAGGCTTTTGTACTCAAACCAATGTCATATTTAATTACAAACTATGTAGGAAAGTTAATCCAACAGCAATAGACAGTTTTTTAAACCTTGTCAAGGAACAAGAGTGACCAGATGTTTTTAGTGCCGATAACATATATGATAAATACAATGCTTTCCTTGACACATTTCTCACGGTCTTTGAGAATTGCTTCCATTAGAACGTTCTAAACGGGGTATTAGCAGTAATAGGCAGCCCGAGTGGCTGACTAGTGGGATAAGGATATCTTGTAGAACAAAGCGGGAATTATATCAAAATGTTAGAAGTAGTCACAATCAAGCTACAGCAGCTCATTACAAACAGTATTGTAAGGTGCTTAAAATGTTATTAGAAAGGCAAAGAGTATGTGGTATGCAAATAGAATAGCTAATTCACTGGATAAAATTAAAACCATGTGGTCAGTTGTGAAGGAAGTGTCTGGTCAGCAGCACAAGGTCGACGGTATAAAGTCAAAAAAATGGTTCAAATGGCTCTGAGCACTATGGCACTTAACATCTGAGGTCATCAGTCCCCTAGAACTTAGAACTACTTAAACCTAAATAACCTAAGGACATCACACACATGCATTCCCAAGGGTGGATTCGAACCTGCGACCGTAGCTTGGTAGTGAAGAATGTTATGTGCAACATTGGCTCGGTTTCAAATAGTGCAGTACATGACCTTAAGTTCACGGCTTGTAGAAAATAAACTAACGCTAAATCACAGTAAGACTCAGTTTTCACTGTTTCTAACAAACAATTTAACAAAACCTGACGATTTAATTTCACAGAATGGGCATATTATTAGTGAAACTGATTAGGTCGAATTTCTAGGTGTTGAGATAGATAGTAACTTGTAATGGAAAGCCCACATTCAGGATTTTGTTCAGAGACTTAATGCTACCATTTTTACTGTTCGAACGGTATCTGATGTGAGTGACCGTACGACACGAAAATTAGTCTACTTCGCTTATTTTCATTCGCTTACGTCGTATGGTATTATATTTTTGGGTAACTCTTCCCATTATAAAAGGATTTTTTGGCTCAGAAAAGCGCGGCAATAAGTGTTGTAAATTCACGAACCTCTTGTCGACCCCTGTCCACGAATATAAGTGCTGTAAATTCACGAACCTCTTGTCGACCCCTGTCCACGAATCTGGAATCTGGGTATTTTGACATTGGCCTCTCTCTCTCTCTCTCTCTCTCTCTCTCTCTCTCTATATATATATATATATATATATATATATATATATATATATATGACTTCCTTAACTCTTGTGCAGAAAGGTGTGCAGTATACTGCTGCACCCATTTTCAATAAACTACCACTCGAATTCAAAAATGTTAGCAGTAATCCACGCGCTTTCGAATCGAAACTAAAGAGTTTCCTCATAGGTCACTCCTTCTATTCTGTCGAGGAGTTCCATGAAAAATTAAGCTGATTCTTGTTGTATTGTTGATTGCGTTTATTAAAACTTACGGACTAACTTTTTTCGGGTTCATGAACATTTATTGTTATCTGTTATTACTATATGTTGTGATTTCATGTACTGACACGTTCCATGACCATGGAGATTTGCTCCTCAATTTGGTCCTACGGAACTTGACGTGTAAATAAATAAATAAATAAATGTAAATGTAAACGTATCCCGTCTAGGATGGACCTGACTGCATCGTATTTGCCTGTTTTTGGATGAAATGGTGAGTCGTGTATTGTCATATCAGAAATGGTGAGTCGTGTATTGTCATATCAGCGTAGGTTAAATTCCTATAGATGAAAAAGTTTTGCTTCTGCTGTCAGGCCAGGCAGTTGGGGTTCAAAACCGCCGTTTTCGTAACAAAATAGTGGAAGCTTCTTCTTCAACGGTGTTTTGTTTCTTTGGGGTGCGGAACGAGAATTTCACGTTTGCTGTCTTGTAGGAGGTCGGCTTCAAACAAAAAACTGAAAAACTCTTACAAGTGATGGACATATTTATAATAGTAGTGCTGTGTTGACTTGTCATTGTATCTGTTAGATGAAAAAAGATTGCCGGCTGCTGTGACCGAGCGGTTCTACGCGCTTCAGTCCGGAACCGCGCTTCTGCTACGGTCGCAGGTTCAAATTCTGCCTCAGGCGTGGGTGTGTGTGATGTTCTGAGGTTAGTTAGGCTTAAGCAGTTCTAACTCTAGGGGACTGATGACGTCAGATGTTAAGTCCCATAGTGCTTGGAGCCGTTTTTTGAACAAAGATTTATTGTGAGGGACAGCAAGGGTGAATATGATATATGATGTGTACATTGAATGGCAAAAAAATATAAATTTTGAATAATAATAATATTTTTTTAAGAGAAGAAGGTTGAGGTAAGACTGCAGCACCTCGTACCTAATTTGTAGAAATGATTATTGGCAGCTAGCTAACTTCGTTCACTTGCTCACACTTGAGTGAAAGACCACCCCACTTCCCTGAGTCATGCATTAACATATTAACTGATTAAGCTGTTTGGTTTTTATAGAAATACTCTGCTAATATTATACCCTTTTCAGATCATTGTTTTTTTAAGCATTGTATTCTTCAGGCCAATGTTATGTGTGAAGATCATACGAAGTTTTACTCTGTCTTTTTGAATACGTAGTTCATTCTGAATCGTTGTCTTGGGGTATCATTTCATAGTAATAGTTACTCTCGCCACCCCACTATATATCATTACGCATCACTACATTGCACCATGTGATATGCAACAATCTGAATATTTATTTAGAAGTAGAAATCTAGCTTGCCTGCTGTGTGCTTGCAGTTTGCTGTTGTGTTTCCGAGAAAGCTGCAACAATGTTGTCAAGACCTGATGTAAGAAGAAATTTTGAATGTTTTATTTGAGTTCCGCATTTAGTATGAAGACAAGTTGTATCGAGACCAGTTACAGTTCACTTAAAATTAGGTTATGTTCAGTCAACGGTTACTATACGAGTTGGACAATAGCTTCTGAGTACATAGTTTCGTAACATGTAGACTTTTTATAGAGTGGGAGGTAAAGTTGGGCACAGTCTCAAACAGAAACTCATATAGTGGAGCGGTGACTAGGTGTGAAGCTGACCTAGTAAGGCAGAAAACTCGAAATTCTAATTCAGTATCCCAATAAAGATATAGAGCCTCTGAGAAAAAAGCTTCCACAATCTTGTTATAACTACTGTGAGATGCAGTAAATTAGTGAAACAGTCAGTTCCATATTCTATTGTGAACGCTACGAATTAGCACAGAGGTCAAAAAATACATCCCCCATAGGAAACATCACGCTGATACCGTGTAATACCCTCTACATCCCTGATAATGGCTTTACCAGTTCCATCCAACAATGAATTATTCCAGCTGGATATGGCATATCTGAAGAAATGTTCCTCGCCATCGGATCGCCTCATTGCCTACCGTGATTCATCACTTCACACAACGTTTTTCCACTGTTCAATCGTCCACCAAGCGAGGCGTCGTTTAGCATTTACCGGCGTGATGTGTGGCTTATGAGCAGCCGCCCGACCATGAAATCCAAGTTTTCTCACCTGCCGCCTTACTGTCATATTGCTTGCAGTGGATCCTGATGCAGTTTGGAATTCCTGTGTGATGGTCTGGATAGATGTCTGCCTATTACACTACGACCCTATTCAACAGTCGAGGTCGGCCTGTATGCTTCTGTGCAGTTCGTGTCCCTTCACGTTTCCAGTGGACCTAGGGTAGGGTGACCATATTATTTTCGGTGAGAACCGGGACACATTCACCCGGGTGCCAATGGACACCTCGTTCCACATGTACCAAGGTATCTTAATTTTAAATATTAATGTTTTGTTGATACATTTTGTTAACCCGATTATTATAACTAATAAGAGGATACAAAGGATTGATATAATCTAGATTATCTGTGTAATTAATGACATTTAATAAACGTATACAGTAATAAAGAAATGTATTACGATTTTACAAAATTTTACAGCCATTCAACTTTTAATCAATTAATATTAACATGAGCTTTAATATTACTGAGCACTTGCAGGTGGAATTGAATGTCCTTGGAGAAAAGGGTATTTTTCACTGCCTCCAGCCTTCTTGATCATGTCTTTGTTCTTTGAGACACAGTGATAAAACTCGGCACAATCCATTTTGTAGTTGTACAGGATCTGCAGGATTGCTTCAAGAGAGTCCACCTCCATTCTGTTTCTTTCATCAGTCCACTGGATATTCATGAACGAAAATATTCTTTCCACATTGGCATTATGAGCTGGGATTGCAAATAAATACCTTGCAATTATTACCACCTCAGAGTAATGCTGAAGACAGTCACAGCTTTTAAAAAAACTGGCCCACTTCTCATGACATTCCAACGGTGTTTTTTTTTTTTTTTCATCATTCCACTTGTGAAGACTTTCTTCAACAAAATTTGTCAGTATGCCGAACTGATCAAAGAGAATGGAATCATCGATTTCAATCTCTTTACCCTTCAAATAAGAAACTGTCTCTTCAACACTTTCCCATTTCGACACTCTCTTTAGCAACATCCAATCAAACACCGGCGATGAGGGTAAATATGAGGCGCTGCACTTGCTGAGATATTCTACACAAGTGTCATAAAACTTGTTAACTTCTTCTCTAAAACTCCTTTCCGCTGCTTCTAATACTTCTGCTCTTTTAAGGACAGATTTAACATTAAAAGAAATGAAGTGCTGTTCTCTCCTCTTAGTAACAGTTTCCACAGTATTTTTCAAAACATCATTTACCTCTATTACACTTTTCGTGCTTCTCTCAATTTCCTTTATCCCATGCTGCAAAGTGATAAGCTGACTGTGAATGTACCATAAGAGGCTTCACTTAAAGGGTTACTGAAAAACTGAACCAATATTTTGGGGGCTTTGTCTTCATTTAGGAAAAAAAAAATCTTTTAACGGTTCAAACAGGCGGACTACTCTTTCAATTGCTGGAAACAGTGATAACCAACGAGTTTTCGAGTGACACATTACATTCATATATTCAGTTCCCACATAATCACAGAACTCCTTAAGCCTCTCTGTTCTAACAGTATATATGTAAAACTGTGAGTATACCTTCATGACGTTAGTTTCAACATCACAGCTTAAACTGCCAGCAGATGTCTGCACGCTTTTGTGTAAAACATGTGCAGGGCACCCTATGCCTTCAATATTTTCATGCAAAGTTGCCTTTAATTTGGTAAATACGTTGCATTTGCCTTGTCTTTTTAAACCACCAAAGTTTGTGTTGCCACACATTTATTTTTCTCAATATCAAACATTTCGATGGTATTCATACAAAATCTTGAAATTTCGTCAGATTTTTCTTTAGGTAGGGAACTCATCTTCAAAGGTTTGGTCTGAATTCCCTGATTAATGCCGAAAAACTGAACAACAAACGGAAATATTTTAGTGGCCTTATGATTGCTGGCATCAGTGTATATCACGTAGAAAGAAGACTTTTTGATTTATTCAAGGCTTTCCTTTACACTCTGGGGAGCAATAATTCCTTTCACTAAGGCTGACACTTTAGTTCTTGCTGAACTAAACTTTTTTGCAATGGAAGAATCATCAAACATAATGCTGTTAAGCTTTATAGTACAATCACTAGATCTATAAGTTTGGTGATGTTTTACCGTGTGGTAGGTTAGTGTAAGCTCGGCTGCTCGAACTTTCGTCTCTTCACTTGAGTGATGTTTCACAAAATAATTTTGTAGAGTTTTACTGCAGCTCGGTGCATTGTATCTGTTAATGTGTTTCTTTGACCTGATGTGATCAACTATGTCGGAACGTCCACCATGACTTACACTGATAAAACAGTTACATACGGAACACATTGCTTCGTAATCAAAACGACCTTTCTTAATGAAATTCCATTCCTTGGAATAACAGTCACTGAACTTGCAGGCACGTTTCGGTATTGCGTTTCACAGTACTGCAGCAATAATACCATTAATATGAGAAAAAACTATTGCAGTTTGTTTGACAAAGCATCAACTACTACACTGTTCTGACAATGAACGTGCGAGTAAGTGGCGCGACAATCGGAAGGGTTTCATAGCTCTGTTATAATATTACAACTTACTACTTGTTGGCCAAAGTACCGCTCAAAGTAAATTATTGCCTGTGTGTATCAATACTGATACTGTGATTACTAGTACGGTACAATGGAGGTTTTAGACAAACAAGCTAAAATATATTAATTTCTTGTGTTGTATTTCCTTTAATATAGCGAAATCCCAAAAATTTGAGAAAGTTTCACGAAATGTATTTAAAAATTGAATTCCGGGACTTTTGAGCGTCCCAAAAGAAATTTTCGGGACACCGGAACACAGGGATGAAAACCGGGACAATCACGGTTTTCCGGGACGTTTGGTCACGCTAACCTAGGGGTGTTTATGAGTGTGGAAATTTCGCGTACAGACGTGTGACGCAAGTGACACCCAATCACCCAATCACTTTGAGTTCCGCGGAGCGCCCCATTCTGCGCTTTCACGATCTCGAATGACTACCGAGGTCGCTGATGTGGAGTACCTGGCAGTAGGTGGCAGCACAATGCACCTAATATGAAAAACGTATGTTTTTGGGGTTTCCGGATACTTTTGATCAGACAGTGTATCTCGCGGTCGGAAACGAGAGTTCACTGTGTGTCGAGCAACAGGACGGCGTTTTTTGACAGTGCTGGCATCTCCTGGACGTTTCAGCCCTGCTGTAAGGACATCGTGAACCAGTAATCCTACCGAACATCATCGCACCCTTTGGCGTGCGGTACGATCGCAATCTTTTCTCTGGTGTAGAGTGTGGAACTATTAGGCACCGTTCCGAATCATTCAACGGAATTTGAACGTGATCCGCAACAGGAAAGGGTGCTGTAACATTGTTTATATTTATCGTAATACTTAAATGAAAGCCTGAACTTGGAATGCATACAAAACTCGAATTATTGTGTGGCGTGTTGTAACTGCAAGTGGTGTGCTTGCTCTGTGTTATTTATACGAATTGATCGGGCAATGCAACTCCCAGTACAAATAAAGAAATACAGTCACTGCAAAATACATTCAGCCCCGTAGGTACTGAATTCTCTGGCCCTGCTAACTTTGGTCTCTGTACACATAACAAATAAATAAAGTTGCGTTACCTCTAAAGTAGCAACGGTGGATCGCGTTATATTCTGCTCTCTCATGAGAACGCATAAAATGTACTAGCTACAGACTCAGCGGTGTGCAAAGTTGAACGTAATATTTTGAAATATACACGAATGTCTTTTGGATGATAAATGAACACATTTAAGAAAAACTAAATGTCTTTAAAAAATATGACCTAGACAGGGAGACGGTAGTGATTTGACTATTTAAGTAGTGAAGTAGTATTCGAAATTAATTTCGGCTTTTCAAAACATCCGACAAATGAAATTACATTACTCAGAGAAATTACATCCTTTTTACTAAATGAATATCTTTCTTTGCTGAAGTAGTCACAGGCAATAAGATTTTTACAGCAAGTATTATCTAACATGACTAAAAAGCATGAAGACAAATCCTCAGATTACGTACATCTGTGTTAACAAATCTTAGAAACATTACAAAAGGGTGAAAGGTCTCTGTTGGATTCCTTTCATGTTAATTTCTTAAATCTGTTGTCATTTACGGCATAAATTCCTCTTCTAAATTTACTGTGGCGTTTCTGACTGTCTGGGAGGAGACTGAGTAGTGGAACGTGTTACTTTTACACATAAACAAGAACGATCTGTCACACTACTACACTTTAAAACACAGTTTATATGTAATTCATGTCACACAGTCTCATACGGAACCTACATCCGCTTTCTTTTATATACTGTATATGATAAGATACTGTCATCCCCCTTCCCTTCTGTGTGAGAGGATGAATGAGCAAATGTATTTCTAGTTGCATGCTTGAGGGTAGCAGACAAGCCTGTCTGCTAGAACAGTAGGACCAACGTCGGAACAGGTAGCTACGCTTTCTAAAAGTAAAGAGGTTTCTATCCTTAGTATGGTCCTGTCTGTCCCTTGTCATGTTGGTATAGGAAGCTGCCCCTCTGGCCACTTCCGTTTGTATTTGTGAGCCACCCTCAGGAAGGGACCAAGTCAGTCTGTCCGCGGCGAGCGTCTGAAGTGGTAAGATCTCTGGCTAAGCGCGTGTCTGCTAAGTCCGTAGGACAATGGATTTCTTAAGTTCAGCCTAACTGAAAATTTAATCACCTTTATTTCAGGTTTAGCTCTAAAATATCTAATGTTATCTTAAATTGCAACGCAGTGTAATTCGAGTGTGAAGTTCAGAATATCTTCCGGTAGTTGCTTTGTCACTACTTTGTGAGTAAAGTGGAACCACGTGTTGATCAGTAACTATAACTAAGATCATCAATCTTAAATGCGAATGTGCGTGAGGTTATAACGTCTCGTCTTGACAATATTTTTCAATATAGCAACTTTTCTTTATGTTCAACCCACATGGGGTGTACTTTGTGAGACCAGTACCACGTGCTCATGCAGTTGTTTGATCCATCAGGTTAATAGTAAGACGGTAGTAACCAGTTCGATGTTTTTCTTTTGTAAATTGCGTTTCGATGTAATTTATTTTAATTATCAAAATTATTGTGGAGTTACACTCTTTGTGTAAATCAAGTTGACTACGTGAAGCATGTGGTGTAAGCATCAAAGTAGCCCTCAGCTATTCTTTTCGGGAAGATTTCACAGAGAGTTAGTATGAATTTAGTATACCAGTGTGTGGTAATTTCATGACGGACAGGATTGCGCTACGAATGTAACTTCTTTGGGTGAAAATTGAATCGGTTGGTTGTGGTTAATTTCCTCTTACATATGTATCAACGTTCTTCGTGTGTTATTTTATGAATGCAGTGTTGAATGCAGTCTCCCAATCTTGGCTCCCTATTTGATGTGTTCCGTAAGATTACAAACTCACATTTTCACAATCTTAAATAAGGCACCAGTTTAGTTATGAGTCAAGTTTAATATGCTGAAATTTCAATGATCAATGTTAAAATAAATGTCCAAATATAAACTGATTTATTTCTTTTTATTTAAATTGTCTTTTTATATATATATCCCCCGGTTATCGTAAGATGAATACTAAGAGATTATAATTAATGTTAGTCTGGTTGGGAATTTGGTAAGATAGATTGGATACCTGGTGAAACAGTTGCTCAGTAATGCAAGGTTAACTTCCTCAGATAGCTCACAGCTTTTAACCCACTTTTATGGTCTTGAATATCAGCACCGCTTTCAGAATAAATTAATGTAACAACGTTACAAGGGAAATATCTAACTAGCCTATACATCAAATCTGTTTATATACATTCTGGGGTTACTCAACATAGAACTCACTGTCACCAATTATCAGTCAACTCATTTACAATGTAAGTAGGCTGTTTAGGGTTTTATGTTGGTAACGCCACGTAGCGCTCTGTATGAAAATCACTGACTGTGCTGTGTGCGAATATTCGCTAGTGTAGCGTTGGGCAATTGGATGCGAACAGCGCGTAGCGTTGCGCAGTTGGAGGTGAGCCGCCAGCAGTGGTGGATGTGGGGAGAGAGATGGCAGAATTTTGAGAGCGGACAATCTGGACGTGTGTCCGCCAGAAAAAGAAATTTTGTAAGACTGGATGTCATGAACTGATACATATATGATGACTTTTGAAAATTATTATGGTAAATACATTGTTTGTTCTCTACAAAAATCTTTCATTTGCTGGCTATGCATATCAGTAGTTAGTGCATTCAGTAGTTAGAATCTTTTATTTAGCTGGCAGTATTGGCGACCGTTGTATTGCGAGTAACGAAGATTTTTGTGAGATAAGTGATTGATGAAAGGTATAGGTTATACATGGCCATTTTTTTGCAGGGATTATTCAAAGTCAGATTGCGCTGCGCTAAAAATATTGTGTGTCAGATTATTGATGATCAGAATAAGTAAAGAGAGAAATGTCTGAGCACTTTCAGTTTGAAAACCAAATAACGTAAGAGGTTTTCCAGCACTGTCATTCGTAATTTTGCAAAGGGGACGTTACAACAATAACTCGCTGTAATAAAACTTTAACTTCTTTACCGTAACTGCGAGAAGACTTCCGCTTCCATATTTATATTGCCAATAATACATGCACTCGTAAAGCTTGGTTCAAATGGCTCTGAGCAATATGGGACTTAACATCTTATGTCATCAGTCCCCTAGAACTTAGAACTACTTAAACCTAACTAACCTAAGCACATCACACACATCCATGCCCGAGGCAGGATTCGAACCTGCGACCGCAGCAGTCCCGCGGTTCCGGACTGCATCGCCTAGAACCGCACGACCACCGCGGCCGGCGTAAAGCTTGTTTGTCATATCAATCCAGTAACCCTTTCGTGTCACAACTGAATTTACATTTCATTATTTTATTTTACATTCTATTATACAATCACTCATCATTTTAAATGCCTATTTTACGTGCGGTGTAACACAAAGTATTGGTATGAGATAACTCCTATATTATGATTTAACACTTGGTGACTTTACAGAACACACCACAAAAAGCTGCCTACTGCATCCTCGTTCGCTCACAAACTGACACACACACACACATACACACACACACACACACACACACACACACACACACACACTGCTGTGCGCCAAACGCTCTCTAACTCCAATACTACAATCTCAGACCGGAAGGAGTATCTTTGGCTCTGCAGTCGCGCAAGGTCAGAAATCCGCTTTTTAGAGCCCATCAGAAACATACGCCGATGAAGGAAACTTCACGCAATAGTTATCTGCAGTTACGTGCCTCGCGATAGGCTATTGTTCACAGTGGTTCATCCGTGAAAGGCCAGATAATACAGAAACTAAAGGAGCTGACTGCAGGCGTGTAGTGTGGACCGACAAGTAGCGACTTCGCCTCTTTTAGAAAGGTACGAGCTGTCGAGCGCACTCACGGTCTATGTAGGCTTTGAAACGCAGTGTTTGGAGGATGTAGCTGAGACTGAAGGTGCTAGCGCGTTATTTTAATATGGTTCAAATGGCTCTGAGCACTATGGGACTCAACATCTTAGGTCGTAAGTCCCCTAGAACTTAGAACTACTTAAACCTAACTAACCTAAGGACATCACACACACCCGTGTCCGAGGCAGGATTCGAACCTGCGACCGTAGCAGTCCCGCGGTTCCGGACTGCAGCGCCAGAACCGCACGGCCATCGCGGCCGGCGTTATTTTAATAGTGTTTTCTGTACCGTGACGTGGGCCTATTCATTCAGGTAAACGCCGTTCACAGTTTAATAGTTTCATTTTAGTTTACGTTAGTATCATTGCAATATTCGGGCGCCACCATAAGTGTGCCCCAGTACACTCCTTTCAGCCATTACGCTTTTTCAAACGGCTGTAAGCGCTATGGGACTTAACATCTGTGGTCATCAGTCCCTTAGAACTTAGAACTACTTAAACCTAACTAACCTAAGGACACCACACACGTCCATTCCCGAGGTAGGATTCGAACCTGCGACCGTAGCAACAGCGCGGTTCCGGACTGAAGCGCCGAGAACCGCTCGGCTACAGCGGCCGGCGATTACGCATTTTCAGCCCTCCTGTTCCGCGCCTTGTGGCTTCGGATCGCGTCCACGTTTCGTCGAATGATTTTGAACGGTCGCTGGTGGTTTCACCGGTGCACACAGAAATATTGGGTGCAGTGCTTATCAAAGGGATACGATCGATCGCTTTTATTGGGGTTGCCTGCCCATGACGTTATTAAAGAAAAGTTGAATCGCTCGGGGATGTGTGAGCAGTGTTAAAGGTTCTCAAGAAAGTCTCCCTGGTGCTCACCGCACTGCGAATTGTCGTTTTCGACGGCGAAAAGCTTGGGAATCAACCCCGAAAGAGAAGGGGTGGTTTCACTGAAGCCGTGTATACCACCCCCTAAAGCCTTTTAGTGTCGATTCTCATCAGCGTTGAGTTTTCCTTGGCCATGTATAAAAAAACTACGACGCAGTTCGGAGTTACATCGCGGACGCGTCAGAATAAGGGATGAAATGTGGATAAGAGAGGGTGCGATCACATTCCCGTTACGTTACTCGTCCACTGTGGTGTTGGTCTGAGCTCTGGCCTTTATTTCGCACGTGTCGACTCCTCCATGTTTCAAGCGTCGGTGACTTAGCAGGGAGCCACGCTTTTGCACCATTAGGGAGGAATCTTGTAGACATAATTCGGGAAATTTTCAAGCTTCTGTGTGCAATGGGGGACAATTTTAGTGTTTGGAAAAAGTCATCCTTTAGTTATTCTGCGCAGTGTAGAAAGAAGGGGTACCACTCGGCCACCGACGATGTTGAAATGAACACCCTGATTGATGTTCACGTTTACCTGAATGAATAGGCCCACGTCACGGTACGGAAAACACTACCAAAATAACGCGCTAGCACCTTCAGTCTCAGCTACACCCTCCAAACAGTGCGTTTCAAAGCCAACATAGATCGTGAGTGCAGTCGACAGCTTGTACCTTTCTAAAAGAGGCGAAGTCGCTACTTGTCGGTCCACACCACACGCCTGCAGTCAGCTCCTTCAGTTTCTGTATTATCTGGCCTTTCATGGATGAGCCACTGTGAACAATAGCCTATCGTGAGGCACGTAACTGCAGATAACTATTGCGTCAAGTTTCCTTCACAATGTTCGCCCGGAAACTGGTTGAGATAAGACCTACTTTCACTGACAGCTGCAATTCCTGTCGAGTTTCTATCTGCTTTTCGTTGACAAGGCATGACACTCGACCTCGCTACCTGTCGTTTAGAATTTTTTTCCAACCACTTTTCGTACAAATGGCTACAAATCAAACAACATTCTTTGTTTACACTTCGGGAAGTTGGATAGAATTGGAAGGAAAATCAGCATTTGCCGTATTATGTTGTTTTATTGTGCAGAAAAATCGATTTTCGGTCACTTAGTGACCATCCTCAGTGCTGTAAATTACAATTAAAATTGGTAGGCACTGGTATCAAGCTATAACCACACGCTTAGAGCGATCACATAAACTCACTTCGGGAAGTCTGCGGCGATACACCATCAAACCGAGCAACTTCATTTACGGTGTGTTCGTGGGTACGTCCTAACACTGCGTCTCTATGTCGACACACATAACTGCGCTGATTCCATTCAGCATAGTTTCCCAAATAGTCCGCTCTATTAAGGGGGTGAGAACATAATTTATGCGATGAGCTTATTTAGTGGAGTGAATCTCTATTAATAATAAATCTGTGAAACCGCCGTGTCTGTCTATTCGTCTTTCAATCAGCAAATTTCCAAAATTATCAGATGAATTTTCATGGGGTTTTCGCAGGTAGCTTGAGCATAGTTTGGGGCACCGCACAGGCTTCAGTTCATCAAAATCGGATTGCGAAAAAAAGTTTTACTAAAATTTCTTGTCTGTCTGAACACCCTAATCTCCAAAACTACTATGAGGTTCTTGCTGGTAATTTCAGCGCAGCTGTGTTCCACATCTTCTCCGAAACCACGGGACGTATTCAGCCAAATTTGGTACACATATCACATCCTCTCTGGGAAGAATCGCTGTGGGGGTGAGGACCATGTACCAACCAATTAGGGAAGGAGGGGGTGAAATGAAAGTGTAGGCCATAAGACGCGAATACCCCGATTTTAGTCACCCAGTATCTGAGGACGAGAGTCCTTAGTGACTTACAAAAATCTTTACACACAGTTTCGAACATTTACGAAACTTTTTCTCCTGACAGCCCTCACGAAGCGATGAACATATTCTCAGTTCGAATATTAGATTTCCTTGAGCGGGAAAAGCTTCTATCCACAGATCTCCACGGTTTTGGAAAACATCGCTAGCTCGAAGCTCAGCTTGACCTTTTCGCCCATGAGATTCTGCGAACTGTGAATGAACAGCAACAGTCGGATTCCTCATTTCTAGATTTCCGTAAAGTATCTGACGCGATGCGACATTGCCGGCTCTGAGTGGCCGGAAAACGTGTTCATTAACAGAACCCAGTATGTTGTCCTAGACGGCGACGGCGTACACAGACAAGGGTATTGTCAGAGGTGCCCTAGGGAAGTGTGATAGATGTGCTGTTATTTCTTGTATACATAAATAATCTAGCAGACGGGGTAAGTAGCAGTCTGTGGTTGTTTGTTGATCATGCTGTAGGGGAAGGTTTTGTCGTTGAGTGACTGTAGGAGGACGCAAGATGACATAGACAAAATTTCTAGTTAGAATGATCAATGGCAGCTAGCTCTGAATGTAGAAAAATGCAATTTAATTTGGATGAGTAGGTAAAATAGACCAGTGACGTTGAAATACAGCATTAATAGCGCGCTGCTGAACACAGTCACGTGGCTTAAATATGTATGCATAACGTTGAAAGCAATATGAAATGTAACGAGCATATGAGGATTGTAATAGGGAGGGCGAACGGTCGACTTCGGTTTATTGGGAGAACTTTACGGGAGTGTGGTTCATCTATAAATGAGACCGACTATAGGACACTAGTTGAGTACTGTTCGAGTTTTTGAGATCCGCACCAGGTCAGATCAAAGTAAGCAATTCAGACACGGGCTGCTAGATTTGTTACCGGTAGGTTAGAGCAACAGGCAAGTGTTACGAAGATGCTTCCGAAGCTGAGATGGGAATCCTTGGAGGGAAGGCGACGTTCTTTTCGAGAAACACTACTGAGAAAATTCAGAGAGTTGGCAATTGAGGCTGACTGGACAACAATTCCATTGTCACGTTTCGCCTAAGGGCCACGAAGATAAGATTAGCACGTACGAAAGCGTATAGACAAACGTTTTTCCGTCTCCCTATTTGCGAGTGTAACAGGAAAGCAAATGACTAGTGTTGGTACATGGTACGCTCCCCCAAGCACCATACGGGGGCTTGAGGAGTAAGCATATAACTCTAGATCCAGAAATGCACAGTAGACTTGGCCACTGTTTCTATGTTTCGATACAATGTATCGATACGTGGAACTGTTTCAGTGTTTCGGAACGGCAGTGGTTGACTGTTTCGAAACAGTGGTGTTTCATTCCTGTCTCGGATAACCGGACCGGATTCGATCTCGAGCCAGCCACAGAAACCGTATCGTTGTTTCAAAATAAAGGCTGTTTCAGTCCACCAGTGCTTGGAACGGACTAATTGTATCGAAACAGTGATGTTTCATTCCGCTCTGTGTCGGACGAGATTCGGGCTCGGCACAGGTACTGAAACACAACATACCACTTCATGAAACACTTTCAAGGACGTCGAAATATTTTTGACAAGCAACAGCATGAAGCTTAAGATATCCGAAAATAAAGCTTCGTCTCTAGCTGACTGTCCCATTTCGAAATGGCGTAACATCTGCTTTATAAACACTAACCAAACAATAAAACAACGCATACTATTCACATGCAAAATAATAAATATGTGAAACTCATTCAGATAAATTACCCTTTTTTTTATAACACACGCTTCTCTGTTCATGTACAGTAATCATATTAAGAAACACAAGTAAGCCTGCAACATTGTGAATAAAAAAGGCGTAGAGTGACAGTTATTACACATATACATAAATTTGATGTAGGTATAATTGCAAGCAATCTGTTTGACATATCACTGATAGTGTAATGGTGAACGGGAAGGGATGGGAAGCATGGTGAATTTATAGTAACGGTTCGAAACACCTTGAAAGACGAAATTTTTTCTGTTATATTTTGTTATTTATTCGAATTATTTGGCGTTATTTGTGAGTCACTGTGCCTATTATCCACAATGATTCCATTTGTGTGCATGGAAATTATCAGGATAGATATATTACCCGTACAAACGGAATGTGGGAATCCCAGTAGCATATCCGTTGTTTCTGCTGGTTGCTCCCACCTCCAGTTCTGTTCGTGGTGGTTCTTCTGTCTTCAGCTATGGTTGTCCTCAGCCAATTGAAAAGTATGAAAGTCACACAAGACGAAAGCAACGCATTTGCTGCAGGAAATACGAAACTGCCAAGACGCCTAAGTGATAGTTTCATACTTTCTGCGATATGATTATCGCTCTCGCACCTCATTTTTGTTTATATGGACATACTTATACAGTAGACATTCAAGATGATAAAATGTGTAGGTTTGTTAGATTACAAAACACAAACTGTTTCACTGTTTCGAAACAGCGTAACGAAACATTACATTGTACTGTTTCATTTGTTTCGAAACAGTTACGTGTTTCAGTTCACCCATCTCTAATGCACAGTGAAGCGCCAAAGAAACTAGTATAGCCATGCGTATTCAAATACAGAGATATTTAAACCGGCAGAATACGGAACCGAGGTCGGCAACAAAGTGTCTAGCACAATTGTTAGATCGGTTACTGCTGCTACAATGGCAGGTTATCAAGATTTAAGTGAGTCTGAACGTGCTGTTATAGTCGGCGCTCGAGCGGTGGGACACAGCATCTCCGAGGTAGCGATCAAGTGGATATTTTCCCATACAACTATTTCACGAGTGTACCGTGAACGTCAGGAATCCGGTAAAACATCAAATCTCCGACATCGCTGTGGCCGGAAAAAGATCCAGCAAGAATGGGACCAACAACAACTGAAGAGAATCGTTCAACGTGACAGAAGTGCAACCATTCCCCAAATTGTTGCAGATTTCAATGCTGCCAGCGTGTGAACACTTCAACGAAACATCATTGATATGGGCTTTCGGGGCCGAAGGCCCACTCGTGTATCCTTGATGGTTGCAAAGACTTACGCCTCGCCTAGGCCCGTCAACACTGACATTGGACAGCTGATAACTGGAAACATGGTACCTCGTCGGACGAGTCTCGTTTCAAATTGTATCGAACGGATGGACGTGTACGGGTATGGAGACAGCCTCATGAATCCATGGACCCTGCATGTCAGCAAGGGACTGTTCAAGCTAGTGAAGGCTTCGTAATAGTGTGTGAGAGGTGACACGTACGTAAGCATCGTGTCTGATCACCTGCATCGATTCATGTGCCTTGTGCATTCCGACGGACTTTGGCAATTCCAGCAGGACAATGCGATACCTGACACGTTCAGAATTGTTACAGAGTGGCTCCAAGAAGACTCTTCTGAGTTTAAACACTTCCACTCGCCACCAAACTCCCCAGACATGAACAATATTTAGCATATGTGGGATGCCTTGCAACGAGCTGTTCAGAAGAGATCTCCGCGCCCCTCGTGCTCTTACGGATTTATGGACAGCCCTGCAGGATTCATGGTGTCAGTTCCCTCCAGCACTACGTCAGACCTTAGGCGAGTCCATGCCACGTCATGTTGCGTGCTCGCGAGGGCCCTACACGATATTAGACAAGTGTATCAGTTTATTGGGCTCTTCAGTGTATAAATAAGGCGTTAAGCGTGATCATTGTAGCTAGTTTAAGTCGGGAATAATTGAACAAGCTGCCTCCTGTCACGCTGTTCATGTAAGTTTATTGAGTTATTGCACGGCACTGCATGTTTCAAAAACTATGGCTGCTATAAATTAAATAATTACTACGTGTACACATGATAGGTAAGAGGTTTATTTCTGGGGCACAGGTGCATTGCATCAATTGCTGTATTCTGAGCGAAAGTAACTCACAAAAGCCAGCACAGGTGCCCCCTGCCACGTGAGCCAATGATTACGGTCTACACACACACACACACACACACACACACACGCAGCAATCGCATTCATGTTTTTCACGAACAGTGCAACTTTCCCAAAGTTAAGTATTGCCAGAAAGTACTTGCATATACCTGCACAGGCTACAGTGACCTTTTTTCTGGGTAATATTTTCGCGGTTGCCGCAATGCCTTACTGCTGTAATGCTTAATCATGTTTGTTGTAAGTCACGAGGGCAACCTCGGCTCCCCTGCACCAAACTGATGTCACTATTCTTTTAAAAATATCTTTCACTGATAGCGTGCTTCGTGGTCCGCACCCAGTTCGATGTTACACGTCGTGTCGCAACTGCTCACGCGCCACAAGCCTGTGCAACGTAAGCGCTGTGTTCCTCTCAAATTGTCTTCATCCTGTGGCTCGCGCTTTGCACGCACGAGTGAAATTACATTTCCAGTTGCGCTGTAAGCTATAATTTCCGCCGACTCGTGCGTGAAGCGCGCTTGCCGTATCTCTTCATCACTCACACAGAAGTGCTCGCCAGATCAATCACAGATCGTTTCCCGTTTTCTGATCTGGTCAGCACGACAGCCCCAACAGTTTTTCTTTTTGCAACGTATTAAATTTTAACACGGGGACGTTATCGGTTAGGTATTCCTCTCCACATGCCAGTATACCTGTACTATAAACAAACTCCCCTTTTATCCGTTGAACATACAGGCAAATCTCGTTATACGCGATACTTACGTTCCGCCAAATAGCCGCTACCGCAGAATTCGCGTTACTAGACAGTCATTTTATATGTAAAAATGAGACGTTAAGTTCTAGTTCATTCACATACTTAAGTTTAAAATAGCATAGACTCTGAATATTTTAGCAAAAATAACCATTATTATTTGAATGTAACACACTGTAATGCAAAATTCATACACTTGGAAATATAACACTGAACTACAATAATACGCTAATGAACTTCCAGCCTCCTCCTGTTACAATCCTTTCGTGCCCCAGGATTTTGCGATTTACAGATAATAACAGGTTTTAATTTGCAATCGCCTGCAGCATTTCCTTCGAATATGAGGGTGCATCGGTAATTAACAGCCTTTGTTTTTTTTCGTAAATAGAGATGGACGTGCCGCCAGACATTCGTTTCCAAAATAAGCTCGTTTCACCAGTGTGGAAGACTTCTTTCGCGTCATAGCCTTTTCCTGACGCAATTTCTTTAAACTTCTTTTTAAATTTCTCGCCGGCCGCGGTGGTCTAGCGGTTCTGGCGCTGCAGTCCGGAACCGCGGGACTGCTACGGTCGCAGGTTCGAATCCTGCATCGGGCATGGGTGTGTGTGATGTCCTTAGGTTAGTTAGGTTTAAGTAGTTCTAAGTTCTAGGGGACTTATGACTAAGATGTTGAGTTCCATAGTGCTCAGAGCCATTTGAACCATTTAAATTTCTCGGCTCCATCTTCATCTGCTGCAGCTGCCTCTGCCGCCGCTTTAATGTAGCGGAAGCCAACAGCGTACGAACCAACCTTAGCTGACCTTTGCTTTAGTTGAATCTGCACGCAAGCTCTTGGTCTTAGTTTGAGTAGCTCCAGAGAGAGGCAGGTTCTGTTGTCTGTTGTGCCCATACTGTTTCCATCGCCTCCGAGCGAGATTTGGTCGTTCTAGCCATGCTCAAGTCCGTAGAAAAGTGATCAGTTTTTCGAAATGATTCTGCGTTGTCACGGACAGTTCTCACAGCGAATTATTTAAGTCTCAAAGAACACAGAATGCCAACAATAAGCCCACCTGTCTCGTAGCGATCCAAAAATCTGCTTTTGTTTCTAGTGAATACGATCTTCATACACGGTTCTTTCCGTCGATAGGCATGGTTTCTTTCCTTTAATCCGAAACTTTGATTACAGACCCTGCCAAATGCAACTTTACAGCTCTAGTGACCAGAATGACGAGTCATGTCTCAAAAAACACGACAGAAAATCCGCTCTGAGATTCGCTAACACATTCCCGGTTCCGTGTACTGTTAACAGATGGCAACACTGGAGTTAAAACTAAAATCGCGTACCTGCGAATAGGCGGATAACGAATCAGCGTATAAAGGGTCTACCCGTATTTCTCAATCTGCATGTTTTGAAACACAGTACGTTTCCTTGCATATGTTTTGCTTAGATGGGCAGTTTCTTATTTCCCTAGATGTTGTCTTTTTTTGTGTGCGTGAAAAGAAATTAATTCGGCGGATGTAAGACATCTAATACTCTATTTCACTAATAATAGTGTATATATAACTTTTTTGGCACTAAATTTAAGGATCTCCGTGGCCATTATGTTCCCAATACCTCCTCCATTTAATGATGGACGTATGAGATTCGCCAACACGACACCTTTATTGAAGGAACGCTGAAGATGCAGCTTCATATCTCGCCATCAAATCGTCCTCGTTGTCACAACTTGCGTGAGTCTCCGTGTGACATAACGGCAGTGTTTGCCTTGAACAAAGCTGTCAAAACTATACGCCTCACCGGACAGCAACGGCAAGGCGACGAACGTACACTGCCGTTACACCAGGGCTTAACAACTGGCCGGTTTTGAGCGCGAGTACTCGCGTCTGCTCAGGCACGTGCTCGCGAGCAGCTGCAAGGCCGTGGAGTAGTGAGGGAGGGGAGGGAGGGGAGGGAGGGGAAATGCGCGCGCACGTTTGAACAGGGCCGCAGCGTGCCTATTGAATTCGCGCCGACTGTGTAACGTTAAAAGTACTACGATCAGCTCTTAACAGTCACTTCGCTGGTTAAGAATCATGTGAAGTCGCCGTTGCGTAACCCCAACCATGCTTTCGCAGTTCAAACCCCATTGGGAGGAACTGTATCTGTTTACTGAAAAAGATGGTGTTGCAAAATGTTTAGCATGTCAGAAAACGCTGAATTCTTTTACGAAATTTAATTTGCAGCGACATTATATGTCGTACCACGCGAAGGACTACGGACGTGGAAAATGTGATGGATCAGATCGTGCACAGGAAGTTATTAAACTTAAAAGGAAGCTATCCGAAGAAGATCTGGACGACGAAGAAAAATCAACCGAGGCAGCTCTCAGAGTGAGCTACAAAACTGCTTTGTTTTTAGCAAAATCCCTGCGCCCCTTCACTGATGGCGATTTAATAAAAGACTGTTTGGTAGTTGCAGCGGAACATTTGTGTCCATCTCAAGTTCAACAGTTTTGGATTGTGCCATTATCTAGCATGACCATTATGCGTCGCATACAGGACATGGCAGACGACGTCCAGAGCCAGCTTGCAAATATCTGTAAAGATTTTATGGGGTATTCTCTAGCTCTGGACGAAAGTGTTGATATCACTGGAACAGCGCAGCTTGCCATATTTATTAGAGGTGTTAATAGAGATCTTCAGGTGAGGGAGGAGCTCCTCGATGTAATAGCCATGAAGAACACTACAACCGGAGGTGATATTTTAAGTAGTGTTGAAGAAAGTGTTGAAAATATAGGATTGTCGTGGAATTCTTTAGTTTCAGTGTCTACAGATGGTAGAGGCATACACTAAGCTAATAAAATTATGTGGCACGTGTACATTCTCCTTTATTTGTTTCATTTGTCGCAGTAATAATTCGTGAGTGATATCCCTGCAGGTGGCCGCGGGTTTACATTGACTGGCGGCAGCTGTTGTGTGCCCCACGTGACTCTCCCCACTCTCCGCTCTGGTCCGGTAGTGGGGGTAGCGTGTTCGCGCTGCTCCGTGCTCGCGCCTTGCTGCTCACAGCTTGCTCCGCGAGCACGTATGTTGTGAAGCCCTGCGTTACACGCACTTAACCCCCAGGGCAGGTAACTGGGGCGTCAGTGGCCACGAGGCAGGAAAAATACCGCTGGTTGAATTTAACAAATACACTCCTGGAAATTGAAATAAGAACACCGTGAATTCATTGTCCCAGGAAGGGGAAACTTTATTGACACATTCCTGGGGTCAGATACATCACATGATCACACTGACAGAACCACAGGCACATAGACACAGGCAACAGAGCATGCACAATGTCGGCACTAGTACAGTGTATATCCACCTTTCGCAGCAATGCAGGCTGCTATTCTCCCATGGAGACGATCGTAGAGATGCTGGATGTAGTCCTGTGGAACGGCTTGCCATGCCATTTCCACCTGGCGTCTCAGTTGGACCAGCGTTCGTGCTGGACGTGCAGACCGCGTGAGACGACGCTTCATCCAGTCCCAGTCCCAAACATGCTCAATGGGGGACAGATCCGGAGATCTTGCTGGCCAGGGTAGTTGACTTACACCTTCTAGAGCACGTTGGGTGGCACGGGATACATGCGGACGTGCATTGTCCTGTTGGAACAGTAAGTTCCCTTGCCGGTCTAGGAATGGTAGAACGATGGGTTCGATGACGGTTTGGATGTACCGTGCACTATTCAGTGTACCCTCGACGATCACCAGTGGTGTACGGCCAGTGTAGGAGATCGCTCCCCACACCATGATGCCGGGTGTTGGCCCTGTGTGCCTCGGTCGTATGCAGTCCTGATTGTGGCGCTCACCTGCACGGCGCCAAACACGCATACGACCATCATTGGCACCAAGGCAGAAGCGACTCTCATCGCTGAAGACGACACGTCTTCATTCGTCCCTCCATTCACGCCTGTCGCGACACCACTGGAGGCGGGCTGCACGATATTGGGGCGTGAGCGGAAGACGGCCTAACAGTGTGCGGGACCGTAGCCCAGCTTCATGGAGACGGTTGCGAATGGTCCTCGCCGATACCCCAGGAGCAACAGTGTCCCTAATTTGCTGGGAAGTGGCGGTGCGGTCCCCTACGGCACTGCGTAGGATCCTACGGTCTTGGCGTGCATCCGTGCGTCGCTGCGGTCCGGTCCCAGGTCGACGGGCACGTGCACCTTCCGCCGACCACTGGCGACAACATCGATGTACTGTGGAGACGTCACGCCCCTCGTGTTGAGCAATTCGGCGGTACGTCCACCCGGCCTCCCGCATGCACACTATACGTCCTCGCTCAAAGTCCGTCAACTGCACATACGGTTCACGTCCACGCTGTCGCGGCATGCTACCAGTGTTAAAGACTGCGATGGAGCTCCGTATGCCACGGCAAACTGGCTGACACTGACGGCGGCGGTGCACAAATGCTGCGCAGCTAGCGCCATTCGACGGCCAACACCGCGGTTCGTGGTGTGTCCGCTGTGCCGTGCGTGTGATCATTGCTTGTACAGCCCTCTCGAAGTGTCCGGAGCAAGTATGGTGGGTCTGACACACCGGTGTCAATGTGTTCTTTATTCCTTTTCCAGGAGTGTAGTAACAGACTGAATGCAATAAATAGTAATTAGAAGTCCAGGAAAGCTAATCAGATGTGCCTTCCCCAAGCACTCCACTCGCTGCTCTTCACCTCGGCAACACTATGAGCAGCAACACGAACCCAAGTGACTGGAGAATCGCAAGATCTCAGAATGGCGGAGGTTTCTCTAGTTGAATCCAAATGCACCCGACTGAAGGCTTGCTTGATCCGGTTTACGACGAAGTCGTGCACCCTTGTGACCACAAGGCCTTTGATCCGGCAGTCCACGGGTGCAGCCAGCGGTCCCGGCGTGTTGCCGCACTGCGCGGACCTGACTGCTCCTCGTGAGTCCCCAACCGAACTGCCACACTCACACGACCCGGAACTACAACGACGTCGCCCCAAAGACAGGGCAACAGTTACTACATATCGATAACCGCCGCTGCTGCCACTAGCGGACAGGCAACGTTTGCGTAACGAGTGGAGCCAGTCAAGACGAGAAGAAGACAACAACCGCAAACATGCCGACTAAAGGATACAGTATGGCCTCGAACAGAGGGCGAACACCTACAAATAGCACCAACGCGAGCTGCATCGCGACAACAGTTGAATGAAAATGTTGAATGAAAAGTTGAATGAAAAAGTTGGTATGAATTTAACTAACGTATTCCAAACTACAAGTTTTCAGTGTCGCCAGCTGTAAGTTGTTAGTTCATGTCGTCACCGGTAGGGGCTCTCTGGTGCAGCCAGCTCATGACGCCCAACGTGCATTTCTTCTTTTTTTTAATGCGCAGGTTTCCCGCACATTTTTTTATCAGCCACTCGGCAGATCGTCTGCAGGAAGTCCGTACTACGCCTTATAATGGATGTGGTCGTTACGCTGAACACGTATATTGATAAGCTAGGGGAGAGTGAGTCCAATCTGGTCTCGGCAGCGAAGCGGGCCTTGAGTTCAGTTGTGGCAGGTGAAGAAGAGACAGCTTTGCGGATCCGAACTGCCGCGTATTGGCGTGTAACAAGCACTCGGCCGCATAGGTGGTGTTTTACAAAAGAAAAAAGTTAGTTTCGAGTGGCTTTACTTCATCGGTTCGATATATCGTTAAATTTTATTCTGAAAGCAAGTTGGTTTTATTCAACGTTCCAATACGTCTTATTATTACCCTTTCTTTTCGATACAACACGATATTTATCGACGTAATCTCCGTTCAATGCTAAGGTCTTACGCCTCCTTACTGGGATGGCTTGTTCTCCCCTTGGTACCAGTTCACTGCTCGAGGTCGGAGCCAACGTCATACCGCATCGGTAACCTCCGCATCATCCACATACTGCTTCCCGCGGAGTGGGTACTTCATCGGGACAGACAGATGGAAGTCGGAAGGTGCGAGATCCGCGCTGTAGGTTGGTGGACAAAGAACAGTCCAATCAAGTTTTGTCAGCTACTCTCGGGTGCACAGACTTCTGTGGGTCGTTGAGTTGTCATGGGGAAGGAGAAGTTCCTTTGCATTCTTTTTTGGCAACAAACACGGTGAAGCCGTTACTTCGATTTCCTGAGGGCAGCACAACACACTTGTGTGATGAGGGAGGATATTGAACAGAATAATCGTCTCAGGCTCCCAGAAGACTATCGCCGCGACCTTACCGCCTGAGGGTGCGGGTTTGAACTTTTTCTCCAGGGCGGAGGTTGTGTGGCGCCACTCCATGGATTGCTGTTTTGTTTCCGCTGTGAGCTGGTGAACCCGTGTGTAACCGCGTCTGACATGTTCGACGAAAACTTGTAACGGGTTCATTACTATTCGATAGCACACTTTAACAGATGTAATTTCGATGGATTGGTCACGCGCTGCCTGCGATACGGAATGTCTGTACTACAACAGAACCGCAGGTCAGAGCAGTGTTGCAAGTAAGTCATGTTTTGTAACTCGCACAGAGCACTTGAGTTACGGAGATCGGACAGGGTAGTGCAGCGGTTGACTTGTGTTGGCCCGGTGATGCCTGCGCGATGGGGTATAAGGTAAAAAAAAATACTATTGTTCTTTGTTGCCTGTCCGCAGCTCGTGGTCGTGCGGTAGCGTTCTCGCTTCCCACTCCCGCGTTCCCGGGTTCGATTCCCGGCGGGGTCAGGGATTTTCTCTGTCTCGTGATGACTGGGTGTTGTGTGCTGTCCTTAGGTTAGTTAGGTTTAAGTAGTTCTAAGTTCTCAGGGACTGATGACCATAGATGTTAAGTTCCATAGTGCTCAGAGCCATTTGAACCATTTTTTTTTTCTTTGTTGCCGCTCGCATATGTTAATTTCCACAACTGTTTTAACCACAATTGTAATGTTCAAGTCCCATATAAATTCGTTGCAGAAGTTTCAATAATAACTTTTGTTCTGAAGAAAACTTTTGCCAGCCATTTATTTGAGTGTAAAGATTTTACGCATTTTTCCTGTGCATATTCATGTTGCTTAAGCAAAAGAAAATCAGCTGTTTTCCTACAGATTGAAATATAGTGGCTAGCACTCCACTGGGCTGTGCCAAAAATTTCTTATAGGAGCAGATATATAGATAGCGTTATCCGGCCACATCATTGTGAGGTAAGAATGTTTCATTTTATTGAGGATGATTTCACACAGTTACGACGCAGCGCTGCTGACGGCAAAACTTATTAATCTCGATATGCAGTCAGTCTTTAATGGAAGGTCACATTAAAACTTGAAATTTTATTATTGGAAAGAAATTTCTCTATTGGGAACTTAAACGAGATTTGTTTCTGTTGGGAGGTTACACTGAATGTGAATATTATAATTATGTTTCTGTCGGGACGTTATACACGGTCACGCGTAACGCGCAAGCAATTCCTCACGGATAACTCTTCGTTGCCCTTTATGGTCTGCTGGCGCACATCTCTCAGTACCCCACCTGGTGTACGACCGTGTCAGCACTACCAACTGGGACGTCCACCCGAACAGCGAGATGTTTGATTGTGATTCGTCGATCACTTCGAATGCGAGTATCCGCACCTTCCAATATTTCAGGAGACAGCTGTGTGCGGCAGGCCGGCACGCGAGAGATTCACTAGGTTTGCTTGTCCTTGTTGTGATGACGTCACACCCCTCGGCCAACGACTCACCGTGCTTTTTGTTCCCATCCAGCGCCTGTGGATGTCTGCGGTCCTCTGGTTTCCCGCCAAAAGGCAGAGCTCTGCTTGGAACGCCCCTACGTTGCAGACTCCATTTTGAAGGCTGCGTGTAGTGGCGGCAAGTGTCGGAACCTCATGAAACTGTAGGAGCTGAAGAAGGAATATTCACCGATGTCCCACAACAAATTCTCCATTTTTTCAACCGAAATTGGTCGAGAAAAAATGTGTTGCATTACTTATTGAATGCTCCCGTTCCCACTCTTTTGTAGATATTATTTGCTCGCGAACTATTTACTAGAAGCCGGTATCCAACTTTGGCCTATTAATTTCGTGAATCTTGTCCTTCCATGGAACCAGTCCGGTTAACAGACAGGGACGCTTGTTTGTATTTTTACTTTGCACTAAGAACTTATCTTTGTATAACAATGCTGTTGTTCAGCTCCTATGGGACTGGTCCAGCTCCAATGGAACTGGCTCGGTTCGAAATGTGGGTTGTTGTTTTGTCTTTTTAATTTGCATTAAGAATTTATCTTTGTAGTAGACACTTTAATCGCTGTTTACTGTGAAAATTGCTGAGTCCTTCATGCGTTATTTTGTTGCATAGCCAACAAAATCCCCTAAGTTCATCTAATTCGTGATCACCAATCCTGATATTAAATTTCTTGCTGTTCTCATTGTAACGCCGGAAATGCATATCCTCCTATTTCCATCTATTGTACTATAATTTTTTTCCTTATTTTTGTTACCTGAATATATAACATTTCTGTGTCTTTACATATTGTAATTGTTTTACTATTTGTATATATATATATATATATATATATATATATATGCATTTATGTCGATGTATAATTGGTTTGTTTCGTAAATATTATTTGTATTTTTACGCTGGGTCTTGCCTAGGCAAAACTGCTATCGAACGATTACATCGATAGGTCGTGTGAATAATCAAAGTGTGTAGGGTCTTTGGTAGTGTTAACTCTGCCGCGTGGAGCGCGGGCAGTGGGAGTCTGGCTGGAGTAGCGAGTGGAGCAGGTGTGTTGTGTGAAGCTCCCGCGAGTTGCCGCGCTTTCGGGGTCTGGCAGCATGTAATTGCGCTCGACTTGCGATGATAGTTTATGTCATGGTGTCGCGGACGGGAAACATTAACTAGCGCACATCAAGAGCCCGTTTCATCTGGTGACCGTGTCGAGAAGAAGGCGCGCCAACATCCAGCTTCTGCAACAGCGACGGCCGACAATGAGTGACTGTCACCACCTCCTCGATCGACGGCTTCAAACCTTCAATCAACCATCAAAGAAGACTGGAAGCACGTAAAGTTTTAGAACTGTATGGCAGACCTCAGCTTTTCAAACTGTACCATTTTCGTAACTATAATTACAGCAACTTACCACGAACATTTGTTGCTCATTGTCCCAATTGCATTACCAAGCAGGGTCCCTTCCTTTTCCGGAATGAACCCGAGTGTCGTTGAAATTCAAACGCCAGCATTAAAGTAACATTATAGCATTTCACTGCTTTGATTTCAAAGTTCAGTTAAAGTATTCATAGCTGGCTACAATATTTAGATTACACAAGCACGAATTAAGAGTGCGAGTTTTGTTACCGTATTTTAGCTTACCTGTGACTGCAGCTCAGCTTGGTACGTACTAAATTTTACTATTGTTAATTGTTCAGAATCGTTTAATTCAAGTTCAAAGTTAAATCTCTTCTTTCTAAATTGCGTAGATTCAAGTAGCTTTAGAAATGATTGTTGAGGTAGTCCAAGACTAACCGTATTTTACTGAATTTCGATGTGCTTCAGAAAGAAAGCTCACTATTAACTTCAGTCACTAAATTAACTTTCGATTTTCGGGTTTTATTAATTCTTTTGCTAAATTAAGTCAGAGTGTAGCGAAATTTATTACTTGTGACAAACTTTCAGTTTTCACACTACACGTGTCAACCTTCAGTTGCCACGCTTCTAGTGCTAATTATATGTGTAATAACCTTTCTTTTTCAGTTACTATAGTAATTGTCCTTAGGACTGGCGACCGTAATTTCCCCCAAATCTCAAACATCTAATTACTGATAGTTAACTGTTAACGTAACGGCTGCACATTTACTTTCTTTATTAACTCTACCCCTTTTCAAAATTAATTTTCACCAGTTTCATTAGCATTTCTCCTTTCATTTAGATGTAACCCTTTCCTCCCTCTTTACCGACAGATTAACTTCGGTGACGATTGCCTTTTCCCAAATTTCCATTAGGTACACGCGGTTTAATTTTTCACTGTCAATAAGGTCGATAAGTGAGGGGGAGGTTACATCATTACTTTTGTCTTTTTTCGATTTACTATCAGTTCATTTTCTGTAATCGTTAGGCGATTCATTCCATTCAGCAAATCCTGTAGTTCTTTTCACTTTCACTGAGGACAGCGATGTCATCAGCAAATCTCATCACTGATATCCTTTCATCTTGAATTTTAATTGCACTTTCTTTTACTCCCGTCATTGTTTCTTCGATGTATAGATTGAACAGTAGGGCAAAGGACTACATCCCCGTCTTACACCGTTTTTAATCCGAGCTCTTCGTTCTCTGTCTTCCACTCTTATTGTTTTCTTGTCGCACTTTTACATATTGTATGTTACCCGTCTTTCTCTGTAGCTTATCCCCATTTTTCTCAGAATTTCTAACGTTTTTGCAGGCCGACAAATGCTAAAAATGTGTCTCGATGTTTCTTTAGTGTTGCTTCTATTATACGCCGCAACGTCAGAATTGCATCTACAGCGCCTTTGACATTCATAAAGCCAAACCGATAGTCTTTTGACTCATAGTTTTCTTTTGAACTTAAAAGAAAATAAAAAGGCTCAGTCTATAAGCCTCCCTTTTCTGTAGCTCTGGATGAACTGCAACACCGCATAATAACAGACTCCAGCCATGCTCGGAGAAGTATGGGACTAGTTTCATTATCGTCAGAGAAGTTAAAGGAGATTGAAACGTCGCCTTACAAAATTAACGAAGTATTGTGCTGATAAACATCTTAAGTTATTTGATTTTCAAACAGCTGAGCAAAACTGAACGTACTCAGACATTCACTAAACTGACACACAATATTTTTAGCGCAACGCAATCTGACTTTCAGTAATCCCTACAAAGGAGTGGCTCTGACTAACAATAACCTATACCTTTCACGAATCACTTGCCTCACAAAAATCTTCGTTACTTGAACTACTGCAATACAGCGAGTGCCAATACTGCCAGCTAAATAAAAGATTCTAACTACTGAAGGCACTAACTATTGATAGGCATGGTTAGCAAATGAAAGATTTTGATAGAGAACAAACAATGCATTTACCTTAAAAGTGTTCAAAAGTCATTATATATATATATATATATATATATATATATATATATATATATATATATATATAAAGTTCATAACACCGAGTCTTACAAATTTATTGTCTCTGGCGCTACGTGGCGTTACCAACATAAAAACCTAAACAGCCTACTTACAACATCATAACAGTTCCGCCTCGGCTGTTACTTAATTAACAAATATTTACGTTATTGTATTTTGCAGGATTGACCAATTTCGGCTGCAAGTTCTATGGATACCAACAACATGTCTGGTAGCAGATGTTTTACGACGTGTTGTTGCACCCATAGCACTTAAGGATACGCTGTAGAGCTGGAATTGGCGAATCGTGCGAAACGTACTTACTTACTTACTTGCTTGTTTACTTACTTACTACCACTCTTCAATAGTTGCCCTGTATTTCCATTCGCCAGTATTCACAATTATGCAGTGTTCCTCTTTTACATCTTTTTTCCTCATCATTTCAACTACTCGCACGCTCCATGTTAATCTCGGCCATTCATGCTTTTTCCTTCCCAGCGGCGACCATTCCAGGAATGCTTTTGGCTATCGTCCTTGCTTCATTTGCCGTACATGGCCATACTGTGGAAGAGCTCTTTATCAGTTCTTTGGCGGTTTACTGTTCCCTATCCTCATTTCTTCCCCTCTTTGTTCTTCATATCCTGGCTGCCCTCCTTATTCCATCCACCTCTACTGCCTGGACTCCATTTCTCTGTCGCTCTCGCTGCGTCTCAACCCTTGTGTTAATACACTTTCAATTACTGTTTACAGAATCATCTTCTTTCTTTCTTTTGATATTTCCCTTCTCCGCAAAACCCCACTTAACATCTTCATTGCGAAACGTAATGTGGTAGATACTTGCTAATTAACCCCTTAACGCCGGGCCTCGCGACTTCGCATCCTAGCAGTGCGACTCTGATAAGCGCTAGGTTAAAGCCGGTGTCAGTAGGTGCAGATCCTACACGAAGCTGGCAAACCTTCTGACATGTCCTGAGTGGGACCCTGCCCACTCCTCTCTTATAGGATGCGTCAAGGATGCTGCTTTCTCGGATAGCTATACAACAACTCAAGCAAATCACATTGTAAGAGGTCCATGATTAAAGAATTTGTTGCTAGCGCACTCGAGCTGATGTAATTTCGATGGATTGCTCACGCGCTGCCTGCGATATGTAAGCTATAAGAGAATCTGAGACCAAAGAGCAGTGTTGACTGCAGTAGGAACTGTGTAACAGTAGGAGCTAGCGAGCAGTCGTGTGTATCGAGTTGGCTGGGCCGGTCGTGGGGAGCCTGAGCGATATAGTAGGTAAAAGCAGCCTCGCGCGTATGTACTATTGTTATGTCAAGCCCCATGTAAATGTTTTTAAAAAAATCTCTTAATAATAATCTTTCTTATAAAAAAATTAACTTTTGATAATCATTCATCTCAATTTAAAGAACTTACTAATTTCTCCAATCCATGGTCATCCCGATTACTGCAAAGAAAAATCAGTTGTTTCCTTTTATACAGGACTAATCTATCGGCCAGCATTGCACTGGGCTGTGCCACAAAAATTTATTGTAAGAGCAGATATATATGCGTTATCCGGAGACTTCATTTGACACGTCCCCTTTGAACAATTATACAAGACTGTGCTTAAACTGACACACAATATTTTTTAGCGCAACGCAATCTGACTTTCAAAAATCCCTACAAAAGACTGGCCCTGACTAACATTAACCTATACCTTTCACAAATCACTTACCTCACAAAAATCTCCGTTACTCGAACTACTGCAATACGGCGAGCGCCACTACTGCCAGCTAAATAAAAGATTCAAACTACTGAAGGCACTAACTACTGATAGGCATAGTTAGCAAATGAAAGATTTTAATAGAGAACAAACAATGCATTTACCTTAATAATCATAATATATATATAGCAGTTCATGCCATCCAATCTTACAAATTTCAAATCTGCGCCATTTCTCTCCCCACATCCACCACTGCTGGCGGCTCACCTCCAACTGCGCAACGCTACGCGCTGTTCACATCCAGCTGCCGCTGCCCAACACTACAATGGCAGACAACAATGCAAACTGGCCACAGACTACACACAGCACAGCCAGTGATTTTCATACCGAGCGCTACGTAAAGTTGCCGATAAGAAAACATAAACAGCCTACTTACACATTGAGGTAAGAATTTTCAATTTATTCAGAATGAACTTTCATGGCCATGACGCAGCACTGCTGACGTCCAAAATTCACCGGTTTAAATTCACAGTCAATTATTGAAAAGTTATAAGTGAGTCACATTTTTATTATTCCTAGGTTACGGAATAATAAACTATTGGAAGGTGAAAGGTGGCTACACTGAGCCACAGCGCCAGAAATCGCGCCAGAGAGTATTGTTCTGCCGCCTCCACTGGCAGTGATTATTGAGGCGTAGCGGCAAGCAGTTCTTGCCGAGAAGTTGTGGTGGACACTGCTTACCGTGAAGTCAGAGTGAGATGTGGTAGTGGAGAGTGTTGTTCCATGTTTTATGCAGTGGTTTGATGGGAGAGATAGCAGATGTTGTTCTAATGGAGATATTGTAATGGTCAGAGTGCATTTCGTCAATATATATGGAGGTATTTTCTTTTATTCTTTTATTCTTTCAGTGACGTGAATAATGTCTCATTACAGGTTCAGTCAACAAAGCATCTGGCGTGTGTTCTTGTATTGTATTAGAGTGTAATTCTGCCATCCTTACGCAATTATAGTATTTCTAATTTTCTTTTATTACGTCAGTATAATTGGTATTTAAAAATTCTTGTCTTGTTGAAGAAGAACCGTGCCAGATGTGCGTTGAGTCATACTACCACATACAGAACAGCTACACTTGTGCTTTGTTAGTTTCGTAGGTTTTATAGTTGCTGGGGACTTAATTAATTAACTGTGTTAACGAAAATTTTCTTACATTCCTTGTTTTCATTCTAAGCAGTCAGATTTCGTACTAATACTAGTCAGGGCCAGCCGTTTGCGAAACGGCGTAATCGGACATACAGCGACAGAAAATTAAAAAGTATTTGCATTGCACTCCTATTTATTTTAAATAAGCCCCCATGCACGTGGCGACCGCTGCTTCGGATCGTCCCTTGGAATCTTCTGATTGTAAAAATAGTAGACAGTAGTACTGTTGCAGTAATTTGTAGAGTAGTAATTGTAGTCTAGATTGCATGTGTAGATTTGGTAATTGTCAGTCTTCTAATGGTATTTCATAATTTAATTTTGTTGTCTTGTATACGCGTTTGACGATTTAGTGCAATTATTTCAATTGTTTGTCAATCGTGTTTGAAGGAAACATTTCGTGTGAATGGTATTGTTGGAGATAAAGTGTCATTGTGTGCAATTATCATATAGTGACGAGTTTTGTATATTTTGTAAATGATTACGCGATCAATGAAAAAGGCAAAAATGATGAATAGTGAGAATGACGAAATTGTTGACATGGCGAACTCGCCAACACAGGGCAACAGTATGATGAATAATGAAGTGGAAAACAATGTAATAAGTCGGGAAAATAGTCCGGAACCATTTCAAAATTTTTCTCAATCAGAAAATTCACAGAGTACGAGATCAACGATAGAAGATTCTGAAATAGTATCGAACACAGATAGCTTTATGGCTATGCAGAAGGAAGTTAGTTTTGCGGGAAATGTTAGGGGCGAAAAGAATTTCGAACCGGCTAATATGGAGCAGTTGATGGGTGCAATATTAAATCTAGGATCACAGTTGGAATCTAAGTTTAAAACAGAGATGGGAACTTTGCGATCTGAAATTAAAACTGATATGGGAACAATGGGATCACAGTTACGATCTGAATTAAAAACAGAAATGGGAACAATGGAAACACGGTTAGACTCATTGGGATCACAGTTAGGATCTGAATTTAAAACAGAGATTGAAACTTTGGAAACACGGTTAGACTCACGAATAGGGACATGTTTCAAAAACATGAAAGATGAATTAAAGAAAGAAATTAGAGAAGAAGTACAACCGATTTTGAATGCTCACAATAATAGATTAGTTGCAGTAGAGAATAGACAAAGGGAACAGGATAGAGAACAGGAAGAAAGAGATCGCGTGATAGTACAGAAATTTTCAGAGTTAAATTTACAACGTGCAAAAGATAAGGAAGAAATATTTGAGAGAATCGAGGAATCCGTACCAAATGACAGATTAAATAACTTAACGCAACAGTGTGAACAGTTAACGACTAAATGTGACAATACCGAAACCCGTGTCGCGACACTTACGGAAGACGTAAATAAACAGAAAGAACAAATTGGTGACTTATCGGAAAGAGTGGAGGAGATTTCAGATAAACTGACAAATCTTAGTTTAAATGGGGACAGAGATTCAGATGACACAGCACCATTGCCATTTGCAGAAACCGAAGAGTACCAGAACATAAATAAGCATGTTGAAAATTACGGAAAATTTAATGAACGCGTTAAAAAGGAATCTGAGGCATTAGAAAAGCAAGTCAAACAAATTGAAAGCAAAATCGTAGGAAAGGACGGTAGAAGAAATTTGGAATCACCGATAGCAGCGGGTTTTGAAGAAAATAATTTGTTTCATTTACGGGATGCAACAAGAGAGCGCCAGGCGCGCGAACTTGACAATAATCGGCATTGGGACTGGGACAGACCCGGTAGGTCTTTGTCGCCACGAGGCGAAAACTCTGACTAAAAACACTTTTTGACTGTTCGGAAATTTAAGAACTTTCGCAAATCTAAGAATGACGTACATCCATGTTCATGGTTAGATCAATTTACGTACGTACTTCCGCCAAATTTGCCACTAAGTCACAAACTGAAATTTATGTGCAGCTATTAATGTCCTCAGGGGATTCACTACTCTAAGTGAATATGTGCCGTAGCGAGCATAGGGCCCCGAGCTGTAGTGGTGCTATTTCTCTTTTAGTTTTCTGTACCGCTGCCTACTCTTTTACTATTCTTTGCATCTATCGAAACAACTCTTCAACTATCAATCTATCTAGAGAGTAAGCAAACAATAACCTGATATGACTATTTTACCTAAATGTGATTTCGTAAATTACCGTTTGGACTTACTATATTTTCAGCAGCATTCATTCGTAGCTTAAATGAAATTTTACCTGTTTATCTTCGTGACAATATTACTTCATATGTTGACGACATTCTTATTGCTAAACATTCTTGGAGTGAGCACAACAAAATTTAGGATTCATTGTTACGTATCTTTGCAAGAGTTGGCATTACAGTGAACTTGGAAAAATCTGAATTTGGTCGTTCTCAGGTGAAATTTCTCGGCAACATTATTTCTACAGAAGGTATTCTTCCTGATCCAGAAAAACTAGACGCTCTTCGTAATTATGCTGTTTCTACCACAAAACGTGATGTTCGTAGTTTCCTTGGCGTCTGTAATTTTCTTAGACGTTTTGTTAGATTGGACGATTTGGCCACACCTCGTTTATGCAAATTATGTCAAAAGCCGCCGACAGTTTCTCACAGAGCACCGTTGTTTCCTATCATTCCAGCAAAATTAAAGGACATGGCTGCAGTTGATTTGTTCGGTCCAGTGGTTCGATCTACTAATGGTTTTGCGTACATTTTCGTAGCAGTGGAGTTGACATCAAAATATGTGTGTTTTACACCGTTACGCAAAGCAACAGCTCGTTCAGTATCTAACGCTTTCATCAAACATTTTCTTAAAGAAGTGGGTCATGTTGATAAGGTTATATCAGATAATGGATCACAGTTTCGTTCTAAAATTTGGCTTCGTACTCTACGGCGTCGTAAAATTAAACCAATTTTCATTTCACTTTTCCACCCCCAACCTAACGCTTCAGAGAGATGGATGAAGGAAATCAATAAATTGTGTCGTCTTTATTGTCATCAGAATCACAGAACGTGGGATCAGTATCTTCATATTTTTCAAAACATTCTGAATGAACTTCCTAATGACTCAACTTCTTTACCGCCTATACTGATATTAAAAAACAAAGCACCGACAAATCGCGTTTCTGAAATCGTTCCTTTTCCGCCTTCATGGAAACTGCGGCATTCTGAAGTTGTGAATCTGGCTCTACAAAATATTGCATCTGCGGCTGCTAGAAGAGTGAAATCAGCAAAGCGTCCTGGTCGTTTAAAAATCTTGTCAGTTGGTCAGAAGGTGTTAATTAAGGCTCATCGTTTGTCTCACAAAGGAAAAGGCTTGTGTCGCAAATTTTTTCTGCTTTATAACGGCCCGTATAGAATTCGCAAAATTATTCATGATAACACTGTCGAAGTAGAAACTCTTAAATCACGACGCTCTAAGGGAATACATCATATATCTAACGTTAAAATTTTTGTGGAATGATATACTTTTGAAAAAATTTTGTAGAATGACATACTTGTGAGAAACTAACAGCTACATGTAAACACACGGAGAGTACAAGGATACTGCGCTGTGTTTTGGCGGCGGCATATACTCAAAGCAACAGTCAAGTCTGCGCGCCGCACAAGGCAGTCGTTGACCGCAAACAATCACTTCCTACGTCTCGCGCCTACAGCTGATCGAGCGCTCAGTGCGAATGCACTGACAGCCGTAAACAAATACACAGTCTTTCTCCGAATAAAATCAGTATAAAGCTATAATGACTTGATAAATTATGTTACTAACGTTCAGTATTTTTCAGGATACGGTTCTATAAGATATTTAAGAACTTCAGGTAAATTCTGTGTGTCTCCGACGTTAAGACGACTTGCTATCGAGAAATTTTCAGGAAGAATGTAATTTCCAAGAAGAAACTAATAAACTAAAAAAAGGTAACTATTAATTGAAGTTTATTTTTCAGGTAACATATTTGCACTAGGTACGTACCTTGGACGTAATTTGCTGCTCGCGATTACGTGATTCATACTTTGTGCTAATTACATGTTCAATGAAATTACTTGTGAAGCGACGTGCTTGCGTACGTTAACCGATTTTGACAATGATTATTAATGAACTGGATTGTTACTTGTGTATATTATGCATCGCTTGGCTGCACTGCTTTTTCACTGATGTTATATTTTTTTTTATTATGTGCCTGCTGTGCTTATTTATTTAAATTATAATTGTCACCTGATTAATTGTGCTGATGTGGTTAGGTATGTAAGTTATACTTTGTGATTTATCTGCTTGCGCCTTCATGTTTACTTATTAAGATACGATGCTAATGACCTGTTTAGTACGTAAGATATATGTTTACTGCTATGCGTATGGATTGCACATTTACACATTTCTGCTTGTTGTCATAACTATACTTTAATTTGGTATATAGCAATGCTGATGTACAGTGTACGGACATGGAGTGTGGGTTACGATGTGGTATGGGTTACGGATTGTTCGCTTGGCGAAGCCTCGTTATAGAAATTGTGCTGCATCCACTTGTTGACATTCTGTTCACTACTGGTATATTTACTCGCTGTTGCTTGTTTTGCTTACGCTCAGTGCTTTATATTTTAACATAAGAAAATGAACTGCAGTAATTCGACGAGCGACTTTAGTACAAGAAACATCATAGAAGTCACATGAGCTGGAGGTTTTATGAAAGCTGTATAAATGTATGCCAATAGGAAGGAAGCTAACGACATGACATACCAACACAGTTATTACACTGCATTTTTCGTGAGCAATTGAAATAGGAAGTGACACTTGACACAAGAAATACTCCACATGTTTGCTTCTGTTTGCCATAATTCTTGAAGTGGTGTACACACTGTGAAATATTAGGATCATTCACACTCCGCAATCGTACTTAATTACTGAGAGTTATTCGAACTAAGTCTGTTAGAGGTCATGTATGCATTCTTTGTTTATAATTCATAATGAGTAGAAGATTTTGGTCAGATGGATTACACAGAGGTTGTGTGTTGACAGTGTGTCTTCGGATTGTATGGGATGAGGAGGTTTGCATTAGGATTTTATCTGTACTTGTTCGAGGAGACTGACTAGAGGTAAGAGTTGTTATGGAAGTGAAATGATACTGGCAATAAGGTTTATATGTATCGACGTATTGAAGAGGTATTATTGAGGTATTGAGATTATATGAAGTTGATTGGAGTTTTGGTGTATAAGAGGTAAAATAAGTGAGGTGCATATTTTTTTTTTTTTTTTTGTTGGTCTATATGGAACAAGGAGGATGAAGATAGCAGACTAGAACACTAAAATGGAAGGAAGATTGTCTACACACACTTTGTTAAATCACTAAGCAGTATGTACTTTTTTTTTGGAGAGAGGAAATTGCATATCTTGGCACACTGACAGTTGTTCAGCAACCGTACATTTTGATCTGGCTCGGCAAACATTGGTCTTGACATGATGACTATGACGTTGACTTAACTATTATTGACTGTTATACATTGCTGCCACTATTACTTGATACACATGATGAACATGAAATTTTGACAGAAGTGCATGTACACAGTTAACACTATACAATTACACAGTAGTACTTAATGTGGATGAAAGATGAGTGAGTGTGTTTTGTGTGTTTTCCTTTCCTAATCCTACCCACCTATCTCCTAAATATTATTTTATTTGTTTGTAGTGGCTTGCACTGACACCCATAAATATAATAGGTTTACTGATGTTTGTGTACTTGTAATAGTTAATATGACAATTATCTGACATCATTTGTGTGTTTGTTATGATTTGTATGTTTAGTGTAAGAGCATTGTAAAAGCATTTGTATGTGCATTCAAACTATTGTTCATGCTTGAACTGTCTGATTAGTGATGGTGATATTATGGACTGTTACTTGTACTTTTTCTACATGATTGGTGCCACTAGGACATGTTTAAATCCTGCTAATGAAGTGTGTGATCAGTGATAGTGAATATTATGGACTGCTGTCTGCACCTACTCAACATTGCTGGGTGCCACTGATGAACTGCTTCTACTGAAATGATGTGACCTGTTGGAGTCTGCACCTACTCAACATTGCTGGGTGCCACTGATGGACTGCTTCTACTGAAATGATGTCACCTGATGCTGTCTGCACCTACTCCACATTGCTGGGTGCCACTGATGAACTGCTTCTACTGAAATGATGTGACTTGCTGGAGTCTGCACCTACTCCACATTGCTGGGTGCCATTGATGGACAGCTTCTACTAAAATGATGTCACCTGTTGGTGTCTGAACCTACTCCACATTGCTGGGTGCCACTGATGGACTGCTTCTACTGAAATGATGTCACCTGTTGGTGTCTGCACCTACTCAACTTTGCTGGGTGCCACTGATGGACTGATTCTACTGAGATGATGTCACCTGTTGCTGTTTGCACCTATTCAACATTGCTGGGTACCACAAATGGAACTGCTTCTACTGAAATGATGTTACTTCTTGCTGTCTGTACCTCTTCAACATTGCTGGGTACCACAGATGGAACTGCTTCTACTGAAATGATGTTACTTCTTGCTGTCTGCACCTACTCAACATTGCTGGGTGCCACTGATGGACTGATTCTACTGAGATGATGTCACCTGTTGCTGTTTGCACCTACTCAACATTGCTGGGTGCCATTGATGAACTGCTTCTACTGAGAAATGTGACTTGTTGCAGTGTGTACCTCTTCAACATTGCTGGGTACCACAAATGGAACTGCTTCTACTGAAATGATGTTACTTCTTGCTGTCTGTACCTCTTCAACATTGCTGGGTACCACAAATGGAACTGCTTCTACTGAAATGATGTTACTTCTTGCTGTCTGTACCTCTTCAACATTGCTGGGTGCCATTGATGGACTGCTTCTACTGAAATGATGTCACCTGTTGGAGTCTGCACCTGTTCCACAATGCTGGGTGCCACTGATGGACTGCTTCTACTGAAATGATATCACCTGATGCTGTCTGCACCTGTTCCACAATGCTGGGTGCCACTGCTGGAACTGTCAACTACTTGTTGTGAAAATTTGTATAAACTGATTTTTTGTGTATTACTGTTTGTGAAAAGTTATAAGACTCTTACCTGCTCATATTCGTCATTGCTGACGCTATCGATTGAATTGTTTAACCACATGATATTTGTGTAAACTATTATGTAAAGTCATATGTATGAAAGAATTTGTATTCCTTACTGTATTTTATATATTAGGCTATTGTAAGGTCAGTGCAAAGCCAAAATTTTATGTAGTTATATAATACTTACGTATTAATATTATCTTTTATTTTTGTCTGTATTTTTTTTGACGAATTTGGTGGTATTTTCACCACCAATGCTGGCAAAAATACCATCAAATTCTAGCCCGTGGAGGAAGGGCATATGAAAGGTGGCTACACTGAGCCACAGCGCCAGAAATCGCGCCAGAGAGTATTGTTCCGCCGCCTCCACTGGCAGTGATTATTGAGACGTAGCGGCGAGAAGTTGTGGTGGACACTGCTTGCCGAGAAGTTGTGGTGGACACTGCTTACCGTGAAGTCAGAGTGAGATGTGGTAGTGGAGAGTGTTGTTCCATGTTTTACGCAGTGGTTTGATGGGAGAGATAGCAGATGTTGTTCTAATGGAGATATTGTAATGGTCAGAGTGCATTTCGTCAATATATATGGAGGTATTTTCTTTTATTCTTTTATTCTTTCAGTGACTTGAATAATGTCTCATTACAGGTTCAGTCAACAAAGCATCTGGCGTGTGTTCTTGTATTAGAGTGTAATTCTGCCATCCTTACGCAATTATAGTATTTCTAATTTTCTTTTATTATGTCAGTATAATTGGTATTTAAAAATTCTTGTCTTGTTGAAGAAGAACCGTGCCAGATGTGCGTTGAGTCATACTACCACATACAGAACAGCTACACTTGTGCTTTGTTAGTTTCGTAGGTTTTATAGTTGCTGGGGACTTAATTAATTAACTGTGTTAACGAAAATTTTCTTACATTCCTTGTTTTCATTCTAAGCAGTCAGATTTCGTACTAATACTAGTCAGGGCCAGCCGTTTGCGAAACGGCGTAATCGGACATACAGCGACAGAAAATTAAAAAGTATTTGCATTGCACTCCTATTTATTTTAAATAAGCCCCCATGCAAAGGTTACGCTGAATGTGAATGAAATAAAT
Source organism: Schistocerca cancellata (assembly GCF_023864275.1). Classification (NCBI taxonomy): domain Eukaryota; kingdom Metazoa; phylum Arthropoda; class Insecta; order Orthoptera; family Acrididae; genus Schistocerca; species Schistocerca cancellata. The sequence goes on along the minus strand of NC_064628.1, from coordinate 6,420,438 downwards.
AATCATATTGTTTTTACTGTTGGGAGGTTACGGGATTTATTTTGTGGGGAGGTTACAACATTAATTGTGTTGGTCACAATAAGAACATTGACAATACTTAACTTGGGATTTACGAGAACAATGGGTGACATACAAACAAGTCAGAGCATTTTGGTATACACGATGTTGATGAAAGTTTGTCACACAGTTTGTGGATCACTAATAACGACTGTCGTAGAGCTACAGCTCTCTTCTAGGGCCGGGGCTGGCAGGAGCGGCGCTTCTATTCTCTTCGTGTACAGGCCGCTCCTGTCGTGGTGACGCCCTGGCCAGCGTGCTTATTGGCCAACGGCGTCTCACTACCTGCTCTGCGGTTGCGTTCTCCATCTTCGTGCCGGCGCTCGTGTTTACGCCAGAACATCCTGAGTGTTTCAGGTACTTCTACATAGGTTTTGTCTTTTTCCTTGTATGAAGAAATTTATTCAGGCATTGAGGGGTTAAGCAACAGTCGAACTCCGACGAAGTAATTGCTGTGGTATCCTACGTGAAGAAAATTCTTATTTGGATGTTTGTCATACGTCCGATGAAGGGTACACTGAACACTTGCGAAAGATAAAGAGAAACTTTGATCCTAAACACAAGTGTAGAAGGTACCGCAGATTGTACGCGCATCAGTAATTAAGATATATCGTAATAATTTCGGGTGGTTAGTTAGTAGTTCTACGTGTAAGTTGAATTCACCAAAGTTTCCATTTGCATTTACGTAAAAGATGTTGTTGTTGTTGTTGTTGTGGTCTTCAGTCCTGAGACTGGTTTGATGCAGCTCTCCATGCTACTCTATCCTGTGCAAGATTCTTCATCTCCCACTACCTACTGCAACCTACATCCTTCTGAATCTGCTTAGTGTATTCATCTCTTGGTCTCCCTCTACGATTTTTACCCTCCACGCTGCCCTCCAATACTGAATTGGTGATCCTTTGATGCCTCAGAACATGTCCTACCAACCGATCCCTTCTTCTGGTCAAGTTGTGCCACAAACTTCTCTTCTCCCCAACCCTATTCAATACTTCCTCATTAGTTATGTGATCTACCCATCTAATCTTCTGTAGCACCACATTTCGAAAGCTTCTATTCTCTTCTTGCCCAAACTATTTATCGTCGACGTTTCACTTCCATACATGGCTTCAGTCCATACAAATACTTTGAGAAACGACTTCCTGACATTTAAATCTATACTCGATGTTAACAAATTTCTCTTCTTTAGAAACGCTTTCCTTGCTATTGCCAGTCTACATTTTATGTCCTCTCTACTTCGACCATTATCAATTTTTTGCTTCCCAAATAGCAAAACTCTTTTACTACTTTAAGTGTCTCATTTCCTAATATAATTCCCTCAGCATCACCCGACTTAATCCGACTACATTCCATTATCCTCGTTTTGCTTTTGTTGATGTTCATCTTATATCCTCCGTTCAAGACACTGTCCATTCCATTCAACTGCTCTTCCAAGTCCTTTGCTGTCTCTGACAGAATTACAATGTCATCGGTGAACCTCAAAGTTTTTATTCCTTCTCCACGGATTTTAATACCTACTCTGAATTTTTCTTTTGTTTCCTTTACTGCTTGCTCAATATACAGATTGAATAACATCGGGGAGAGGCTACGACCCTGTCTTACTCCCTTCCCAACCACTCCTTCCCTTTCATGTCCCTCGACTCTTATAACTGCCATCTGGTTTCTGTACAAATTGTAAACTGTAAAAGATGTGGTGTTGTGAAATCGGACGAATGAAGTAGTACGAAATGAAGAATGCTCTCTAATCGACCACCGGAGGAGCGCGTGCTACGTGGAAGGAAGCGCGTCTATTTCCCGGAAGACGAATAGCGTGTAAGTATTCCGTTGGCGCGCAGTGAGTTACAGAACCGACCGGAGCGGCCGTGCGTCACGGTACACACGCGCCGGGAGCACTGCGGGTGGGCGTGGCCCCACCTAGACTGGCCCAGCTGGCGCATGCGCCGCGCCGCAGAGCAGCGACCAGGCAGCGGTGGCCTGCTCCCCTCCCACCACACCGCGCGGTGACGTCACCACACAGACGCTCTGCCGGCCCAAGTCGAAGGCCGACTTTGTTCGGGCTGCAAGTGGCTGTACGTTAAGGATGCCGCGTGGGCCATTGTGTTCCGTATTCGACGTCTGGAGGGCATTCAAGACACTTCAAACTGACTGGATGTTTCGTGTATGGTGCTGCGTCCGGGTTTTCGTGACCGGAGGAACAAGCTCCGATCGCTGAACGGAATGCGCTCGGCTCCTCCGACGTTGGTAGGTGGCGTATCTGTTTTTGCCGAATTACGGCGGGTGAACAGATTCTAAGGTTACAACGCCGATATTCGTGGAGTTTTGTCTGTTATAGAGAAGTGACCCGTACGCTGTATCTCTGACGCATGCACTTGGTGACTCTGCAGAGTTTCGGCGACCCGCCACATACACAACTAGTTGTAGGTAAAGAAACATGGCGACTCGTTTGGCAATCTGGTCTCACGAAGGAATTCGTGCAGTTTTTCGATATCCCTAGGTGAAACATCTCCCCGCGGCTGAAATTCAACGGCAGTTGGTAGAACTTCATGAACGACACTGAACATTCGTCAGCATGTGGCAGAGTGGTGTCCAAAGTTTGCGGCCGGACGACAAAATGTCACCTACGACGATCGCAGTCGCCGACCCAGCACGGCATCAACAGATTTTGGAGAAACCTCGGGTAGAGGAGCCCGTACCTAGCTCCAACTGACCATCACCTTTTTCCTCACTCGAAGCGGGAGCTAGGAGGCCGACGATTCGATGCAGACGAAGAGGTGACACACTTCACATCAACGTGGCTGAACGCGCTAAGTCAGGAATTTTACCAGGAGAGTATTCCGCGAAGCAATAAGTAGCTAAGCCAATATATAAACGATATCGCAATATAACTTACATCAGTTGGCTTGTAACCTCCCCCCCACTCATCGACCTTCATGACAGTGAAAAGTTAAACCGCGTGTACCTAATGGAAATTTGGGAAAAGCAATCGTCACCGAGGTTAATTAGTCGGTAAAGACGGAGGAAAGGGTTACATCTAAATGAAAGGAAAAATGCTAATGAAACAGGTGGAAATTAATTTTGAAAAGGGGTAAACTTAATAAAGAAAGTAAATGTGCGGCCGTTACATTAACAATTAACTAGCGGTAATTAGATATTTGAGATTTGGGGGAAATTACGGTCGCCAGTCATAAGGACAAATACTATAGTAACTGAAAAAGAAAGGTTATTACACATATAATTAGCACTAGAAGCGTGGCAACTGAAGGTTGACACGTGTAGTGTGAAAACTGAAAGTTTGTCAGAAGTGAGCTTTCTTTATGAAACACATCGAAATTCAGTAAAATACGGTTTGTCTTGGACTATCTTAACAATCATTTCAAAAGCTTCTTGAATCTACGCAATTTAGAAATAAGAGATTTAACTTTGAACTTGAATTAAATGATTCTGAACAATTAACAGTAGTAAAATTTAGTACGTACCAAGCTGAGCTGCAGTCACAGGTAAGCTAAAATACGGTAACAAAACTCGCACTCTTAATTTGTGGTTGTGTAATCTGAATATTGTAGCCAGCTATGAATGCCTTAAGTGAACTTTGAAATTAAAGCAGTGAAATCGAATGATGCTGGCGTTGAATTTCAACGACACTCGGGTTCATTCCGGAAAAGGAAGAGACCCTGCATGGTAATGCAATTAGGACAATGAGCAACAAACGTTCATGCTGAGTTGCTGTAATTTTGTGATGCAACAATTTTAAAAGTTTGGAAAGCTGAGGTCTGCCATACAGTTCTAAAACTTTACGTGCGTCCGGTCTTTCTTGTTGGTTGATTGAAGGTTTGAAGCCGTCGATCGAGGAGGTGGCGACAGTCACTCATTGTCGGCCGTCGCTGTTGCAGAAGCTGGATGTTGGCGCGCCTTCTTCTCGACACGGTCACCAGGCGAAACGGGCTCTTGATGTGCGCCAGCTAAAGCTTCCCGTCCGCGACACCGTGTCAGAAACTATCATCGCAAGTCGAGCGCAATTACATGCTGCCAAACCCCGAAAGCGCGGCAACTCGCGGGGGCTTCACACAACACACCTGCTCCACTGCACCACCCCAGCCAGACTCCCTCTGCTCAGCCCGCGCTCCACGCGGCAGAGTTAACACTACCAAAGATCCTACACACTTTGATTCTTCACACGAGCTATCGATGTATTCGTTCGATAGCATAGTTTTCCCTAGGCCAGACGCAGTGTATAAATACAAATAATATTCACAAAACAAACCAACATAAATGCATAAATATATATATATATATACAAACAGTAAAACAATTACAATATATTAAGAGACAGAAATGTCATATCTTTAGGTGACAAAATAAGGAAAAAAATTTGCAGTGCAGTAGATGGAAATGGGAGGATATGCATTTCCGGCGTTACAGGCTGCGTTGGTTGTACGAAATAAAATGTGAACGTTTCACTGCAGGCTATGTAACCACAGTTTTCTCCTCGTATAAACGACAGGAACGACCATGGAAAGCAGTCCGAGAAAATCTTTGCACCACTGAGGATTAACGGGCAGCGGCGTACTCGGCGATGAAGCTTGCCTCGCAGGTACTGGTTAACTGGCAACGCCGGATGCAACGCTTCCTTCGTGGGTAAAACACACTGTCCGTGCCGAAAGGAATGCAAAACTGGCCGCAATCTGCTTATTAACTGGTATAAACCTTTGAAATTGCACTTGTAGTGGAAATGAGTCTCCCCCAGGGGAGGCAATTCACGATTTTTTTCCTTGCAGGTGAAGAATGGATTCCAGTCACAAGCGATTTGCAGTCTTTGACTTCTTGGCAAAATATGAATGTTAACTAATAGCGATACAAAGCCTGTGTGGTAGTCGTGCTCGCAGTCGCTTTAGGCGAGTATTCAGCTGCAGGTGGGAGGATCCTTTCTGCTTCAAAAAAAAAAAAAAAAATGGTTCAAATGGCTCTGATCACTATGGGACTTAACAGCTGAGGTCATCAGTCCCCTAGAACTTAGAAGTACTTAAACCTAACTAACCTAAGGACAGCACACACATCCATGCCCGAGGCAGGATTCGAACCTGCGACCGTAGGGGTCGCGCGGTTCCAGACTAAAGCGCCTAGAACCGCTCGGAAACCACGGCCGGCTTTCTGCTTCAGCCTGGACCCGATGGGGCTGTCTTTCCCAAATCCTCCTAAACGGGTTTTGGTCTAGGCCTACATGGCAGGCTTACGAGGAGAGTAATTTTCCCACGTTGCTCCCAGGAAATTCACTCTCTCAACCGTGAACGTTTGTTTGAGTGACACGTTACTCATGACCAGGTGTAGTAGACAAACGTCATTCTACTCCAGAGGCACAAATGTACAGAAAAGCTTCTGTTCGTAAACAAGCACGGAATTTGAAGGCTTCCCTCGTGCGAAACTCAGCTTGTTCTTTTCTCACATGATTTGCTGCGAACCACGGATGAAGGACAACAGGCTGATTCCACATTCCTAGATTTCCGGAAAGCGTTTGGCGCGCTGCCCCAAAGGAGACTGTCAACGAAGGTCCCGTCACACGGCTTAGACCCCCAGATGTGTCATCGACCCGAAGGCTTCTTTCCAAGGTGCTGCTCCAGGCGGGTGTAAAATGAATGTGCGCAACGGAAAATAATAAAAGCTAAAATGATTGTTTCGCCCTGTGTGACTACCCCCTGAAGCAGATCCTAGGATCTCTTAATGCTCTTTTTTACATATAAAGTACAATGTAAACATAAATGAATGATGCAGGCAACTAATAGTACTAAATGATAAACGTTGTTGAATATATATTTATAATAAATTAAAATCAACCCTTTAAGTACAATTGTCTATATTTCCTAACTAAGTTATTAATCAGTTGCCCAACTCTGCCCATTATTATGACTGTACGGTCTAATATCACTAACACGAAATGACTGACATCATCTACGTACGAAACACTAGAAGACACTACTTTCAAAGATGATCTACGGTAGTGTAGAACCTCAGGGCAAATAAGCTAACGTGATCACAACTGTTTAGCTTTATAGCCGTAATAAGCCGAAGCAATTTGCGATACCACCGTATGTACTGTGTCCGGTGCGTCGAAGTGATGATTCGCGTACTCGTCTGCGATGATTGAAGAACTCCAGCCACAAAATAAACTCTTTCAAAGACTAGGGCGGCAGAAGGCGGTCCTCTTACTAATATACTCTAGTACTGTCTTCACCTCTCTATGTTCTACAGACGAAAAAGACGAACTCCCAGCCACGAGGACGGAGTTCACATAACGTCTCAGCGTAAGTAAGTCTTTTGTCGTCCAGCGCGGAAAGTTTGTGAGGAAAAACCTATACTCGTACAATGGTACGCCTCTGAGTATTATCCGGTTATCCTTCCGGCCACTACGATAGATAGTGGTCGGCCCCCACCCTATTGTGCTCCAGAGCTCAGGTGCCACGACGTCCGTCTAGCTACTTCCTGTGCTTAAGTAGGACTAACACCTGTGCGGGCCTTCTACATCTACATCTACATTTATACTCCGCAAGCCACCCAACGGTGTGTGGCGGAGGGCACTTTACGTGCCACTGTCATTACCTCCCTTTCCTGTTCCAGTCGCGTATGGTTCGCGGGAAGAACGACTGTCTGAAAGCCTCCGTGCGCGCTCGAATCTCTCTAATTTTACATTCGTGATCCCCTCGGGAGGTATAAGTAGGGGGAAGCAATATATTCGATACCTCATCCAGAAACGCTCCCACTCGAAATCTGGTGAGCAAGCTACACCGCGATGCAGAGCGCCTCTCTTGTAGAGTCTGCCACTTGAGTTTGTTAAACATCTCCGTAACGATATCACGGTTACCAAATAACCCTGTGACGAAACGCGCCGCTCTTCTTTGGATCTTCTCTATCTCCTCCGTCAACCCGATCTGGTAACGGATCCCACACTGATGAGCAATACTCAAGTATAGGTCGAACGAGTGTTTTGTAAGCCACCTTCTTTGTTGATGGACTACATTTTCTAAGGACTCTCCCAATGAATCTCAACCTGGTACCCCCCTTACCAACAATTAATTTTATATGATCATTCCACTTCAAATCGTTCCGCACGCATACTCCCAGATATTTTACAGAAGTAACTGCTACCAGTGTCTGTTCCGCTATCATATAATCATACAATAAAGGATCCTTCTTTCTATGTATTCGCAATACATTACATTTGTCTATGTTAAGGGTCAGTTGCCACTCCCTGCACCAAGTGCCTATCCGCTGCAGATCTTCCTGCATTTCGCTGCAATTTTCTAATGCTGCAACTTCTCTGTATACTACAGCATCATCCGCGAAAAGCCGCATGGAACTTCCGAGACTATCTACTAGGTCATTTATATATATTGTGAAAAGCAATGGTCCCATAACACTTCCCTGTGGCACGCCAGAGGTTACTTTAACGTCTGTAGACGTCTCTCCATTAATAACAACATGCTGTGTTCTGTTTGCTAAAAACTCTTCAATCCAGCCGCACAGCTGGTCTGATATTCCGTAGGCTCTTACTTTGTTTATCAGGCGACAGTGCGGAACTGTATCGAACGCCTTCCGGAAGTCAGGAAAAATAGCATATACCTGGGAGCCTGTATCTAATATTTTCTGGGTCTCATGAACAAATAAAGCGAGTTGGGTCTCACACGATCGCTGTTTCCGGAATCCATGTTGATTCCTACAGAGTAGATTCTGGGTTTCCAAAAACGACATGATACTCGAGCGAAAAACATGTTCTAAAATTCTACAACAGATCGACGTCAGAGATATAGGTCTATAGTTTTGCGCATCTGCTCGACGACCCTTCTTGAAGACTGGGACTACCTGTGCTCTTTTCCAATCATTTGGAACCTTCCGTTCCTCTAGAGACTTGCGGTACACGGCTGTTAGAAGGGGTGCAAGTTCTTTCGCGTACTCTGTGTAGAATCGAATTGGTATCCCGTCAGGTCCAGTGGACTTTCCTCTGTTGAGTGATTCCAGTTGCATTTCTAATTCCTCGGACACTTATTTCGATGTCAGCCATTTTTTCGTTTGTGCGAGGATTTAGAGAAGGAACTGCAGTGCGGTCTTCCTCTGTGAAACAGCTTTGGAAAAAGATGTTTAGTATTTCAGCTTTACGCGTGTCATCCTCTGTTTCAATGCCTTCATCATTCCGGAGTGTCTGAATATGCGGTACATAGAATTATACTTTCGAATTCACTGAACGCTTCACGCATAGCCCTCCTTACGCTAACTTTGACATCGTTTAGCTTCTGTTTGTCTGAGAGGTTTTGGCTGCGTTTAAACTTGGAGTGAAGCTCTCTTTGCTTTCGCAGTAGTTTCCTAACTTTGTTGTTGTACCACGGTGGGTTTTTCCCGTCCCTCACAGTTTACTCGGCACATACCTGTCTAAAACGCATTGTTGAACTTTTTCCATAAACACTCAACATTGTCAGTGTCGGAACAGAAATTTTCGTTTTGATCTGTTAGGTAGTCTGAAATCTGCCTTCCATTACTCTTGCTAAACAGATAAACCTTCCCCCCTTTTTTTTGTATTCCTATTAAGTTCCATATTCAGGGATGCTGCAACGGCCTTATGATCACTGATTCCCTGTTCTGCACATGCAGAGTCGAAAAGTTCGGGTCCGTTTGTTATCAGTAGGTCCAAGATGTTATCTCCACGAGTCGGTTCTCTGTTTAATTGCTCGAGGTAATTTTCGGATAGTGCACTCAGTATAATGTCACTCGATGCTCTGTCCCTACCATCCGTCAAAAACATCTGAGTGTCCCAGTCTATACCTGGTAAATTGAAATCTCCACCTAAGACTATAACATCCTGAGAAAATTTATGTGAAATGTATTCCAAATTTTCTCTCAGTTGTTCTGCCACTAATGCTGCTGAGTCGGGAGGTCGGTAAAAGGAGCCAATTATTAACCTAGCTCGGGTGTTGAGTGTAACCTCCACCCATAATAATTCACAGAAACTATCCACTTCTACTTTACTACAGGATAAACTACTACTAACAGCGACGAACACTCCACCACCGGTTGCATGCAATCTATCCTTTCTAAACACCGTCTGTACCTTTGTAAAAATTTCGGCACCCAGAGGTTGAGTTCTGCCTGCCGTTTCATCTCCACTGGCGTTCCAACGTCTGCTAGTATAGGCAATCATTCATTATGTCGTTCTGATAATAAAGAAAATCCGTCATCTTTGATGCAGTAAGGGTTAACAACTATTTACAAGGCGTACGTGACAATGTCAGTCTCCTTTAAATTTTCATATATACGATGTACATCCTGTCAAATGATACCTAATTGTGGTTGCCGTTCACGTCAAAGTATGTGGATGAGTGCTTGTAAGATGCGAAATTATAGCCACCTTACATCTTAAGTAACGGGCCCCAGTACTTGACCTCAACGGCAAGTCTCCATCAGAGACAAGGGTACCGTCTGGGGTGCCCGAGGAGAGTGTGGTAGGACTGCTCTTGTTCTCTACATACATAAATGATCTTACAGGCAGGGTGAGCGGCTAGTTGCGGCTGTTTGCTCATGACACTCCAGTGTACGGGATGTTATCATTGTTGAGTGGCAGTAGGTGAACAGTATAAGCGTCGTTAGACCAAATTTCTAGTTGCTATGATGAATGGCAGCTTGCTCTACATGTACAAAAATGTAAGTTAATGTGGACGAGTAGGGGAACCTATCCCGGGTTGTTCCAATATATTATTAGTAGAGTGCTGTGTGACACGATCATATATCCAGGCCTAACGCTGCAAAGCGAACTGTCGTGTAAAGGCTGTAGTACGAGGTGCATTCAAGTTCTAAGGCCTCCGATTTTTTTTCTCCGGACTGGAAAGAGATAGAAACATGCGCATAGTTTTAAAATGAGGCCGCGTTCATTGTCAATACGTCCCAGAGATGGCAGCACCGTACGGCAGATGGAATTTTACCGCCTGCGGCGAGAATGAGAACTGTTTTAAATACTTAAAATGGCGACGTTTTCCTTACTTGAACAGCGTGCAATCATTCGTTTTCTGAATTTGCGTGGTGTGAAACCAATTGAAATTCATCGACAGTTGAAGAACACATGTGGTGATGGAGTTATGGATGAGTCGAAAGTGCGTTCGTGGGAGCGACAGTTTGATGAAGGCAGAACATCGTGTGACAACAAACCGAAACAACCTCGGGCTCGCACAAGCCGGTCTGATGACACGATCGAGAAAGTGGAGAGAATTGTTTTGGGGGATCGCCGAATGACTGTTGAACAGATCGCCTCCAGAGTTGGCATTTCTGTGGGTTCTGTGCGCACAATCCTGCATGACGACCTGAAAATGCGAAAAGTGTCATCCAGGTGGGTGCCACGAATGCTGACGGACGACCACACGGCTGCCCGTGTGGCATGTTGCCGAGCAATGTTGACGCGCAACGACAGCACGAATGGGACTTTCTTTTCGTCGGTTGTGACAATGGATGAGACGTGGATGCCATTTTTCAATCCAGAAACAAAACGCCAGTCAGCTCAATGGAAGCACACAGATTCACCGCCACCAAAAAAATTTCGGGTAACCGCCAGTGCTGAAAAAATGATGGTGTCCATGTTGTGGGACAGCGAGGGCGTAATCCTTAACCATTGCGTTCCAAAGGGCGCTACGGTAACAGGTGCATTCTACGAAAATGTTTTGAAGAACGAATTCCTTCCTGCACTGCAACAAAAACGTCCGGGAAGGGATGCGCGTGTGCTGTTTCACCGAGACAACGCACCCGCACATCGAGCTAACGTTACGCAACAGTTTCTTCGTGATAACAACTTTGAAGTGATTCCTCATGCTCCCTACTCACCTGACCTGGCTCCTAGTGACTTTTGGCTTTTTCCAACAATGAAAGACACTCTCCGTGGCCGCACATCCACCAGCCGTGCTGCTATTGCGTCAGCGATTTTCCAGTGGTCAAAACAGGCGCCTAAAGAAGCCTTCGCCGCTGCCATGGAATCATGGCGTCAACGTTGTGAAAAATGTGTACGTCTGCAGGGCGATTACGTTGAGAAGTAACGCCAGTTTCATCGATTTCGGGTGAGTAGTTAATTAGAAAAAAAATCGGAGGCCTTAGAACTTGAATGCACCTCGTAGGGAAGGCGAATTGCCGGCTTCCGTTTATTGGGAGAATTTTAGGAAAGTCAGAGTCAGCTTCCGTAGCTGTGTGGAAGGCGCGGCTGATTGCCACGTGGAGGTCCAGGGTTCGATTCCAGACACCGCCAGGGACGTTTCGTTGTTGGGAGGCCAGGGACGGGCTGCACTCAGCCTCGGCCGAGTGGTAGCGGCCCCAGGTCAACGGCCGGGAGAGCAATCGGCTGACCACAATTCCCTCCACATAGCATGCAATTGTGCCATTGGTAGAGGATGGCCCGGCGGTCGGTTGGTACCAATGCGCCTGCCAGGGCCTGTGGACGGTCTTAATGTAACTCATCTGTAAGGGGGACCGCGTGTAGAATACTAGTGCGATCCGCTCTTGAGTACTGCTGGAGTACCACGGTGAAAAAGACTGCTCCAGCTGTATGATAAAACTTCATTTACCATCGAACTACTCTGCCATTCCGACCTTGACCTTCTAGAATTATCATTGTCAGAGTCATACATTACTATTTATGCATTTCCGATTCATAAAGAAGTTTAGTAATAAAGTCCTATAAAATGTGTGTGTGTGTGAAATCTAATGGGACTTAACTACTAAGGTCATTAGTCCCTAAGCTTACACACTACTTAACCTAAATTATCCTAAGGACAAATACACACACACCCATGCCCGAGGGAGGACTCGAACCTCCGCCGGGATCAGCTGAACAGTCCATGACTGCAGCGCCCCAGACCGCTCGGCTAATCCCGCGCGGCTAAAGTCCTATACAATCGTTTTTATTTTATAATTGTATTCCAGCATGCATAGTTGCTCTCCTTTTTTTAAAAAATAAAATAACAAGTCTGTCTTAGGATCTTCTGCGTTCACATGTAAAATTACTTGAAAATATATCATCCACCTTTCTGTGTCACTGCAGGCCGGAGTGGCCGAGCGGTTCTAGGCACTACAGTCTGGAACCGCGCGACCACTACGGTCGCAGGTTCGAATCCTGCCTCGGGCATGGATGTGTGTGATGTCCTTAGGTTAGATAGGTTTAAGTAGTTCTTAGTTCTAGGGGACTGATGACCACAGCAGTTAAGTTCCATAGTGCTCAGAGCCATTTGAAGCATTTTTTTCTGTGCCACTGTTTGCGATTCTGTTCTTATGTCGCCTCGCGTTGCATACGTTCTTATGCGCATGCGCCCATGTTCCTTATCGGCACTGGTTAGTTCATTTCGTCTAGGCGTTTACGGAAGACCTCTTGTTTTCACGATGATGTTACGCCTTTAGCATTTTTATATAAAATTTCAAGTTTTCCTATCTCAGATCCTTCCTTTAACCAGATGATGGTCTATTTTGTAAACAGCACTTTATTTAGATTGTAGCTTCATTAGCTGTCGTGCAGTCGTATACACTGAGATCTGAAAACATTATGACCACTGCTCACCGCGAAGTTGCACTCCTCCTGGTCGCGTTTCCGGCACGGTTCGCGGTAACAGACATATGTAAGCGGAGCAGACACGGGCAGGGGACAACCCTAGCGAAGGTAAGGGCTGCAGATGGGGAAATCCATTGAGATAACCGACTCTGACGAAGGGAAGGTTATTATTGCATAGAGTCTGTGAACGAGTATGTCGGAAGCGGCGAAGCTGGTCGAATGTTCACATGCTACTGTCGTGAGCATCTTCGGAAAGACCTAGAAGGACACTGAAACTACAACTAGGCGCTAAATGGTTGGACGTCCACGGCTCTTCACAGAACGCGGCGTTCAGAGACTTGTCTGATCTGTAAAACAGGACACATGATGACCTGCGTCATCTCTGCCGAAAGAGCACAATGCTGGTGCAAGCGCAACTGATTCGCATAACGCCGTTCATCGTACATTGTTGGCTCAAATGGCTCTGAGCACTATGGGACTCAACATCTTAGGTCATAAGTCCCCTAGAACTTAGAACTACTTAAACCTAACTAACCTAAGGACATCACACACACCCGTGTCCGAGGCAGGATTCGAACCTGCGACCGTAGCAGTCCCGCGGTTCCGGACCGCAGCGCCAGAACCGCTAGACCACCGCGGCCGGCCAGTACATTGTTGAACATGAGCTCTGCAGCAGACCATATCTAAGTGTTCACATGTTGACCTAACGTCAGTTGCATTTGAAGTGGCCCTGGGACCATCGGGATTCGACTGTCGATCAGTGGAAACGTGCCGGCTCTTCGCGTGAATCACATTTCTGCTACACTAGGTCGATGATCGTCTCCATAAACGCCGTCATCCAGATGAACGGTGGCGGTGGCTCGAAACGTGCAGCATGCCACGGATGCAAGGTCGTGAGATAAATATTCCGCTAAGGAAGACTTCCACCTGCGCTTGCATAGCGCCTGTGGTAGCAAACACAGACGCACTGACATCTGTGAACCGCCTGCATTCCTCGATGGTTGATCTCTTCTCCGAAGGCGATGTCATCTTTCAGCAGTTTAACTCAAATGGCTCAAATGGCTCTCAGCACTATGGGGCTTAACATCTGAGGTCATCAGTCCCCTAGAACTTAGAACTACTTAAACCTAACTAACCTAAGGACATCACACACATCCATGCCCGAGGCAGGATTCGAACCTGCGACCGTAGCGATCGCGCGGTTCCAGACTAAAGCGCCTAGAACCGCTCGGCCACTCTGCCCGGCCAGCAGTTTAACTGTCCGTGTCTCCAGTGCTCCAGTGGTTTGAGGAGCACTAAAGTGAACTCACGTTGATGTCTCGGCGACCAAATTCACCTCATACAAATTCTATGGAACCCATCTGAGTCGCTATGGGACACCATCATTGCGTGCTCAAATTAGCGGACCGTTATTAATGCCAATTACATTCCTTGTGCGTAGACATCTAAGCCAACGTATCTCCGCAAACCTACCGACAAACTGGCGGATCCCTGATACGCAGAACCAGTGATGTGTCCCGTTTCATAGACTGGCAAACAAGCTCTTAAGCAGGTGGTCATAATGTTCCGGCTGATCATTATATGCTCTGCTTTATGAGACTTGTTTTACAATACCAGATTGAAACCTTCCCGTCTCCATTATACCTCTTTTGTTACTGATAACCTTCCCTTTGGATTTCTATCTCTTGCTTACTAATAACAAATGAAATCTTCCCTTTGAAATTTATTCTCTTTCTCAACCTTCGCATACAAATTTAATTGCTGCGTATTAAAAATGATTTTCTGATTATTTCGACGAAACATAGAATGTGTCGTCGTCGTGGCCCTCAGTCGTTTCGTGCAATAACCCCAAACTTGTTCCTTACCTTTTTTACTGTTACTGGATCGTCATCTGACTGCTACATCGAACTACGACATGCATATACTTACTCTGGTTTACTATACTCTATTAGCTGCTGGTGGGCTGTCATAACAAGTGGCTGTATTTATTACCAAAGCTGACGTTATTCTTTAATAGCAAAGCTGACGTTATTCTTTAATTAATTTGACTGAAGTTACGTAATTCATAGTTACACTTTTTCTTGACAACAATAACCTTTTTGCAAAGCTTTATGTTGATGGTTTTTGGGATGGATTATAATCAGTAATGCAACATTGCTGGCAAAAATTAATTATATTCTGAAAACGCTTCAAATATTTACTGTTGGTAATGAAATGATTTTACAAACATTCAAATGGGTCTTACTTTTTACAATAATCTTACGGCTAGCATTGCGCAAACATACTTTCAGTAGTCTTGAGTTTCGCAAAGAAAATAATTCAGTAATATTACTTCTTCTTATGATAATAGTTAGCTGATGTCCCTGTACATCCGTTTATAATCTCTTGTAAATCATAGCTGGTGGCTGGCAGGCACACCGCTCCTCTCAACCTCTCGCTTCAGACCTGCTACAGACTCACTTCACATCTCGCTTACTACAGACGCTAAAGTGCGGTCTCTCCTGCCAACATTGCTTTCTGGTGCAGACAATCCCTGCTACCATTACAAAATGTATCAATGCGCGGTCTTTCCCGCTCTTTTCTTAAAATGTATCCATACGCGGTCTCTCCCACCCTTTTTAAAATTATATCAATTTGCGGTCTCTCTTGTCAACAATACTTTGGTGCAGACGTTCCCTGCTACCACGGTTATTTCCAACATGACAAATATTGATTAATCCTACTTAATCCTTTTGAAACGTCCCCTTAGAAAAATTATACATGACTGTGCTTAAACTGACACACAATATTTTTAGCGCAACGCAATCTGACTTTCAATAATCTCTACAAAAGAATGGCCCTGACTAACATTAACCTATACCTTTCACAAATCACTTACAATAATCTTCGTTACTCGAACTACTGCAATACAGCGAGCGCCACTACTGCCAGCTAAATAAAAGATTCAAACTACTGAAGGCACTAACTACTGATAGGCATAGTTAGCAAATGAAAGATTTTGATGGAGAACAAACAATGTATTTACCTTAATAGTGTTCAAAAGTCATAATATATATATAAGTTCATGATATCCAGTCTGTCTAGATCATCCGCTATCAAAAATCCGCCATCTCACTCCCCACATCCACACTGCTGGCGGCTCACCTCCAACTGCGCAACGCTGCGCGCTGTTAACATCCAGCTGCCCAACACTACAATAACAAACAACAATGCTAACTAGCCACAGACTGCACGCAGCACAGCCAGTGATTTTCATACAGAGCGCTACGTGGCGTTACCAATATAAAAACCTAAACAGCCTACTTACACTATTAATAAAATATAAACATCTTTCATGAATTGTGATTTGACAATAGACAATAGAAATATACACGTCTTACAAGATGAACGTATGTTTCATCTCATACACATCAATTGCTTTATACTTTTACAGTCCATCTCGTCTACTGTTTACCCTTATTCTAGATTTCCTGTACCGCGATAGTGTTCCTTGTATTCCCCAGTATTTCTTTTAGTTAGACGGTCTATTTCGTAAGCAGTATTTGATCTAAACTTGACCTTAGTCACATATCGTACAATCGTACTTTAAGTTGGACGTTAATATTTCCTTTGAAAGTTGGCCAATGATTCTGCTGTGATGTGTGTAGACAAACTCTGAGTCAGGGATATTATTATTGCGAGTGGTAGTGAGTGAACAGTTGTTGAGAGTAGTCGGACGCAGCCTGCGGTAGAGAGAAGCCACGCGACACATGAGGTCGCAGCCTACCTTGATCATGATAGTAGCGCCGAAGGAGACTTTGGTATTAAATCGGGATTTTTGGTACTTTGCCTTTATGCTGCACTTAGTTGTTGCTTACCTGCACACTGGAGGGATTTTGTGAGATTTGCATATGAATTCATTGACAGTAATATTCGTATCTTTGTTGAGACCGGGATGCGATTATTGATTACATATATTGTGAAATAATTAAAGACGTTACTAATCAATCTGTCGAAAAAACGAAATGTTCGAGTAAAGTTTGTCAGTGTTTAAATTGTCAATTTTCAGAATACACCACATACATGCATTAATCCTTGCTCCATAGATCATGAATACGACATATCGTAATGATGTGGAACGTGTCACTTTAATACAAATTTTCTTTACACTATATATATACTCCTGGAAATTGAAATAAGAACACCGTGAATTCATTGTCCCAGGAAGGGGAAACTTTATTGACACATTCCTGGGGTCAGATACATCACATGATCACACTGACAAAACCACAGGCACATAGACACAGGCAACAGAGTATGCACAATGTCGGCACTAGTACAGTGTATATCCACCTTTCGCAGCAATGCAGGCTGCTATTCTCCCATGGAGACGATCGTAGAGATGCTGAATGTAGTCCTGTGGAACGGCTTGCCATGCCATTTCCACCTGGCGCCTCAGTTGGACCAGCGTTCGTGCTGGACGTGCAGACCGCGTGAGACGACGCTTCATCCAGTCCCAAACATGCTCAATGGGGGACAGATCCGGAGATCTTGCTGGCCAGGGTAGTTGACTTACACCTTGCCTCGGGCATGGGTGTGTGTGATGTCCTTAGATTAGTTAGGTTTAAGTAGTTCTCAGTTCTAGGGGACTTATGACCTAAGATGTTGAGTCCCATAGTGCTCAGAGCCATTTGAACCATTTGTTGGTTGGCTATCTGTCAGACTTTTAATACTATTTGGCAAATGAGCAAAGATTTTTGTGGCAGCATAAGTCACCCCTTTCTGTGCCAAAGTGACATTTAATCCAGAATAGTGAATATCGCCCTTTCGTCTAGTGTTGTAGCTGTGCACTTTGCTGTTATTTTTGAATTGGGATGGGTTATTAATAACGAATCTCATAAGTGAATATATGTATTGCGAAGGTACTGTGAATATCCCGACTTCCTTAGATAACTGTGTGCAAGGTGATCTTGGGTGGCAGCTATTATTCTGATTACACGCTTTTGTGCAGTGAATACTTTCTCTCTTAATGACGAATTGCCCCAAAATATGATGCCATATGAAAGCAGTGAATGAAAATAGGCATAGTAGGCTAATTTACTGATATGTTTATCACCAAAATTTGCAATAACCCTAATAGCATAAGTAGCTGAACCTGACCGTTTCAGCAGATCATCGCTGTGTTTCTTCCAATTCAATTCATCATCAATGTACACACACAGAAATTTTGAATGTTCTACATTAGCAACAGACTTCCGTTCATAGTCTATATTTATCAATGGTGTTATACCATTTACTGTACAGAATTGTATAAACAGTAAATTATAAGTTTTTATTGTTTTCTTTCACTTTTTTTTTACACCGCTTAAGGCTTGTTGATCATACCTCTTGTGATGAATTTCTATATAAAATAATGGCAGTAGTTGTATCGGTAGTTGTGACATGCATTACACTCTGCATGGATCGCAGTATTTATCTCGAATAATTGTGTTAGCATGTTGCTTGAAGCAGAATATTGATGCAGTTACAGCGGCAAGACGAGGTAAGTTGTCTGTTTCGCTCAGGAGCATTATTGTATTAATTGTTAGGAGATCTTGGAAAACATTTTTATCACCGCAGTCAGATTGAAGAGAATTTGATTTTTCATGATTTATAGGAAGAATAATAAAGCTCTGTTTTCTTTTCTCGATCAGAATACAATATTGTCAGAGATGGAGCCTTACACATTTCCGTACATGTTTCACTCGGTCCGCCCCTGGTAGCTGAATGGTCAGAGCGACGAAATGTCATGCCTAACGGCCCGGGTTCGATTCCCGGTTGGGTCTGAGATTTTCTCCGCTCAGGGACTGGGTGTTGTGTTGTCCTTATCATCATCATTTCGTCCCCATCGACACAGAAGTCGCCGAAGTGGCGTCAAATCGAAATACTTGCACCAGGCGAACGGTCTACCCGACGGGAGGCCCTAGCCACACGGCATCTCCACCTGTACCATGTACATATTATTCGCTTTTTTTTTTTTTTTTTTGCGTCCATCTGCTTCACCATTTTGCAGCACGGGATTAACCGAGCAGTCTAGGGCGCTGCAGTCATGGACTGTGCGGCTGGTCCCGGAGGAGGTTCGAGTCCTCCCTCGGGCATGGCTGCGTGTGTTTGTGCTTAGGATAATTTAGGTTAAGTAGTGTGTAAGCTTAGGGACTGATGACCTTAGCAGTTAAGTCCCATATGATTTCACACGAATGGTTCAAATGGCTGTGAGCACTATGAGACTCAACATCTGAGGTCATCAGTCCCCTAGAACTTAGAACTACTTAAACCTAACTAACCTAAGGGCACCACACACATCCATGCCCGAGGCAGGATTCGAACCTGCGACCGTAGCGGTCGCTCGGCTGCAGACTGCAGCGCCTAGATCCGCACGGCCACCGCGGCCGGCGAGATTTCACACACATTTGAACACTTTTGTGATACATGGACGACGACACATGGAAGTTCGTCCACAAGCGGTTAAGGCGACGGCTCGCTTAAAGCGAGATATCCGGGTTCGAGTCCTGGTCCGTCACGCATTTTCATCGTCGTCGTCCCAGTATACAGGCGATTGTGGTTCATATTCGCAACTGCGAATACATTTCCCTTATTTCTGGATGGCAGTAGTCGCTGCAGTACGTTGCTTCGTTCTTCTTAACAACGCGGGCACTGCTGCGTCGTATTCTGGAGATTTTTCGTGAAATCAAATGGGAATCGCTGGGGGGAGGGTGACGTTCTTTTCGCGAAAGACTGAGAAACGTGGCATTTGAAGCCGACTGCAGAACAGTTGTACTGCCAGCAACGTATGTTCCGCGTAGGGACTACTGAGATCTCAAAGGAGAAATTAGGGCTCGTACGGAAGCATACAGCCAGTCGTCCCCTCGCTCTATTTGCGAGTGGAACTGGAAAGGAAATGGCTAGTAATGTAACACGGTACCTTCCACCACGGTCGATACGATGGCTCGCTGGATCTGTATGTGGGTGTAGGTGTAGATATACAGGGTATCCATAAAGTCCCTTTACAACTTCGAAATTTTATTACAACGCCAGTTGTTGAAATATTTCAACAAAATTTCTTTTATTGTAATCACTATTTAGTAAAGTTTTTATACATACTAAAATTTTGTGTTTCAGATAATCTGTTGATGAACCTCTATAAAATGGCAGCTCCTCAAGAGAAGGCACAATCTGTGTCCTGGTTTATTGAGACAAAATCGGATGTTCAGACTCAACCAAACTTCACAACGAAGTATGTAAGAGATCCACCATCGCGCCCTTCAATCTGTGCATGGCACAAAAAATTTATGGACAGTGTTGGATAAAGGGAACGGGTGACCAATAACATCCGAGGAAAACATTGACCTCGAATTAAACGTCTGCACTCTGTAATGCATATATATGCATTCCATTCATGTGTTTCAGCCAAGTGTTATGCATGTTTATGCGATCGGGAATGCTCAGTAGCAGCCAAGCTACATGTACATTTAACAATTAAGCATCATCAAGGCGCATTAGTGATGAAATCATAGGAGGCAATGTTGTGCAACCTTAGTAGGGACAAGGTCCGACTATTCGGGAGTAGACTCTTACAATCTGAGACAGTGTTCGAGACAAATGATCGCAAACGGGACGTCAGATCTGCCTAGCAACAGCGACAGCGATCTGAACGCCCATTGGCTGAAAGTTTGGATATTATATATATATATATATATATATATATATATATATATATATACTTACTTACTTACTTATCACGAATGGACCCAGAAGGATCACGCAAAGCTTTCTGACGTCGTTTCTTCCATACTTCTTTCATTCGTTCTCCATGTTTTCTTTTTCTTTCTTCTGTCCATTTTGTTCCTGGTCTCTTTAGTGCTTCCTTCTCCGACAATACAATCCACTTTTCCACCTTATTTCTAAAAGTTTTTCTATCTTTGACATCTTTAAGTTCAATATTTACTTTTTGTAAATCTAATTTTACTTGGCTAATCCATGGTGTTGTTGATTTGACTTTTTCTATGTAAGTGAGAATTCTGTTGGTGAGTCGTGTGGGGGGAAGTCTAGTAACATGTCCATAAAATTTTAATCTTCGCCTTCTTATGTGTGCTGCCAGGTTTGATATAGTTTCTGTGGTTCTTCTTGATTGTATCCGGTATCCTTCTTCTGTTAATTTTGGACCTAAAATCTTTCTCATAATTTTGCGTTCTTCTTTTAGTATTTTTTCTAAGTCACATTTTGTGTGGAGTGTGAGCGTTTCACTAGCATATAGTGCTGCTGGCTTAATTACTGCGCAGTAGTGTCTGATTTTTGTGTTCGAGGAGATGCATTTTTTATTGTATATTTCATGTGTCGTACCATATGCTCTCTTCATTTTCTGTTGTCTGATCTTCTGTGCAACTTTCTCTCCTCCGGTTGGCTCCAAAATTTCACCTAGGTATTTAAAATGTTTTACTCTATTTATTTTTCCATATTTTGTGTTCAAACTGTGTATATGGAATTTCGTACAGAAAAATTCTGTCTTTTGAAACGAAATTTGTAAACCTACTTTATCCGCGCATTCCTTAAGGATCTCTATTTGTTTGGTGGCGATTTCTTCATCATCTGCAAGTATGGCCAAGTCGTCCGCGAATGCTAAACAAGATACCTCCACGTTGTCTTTGGTTCTACCAAGATGGATTGGTTTCCAGTAGGATTGATTTTTTAATTCTTTTTCCCATTCCTTAATGACTTTATCCAGGACTATATCAAACAGAAGTGGAGATAGCCCGTCACCTTGACGTACTCCAGTTTTTATGAGAAAAGGTTCAGAGATTTCTCCCCTGAATTTAACTTTAGATACAGTGTCTGTCAGTGATTCTTTGATAAGCCTTAGTGATTTGGAGTCAAGTCCAAGTTCCTCTAAAATGTTAAACAAAGATTGCCGGTCAATTGAGTCATAGGCTTTCTTAAAATCTACAAATGTACAAATTATGGGGGCATTTCTAATTGCTTTGTGTTTTAATATTGTCTTTAAATTAAATATTTGTTCTATGCATGAGCGACCGGGGCGGAAGCCTGCTTGATAATCACCAATTTGGCGTTCCAGCTGCTCTTGTGTTCTTTTCAGCAGGCATGTTGAGAGAATTTTGTAGGTGACTTGTAAAAGTGAGATTCCCCTGTAGTTATTGACATTTGTTCTGTCTCCTTTTTTATGTAACGGGTGAATAAGGGCACATTTCCAATCCTCTGGTAATTTTTCTGTTTCCCATATTTTTGTTATTATTTTTGTGAGCTCTTGCAACGTCTTTGGTCCTAGGTTTTTTAATAGCTCTGCAACAATGCCATCTTCGCCAGATGTTCTATTATTTTTTAAGTTTTTAATGTGACATTTGATTTCTTCCTGTGTTGGTGGTAATGAATCCGGTTGAGCGTTGGCACTGATTTCTTTGGGAAACCTTAAACTAGGTTCTGGGCAATTTAGTAGGTTAGAAAAATATTGAGCCAATACTTGACAGTTTTCCTGGTTTGTTAGGGCTAATTTACCATCTGGTTTTCTGAAACATAAATTTTGAGGGATATATCCTCGTATTTTATCTGCGAAAGTTCTGTAGAAGTCTCTTGTATTATAGTTTTGGAAATTTTCTTCTATGGCATCCAGTTGTGCCTTTGTGTACTTCCTTTTTGCTTGCCTAATAGATTTTGAAACCTGTTTTCTAACCTCGTTAAATAAATGTAGACTTTCTTGTGATTTTTTACTGTTATATTCTTGAAATGCCTTTTTTCTCCTTTCCAATGCATTTTCACAGTCTGAATCCCACCAAGGGTGTTTGAATATCTTTTTCAAGGGAATAGTTTCCTTAGCTATTCGCGTGATTTTAGAATGAAATTCTTCCCATGTGTTTGCCTTTTCCTTCTCCCATTCTTCTTTTACTTTAGATTCTTTAATCTTCTTGGTGTCATATTTCTGTATTTCTGTTTTCTTCTGATGACTTCTTCGTGCTGTAAACTTGATTTTAATTCTAGTTAGGTAATGGTCTGAATCAATGTTTGCTCCTCTGCGTACTTGGACGTCGTAAATTTCTTTTTGTACTGGGTACGAAATCGCCACATAATCTATTTGAAACTCGCCAATTTGTTGTATAGGAGATCTCCATGTCTTTTGTTTTCTTGGACATTTTCTTAGAGATGTTGACATTATCTTCAGGTTATTCTGCTTACATAGTTCGACGAGCCTTGTACCATTTTTATTGGTAAATTTATGTGCAGGATATTTGCCTACGGTTTTTTGGTGGATTTTCTCTCTACCAATTTGGGCATTAAAATCGCCGAGTAGAACTTTTGTATCATCTTTTGGAATCTTGGCCATTATATTCTCCAAATTTTCCCAGAACTTTTCTGTTTCTATGGGGTTTTTCTTGTTGTCTCCGTTTGTGGGAGCATGAACATTAACCATTGTGTATGTTTTGTTGGCACATTGTAAGCGCATCGTCATTATCCTATTATTTACAGGAGTAACTTCCTTGATGGAGCTGATGGAGCTCTTGTGTATGATAAACGCCATCCCGAGATGGGGGGCTCCTCTTCCGATTCGTTTATCCGTCTTGCTCTTAAAGATGCGATAGTTGCCATAATCTGATGTTTCTTCATCTGTAAAACGTGTCTCCTGTAAAGCTAGTATTACTATCTTTTGCTTTTCAAGTTCTGTTGTAAGGTTTAGAAGTTTTCCTGGTTGGATTAATGTATTTATGTTAAAGGTTCAAATGTATGTAGGTGTTTTAAGTGGAAGTTTACCAGAGAGCTCCGACTTTCTCTGATGTAATCGTGTAAGTCCAGGTTCCCCAGAATCCGAATTCCTGGTTGCCATCTGTTGATGGGTGGATTGGTTACCACCTGGGGTAATGTTGTTATTACTTGCACGAGTCATACTTGCTTGTAATCAAGTTGGTCCAGTGTTTCCACTGGGTGTTTAGAACCAGGGATTGTTAGTTCCTGGCGCATTATGACCAGCCGCACATTGTGTGAACACACGCTGACCAGGATGCCGATGGTTCCCACTTCAGACGCGTCCTGGATTTGGGTGTTGACAGTGCTTATTGTAATGGCGGCACTTACTCGCCATGACACAGCAACGTCTTCGGGTTCTGTGGTTTTTGAATGAGTGTGACCCTTGCCAAAAGTCACCCTCCCACACCCTCGTGATGCTGCCGCCTCAGTCCGGGACTGCTTATTTGGGTTTCCCCTTATTCGCAGCTGTCCACCATATCTGATGGATCGTTCGCTATCCGCCACCTGCGACCCGCCCTGTACCTGAGGCTCGGCTAGGGTATATATATATATATATATATATATATATATATATATATATATATATATACGGAACGACAGAAGTGTCCTTAGTGGCTGAGGGAGAAAGGTGGAGTGGTCTCTCTTGCCCTTCGGGAAGACAGGGAGTGTTAATCGCAAGGAGCCACTGAAAACGCACGGTCGAGTAACCAGGGCGGCTCTAAAAGAACGGTCGCGAGTGCATATTTCAGATGTTAAACAAGATATAAGGTGAAGTTATTAGTTATAAGAACGCCACGTGTCGTGGGCAGGGTCTATCATTATGTAACGTCAGAAAACGGGATTAATGTGTGTGAAGGGCCGAATATAATGACGTAGTCCAGAGCCGCCATGTTGCAAATGCTCATTCTGTGACGTGTGTGACAAAGCAATTTCGGTATTAAAACAAGTATAGTTCAAACGTTGTTGACAATTAACAACTGGCATCCCTGAACACTCCTCTTAAGCAGGATCCACCACCTACGTGGAACCCGTCGACTGAGCGCTACCGATGTGCGACGAGGGACTTACCGAAGCAGCGAGACACCAGGTCAGTGATACCGCCCAGGGAAGCACTTCCTTCTCGCTACAATGCCACTGATTGTGTTGTTACTCGTTCACCTACGAAGTCCATCCGCACTGCTGCCAGACAGTTGCAACTACCACGTTCAACTCTGCATAAGGTCCTCACAAGAACTTACGGTTGTACCCTTGTAACCTCCCCCTCACTTATCGACCTTAATGACAGTGAAAAATTAAACCGTGTGTACCTAATGGAAATTTGGGAAAAGCAATCGTCACCGAGGTTAATTTGTCGGTAAAGAGGGAGGAAAGGGTTACATCTAAATGATAGGAAAAATGCTAATGAAACTGGTGGAAATTAACTTTGAAAAAGGGGTAAAGTTAATAAAGAAAGTAAATGTGCGGCCTTTACGTTAACAATCAACTAGCAGTAATTAGATATTTGAGATTTAGGGGAAATTACGGTCGCCAGTCCTAAGGACAATTACTATAGTAACTGAAAAAGAAAGATTATTACACATATAATCAGCACTAGAAGCGTGGCAACTGAATATTGACACGTGTAGTGTGAAAACTGAAAGTTTGTCAGAAGTAATAAATTTCGCTACACTCTGACTTACTTTAGCAAAAGAATTAATAAAACCGGAAAATCGAAAGTTAATTTAGTGACTGAAGTTAATAGTGAACCTTCTTTCTGAAGCACATCGAAATTCAGTAAAATACAGTTAGTCTTGGACTACCTGAACAATCATTTCAAAAGCTACTTGAATCTACACAATTTAGAAATAAGAGATTTAACTTTGAACTTGAATTAAATGATTCTGAACAATTAACAATAGTAAAATTTAGTACGTACCAAGCTGAGCTGCAGTCACAGGTAAGCTAAAATACGGTAACAAAACTCGCACTCTTAGTTCATGCTTGTGTAATCTAAATATTGTAGCCAGCTATGAATACTTTAACTGAACTTTGAAATTAAAGCAGTGAAATGCTATAATATTACTTTAATGCTGGCGTTTGAATTTCAACGACACTCGGGTTCATTCCGGAAAAGGAAGGGACCCTGCTTGGTAATGCAATTGGGACAATGAGCAACAAAGGTTCATGCTAAGTTGCTGTAATTTTGTGATTTGAACAGTTTTAAAAGCTGAGGTCTGCCATAAAGTTCTAAAACTTTACGTGCGTCCAGTCTTCCTTGTTGGTTGATTGAAGGTTGTAGCCGTCGATCGAGGAGGTGGCGACAGTCACTCATTGTCGACCGTCGCTGTTGCAGAAGCTGGATGTTGGCGCGCCTTCTTCTCGACACGGTCACCAGGCGAAACGGGCTCTGGATGTCCGCCAGCTAATGCTTCCCGTCCGCGACAGCGTGTCAGACACTATCATCGCAAGTCGAGCGCAATTACATGCTGCCAAACCCCGAAAGCGCGGCAACTCGCGGGAGCTTCACACAACACACCTGCTCCACTCGCTACTCCAGCCAGACTCCCTCTGCTCTGCCCGCGCTCAACGCGGCAGAGTTAACACTACCAAAGATCCTACACACTTTGATTCTTCACACGACCTATCGATGTAATCGTTCGATAGCAGTTTTCCCTAGGCAAGACCCAGCGTAAAAATACAAATAATATTTACGAAACAAACCAATTATACATCGACATAAATGCATAAATATATATATATACAAATAGTAAAACAATTACAATATAAGAAGACACAGAAATGTTATATATTCAGGTAACAAAAATAAGGAAAACAAATTTATAGTACAATAGATGGAAATAGGAGGATATGCATTTCCGGCGTTACACCCTTACAAAGAGCAACTGTTACAGACAGTTGAGCCAAATGACAAGCCAAAACGGACAGAGTCTGCACTCAACATGGTGGAACACCTTTCGGAGGATGAAGAATTCCTTTTGTTTCACTGGCGAGGTAACTTTTCATGTTTGTGGGACATTAAACAGACACAATGTGAGAATCTGGGGATCTGAACACCCCCATGTAGAAGGGAGCTTCACCAGGATAGTCCAAAAGTCAATGTGTGGTGTCGATTCATGCGGAACCTAGCAACTGGTCCATTTTTCTTCAACGAGTCAAAAATTACTGCAGATGCTTACCTCGACCTTCTGATCGAATATATAACACCACAACTGATTGACTTACAACCAACTATCACTTCCCAGCAAGATGGTGCACCACCACATTGCAGACTGCATGTTCGTCGGTTCTTCAATGAAACATTTCCAGGCAGGTGGATTGGGGGGGGATGGGCCAATTCCTTGGCCACCTCGTTCGCCAAATATCACTCCCTTGGACTTTTTTATGGGTGTCTGTAAAAGATATCATGTATCAAACCCAGATACGGGACATTCCTGACTTGAAGTAAATGATTCGTAATGCCATTGCCACCATTGCTGACGCTATACTACAGCGTACATGGAAAGAAATCGAGTACCGTCTTGTGCTTCGTGCAACTAAAGGCGCCCATATAAAGTTCTCTTAAACACTGTCAAAAAACTTTTATAAACACTAAGTACAATAACAGAAATGTTGTTAAAATATTTCAACAACTGCCTTTGTAATAAAATTTCGAAGTTGTAAAGAGACGCTACGGACACCCTGTACTTCCTTTCTGTTCCAAAAAGTCCAATAGCGGATGACCTCGCAAACTCCTAATTATTGAGTTGATTAGTGCTCACACATTTCAAAAAGACAAGAAGTTATGGGCTGTCGCGGAGCAAGTTCATGCGTCTCCGCCACTGGCCAATTAATATCGGATACCCCACTGTGATTTCTGATGCCGACTACCACCGTGTCCCGCATAATATCGGAATGCGGTTCGCACAACTCGCTCTGCTGACCGTACGGGCTCATAATTTACTCAGAATCTTTGCTAATGAATAATTTAGCATCCAGTATCTCCACCCTAAAATCTATTACAAGAAGGGTTGGGAGTATATTTGGGATGATTTACACGTTTTCGTAGAGGAGGCGATAACTTACAGTAATCTGCACTGCTAGAGCCTGACAAACTTGCTACTCGATATCACTGTCGGCATAAGCTGCACAAATGACTACCGTATTAATTCAGCATATATTCGTATATAAAGGTGCGCAGTTTCATTTCCGCCGCGCGGGATTAGCCGAGCGGTCTCAGGCGCTGCATTCATGGACTGTGCGGCTGGTCCCGGCGGAGGTTCGAGTCCTCCCTCGGGCATGGGTATGTGTGTTTGTCCTTAGGATAATTTACGTTAAGTAGTGTGTAAGCTTAGGGACTGATGACCTTAGCAGTTAAGTCCCATAAGATTTCACACACATTTGAACATTTTTTTGAACAGTTTCATTTCCAGCGGAATTCTGATTTAGACTCGCTGTAGCATCTTGTAAGGTGAAGCTGTACAGCTTTGTGAAAAAGTTACTCTGATTACCATTCTATCACATAGAGGTTAGCACAACCCCTCTGATGCTTATCTTGTATGTGATGGGAGGAGATATTATTTTTTCTATTCCCCGGAGATTCATGATGAAAGTGTCCGCCCCCGATAGCTGAGTGGTCAGCGCGACAGAATGTCAATCCTAAGCGCCCGGGTTCGATTCCCGGCTGGGTCGGAGATTTTATGCTCTTAGGGACTGGGTGTTGTGTTGTCCTAATCGTCATCATTTCATCCCCATCGACGCGCAAGTCGCCGAAGTGGCGTCAAATCGAAAGACTTGCACCCGGCGAACGATCTACCTGACGGGAGGCCCTAGTCACACGACATTTACATCATGAAAGTATGCTATTCCTCCAGGTTGCATATAATTTACTTCTACATCTACATCTACATCCATACTCCGCAAGCCACCTGACGGTGTGTGGCGGAGGGTACCTTGAGTACCTCTATCGGTTCTCCCTTCTATTCCAGTCTCGTATTGTTCGTGGAAAGAAGGATTGTCGGTATGCCTCTGTGTGGGCTCTAATCTCTCTGATTTTATCCTCATGGTCTCTTCGCGAGATATACGTAGGAGGGAGCAATATACTGCTTGACTCTTCGGTGAAGGTATGTTCTCAAAACTTTGACAAAAGCCCGTACCGAGCTACTGAGCGTCTCTCCTGCAGAGTCTTCCACTGGAGTTTATCTATCATCTCCGTAACGCTTTCGCGATTACTAAATGATCCTGTAACGAAGCGCGCTGCTCTCCGTTGGATCTTCTCTATATCTTCTATCAACCCTATCTGGTACGGATCCCACACTGCTGAGCAGTATTCAAGCAGTGGGCGAACAAGCGTACTGTAACCTACTTCCTTTGTTTTCGGATTGCATTTCCTTAGGATTCTTCCAATGAATCTTAGTCTGGCATCTGCTTTACCGACGATCAACATTATATGATCATTCCATTTTAAATCACTCCTAATGCGTACTCCCAGATAATTTATGGCATTAACTGCTTCCAGTTGCTGACCTGCTATTTTGTAGCTGAATGATAAAGGATCTATCTTTCTGTGTATTCGCAGCACATTACACTTGTCTACATCGAGATTCAATTGCCATTCCCTGCACCATGCGTCAATTCGCTGCAGATCCTCCTGCATTTCAGTACAATTTTCCATTGTTACAACCTCTCGATACACCACAGCATCATCTGCAAAAAGCCTCAGTGAACTTCCGATGTCATCCACAAGGTCATTTATGTATATTGTGAATAGCAACGGTCCTATGACACTCCCCTGCGGCACACCTGAAATCACTCTTACTTCGGAAGACTTCTCTCCATTGAGAATGACATGCTGCGTCCTGTTATCTAGGAACTCCTCAATCCAATCACACAATTGGTCTGATAGTCCATATGCTCTTACTTTGTTCATTAAACGACTGTGGGGAACTGTATCGAACGCCTTGCGGAAGTCAAGAAACACGGCATCTACCTGGGAACCCGTGTCTATGGCCCTCTGAGTCTCGTGGACGAATAGCGCTAGCTGGGTTTCACATGACCGTCTTTTTCGAAACCCATGCTGATTCCTACAGAGTAGATTTCTAGTCTCCAGAAAAGTAATTATACTCGAACACAATACGTGTTCCAAAATTCTACAACTGATCGACGTTAGAGATATAGGTCTATAGTTCTGCACATCTGTTCGACGTCCCTTCTTGAAAATGGGGATGACCTGTGCCCTTTTCCAATCCTTTGGAACGCTACGCTCTTCTAGAGACCTACGGTACACCGCTGCAAGAAGGGGGCAAGTTCCTTCGCGTACTCTGTGTAAAATTGAACTGGTATCCCATCAGGTCCAGAGGCCTTTCCTCTTTTGAGCGATTTTAATTGTTTCTCTATCCCTCTGTCGTCTATTTCGATATCTACCATTTTGTCATCTGTGCGACAATCTAGAGAAGGAACTACAGTGAAATCTTCCTTTGTGAAACAACTTTGGAAAAAGACATTTAGTATTTCGGCCTTTAGTCTGTCATCCTCTGTTTCAATACCATTTTGGTCACAGAGTGTCTGGACATTTTGTTTTGATCCACCTACCGCTTTGACATAAGACCAAAATTTCTTAGGATTTTCTGCCAAGTCAGTACATAGAACTTTACTTTCGAATTCATTGAACGCGTCTCGCATAGCCCTCCTCACACTACATTTCGCTTCGCGTAATTTTTGTTTGTCTGCAAGGCTTTGGCTATGTTTATGTTTGCTGTGAAGTTCCCTTTGCTTCCGCAGCAGTTTTCTGACTCGGTTGTTGTACCACGGCGGCTCTTTTCCATCTCTTACGATCTTGCTTGGCACATACTCATCTAACGCATTATGTACGACGGTTTTGAACTTTGTCCACTGATCCTCAACACTATCTGTATTTGAGACAAAACTTTTGTGTTGAGCCAACAGGTACTCTGAAATCTGCTTTTTGTCACTTTTTCTAAACTGAAAAATCTTCCTACCCTTTTTAATATTCCTATTTACGGCTGAAATCATCGATGCCGTAACCGCTTTATGATCGCTGATTCCCTGTTCTGCGTTAACTGTTTCAAATAGTTCGGGTCTGTTTGACACCAGAAGGTCTTCAGTCCGTTACTCGTGCCTTAGAGCAGTTAATAAACTCTATCGTGTAGGGAGTTATCCAGAAAGTACAGATGACCGTTCGAGTATAGACTGGACTGCCATAAACCAGCTCCTTCACGTGAACGCAGAAGAGAAAATACGTATCATGTTGTATAGTGACTGAACACGCAATAGAACGAGAACCATCGCGACCAAACCATCGTTGCCGGAACTAGTCATGAGTATGGTCCCTTCCACCTTGTACAAGCCCTACCACAGCGTCAACGCGACACCACATTATGTGACGTATTCTCAGCGGCACACCTTCGAACGACACTGGGAGGAAATATTCAAGAAACGTCTTGGAGGTCGAAACCATTCAATCTGTGGGGAAGTGCGTAGTGTCCACCCACAAAATCGTTGAGTGCACTACACGGGAACAGTCATTACGCATTAATGTTGATAGGATCCACACATCACTGCTAGTGGGTTGTGTCATCATATTAATTTCTGTAGCTACCGACGAACATGCCATTTTTCGTAAATATGTAAGCTGTTAAACTGTGTTTGGTGACCTTTCGAAAGCGCTGTACTTAAGGTGCGATCACTTCGGCTAAAACCCTATTACGTGAATCTATAAGCGTGAAGCCACACACTTCATAAATATCGTCCAAGTTGGTAAACGCATCTCTACTCTGTCAGTGTTCAGCTACAACTAACATTGTCACAAACAAAACAACAATTTACGACTGAGTAGTGTACAAAGGGTGATGCATTTCATCTGCATTTAAGTGAGTTGTCAATCAGTATTATGAGCCAGTAAAAAAGTTCCATTTACCAGTTGTACCTACATTGGGGTGACAAAAATCATGGGACAGCAATGTGGTCATATACAGGTGACGGTAATGTCTCGTACACGAGGTATAAAAGGGCAGTGCATTTGTTCTCGGGTGACTCGTTTTGTATTATCGCGTAATAGGGGAGAGAGTGTGGCAGATATGATACGCGAGTTGGGATGGAAGTCATTAAAGCAAAGACGTTTTTCGTCGCGGCGAGATCTATTTACGAAATTTCAGTCACCAACTTGAAACGTCCCCTTAGAAAAATTGTACAGGACTGTGTTTTAAACTGACACACAATGTTTTTAGCGCAACGCAATCTGACTTTCAATAATCCCTACAAAACAATGGCCCTGACTAACTTTAACCTATACCTTTCACAAATCACTTACCTCACAAAAATCTTCGTTACTCGAACTACTGCAATACAGCGAGCGCCACTACTGCCAGCTAAATAAAAGATTCAAACTACAGAAGGCACTAACTACTGATAGGGATAGTTAGCAAATGAAAGATATTAATAGAGAACAAACAATGTATTTACCTTAATAGTCATAATATATATAGCAGTTCATGACAAATTACAAAACTCCGCCATCTCTCTCCTCACATCCACCACTGCTGGCGGCTCACCTCCCACTGTGCAACGCTACGCGCTGTTCACATCCAGCTGCCGCTGCCCAACGCTACAATGGCAGACAACAATGCAAAACTAGCCACAGACTGCACACAGCACAGCCAGTGATTTTCATATAGAGCGCTACGTAACTTTGCCAATAAGAAAACATAAACAGCCTACTTACAAACTTTCTCTTCCGAATGCGAAACTATTTTGTTGAGCCCAACCTACATAGGTAGGAATGATCATCAAAATAAAGTAAGAGAAATCAGAGCTCGAACAGAAAGGTTTAGGTGTTCGTTTTTCCCACGCGCTGTTCGGGAGTGGAATGGTAGGGAGATAGTATGATTGTGGTTCAATGAACCCTCTACCAAGCACTTAAATGTGAATTGCAGAGTAATCATGTAGATGTAGAAGGTTTCCCACGTGACCGTGGCCGCAAGACGGGAATTAACAGACTTTTAACGCTCAGTGGTATACCCATGCTCATAAATTAAGGATAATGCTGATACATGGTGAAATAACGCTCTGGTGGGCGGTTTGCGGCTTTAAATCACATCGGGGTATTACCATGCGGTGCATTTGACCTGCGGTCGTCGCACGGTGGCGCTGGCAGCAGTCCACATACATGTCAGAGTACGGTGCAGCGAGTAAGTGTGCAGACGTGCTAAATGTTACTGTGTGTTGAAAATGGCCCAGAGAACACATATTGGTAACGTTATGAGGGGTAGAATACTAGGGCGAATGGAGGTTGGTCAAACACAGCAGGTCGTAGCACGAGCCCTCCGTGTGCCACCGAGCGAGGTGGCGCAGTGGTTAGCACACTGGACTCGCATTCGGGAGGACGACGGTTCAATCCCGCGTCCGGCCATCCTGATTTAGGTTTTCCGTGATTTCCCTAAATCGCTCCAGGCAAATGCCAGGATGGTCGCTTTGAAGGGACACGGCCGACTTCCTTCCCTAATCCGATGACCTCGCTGTTTGGTCTCTTCCCCCAACCAATCCAATCCAATCCAAATCCGTGTGTCACAAAGTGTGATCTCAAGATTATGGCAACTATTCGAGCAGACAGGAAACGTGTCCAAGCCCTACAGTACAGGACGTCCACAGTGTACAACACCACAAGAAGACCGATATCTCACCATCAGTGCTCGCAAACGGGCACGGAGTACTGCAGGTAGCCTTACTCGGGACCTTAACGCAGCCACTGGAACAATTGTCTCCAGACACACAGTCTACAGACGACTGAACAGATATGGTTTATTCGCCCGGAGACCTGCAAGGTGCATCCACTGACCCCTCGTCACAGGAGAGCCCGTAAAACTTGGTGTCAAGAACACAGTACATGGTCATTGGGTCCAAGGTTATGTTCACGGACGAGTCCAGGTATAGTCTGAACAGTGATCCTCGCCGGGTTTTCATCTGGCGGGAACCAGGAACCTGATACAAACCCCTTAATGTCCTTGAAAAGGATCTGTATGGAGGTCGTGGTTTGATGGTGTGGGGTGGGATTGTGATTGGTGCACGTACACCCCTGTATGTCTTTGACAGAGGGACTGTAACATGTCAGGTGTATTGGAACGTCATTTTGCATCAGGATGTCCGCCTTTTCAGGACTGCAGTTGGTCCCACCTTCCCCCTGATGGTTGATAACGCACGGCCCCACCGAGCTGCCATCGTGGAGGAGTACCTTGAAAGAGAAGATATCAGGTGAATGGAATGGCCTGCCCGTTCTCCAGACCTAAACCCCATCGAGCACGTCTGGCATGCTCTCGGTCGACGTATCGCTGCACGTCTTCAAACCCCTACGACACATCAGGAGCTCCGACAGGCAATGGTGCAAGAATGGGAGGCTTACCCCAGCAGCTGCTCGACCACCTGATCCAGATTATGCCAACCCGTTGTGCAGCCTGTGTGCATGTGCATGGTAATCATATCCCATAGTGATGTCGGGGCACATGCGCACGAAACAGTGACATTTTGTAGCACATGTGTTTCGGGCGGTTTTCCCAATTTATCACCAATACCGTGCACTTACAGATCTGTGTCGTGTGTGTTCCCTATATGCCTAAAATGGTTCAAATGGCTCTGAGCACTATGGGACTTAACATCTGAGGTCTTCAGTTCCCTAGAACTTAGAACTACTTAACCCTAACTAACCTAAGGACATCACACACATCCATGCTCGAGCAGGATTCGAACCTGCAACCGTAGCTGTCGCGCGTTTCAAGACTGAAGCGCCTATAACCGCTCGGCCACTCCGGCTGGCTCTTCAGAGGCCAAAGTAACTTTAAGCGTGCCAGAGAGCAACAGAGCTTGTACGCCAAACTAATTTTATAAACTTTGTTTTCTTCCATTTCACGGCTTTATCAAGATTTTATCGTTTCATATACAGTTGAATCAAAGCAGGAGAATACAGTCAGCTGTTCAACTGTCTTCCCTGATAGGGTCTTCAGAAAACGCCTCCCAGTACAACAAAAAAATTATGTAACCGAGGTATACGGTATCATGAATCACAGGTAAGTAGGTGCTGCAATAGAATGTGAAAGGTCTCTGTTGGATTCCTTTCACGTTAATTTCTTAAATTTGTTGTGATTTACTACATAAATCCCCCTTCTAAATTTACTGTGGTGTTTCTGACTCTATCTGGGAGGAGACTGAGCAGTGGAACGTGTTACTTTTACACATAGTCAAGAACGATCTGCACACTACTACACTTTAAAACACAGTTTATATGTAATTCATGTCACACAGTCTCATACGGAACCTACATCTGCTTTGTTTTATGTACTGTATATGATAAGATACTGTCATCCCCCTCCCCTTCTGTGTGAGAGGATGAATGAGCAAATGTATTTCTAGTTGCATGCTTCATGGTAGCAGACAAGCCTGTCTGCTAGAGAACAGTAGGACCAACATCGGAACAGGTAGCTACGCTTTCTAAAAGCAAACAGGTTTCTGTCCCTTGTCATGTTGGTATAGGAAGCTGCCCCTCTGGCCACTTCCGTTTTGTATTTGTGAGCCACCCTCAGGAAGGGACCAGGGCAGTCTGTCCGTGGCGAGCGTCTGAAGTGGTAAGATCTCCGGCTAAGCGCGTCTCTGCTAAGTCCGTAGGACAATGGATTTCTTAAGTTCAGCCTAACTGAAAATTTAATCACCTTTATTTGAGGTTTAAATCTAAAATATCTTATGTTATCTTAAATTGCAACGCAGTGTAATTCGAGTGTGAAGTTCAGAATATCTTCCAGTAGTTGCTTTGTGAGTGGAACCACATGTTGATGACCCGTAACTCTAACTAAGATCATCAATCTTAAATGCGAATGTGCGTTAGATTATGACGTCTCGTCTTGACAATATTTTTCAATACAGCAACTTTTCTTTATGTTCAACCCACGTGGGGTGTACTTTCTGAGACCAGTACCACGTGTTTATACAATTGTTTGACCCATCAGGTTAATAACAAGATGATAGTAACCAGTTCGCGGTTTTTCTTTTGTAAATTGCGTTTCGATGTAATTTATTTTAATTAACAAAATTACTGTGGAGTTACACTCTTTGTGTAAACCAAGTTGACCACGGATGAATCATGTGCTGTAATCATCAAAGTAGGCCTCAGCTATTCTTTTCAGGAAGATTTCACAGAGAGTTAGTATGAATTTAGTATACCAGTGTGTGGTAATTTCATGACGGACAGGATTGCACTACGAATGTAACTTCTTTGGGTGAAAATTGAATCGGTTGGTTGTGATTAATTTCCTCTTGCATATATTTCAACGTTCTTCGTGTGTTATTTTATGAATGCAGTGTTGTATGCAGTCTCCCAATCTTGGCTCCACATTTGATGTGTTCCGTAAGATTACAAACTCACATTTTCACAATCCTGAATAAGGCACCAGTTTAGTTATGAATCCAGTGTAATATGCTGAAATTTTAACGGAACAATGATCAATGTTAAAATAAATGTCCAAATATAAACTGATTTATTTCTTTTTATTTAAATTATCTTTTTATATGTATATCACTGGTTGTCGTAAGATGACTATTAAAAGACTATAATTAATGTTAGTCTGGTTGGAAATTTGGTATGCTAGACTGGATACCTGGTTAAACAGTTACTCAGTAATGCAAGGTTAACTTCCCCAGATAGCTCACGGCTTTCAACCCGCTTTTATTGTCTTGAATATCAGCACCGCTTTCAGAACAAATTAATGCATAAACATTACAAATGCACTGCATCTGCTGCGGCTCTCCCAGTGGCTTGCAGCTTACACGGAAACTGTATCCCATGGGAAAAACGATTCTCATGTGAAAGATGCCTTGCAGCAGACTCAAAACCGCCAAGAGGCGGTGTTGTGTTGGTTACTGCGTGTCCCAGTTAAGGTGTGGGATACGAGAAACGATGCGGCCGGAAATGCAGCGAAGAAGTGTGTACAGGAGGCACTGCGATTTACTGATCGGTCGCTCTGCACGCCACCATACCGCTGTCGGATAGAAATAATACGTGTCAGTGGGAAGACCAGTGGCTGGAGGTGATAAACAACACACTCCAGTGTATCGAATCGATCTCCCAGGCGTGGCAGAACTCTGGCAGCGGCGCCGACGAAGGAGGACACTCTGCATTGACACTCCATTTCATGTTTCAGCAATGTGTGAAGAGTATGCAATACTTGGCTGGAGAAATGTCCAGTATCCTAACTAACAACAATGTATCTACATCTACATCTAAGGGATCACTCTGCTATTCACAATAAAGTGCCTGGCAGAGGGTTCAATGAACCACCTTCAAGCTGTCTCTCTACCGTTCCACTTGTAACACCATAGCTCTAATACTCTGCTGATTTATTTTGCCTTTTGTTTTATTTAATATTACGTCGTTGAGTTTCTGTAAATGTGTTTGTTTGAATCGATAACACAAAACTGTATACTCCTTTCTTTGTAAAAAAACTTTGATGTCATGTTTTGATTCTATGCAAATTAGTGTATCTGTCATTTAAATTCTTTGTCCCATTTGGAGGGAACAAAACTTACTATACATAATTGTAATTTCTGTGTGAATAAGTTTTTGTAGAAATATCAATATGTGCAAATGTTCTGTTTTATTTAATGCAATTGGTTGCTGTTATGTAAACTGCTGATCCTCACTTAAGGTTTTTAGTTATTCTTTATGTAAAAGCTGTTGTGGTTCCCCTCGGAAACGGAACTGTGTAGCGCGCGCAATTGTTGTTGGCCTACGTGGAAAAGGTGGAACAAGAGTCAGTTGGGGACAAGCTACGAGTCGGGGACGAGCTACCAAACTGTGCACTGCCATGTAAAAGATGCATATTGTGCTGGTTCCGAGAGAGGCTTTTTCTGCTACTTTCCAATGCCTCGGATGGATGGATAAATAGCTGGAAATATTCTGGGATTGGTATCAATCATCGCCACCAAGAAATGACAGAGTCCAGCAATTCTACCTGCACTTCCACCTAACAACATGCAGTTGCCACCACATTGCGCAATCATTACATCGGAATACCACAATGATGTACAGTGAAGGATCAGCTTAATGGATGTGTTAGTGTGCTCAAATATAAGGTAATTTATATCTGACTTTATGTACCTACCCTGATTTTTCTCCTCATCATAACACCTCTCAGGTTCCTCTCCGTTTGAGCTAAAGTGATATCCGAGTGTCCTTACTAAAAGAACATTAAAGCCCAGTATTTTGCTCATTAATGCCTCTTCAACATAGTAAAAAAAGAAAGTTAAAGTTAATTTGGCAAGAGAGTGAGTTAAAGTAAATGTTGTTTGCTGAAAATATTCCTATTAAAACTGCTTATTAAAGTGCTGTTGCCAACTTCAAAATTAAAAGTTCTTAAGACTGAGGCTTATAAAGTAAATGATCACATTGTTGTCTGTAGTAAATTCTAAAAGGTGAGTCAGTTTCTTGCAATTTTGTCAACATTGTGTTTCGCTGTAGTAAAAGTGGGAAACTGCAATAGTAGAAAATTATATGTTCATGATTGCTAAGTGTTTGTCTCTCTTGTGTATTAGAAGTACATATTAATAGTAATGTTATAAAGACCATTCACTTTGTGAAAGCCCTGAAAGTAATAGTGTGTTTCGGTATCTGTTATAATTTTGCAAATAGTTTGTGCTGCTCTGTTAGTTTCAATCTTACCGTAAACATATGTATGTGTTAGAGTTCACTGCACTCGCGTGTGACAAAGTATAGGTTGTGTTTATCCATTAAAGTTACTAATAACTATTTTCTTGAACGAGAATGTTAATCATTCTCTTCCTAGTTAGGCTGGCGACCGTTTTCTTTATCCGTTAAACAGTGCAGATAGGCAAAATTTTGTTTGTTACTGTTCAAATATTTACGTAATTCTGACTTTCACTTCCGATAAGCCACCTCCGTTAGGTACAACACGGTCAACATAACAAAATTCCTCTCAGACGGTAACACTGCTCTGTTGCTTTATACCATAATTGCTTTAACAAAACAGTTTTATTTCACAGCGTGTTTCCAGCTTTAAGGTTATGGTACAGTAGTAGCAGACGGTAGGAGTGTTATACACTCTCGAACGACGCGCGGGAAAAACGAGCACTTAAATTTTTGGGTGAGAGTCCTGATTTCTTTTATCTTATCGCGATGATCATTTCTCCCCATGTAGGTGAGTGCCAACAGAATGTTTTCGAAATCGAAGGAGAAAACTGATGATTGAAATTTCATGAGAATATCCCGTCGCAACGAAAAACGCCTTTGTTTTAATTATTACCACTCCAATTCACGTATCGTGTCTATGGCACTATCTCCCCTACTTCGCGATAATACAAAACGAGCCGCCCTCTTTTGAACCTTTTCCATATCATCCGTCAGTTCCACCTGATACGGATTCCACGCCGCACAGCAATACTCCAGAATAGGGCGGACAAGCTGTAACACGCACGGGAGGACGAATGGGTGGGGGGGGGTACCTTAAACTGACTTCTCGTTTCGTGACCGTGCGCCCTGTCCACACCACGTACCTGCTAATCCCACGGCGGTCGTACTGTTCTGCTCCACACTGCTGCTGGGTTGCCTGAAATTCTTTATCGAAATATGCAAGCGGGTTTAGGGGAGCCACTCAACGTTAAAACACAACACTGTCCTATGTCTGGTATCAACATCTATATTCTGAGATGATATGGAAACCACAGGCTGCACTGTTTACACTCTAAATCGTAAATGTTTATCCCAATTAACAATGTTGATGATTAACAGTCCAAAATATAATTCAGACGAGCGTACGCGTAACGGACACGACGCGGGTGATTGTTGATGATGCGGAAGCCGAATGATCGAACGGAAGTTCTTACGCTCGTCACACATACAGATATCTGGTAATAGTCCTCTTAGTCACTAGTAATGATATAACACTGTTCGTAAAGTTAATTTTTCAGTTCTCAGTTCTCACTTGTACGTGCGTGCGCGTAACCGTCGCGGCGCGGCTGATTGTTGATAATGCGGAAACGCGAGGATCGAACGCACGTCCTCATGCTCGCTACAAGACACTGCACTCTTTTATGGTAACTAATTTCTACTGATTCACATCAGTTCATTCTGGGAGACCGAAAACGGCGCGGATGATTGATTCTGTGCGGCACGCAACGAGAGGATACACAAATACGTTATCGGCGGCACTGCTCTTTTTTAATTACATCTTGACGCACTTTTCCTCTGAATTACTTCCATATTAAATCAATTGACTGTAATAGCACTTGTAGCAACACTTCAACCTGAATACTAACAATGCTTCTACGTGCAGAGCTACACACTACACAACATAACAGTTTCGTGTCCCGTGCTCGACTCACTACAGAGGCGGCTGCCCGCAAAGATACTCCACAACTAAGCCAGCGATATGACAATACGCTTACAGAGCGTGGTATAAGCAGTCTCTTTAGTAGATCTGTTGCACCTTCTAAGTGTTCTGCCAATGAATCGCAGTCTTTGGTTTGCTCTACCCACAACATTATCTATGTGATCGTTCTAATTTAGGGTATTTGTAATTGTAATCCCTAAGTATTTAGTTGAATTTACAGCCTTCAGATTTCTGTGACTTATGGCGTAATCGAAAGTTACCAGATTGTTTTTTTAGTACTCATATGAATAACTTCACACTTTTCTTTATTCAGGATCAATTGCCTCTTTTCGCACCATACAGATATCTAAATCATTTTGCAATTCTTTTTGGTCATCTGATGACTTTACAAGACAGTAAATGACAGCATCACCTGCAAACACTCTAAGACGGCTACTGAGATATTCTCCTATGTCTTTAATATAGATCAGGACAATAGGGTGCCTATAACACTTCTTTGGGGAACACCGGATATTATTTCTGTTTTACTCGATGACTTACCGTCTGTTATTACGAACTGTGACCTTTCTGACAGGAAAGCACGAATCCAGTCGCACAACTGAGGCGATATTCCACAGGCACGCAGTTTGGTTAGAAGACGCTTGTGAGGAACGGTGACGAAAGCCTTCTGGAAATCTATAAATATGGAATCGATTTGACATCCCGTGTCCATAGCACTCATTACCTCGTGAGTATAAAGACGTAATTGTGTTTCGCAAGAACGATATTTTCTGAACCCGTGCTGACTATGTGTCAATAAATTGTTTTCTTTGAGGTACTTCATAATGTTCGAGTACAGTATATGTTCCAAAACCCTACTGAAAATCGACGTTAGTGATATGGCCCTATAATTCAGCGGACTACTCCTGTTTCCCTTTTTCGGTACTGGTGTGACTTGGGCAACTTTCTAGTCTTTAGGTACGGAATTTTCTGTGAGCTAGCGGTTGTATATAATTGCTAAATATGGAGCTATTGTAACAGCATACTCTGAGAGGAACCTGACTGGTATACTATCTGGACCGGAGGCCTTGCCTTTATTAAGTGATTTAAGCTGCTTTGCTACACGGAGGGTATCTACTTCTATGTTTCTCATCTTGGCAGTTGCTCTTGATTGGAATTCAGGAACATTTACTTCGTCTTGGTGAACAAGTTTCGCAGAATCGTGTTTAATAACTGTGCTTTAGTGGCACTGCCATCAGTGACTTCACCGTTGTTATCGCGGAGTGAAGGTGTTGATTGCGTCTTGCCGCTGGTGTGCTTTACATACGTTCAGAATCTCTTTGGGTTTTCTGCCAGATTCCGAGACACAGTTTCGTTGTGGAAATTATTAAAACATCTCGCACTGAAGTACGCGCTACATTTCGAACTTCTGTAAAACTTTGCCAGTCTTGGGGATTTTGTTTTCTTTTAAATTTGGTATGCTTTTCAGTAGTTGCAGGGGCAACAGTCTGGACGATTGACTGATCTGGCCTTGTAACATTAACCAAAACGGCCTTGCTGTGCTCGTACTGCGAACGGCTGAAAGCAAGGGGAAACTACAGCCGTAATTTTTCCCGAGGACATGCAGCTCTACTGTATGATTAAATGATGATGGCGTCCTCTTGGGTAAAATATTCCGGAGGTAAAATAGTCCCCCATTCGGATCTCCGGGCTGGGACTACTCAGGAGGACGTCGTTATCAGGAGAAAGAAAACTGGCGTTCTACGGATCGGAGCGTGGAATGTCAGATCCCTTAATCGGGCAGGTAGGTTAGAAAATTTAAAAAGGGAAATGGATAGGTTAAAGTTAGATATAGTGGGAATTAGTGAAGCTCGGTGGCAGGAGGAACAAGACTTTTGGTCAGGTGATTACAGGGTTATAAATACAAAATCAAATAGGGGTAATGCAGGAGTAGGTTTAATAATGAATAAAAAAATAGGAGTGTGGGTTAGCTACTACAAACAGCATAGTGAACGCATTATTGTGGCCAAGATAGACACAAAGCCCATGCCTACTACAGTAGTACAAGTTTATATGCCAACTACCTCTGCAGATGATGAAGAAATAGATGAAATGTATGATGAAATAAAAGAAAGGGAGACGAAAATTTAATAGTCATGGGTGACTGGAATTCGAGTGTAGGAAAAGGGAGAGAAGGAAACGTAGTAGGTGAATATGGATTGGGGCTAAGAAATGAGAGAGGAAGCCGCCTGGTAGAATTTTGCACAGAGCACAACTTAATCATAGCCAACACTTGCTTCAAGAATCATAAAAGAAGGTTGTATACCTGGAAGAATCCTGGAGATACTAAAAGGTATCAGATAGATTATATAGTGGTAAGACAGAGATTTAGGAACCAGGTTTTAAATTGTAAGATATTTCCAGGGGCAGATGTGGATTCTGACCACAATCTATTGGTTATGAACTGCAGATTGAAACTGAAGAAACTGCAAAAAGGTGGGAATTTAAGAAGATGGGATCTGGATAAACTGAAAGAACCAGAGGTTGTAGAGAGTTTCAGGGAGAGCATAAGGGAACAATTGACAGGAATGGGGGAAATAAATACAGTAGAAGAAGAATGGGTAGCTCTGAGGGATGAAGTAGTGAAGGCAGCAGAGGATCAAGTAGGTAAAAAGACGAGGGCTAATAGAAATCCTTGGGTAACAGAAGAAATATTGAATTTAATTGATGAAAGGAGAAAATATAAAAATGCAGTAAATGAAGCAGGCAAAAAGGAATAAAAAAGTCTCAAAAATGATATCGACAGGAAGTGCAAAATGGCTAAGCAGGGATTGCTAGAGGACAAATGTAAGGATGTAGAGGCTTGTCTCACTAGGGGTAAGATAGATACTGCCTACAGGAAAATTAAAGAGACCTTTGGGGAGAAGAGAACCACTTGTACGAATATCAAGAGCTCAGATGGCAACCCAGTTCTAAGCAAAGAAGGGAAGGCAGAATGGTGGAAGGAGTATATAGAGGGTTTATACAAGGGCGATGTACTTGAGGACAATATTATGGAAATGGAAGAGGATGTAGATGAAGATGAAATGGGAGATAAGATACTGCGTGAAGAGTTTGACAGAGCATTGAAAG
Source organism: Schistocerca cancellata (assembly GCF_023864275.1). Lineage (NCBI taxonomy): Eukaryota > Metazoa > Arthropoda > Insecta > Orthoptera > Acrididae > Schistocerca > Schistocerca cancellata. The sequence goes on along the minus strand of NC_064628.1, from coordinate 6,377,571 downwards.
ACCTTAGTCGAAACAAGGCCCCGGGAGTAGACAACATTCCATTTGAACTACTGACGGCCTCGGGAGAGCCAGTCATGACAAAACCATCTGGTGAGCACGATGTATGAGACAGGCGAAATACCCTCAGACTTCAAGAAGAATATAATAATTCCAATCCCAAAGAAAGCAGGTGTTGACAGATGTGAAAATTACCGAACTATCAGTTTAATAAGTCACAGCTGCAAAATACTAACGCGAATTCTTTACAGACGAATGGAAAAACTGGTAGAAGCCGACCTCGGGAAAGATCAGTTTGGATTCCGTAGAAATGTTGGAACACGTGAGGCAATGCTGACCTTACGACTTATCTTAGAAGAAAGATTAAGAAAAGGCAAACCTACGTTTCTAGCATTTGTAGACTTAGGGAAAGCTTTTGACAATGTTAACTGGAATACTCTCTTTCAAATTCTGAAGGTGGCAGGGGTAAAATACAGGGAGCGAAAGGCTATTTACAGTTTGTACAGAAACCAGATGGCAGTTATAAGAGTCGAGGGGCATGAAAGGGAAGCAGTGGTTGGGAAAGGAGTAAGACAGGGTTGTAGCCTCTCCCCGATGTTATTCAATCTGTATATTGAGCAAGCAGTAAAGGAAACAAAAGAAAAATTCGGAGTAGGTATTAAAATTCATGGAGAAGAAGTAAAAACTTTGAGGTTCGCTGATGACATTGTAATTCTGTCAGAGACAGCAAAGGAGTTTTGCTATTTACGGAGTAAAATAACTGATGATGGTCGAAGTAGAGAGGATATAAAATGTAGACTGGCAATGGCAAGGAAAGCGTTTCTCAAGAAGAGGAATTTGTTAACATCGAGTATAGATTTAAGTGTCAGGAAGTCGTTTCTGAAAGTATTTGTATGGAGTGTAGCCATGTATGGAAGTGAAACATGGACGATAACTAGTTTGGACAAGAAGAGAATAGAAGCTTTCGAAATGTGGTGCTACAGAAGAATGCTGAAGATAAGGTGGGTAGATCACGTAACTAATGAGGAGGTATTGAATAGGATTGGGGAGAAGAGAAGTTTGTGGCACAACTTGACTAGAAGAAGGGATCGGTTGGTAGGACATGTTTTGAGGCATCAAGGGATCACAAATTTAGCATTGGAGGGCAGTGTGGAGGGTAAAAATCGTAGAGGGAGACCAAGAGATGAATACACTAAGCAGTTCCTTCTCTAAATCCTCGCACCAACGAAAAAATGGCTGACATTGAAATAAGTGTCCAAGGAATAGAAAAGCAACTGGAATCACTCAACAGAGGAAAGTCCACTGGACCTGACGGGATACCAATTCGATTCTACACAGAGTACGCGAAAGAACTTGCCCCCCTTCTAACAGCCGTGTACCGCAAGTCTCTAGAGGAACAGAAGGTTCCAAATGATTGGAAAAGAGCACAGGTAGTCCCAGTCTTCAAGAAGGGTCGTCGAGCAGATGCGCAAAACTATAGACCTATCTCTCTGACGTCGATCTGTTGTAGAATTTTAGAACATGTCTTTTGCTCGAGTATCATGTCGTTTTTGGAAACTCAGAATCTACTATGTAGGAATCAACATGGATTCCGGAAACAGCGATCGTGTGAAACCCAACTCGCATTATTTGTTCATGAAACCCAGAAAATATTAGATACAGGCTCCCAGGTAGATGCCATTTTCCTTGACTTCCGGAAGGCGTTTGATACAGTTCCGCACTGTCGTCTGATAAACAAAGTAAGAGCCTACGGAATATCAGACCAGCTGTGTGGCTGGATTGAAGAGTTTTTAGCAAACAGAACACAGCATGTTGTTCTCAATGGAGAGACATCTACAGACGTTAAAGTAACCTCTGGCGTGCCACAGGGGAGTGTTATGGGACCATTGCTTTTCACAATATATATAAATGACCTAGTAGATAGTGTCGGAAGTTCCATGCGGCTTTTCGCGGATGATGCTGTAGTATACAGAGAAGTTGCAGCATTAGAAAATTGTAGCGAAATGCAGGAAGATCTGCAGCGGATAGGCACTTGGTGCAGGGAGTGGCAACTGACCCTTAACATAGACAAATGTAATGTATTGCGAATACATAGAAAGAAGGATCCTTTATTGTATGATTATATGATAGCGGAACAAACACTGGTAGCAGTTACTTCTGTAAAATATCTGGGAGTATGCGTGCGGAACGATTTGAAGTGGAATGATCATATAAAATTAATTGTTGGTAAGGCGGGTACCAGGTTGAGATTCATTGGGAGAGTCCTTAGAAAATGTAGTCCATCAACAAAGGAGGTGGCTTACAAAACACTCGTTCGACCTATACTTGAGTATTGCTCATCAGTGTGGGATCCGTACCAGATCGGGTTGACGGAGGAGATAGAGAAGATCCAAAGAAGAGCGGCGCGTTTCGTCACAGGGTTATTTGGTAACCGTGATAGCGTTACGGAGATGTTTAACAAACTCAAGTGGCAGACTCTGCAAGAGAGGCGCTCTGCATCGCGGTGTAGCTTGCTCGCCAGGTTTCGAGAGGGTGCGTTTCTGGATGAGGTATCGAATATATTGCTTCCCCCTACTTATACCTCCCGAGGAGATCACGAATGTAAAATTAGAGAGATTAGAGCGCGCACAGAGGCTTTCAGACAGTCGTTCTTCCCGCGAACCATACGCGACTGGAACAGGAAAGGGAGATAATGACAGTGGCACGTAAAGTGCCCTCCGCCACACACCGTTGGGTGGCTTGCGGAGTATAAATGTAGATGTAGATGTAGATTCAGAAGGATGTATGTTGCAGTAGATACTGGGAGATGAAGAAGCTTGCACAGGATAGAGTAGCATGGAGAGCTGCATCAAACCAGTCTCAGGACTGAAGACCACAACAACAACAACATGGTTTTCGCTGCTTCTGCAACAGTGATCTGACCTGTTTTGTGTCCCATGGTTGATCAGTACCATCACTTATTAATTTATGTGGTATATATCTCTGAGTTGCCGTCGATACTATCTGTTTGAAATCATTCCACATCTTTTCTACACCCGTGATCAGATCGGAAGGTGTGGAAACAGTCTCTTAAAATGGCGTTAAGAGCATTTTTACAGCTTTTTTGAATAGAAATACTTTGGGTTTCTTTTTGACGGCTATAGCTGTTATGGTATTCAGCCTAGCAGCTACTGCCTTGTGGTCGCTAATCCCTGTATTCGTCATGATACTCCCAATTTGTCCAGGATTGTTTGCTGCTAAGAGGTCAAGTACGCTTTCGCAACCATTTACGCTTCGAGTAGGCTCATGAATTAATTGTTCAAAAGAATTTTCTGAGAAAGCATTCAGTACAATTTCGGGTGACGTTTTACGCATGCCGCCGGCTTTAAACATATAATTTTTCGAGCATATCGAGGGTAGATTGAAGTCGCCACCGACTATAACTGTATGAGAGTGTGGTAGCTATTTGAAATGAGACTCAAGTTTTCTTTGAACTGTTCAACAACTATATCTTCTGAGTTGGGGGTAGGTAAAACGATGCAATTAATAGTTTAGTCCGATCTTCAAGTAAAACCTCTGCCCATACTATTTCACAGGAACTATCTACTTCAATTTCACTACAAGCCAAACTACTTCTGATAGCAATAAATGCTGCACCAACAACTATTTAATCTATCCTTTCTGAACACTGTTAGATCGTTTGAAAAAATTTCGGCTGAACATATTTCCAGCTTTGGCCAGCTTTCTGTACCTATAACTATTTGTGCTTCAGTGCTCTCTATCAGGGCTTGGAGCTCTGGTTCTTTCCCAGCACAGCTACGATAATTTACAACTAGAATACCAATCGATTCCATAAGTACCTTACTGTGTTTTACATGCCCCCTTTTAGACGGACGCCATTTCTGTGGTTTTCGTGAGACCCTCTAACCTAAAAAACCGCTCAGTCCCTTCCACACAGCCCCCGCTACCCGTGTAGCCGCCTCCTGTGTGTAGTGGACTCCTGACCTATTTAGCGGAACCCGGAAACCCACCACCCGATGGCGCACGTCAAGGAATCTGCAGCCTACACGGTCACAGAACTGCCTGAGCCTCTGATTCAGACCCTCCACTCGGCTCTACACCAAAGGACCACAGTCGGTTCTGTCGACGATGTTGCAGATGGTGAGCTCCGCCTTAATCTCGGAAGCAAGACTGGCAGTCTTTATCAGACATGTTAAAACTTTGTGGAGCGTCTGGTTTTGCTACCTAAAGTACTGAGGAGACGACGTGAATGGGCTCTGAGTGAATAGTTGGGCATGTGTTTTTTCATAAGTTGTTAGCCATCCATATAACAGACAGCATGGCATTAACCTGTTTTTCTAAACAAGTGAAAGAATGCAATACATGCAAAACATATATTTTTACCAACACAGAAAAACATTTTGAAGAAATCTGTTAATGTATGTTCCAGGGTAATAGTCACGGCAATTTCGTTTGTGAGAGCGGACATCGTTCAAACCACAAGAGTAATGTATGTTGATGTCCTATAAGGGCGGTTACGACTACACTGTCGAGTGCCCTACATCCAGCAGGATCATCGTCGATTTGGGACACACGTCCGCTGTAGGAGTCAAATGGCGTGATCAGTAACTGATTGGTGGCTGCGCTCGCCCTCAACCATTGCAGGTTGTAGCAGCTAGTAGTAGAGCCAAAGTTCAGGAAACGACTGACATGTTCAGTGCAGGACTTCAGAAGTGTGGGATCCTACCCGCTCGACTCTTATAGGGTGCCTAAAGGATGCTGCTTTCTCGGATAGCTATACAACAATTCAAGCAAATGGCATCAATAGCGTTGATCACAATAAGAAGATTGACAGTACTTAACTTCGGATTTACAATGCAAGCGATGGGCGACATGCAAACAGTCAGTGTCTTTCACTATATACGATGTCCACGTAAGCATTCACACTCGCTCATAAGTCACTACTATCGTTAATATCACCGCTCATCTAGGCCTCTCTGCTAGTCTCCATCTACTACTCTCTGGTCGAGCCTGGCAGCAGCGGAGCTTATATTCTTTACTGTAGAGGAAAAGCCTTCTAGATACAAGGCCTACGCACAGCGGCCATATTGTCACATTGTAACCTCCCCCTCACTTATCGACCTTAATGACAGTGAAAAATTAAACCTCGTGTACCTAATGGAAATTTGGGAAAAGCAATCGTCACCGAAGTTAATCTGTCAGTAAAGAGGGAGGAAAGGGTTACATCTAAATGAAAGGAAAATGCAAATGAAACTGGTCGAAATTAATTTTGAAAAGGGGTAAAGATAATAAAGAAAGTAAATGTGCGGTCGTCACGTTAACAATTAACTAGCGGTAATTAGATATTTGAGATTTGGGGGAAATTACGGTCGCCAGTCCTAAGGACAAATACTATAGTAACAGAAAAAGAAAGGTTATTACACATATAATTAGCAGTAGAAGCGTGGCAACTGAAGGTTGACACGTGCAGTGTGAAAACTGAAAGTTTGTCAGAAGTAATAAATTTCGCTACACTCTGACTTAATTTAGCAAAAGAATTAATAAAACCGGAAAATCGAAAGTTAATTTAGTGACTGAAGATAATAGTGAACTTTCTTTCTGAAGCACATCGAAATTCAGTAAAATACGGTTAGTCTAGGACTACCTCAACAATCATTTCAAAAGCTACTTGAATCTACGCAATTTAGAAAGAAGAGATTTAACTTTGAACTTGAATTAAATGATTCTGAACAATTAACAATAGTAAAATTTAGTACGTACCAAGCTGAGCTGCAGTCACAGGTAAGCTAAAATACGGTAACAAAACTCGCACTCTTAATTTGTGCTAGTGTAATCTAACTATTGTAGCCAGCTATGAATACCTTAACTGAACTTTGAAATTAAAGCATTGAAATCGAAATATGCTGGCGTTTGAATTTCAACGACACTCGGGTTCATTCTGGAAAAGGAAGGGACCCTGCTTGGTAATGCAATTGGGACAATGAGCAACAAAGGTTCATGCTGAGTTGCTGTAATTTTGTGATGCAACAATTTTAAAAGTTTGAAAAGCTGAGGTCTGCCATACAGTTCTAAAACTTTACGTGCTTCCAGTCTTCCTTGTTGGTTGATTGAAGGTTTGAAGCCGTCGATCGAGGAGGTGGCGACAGTCACTCATTGTCGGCCGTCGCTGTTGCAGAAGCTGGATGTTGGCGCGCCTTCTTCTCGACACGGTCACCAGGCGAAACAGGCTCTTGATGTGCGCCAGCTAATGCTTCCCGTCCGCGAGACCGTGTCAGAAACTATCATCGCGAGTCGAGCGCAATTACATGCTGCCAAACCCCGAAAGCGCGGCAACTCGCGGGAGCGTCACACAACGCACCTGCTCCACTGCACTATTCCAGCCAGACTCTCTCTGCTCTGCCCGCGCTCCACGCGGCAGAGTTCACTACCAAAGATCCTACACACTTTGATTCTTCACATGACCTATCGATGTAATCGTTTGATAGCAGTCTTCCCTAGACAAGACCCAGCGTAAAAATACAAATAATATTCACGAAACAAACCAATTACACATCGACATAAATGCATAAATATATATATACAAATAGTAAAACAATTACAATATGTAAAGATACAGAAACGTCATATATTCAGGTAACAAAAATAAGGAAAAAAAATTATAGTACAATAGATTGAAATAGGAGGATATGCATTTCCGGCGTTACACGTGACCCACATTGTCTGAGGATGTTCGTGTAACCTAAACAGACTCAGAAAATGTCCCAAAAAAGAAACAGCGGAAATGCATATGGTCAAAACATCAACAAAATTTAGCATTCGTCTAATTAACCATAAACCAATTTTTAGACGATAATAATTGAGTGGGGACACTCCTAATCTTATTCCACTCTGTCATCTTGATCAAAATAAAACAGGTTGACAACATATTAAAATTCATAGAAAACATAGAAAATGGTTTAGCTATTCTAAAATCGTCAAAATCCGTAACACTATCAAGAAATGGAATACTATTTACAAAATTAATCAGAGTACATGGTCATAAAAACAGGTAGATCAAAATACGCAAATTAATTATTAATTACATAGAATACACATTTTATATAACCTTTTCATAATTAATACTCCCATCATGAGAGTCCACTTAATGCTAAACAAGAAAATAATATTCAGCAGATCGATCAAAACCATAAATATTGACAACAGAATTCTTTCACATCAGCTGTCTGGGAAGAAAAATAACTCCGCCTTCCTTACTCGCAAGTACAAAGAATGCCGACAGCGGCACAAGAGCCGACAGCGGCACAAGAGCCGACAGCGGCACAAGAGCCGACAGCGGTTCCGCCCCGCCAGTATTGTTGCGCCCGCCAGTGCGGCATGCTTGATCTCACTCGCCCTTGTAACGGCATTTCCAGAACGTCCGTTTCACTGAATTCTTTCGGAAAAACTCACTCCCGAGTAATCTCAAGGAGTCCATTAACACTATCACAGTGGATAACTCAGCACTGTCCATCATCGCACATGTACAAGCCTGAAACTTAAAACATCGTCTAAGTACATTGGCAATGACTAGTAAAACACGCATTCATGAAATCTGACAGCTAGTTACAAAATCATATTTACATTCTTTAATCTACTGTGACTCAGCTGAAAACTTAAACTAGCAGCTTGGATTTTTCAATTGGTTAAAACATCTAATCAAAAATTAATTACTTGTTAATTACAAGTTCTTTAATGACCTCTAGGTCAGGCAAAAGCATCGCAACATGGCACATCCTTAAATCTTACACTCTATATTTACATACTGTACAAATTACCCTTCTGTGGTATTAATCAATCCTTGGTTGGTACAATTTCAGGTCTACAATGTTCCGTATGCCTAATAGCTTTCCAGAGCTTGGATACTCTAAGCAATAAGCATTTGTGTGAGGTATACCAATGACTTTATATGGTCCATTATAAACAAACTTAAATTTAGAGATTTCATGGTCTATCTCGCTCGATTTCTCATGAGCTTTCACAAGTACTAAGTCTCCGATTGCAAACTTAGCAAAACGCGCTTTAGCGTCATGACGACGTGTGTGAGCGTCGGCTTTTAGCTTCATTACTTCTCGCAAACGATCTTTTTTCACACCAATACTAATGTCAATCCGTGGAGGGAATTTGATTATCTCTTCCAATTCACTTCCTACACTTTTGTCAATGCCGAAATTCCTCACGTTACGGCAGTTCAAATTCATTCCTACGTCAATGTCATCCGGCCAGTTAACAATGTGTACAGGCTGGTATTGCTTATGCACACCGTCTCCTGCCTCGTCAAAACTAACTACTATCGTTTTATCTTGTGACGTACATGTCAAAGTTTTGCTTTCGCAATTAATCACTGAACGGTACTTTAATAGCCAATCTAACCCGATAATTACTTCCGTAGTTAAGTCTGGCACGACGACAAACTCTTGTTCAAATCGTGCCCCACATATCTCGAAGTTGGCAAAAATCTCTTTTGTGACCGGTTTACTGGCCTTCCCAGTAGCACCAATAATTTTCACTCCTGTTACTGGCATAACTACGATGCCAGGTCTGTCTTTCAGTAACTCAAATATTTTCCCAGATACAGCACTCAGTTCTGCACCGGTGTCAATCAACACGTTTAGTTGTAGGCCGTACATATTAGCCGACACTACTATCTGTCTACACTTGTCCTCGACTGTTTCTTTATTTTCCCACAGTAAATCCTCGTCTATATCCAGGTCATTCCAGAAAAAACCATCCGGCTTTGATCCTACATCCTGCTTATCTGGCGGCTTTTTCAGCCTCTGTTCACATACAGCTTTAATTTCAACACGTTTGTCCTGAGGCTTAGTCTGTAGCTTCGCCTCCAATACCAAAACCTTTTCCTGTAACTCGTCAACTAGTGAGTGTTGCTTTGCTATCAATTCACTAATTGTCACCTTTGTTGATTCCACTTTGGTCAGATTGATCTCATCTGCCAATCTACCTGGAGGAATGTGCCCAGTAGTATCTGCAATTACTTCCTCTAGATCTGCGCAACACACACTGCTACCGTCTGACCGTATAACGTCAGCGCTATCCTCATACTCGCTGTAATCTACGTGCTTTTCTACCAATCGTGTCCGGCTATCACTAAAATTCTCGTAATCTTTCCCCTTAATACTTTCGCAATGCTTAAACTGGAGTTTTGCGTCGGATGGGTCGGCTACTTCTACCACTGAAACTTTCGGTAAGGTCTGCCGGTTAGGGCCAGAACTTTCCGTTACTACTTCAACATCCAACTCTTGCGGGACGAAACACGACGAATCTTGCTCGTGCTCCCCATTAACATCAACTATTTCTAGTAAAGTCTGCCGGTTAGGGCCAGAACTTTCTATCATTTCACAAACACTATCTTCCTGCGGGACGAGACGCGGTAAATCCTGCACGCGCTCCCCATAAACACTTCTCCCATACAGACCCCTATAATCTCTTAGTTCGTCTTATAAGCGACCGAACTGCCTTAACCAGACCTCATCCCTCTCTGCATCCCCTCGCTCAATGACGGACGTGTTATCCGACATCTGACCTTCTCTCAACAATTGCGAATCATTCTTAAACTCAATCTCCATTTCCGCTGTGGGTGTTACAGCTGCCACTTTATAATCGATTTCCGGAACACTACTTAAATTGTTCACACTGACAGTGAATGTATTTTCTGCTGCCGTGTATACAGCTGATCTACTACTCGTGTGCGCACTCCTTTCTCTCAACACTGGCACACTCTCCCGCCGTTGATTATTCCATACGGAATTTTCATAACGACGACACCTGGGTTTTCTCCTGTTATTGGGCCGCCAAAATTTCTCCACGCCCGGTCGGCCCCTCACCGGCGCGGCTAATGGTTTCCCTGTCTCGTCCCAGCAGATACGGTCCCCGGATGCTGCTGAGGCGGCTGATCACACCCTCTGGCGTTATTACTATTCTATCACGTTAGTACGATACTGGTTTCCGTCATTCCTGTTATTATTTGCATTGTACCGATTGTTATTACGGTCCGAACCATTATTGTTATTGCTGCCGTGGTTGCGGTATGCATTATTCCCATGGTTATCGTTGTTGTGGTTGCTGTGGTACCCGTTGTTGTTACCACAGCCTCTACCACTGTCGCGATTATTGCGCCAATTGTCCTCGTCCTCAACTCTTTCTAGGAAATCGTTGACTGTCCTGTAATTGCTTCCTACGTAGCGTTTTGTATCATCTGGAAGCTTCTTGTAGAGTCTCCAGACTATTTCGGATTCCGTGCGGCGATCACGCAAATATTCCAACTTGCGGATCCAGCCCTCACAAAAGTCCTACATCGAGCCGCGCGAATTCGCATCGAAAGGCCTCGATACGACAGATTCGCGCCAGACACTTTGCTGTTTTTGCTCTGACCAGTATTCAGCCAGAAAAAAAAAATTTAAACTCGTCAAAAGTCAGGTTCGTAATGTTGAGGTTTAAGCCCCAACGCTTGGCATCACCAGCCAACACATCAATAATCGCATTAATTTTTCTCTCATTAGTCCATGATCTGGGTAAAACTCTTTCACAATTCTTAATGAAATCCGTCGCGTGTATACCGCCTTTTTTCAAGGGGTCGAACCGCTCCTCTTTCGTCAACAATTCCGAACTATGTGCATAGATTGGCACATAGCTCTGTTTTTCGTCAAGATTCTTTTCTAATTCCGACACTCTCGTAATTACTTGGCAAGTGGTTGTCGCAAGCGTTTCTACTTCCCTTTTTCTCTCTTCGCAGGTATTAGCCTGCTTCGTCACTTTGGTATCTACTTCGGATACTAAAGCCTTTAAAGTTTCCACCTTCTTTTGATCCTCTTTTTTCACTAATTGGATTTGTTCCGTCACCTTATTCTCGATGATCGGAGCAACTGATTCACCTACACTTTTCTCGATTCTGCTAATTTCGGAATAAAAACGTGTATTTATGCTCGCAATTTCCGCCTGGACGCCTATCATTTCCTGTTTAAGATTACCGATTTCGGTATTAATCACAACAATATCTTCTTTGATTTTATCAACTTTTGCGTTAACAACTCCAACATTGTTGTTAACAACGTTAATAGCTTTGTTCTGATTGTCTAGCATCCGTTCAATTTTTTCAAACTGAGCTTCTTGCTTGGCCGATTGACTCTTGATTTCGTTAATCAAAACATTCAATAAATCAGTTAAATTCCCGGAAACTACTGGTTTTACTTCCGTAGCGGCTTCCTCTTTAATTGTCCCCCCGTATTCGTCATCAAGGGATTCAGATTTGATTTTCACTTCCGATTCCGAAACATTTTCTAAAGTTTGGAATTCCATTTCTGCTCTTTGTTGCGTTTCGGCGGTCGCGTCTTTCATGCTAGCCGCCTGCCCCTGAACAGTGGGTACCGCGGTGCGCGTTTCCCACTGTTTGACCGATTGTTCCGTATCCAAGTCTACCAAATTTTGGCAATTGTTGCCTTCACTCATTTTAATAATTTTCAATATAAATGCCAAATCTCAAATCTAATTGGGATTACTCCCACTAATATTCTCGCTGACGTATCGAGCATTTCATAACCAGTACTTTGTTACGAGATTTGCACAATGCAAAATTCGTGTCCAGAACAACCTCAAATTTGAAGATTGTCCTGTCACCAGGTCGCCACGTGTAACCTCCCCCTCACTTAACGACCTTAATGACAGTGAAAAATTAAACCGCGTGTACCTAATGGAAATTTGGGAAAAGCAATCATCACCGAAGTTAATCTGTCAGTAAAGAGGGAGGAAAGCGTTACATCTAAATGAAAGGAAAAATGCAAATGAAACTGGTCGAAATTAATTTTGAAAAGGGGTAAAGATAATAAAGAAAGTAAATGTGCGGTCGTCACGTTAACAATTAACTAGCGGTAATTAGATATTTGAGATTTGGGGGAAATTACGGTCGCCAGTCCTAAGGACAAATACTATAGTAACTGAAAAAGAAAGGTTATTACACGTGTAATTAGCAGTAGAAGCGTGGCAACTGAAGGTTGACACGTGCAGTGTGAAAACTGAAAGTTTGTCAGAAGTAATAAATTTCGCTACACTCTGACTTAATTTAGCAAAAGAATTAATAAAACCGGAAAATCGAAAGTTAATTTAGTGACTGAAGATAATAGTGAACTTTCTTTCTGAAGCACATCGAAATTCAGTAAAATACGGTTAGTCTTGGACTACCTCAACAATCATTTCAAAAGCTACTTGAATCTACGCAATTTAGAAATAAGATATTTAACTTTGAACTTGAATTAAATGATTCTGAACAATTAACAATAGTAAAATTTAGTACGTACCAAGCTGAGCTGCAGTCACAGGTAAGCTAAAATACGGTAACAAAACTCGCACTCTTAATTTGTGCTAGTGTAATCTAACTATTGTAGCCAGCTATGAATACCTTAACTGAACTTTGAAATTAAAGCAGTGAAATCGAATGATGCTGGCGTTTGAATTTCAACGACACTCGGGTTCATTCCGGAAAAGGAAGGGACGCTGCTTGGTAATGCAATTGGGACAATGAGCAACAAAGGTTCATGCTACGTTGCTGTAATTTTGTGATGCAACAATTTTAAAAGTTTGAAAAGCTGAGGTCTGCCATACAGTTCTAAAACTTTACGTGCTTCCAGTCTTCCTTGTTGGTTGATTGAAGGTTTGAAGCCGTCGATCGAGGAGGTGGCGACAGTCACTCATTGTCGGCCGTCGCTGTTGCAGAAGCTGGATGTTGGCGCGCCTTCTTCTCGAGACGGTCACCAGGCGAAACGGGCTCTTGATGTGCGCCAGCTAATGCTTCCCGTCCGCGAGACCGTGTCAGAAACTATCATCGCGAGTCGAGCGCAATTACATGCTGCCAAACCCCGAAAGCGCGGCAACTCGCGGGAGCGTCACACAACGCACCTGCTCCACTGCACTATTCCAGCCAGACTCTCTCTGCCCTGCCCGCGCTCCACGCGGCAGAGTTCACTACCAAAGATCCTACACACTTTGATTCTTCACACGACCTATCGATGTAATCGTTCGATAGCAGTCTTCCCTAGACAAGACCCAGCGTAAAAATACAAATAATATTCACGAAACAAACCAATTATATATCGACATAAATAGTAAAACAATTACAAAATGTAAAGACACAGAAACGTCATATATTCAGGTAACAAAAATAAGGAAAAAAATTATAGTACAATAGATGGAAATAGGAGGATATGCATTTCCGGCGTTACAACATGACGTCACAAACTGTTGGCCATCTTACCTTCAGTCGGCAGTCCTATTGGCGTGTATGTTGTGTTGAAAGCGTCTGACACGTGAAAGTGATATATATTTCGTACAGTATTCGTCTACAGTTCTTCGAAGTATGGAATTCAAGTGCTGCGTTGCCTTTTGCCAGGGAAATTATAAATCCTGAAAAGGCATGAAAGTGCACATGTTTGGATTTCCCAAATGTGTGAAGTTGAGAAATCGCTGGATTGCAGCTATTCCCAGACAGGAATTTGTGTCTACGCATCATTGAAGGGCAAGTAAATGACAAAAAGTTTGTAGTGTGTTATTTGTTTCCATTGCACCACATTTGCCAATTTTTTTAAAAAAGCAGTTATGTATCATATACCAGTATCACTTGTTTCTTAATTCTGGACCATTGCTGCGAGTTTAATACGAAGCTGGCTGTGAAATGTCTCTCATATTTGCAACTATTGTCACACAGAGTAGTTATATTAATTAGTGTGACTCGAAAATGTTTAGTATTCCTTATCATTCCTACCAGATTATTGAGTTTGCAGTACTTTTATTTGGAAGAGCTACAGAATAATTTTGTTCAGTTTTACATACACAGCTATTCGGAAATAATTTCAATTTGAGTAAACTACCTTAGAAAATTGCTTTAATGAATTCAGTGTTCGACAGATGAAGCAGTATAGAAAGCAGAATTTCGAGGTAAGTCCATTATGATTAAATTAACAGCACTCTGTGACACGAATTTCAATCAGGGATATAGGAGAAACAATCGTTTCATGTTTAAGGTTCTTAAGTTTTGGAGAAACAGGGAAATAAATTATTTTTTCGGGTTTTTTGATTTATTAAACATTATGTCAGGAGGCGAGCCATTTCGTCGAATGATTTGAGTTTCGTGTGAGGTCAACAAATTTTGAAGTGGAGAGGAAAATTTACGAAAATAACCAGGGAAACAAATTCTTAAATTCTGTAGGAGCTCCAGCTGCTTTATTTAAAACCGAAAACGTCTGCTTCTTGTTGCATATTGCCGATTTTTCACTTCAAGAAAGCGTAGCTCCTGAGGTAAAAGACAGAATTTAAAATTAAAGTTTGTATTCAATCCTAGAAACGCGTATTTAACGCAAATCGTCAAAATAATTTTACACCCTGAAATAACATAGGGCAGTTTTGTTCAGTTACTTTACGCAATGATATAAATTTCCATACATTCATTACAAGGCCATGTAGAACAGGAAAGCACGACAATCCCTATGCGGTCTCAGCTCTAAAACTCGTAAAGCTCGTAAAGCTGCAGAGTGCTTAACCAACACCTTCTGATACACAGGCCTCACGGCGGAACTATGACGTCATCAGCGCTAGGCTAACACCTTCTGCCGCTGCAAGACAGCCTGTGCGCTAGAGCCGATGAACGTGTATTTCTTTCGTGAAACCATAACAAATTCACTGATCATTAAATTTGCCATTTACACAGAAATTGTGCCACCCTTGTATGATATCGTGCGCAATGTGGCACACTGATTACAACACAGTGTGATCTCCACCTGTTGTGTTTAAAATCGTATGCAAAATCTGACTTACTTGTTAAGAAAAACGTCGCTACAGAAACCTAGATCCATTAGTCAGTAAATGACACTAACGGAGATACTTCGTAACAGTTAACAGACAGGATGACGAAATTATTGTAGTGATCATAAGTTTATTACTGGGGCAAAAACGTAATTCACTGCGGCATGAATGGCTCATCAATGATCGCATAGATATTGGAGATATTGTCACAGTGAGAAGTTTAATTACAAACGCACATTTAACCAATGCAAAAGCGTGAAATAAGACTAATTTGTGGTGTACTTTCAAGAAAATAATCTACAAACCTACTCAAAGAACAGGGTATTCTAACCACTGCTTCTCAGTATATTTATTCCTTAATGCAATTTGTTGCAAACAACTTGTCTCTACTTCCAACCAATAGCTCAATACATAGTACCAATACTAGGAATAAGAACAATCTACATAAAGACCTAAAATCACTTACCTTGGTCCAATATTCAGGAATACACATTTTCAATAAATTACCAGCAACCATTAAAAACTTGATTTAAGATAAAGCACAAGTTGAAAAGCTTCTTGGTAGGTAACTCCTTTTGTACTCTACAGATGAATTTTTTAACAGGGACTGTTAGAACAGCTGAAGTAAAAATGTCTGTTAGATTTAAGCTCTGGCAGCACTTGGTCACAACAGTGAAGATTAGGTAATTTGTGTATGAGATATTTAATAAAAGTGTATAATTATGTTTCGTTCTGACTGTGTACATTCTGTACAAAATGGTTCAAATGGCTCTGAGCACTATGGGACTTAACTTCTGAGGTCATCAGTCTCCTAGAACGTAGAACTACTTAAACCTAACTAACCTAAGGACATCACACACATCCATGCCCGAGGCAGGATTCGAACCAGCGAACGTAGCATTCTGTAGATATTAGCAGTTTCAGTTTACTGTAAAGTATCTGGATATCTTGACAATCTACTGGCAAAATGATCAAGGAAGTGAGTACACTCCTGGAAATTGAAATAAGAACACCGTGAATTCATTGTCCCAGGAAGGGGAAACTTTATTGACACATTCCTGGGGTCAGATACATCACATGATCACACTGACAGAACCACAGGCACATAGACACAGGCAACAGAGCATGCACAATTTCGGCACTAGTACAGTGTATATCCACCTTTCGCAGCAATGCAGGCTGCTATTCTCCCATGGAGACGATCGTAGAGATGCTGGATGCAGTCCTGTGGAACGGCTTGCCATGCCATTTCCACCTGGCGCCTCAGTTGGACCAGCGTTCGTGCTGGACGTGCAGACCGCGTGAGACGACGCTTCATCCAGTCCCAAACATGCTCAATGGGGGACAGATCCGGAGATCTTGCTGGCCAGGGTAGTTGACTTACACCTTCTAGAGCACGTTGGGTGGCACGGGATACATGCGGACGTGCATTGTCCTGTTGGAACAGCAAGTTCCCTTGCCGGTCTAGGAATGGTAGAACGATGGGTTCGATGACGGTTTGGATGTACCGTGCACTATTCAGTGTCCCCTCGACGATCACCAGTGGTGTACGGCCAGTGTAGGAGATCGCTCCCCACACCATGATGCCGGGTGTTGGCCCTGTGTGCCTCGGTCGTATGCAGTCCTGATTGTGGCGCTCACCTGCACGGCGCCAAACACGCATACGACCATCATTGGCACCAAGGCAGAAGCGACTCTCATCGCTGAAGACGACACGTCTCCATTCGTCCCTCCATTCACGCCTGTCGCGACACCACTGGAGGCGGGCTGCACGATGTTGGGGCGTGAGCGGAAGACGGCCTAACGGGGTGCGGGACCGTAGCCCAGCTTCATGGAGACGGTTGCGAATGGTCCTCGCCGATACCCCAGGAGCAACAGTGTCCCTAATTTGCTGGGAAGTGGCGGTGCGGTCCCCTACGGCACTGCGTAGGATCCTACGGTCTTGGCGTGCATCCGTGCGTCGCTGCGGTCCGGTCCCAGGTCGACGGGCACGTGCACCTTCCGCCGACCACTGGCGACAACATCGATGTACTGTGGAGACCTCACGCCCCACGTGTTGAGCAATTCGGCGGTACGTCCACCCGGCCTCCCGAATGCCCACTATACGCCCTCGCTCAAAGTCCGTCAACTGCACATACGGTACACGTCCACGCTGTCGCGGCATGCTACCAGTGTTAAGGACTGCGATGGAGCTCCGTATGCCACGGCAAACTGGCTGACACTGACGGCGGCGGTGCACAAATGCTGCGCAGCTAGCGCCATTCGACGGCCAACACCGCGGTTCCTGGTGTGTCCTCTGTGCCGTGCGTGTGATCATTGCTTGTAGAGCCCTCTCGCAGTGTCCGGAGCAAGTATGGTGGGTCTGACACACCGGTGTCAATGTGTTCTTTTTTCCATTTCCAGGAGTGTATTATATTAAAGTGTCCTATGTTTTAATGTTATATCTTCTGACATGTCCCACACCCATGAGACTCGTATCATTTTTGAGTCTACAGTACAAAAACTGAATCTACTCTAACCTTTAACCCACAAAGCAAAATCAGGGATTTTGTAAGTTTGACACCTTTGTCTGTCTCTCTCATCAAAACTCTCAAATATTTAACAGAATATTCTTGATAATGATATGACATCATTGTAAATAGAATATAGGCCTAATTTTATGCACATTCATTTTAAGTAATGCAGCTACACACATCAAGTAGAGAAAAGTAGGAATTAGGAGAGAATGACAAGTGTAAATATTTGTTAACCTGTCACAAAATTTTTTCTAAACTACTTTACAGTTGACAGTTTTCTCTTTTTCATTTTACTGCCAATATGGCTGTCATTAATTTTTTTAACATAATTATTGAGAAATATATTACATGTTACTTTTACTACAGACTGAAGAATTTTGTCATCAGTGTGAATTACCTGACTACAAGAAAACTCCCTTAGGAAAAAGTCTTCCCTTTTAATTACATCAACAGCTAATCTTATAACTAGATCTCTCTGGGATGTGCATCTCATGAAGGAGAGCTCATGTTGTCCAGACACCAAGTTTTTAACAATCAAATAAGTGAAAATAACAGCATTAATGACCTCATTATTAGGGCAATACAATCCACCTCTATCTACGTTTCTTAGAAGTCCATAGCTTTCATCACTTTCTATTAATGATAATGTTTTATCAAGCACTAAGTATGTTTTACATGTTTCACACCTCAGCTTCTTAAGAACAGCTCTGGCACAGTATCCTGACAAGTATGTGAAAACAGGCAAGTATTCCTGAACAGACTGAACTTGTTCTTCACTGAAATCCATTATGCTCTCAAAGTTTGATGGTGGTGGTAAGGTAATATCATCTACACAATCACTTTCAAAAGAATCTAAATCTATGCCAACTTCACCAAGAGCAGAGGATGAAATTTTCAAGGAAAGCTTGGATTCAATTTCAAATACCTGTCTCAAAGATACCAAATACTGAGATCCTGCCGTTGTTCGATATTTTCCAAATCTTGCTTCTAGAGCATCTGTCTGAACCTTACCTGGCAAAAGATATTTAAAATTCAGCTCCTGAGTGAAATACTTGGTCAGTTCTAGAAGGGCATGAGTGGTATGTGATATGGCCAAATGTGTATCATTGGATAATCCAAATGTACTATCAGAAATATGTTTCCATTTATCCAGCCATGATAGAAATCTTTCTAAATATCTGATATTTTCATTACTTGTGCTCGAGAGTGGTTTCAGCATTGCATCCTTGAAACGGATATCTTTACCAGGTGAGCTAACATTAACAGTGTTCCACCATGTACAAATTAATTTAATGAATTTAGCAGTGCTCTCAAAACTTTCAATATGATGATGATCCCCTAAGGCTAGCAAACCTTGGACAGTCATCTCATTGAAAACATTAAGTACAAGTTTGACATTTTGTCGCTCCAGGTTACTTGGAAAAAGAGCCTTTAAATTAAGCTTATTGGCAAATTTTACTATCTGTGTACACTCTATGTCATGAAGTTTTTTAACTGAAGAGAATCTGGCCATACACAGCTGTGTATTTTCTGAATCTGTTTCAAACTGGGGGTACATAATTGTCTGATCAGGATCTTTTTTATTAATCCAATTGTTTCTGACACATTTTAAAATGTGAGCAGAATCTAAAACATAAAAAAGAGGATCAGCGTCTTCAGAGGGGTGTTTGTACACAATTGACAATTGAGGAGGGGAAGCAAAGAATGACATTGCCCTTCTGTTAACTGAATTGTTGTCACTAACAACACAGACTACCTTAAAACCTATTGCATGCAGTCCGGAAATTGTTTTCTTTATTACAGTGAAAAGTCCTTCACCATTTATATTTTTTACTGGAAGAATGTGGACTACATCTTTATATGAAGACAACAAACTCTGTATCATAAAAACATGAGCACTAGTTGCCACATTTTTAGAATTGAATGCAGCACTCAAAATGTTACGTCCTGTGAAGTCTAAATAAGGTTTCAAGTGTATTTCATCTAACATTAGTGAAACAACATGATCTGATTCACAAAGAAACTGGAATTTCTGTTTTATATACATCAGAAAATTGCCACCTAGCTGCTCAGCTGCTGGGTTTGTTAGAAAATGTGAACAGATTTTATGCAGGGTATTAGGGTGAGGTAGCACAAGATACTGTGTACTTCTTATAAACTTATAAGCATGTGGTGATATTGAAAACAGAATACTACAAAATATAATACAGTCTGTTGAGTATCTGTAATGGCTCTTGTGGACTCCCATTAGATTCAATTGCTCACATAAAAAATTTATTTTGTTACTTTCACTCTCATCAAAATGTTTTGCCATATCTTTCAAATAATCAGTAACGAATAGCAAGTGGTCTTTTCCAGTGCTACCATTGTTTTTCCTAGTAAAGTTCTCCAAGTTATCAATAGTGTTTATTAAGTCATTTAAATGGTTTACAGTTAAAGGGAACTTTCTTGTACCAAGTTTTGAGATTACACTTTTACCTTCATATAAAGACATGCTCAGGTCAGTAGTCACCACAACAGAACACAAGAGTGTAGGAATACCTTTGACGTCTATTAGAACAAAAGTTATGGAACTTTCTGACTTTATCAGATGCCAGTCATTAGGCAGCTTGATACCCACTAAACACTTAACAAAACCATTAAAGTCCACAAAATGTCTTTCCTGTTCATACTGAGCATGAGTTGCTACACTCGCTGCAATAGCTATTTCTAAGTCTCTATTTTCTAGACGCTTTCGTCTCTCATCTCCACTTTCCCTCGAACAAGAAGCTGACGAAAGATACTTCGGACAGTTAGGCAGAATGGATGAGAAAATCTTTTATCAGCTACATGTAATAATCCCGAGGGGTACTAATGCTAACACATGGGATTAGTGTCAGTTATCTTCAGATCAAATCGATTATTGTTCACTCGGTATTTCAGGTTAAAAGGCTAAAGCTATTCTTGCATAAGTAAATCACAGTTTTCCAGTGACTCAGTAATGTATGTAATGCAGTTGATCTTCTAGAGAAGGGCATCAAGTCAATCGAATTCAGCTGTTAATGAACATCTAAAGAGCGTGCTACTTAAATATGTGATTAGTTGCTCCCGCTCTCTAAATTAAAGAACACACACCCTGAGACAATCCAACTGAATTGTAAAGAACCTGAGCTTACCTTCGAATTCTGTGTAACCCGGAAATTTTCACGATGTATTGCAGATATCCATTTCTGCTGTAGTTCAGTGCTTTTAGGAAAAGAAAACACCGCTACTCGTGGCCCATTTTCATAATTTCCTCTGCAACGTGGAACACAACACTTGCACACCATTTCGAACGATTAAATCAAATCTCAGAGCTAAACGGAGATGTAATTTCGACGAGTCAACCACTATACTTTGAAAGTAAACAGAACACAAGTTTTGTTTCCCGGGTAGGTTAGCCAACATAAACACAGAATTTCGAATTGCTTATAAAGGTAAATCCACACAAATTAAGCACAGCATCTCACGGTGCAGATTTCTTATCGCATATTGCTTTGTAAACGGTGCTACTTTTTCTTCCAGTGCTTCATATACTCATTTTCCATTAAACGAACAATGTATTCTACCGGTGCCTTTTGTTGCATGGTTGGTATGGCTATTAGATCCAGTTTTGGCCACCAGCAGCGCTAGTTGTAGCAAAATCTGTCTTTCCACCACTGGCCTAGTGAAAGTGACGTCACATGGCCTACTCGTCTTGGCTGGGAGGCCTGTATGTTAGAAGGTGTTGGCTTAACAGAAGCGTTCCGATACAGACCCGGCCATCAGTATGTGACGTCACAAGTGTGCGCGCAGGCCTGTAGTGTAGGTGGTGTTGGTAGAGGCCGCTACTGTGGTGGTGACCTCACAGTCAGCGGGCTATTGGCTGACGTCGTCTCACAGCCTTCTTTGCTATTGCGTTCTTCATCTTCGTGCCGTCGCTTGTCGTTGCGCCGGACCAAAAAGCCGACGGTATTGTACGAGTAAACATAAAGCGACGCGTCTCGCTTATCAACTGGGCATCGGTCTGGTTGATCACGGAAAATTACAGTGTGTCAGGTAGGGGGTGGGGGATGGGGGCAGGGTGTTTACATGGAATGAAATGAGGCCCATTATATATCGGCCATCGTCTGCCTCCGGCAAATGACAGACAAAGCTACCATCCGATAACGTGCCTACAGCAAGGCAATGCACCACCCCATCGCTCCGAAATTGCGTCAGAATCGTTTCGTTTGCCTGACCCCATAGGTCACCTGACGTCAGTCCTACTGAGCTCATCTGAGCCCCATCAAGCGAGATGGTCCAAACGTCGACAAAGTTCAGTATTTGTCGGGCCGGCCGCGGTGGTCTAGCGGTTCTGGCGCTGCAGTCCGGAACCGCGGGACTGCTACGGTCGCAGGTTCGAATCCTGCCTCGGGTATGGGTGTGTGTGATGTCCTTAGGTTAGTTAGGTTTAAGTAGATCTAAGTTCTAGGGGACTTATGACCTAAGATGTTGAGTCCCATAGTGCTCAGAGCCATTTGAACCATTTTTTTTTTAGTATTTGTCGGGAGGGAACCGAGCAGTCCTGGTTCAGGATGGACGCTAGGTCAGTGTTTTCGTTGAGACCGTGCCGCATTGCGCTAGTGCAGCAGTCATAGCGCGAGGGAATGCTACTCGCGACAGCCACTTACACCTAATTCAGTTGTTAAAATGTGTTAGTACGTAACGAACGGCGATGCGCCGTCCTATGATAGATAACTTTGCTCTGTAAAAAGACACACGACGGAAGCCAACACACGCTCATATTACCGAACAGTAAAGTAAGTTTGCTATCTGCTTCTGAAGAGCACTCTCCTAAACCGGCTTTGATAGCTAATAAAACGAAAGTGATGTCCGCGAACGGCGTTGCATTGTTCGTAATAGCGAGCCTCATCAGTCGTGGCCGCTGGGAAGTGTTTGCCCAGTGGGAGGGGGCGCCCCCCCCCCCCCCCTGTCAGTGCTGCCGCCGACAGCCGAGCTGACAGTAACGAGCCACTTGGCACACAGCGTCAGGATGACAAATGACGGCGCACGGAGACTCCGCTGGCACCCGCGCCTACCGCCCAGGTGGGGTGTCACACGAGACGCTGACGTCGTTACCAATACGACGCGCCTCAGTTTTTTTGTGCTTTCCGGTTCCCACAAATGTCGGAATGACGCGTGTAAAAAGTGCACTCTTGGAAAAAAAATCAGCACACCCTTTTAGAGGTTTCCAATTCGCTCAAGATTTATTGTTGCAACAGAGCATATGACCTAGGTGAAAGGATTGCATTTACAGATCAATAGCCCAAGCGATTACGAGGTTCCAACTGTCGTCGCATGATGAAACATTCGTATAAGTACGTGGTGTATGTGACGTCTCCTGGCAAGACATTTACAAAATCGTTACAATATACAAAAAAATAAACATTTATCTGTATTATTATTATTATTTCATTACTGTACGATTGATAGTAGATTATGTATAAAAGGAAATAACAATTTTTCATTTTTATGTTTGTGCAATATATATATATATATATATATATATATATATATATATATATTCTGATAAATGTACATACGTATTTTATAACAAATGCTATGTATTAATGCATGTATAATTTTTTCATGAAAACTACACCACTGCGA
This sequence comes from Schistocerca cancellata, assembly GCF_023864275.1. Classification (NCBI taxonomy): domain Eukaryota; kingdom Metazoa; phylum Arthropoda; class Insecta; order Orthoptera; family Acrididae; genus Schistocerca; species Schistocerca cancellata. Next base: position 6,354,568 of record NC_064628.1, on the reverse strand, counting down.
GCAAACTGAACGAGTCAAGACTGATTCTACAGAGGAATTGCAATAACATAGCCTGGAGCAGCCGAAATCAGAACCATGCAAATTAACGGTAAGTCTACAGTGTAGTTGTCCTGTCAGTAGAGTATAAATTTCAGTGAAGTCATCTCATGTCACTAGTGGTGTGTGTGTCGTTTAAAGATAGTTGTTTGTGGCAGGACAGAGTTTGAATGTAGATAGAATTTTTCATTGTGTAGTGTATTGTGCACCAGTTCACATATTTTGTGTGCAACGAGTAAGACGATAGACATTGTATCCAACTTCGAAACCATAAATATGGTCGAACTGCGTAGGCAACCCACAGGCAACATGGATACTGAGGAACATCAGTTAACCAGTGCAGTAAATGTAGAAGCGAGTGCTTTAGACAGCACAAGCAATCTGTTTGAGGAAATACCGTGTGAAACTGTGGGGGCGGGGGCACAGGAAGTGTTGCCACCGTCCACCAGTGTCCAAGCAGACGTAGAAAAGGAAGTAGTACAACCACCAGCAGAGCAGGAACCAGATGTTGGTAATCTGCCCGGTGGATATTTGATTCAGCGTATTCATTAGAGCGCATGCTAAATTATGAGGTAAAGATAGATTATCAGGCGAAGATAGTGCAACAGCAAGCGGAAAAGGACAAGCAGTTGGAAACCTTTTTCTGCCAGCAAGCTGAGCGGGCCTGCCAACAGTCGGAAAAGGATGAAAAAATCGAAAGTTTCCTTGCATAGCAAGCTGAGCGTGACCAACGGGTAGTACAGTCCTTAGAATCCGTGCAAAAGGAGATAGTAAACATGAAACAAACCTATGAGTCAATACCTAAAGCTGCACAGGAGTTAACTGCGCAGGTAAATAATCTGCAGTTAGCGAATACTACCATTGTAGATGAAATGACCCCTCCCATGAACCATGGACCTTGACGTTGGTGGGGAGGCTTGCGTGCCTCAGCGATACAGATAGCCGTACCGTAGGTACAACCACAACGGAGGGGTATCTGTTGAGAGGCCAGACAAACGTGTGGTTCCTGAAGAGGGGCAGCAGCCTTTTCAGAAGTTGCAGGGGCAACAGTCTAGATGATTGACTGATCTGGCCTTGTAACAATAACCAAAACGGCCTTGCTGTGCTGGTACTGCGAACGGCTGAAAGCAAGGGGAAACTACGGCCGTAATTTTTCCCGAGGGCATGCAGCTTTACTGTATGATTAAATGATGATGGCGTCTTCTTGGGTAAAATATTCCGGAGGTAAAATAGTCCCCCATTCGAATCTCCGGGCGGGGACTACTCAAGAGGATGTCGTTACCAGGAGAAAGAAAACTGGCGTTCTACGGATCGGAGCGTGGAATGTCAGATCCCTTAATCGGGCAGGTAGGTTAGAAAATTTAAAAAGGGAAATGGATAGGTTAAAGTTAGATATAGTGGGAATTAGTGAAGTTCTGTGGCAGGAGGAACAAGACTTCTGGTCAGGTGACTACAGGGTTATAAACACAAAGTCAAATAGGGGTAATGCAGGAGTAGGTTTAATAATGAATAGGAAAATAGGAATGCGGGTAAGCTACTACAAACAGCATAGTGAACGCATTATTGTGGCCAAGATAGATACGAAGCCCACACCTACTACAGTAGTACAAGTTTGTATGCCAACTAGCTCTGCAGATGACGAAGAAATTGAAGAAATGTATGATGAAATAAAAGAAATTATTCAGATAGTGAAGGGAGACGAAAATTTAATAGTCATGGGTGACTGGAATTCAAGTGTAGGAAAAGGGAGAGAAGGAAACGTAGTAGGTGAATATGGATTGGGGCTAAGAAATGAGAGAGGAAGCCGCCTGGTAGAATTTTGCACAGAGCACAACTTAATCATAGCTAACACTTGGTTCAAGAATCATGATAGAAGGTTGTATACATGGAAGAACCCTGGAGATACTAAAAGGTATCAGATAGATTATATAATGGTAAGATAGAGATTTAGGAACCAGGTTTTAAATTGTAAGACATTTCCAGGGGCAGATGTGGACTCTGACCACAATCTATTGGTTATGACCTGTAGATTAAAACTGAAGAAACTGCAAAAAGGTGGGAATTTAAGGAGATGGGACCTGGATAAACTGAAAGAACCAGAGGTTGTACACAGTTTCAGGGAGAGCATAAGGGAACAATTGACAGGAATGGGGGAAAGAAATACAGTAGAAGAAGAATGGGTAGCTTTGAGGGATGAAGTAGTGAAGGCAGCAGAGGATCAAGTAGGTAAAAAGACGAGGGCTAGTAGAAATCCTTGGGTAACAGAAGAAATATTGAATTTAATTGATGAAAGGAGAAAATATAAAAATGCAGTAAATGAAGCAGGCAAAAAGGAATACAAACGTCTCAAAAATGAGATCGACAGGAAGTGCAGAATGGCTAAGCAGGGATGGCTAGAGGATAAATGTAAGGATGTAGAGGCTTATCTCACTAGGGGTAAGATAGATACTGCCTACAGAAAAATTAAAGAGACCTTTGGAGATAAGAGAACCACTTGCATGAATATCAAGAACTCAGATGGAAACCCAGTTCTAAGCAAAGAAGGGCAAGCAGAAAGGTGGAAGGAGTATATAGAGGGTCTATACAAGGGCGATGTACTTGAGGACAATATTATGGAAGTGGAAGAGGATGTAGATGAAGATGAAATGGGAGATACGATACTGCGTGAAGAGTTTGACAGAGCACTGAAAGACCTGAGTCGAAACAAGGCCCCCGGAGTAGACAACATTCCAGTAGAACTACAGACGGCCTTGGGAGAGCCAGTCCTGACAAAACTCTACCATCTGGTGAGCAAGATGTATGAAACAGGCGAAATACCCTCAGACTTCAAGAAGAATGTAATAATTCCAATCCCAAAGAAAGCAGGTGTTGACAGATGTGAAAATTACCGAACAATCAGTTTAATAAGCCACAGCTGCAAAATACTAACACGAATTCTTTACAGACGAATGGAAAAACTAGTAGAAGCCGACCTCGGGGAAGATCAGTTTGGATTCCGTAGAAATACTGGAACACGTGAGGCAATACTGACCTTACGACTTATCTTAGAAGAAAGATTAAGGAAAGGCAAACCTACATTTCTAGCATTTGTAGACTTAGAGAAAGCTTTTGACAAATGGAAAAAAGAACACATTGACACCGGTGTGTCAGACCCACCATACTTGCTCCGGACACTGCGAGAGGGCTGTACAAGCAATGATCACACGCACGGCACAGTGGACACACCAGGAACCGCGGTGTTGGCCGTCGAATGGCGCTAGCTGCGCAGCATTTGTGCACCGCCGCCGTCGGTGTCAGCCAGTTTGCCGTGGCATACGGAGCTCCATCGCAGTCTTTAACACTGGTAGCATGCCGCGACAGCGTGGACGTGAACCGTATGTGCAGTTGACGGACTTTGAGCGAGGGCGTATAGTGGGCATTCGGAAGGCCGGGTGGACGTACCGCCGAATTGCTCAACACGTGGGGCGTGAGGTCTCCACAGTACATCGATGTTGTCGCCAGTGGTCGGCGGAAGGTGCACGTGCCCGTCGACCTGGGACCGGACCGCAGCGACGCACGGATGCACGCCAAGACCGTAGGATCCTACGCAGTGCCGTAGGGGACCGCACCGCCACTTCCCAGCAAATTAGGGACACTGTTGCTCCTGGGGTATCGCCGAGGACCATTCGCAACCGTCTCCATGAAGCTGGGCTACGGTCCCGCACACCGTTAGGCCGTCTTCCGCTCACGCCCCAACATCGTGCAGCCCGCCTCCAGTGGTGTCGCGACAGGCGTGAATGGAGGGACGAATGGAGACGTGTCGTCTTCAGCGATGAGAGTCGCTTCTGCCTTGGTGCCAATGATGGTCGTATGCGTGTTTGGCGCCGTGCAGGTGAGCGCCACAATCAGGACTGCATACGACCGAGGCACACAGGGCCAACACCCGGCATCATGGTGTGGGGAGCGATCTCCTACACTGGCCGTACACCACTGGTGATCGTCGAGGGGACACTGAATAGTGCACGGTACATCCAAACCGTCATCGAACCCATCGTTCTACCATTCCTAGACCGGCAAGGGAACTTGCTGTTCCAACAGGACAATGCACGTCCGCATGTATCCCGTGCCACCCAACGTGCTCTAGAAGGTGTAAGTCAACTACCCTGGCCAGCAAGATCTCCGGATCTGTCCCCCATTGAGCATGTTTGGGACTGGATGAAGCGTCGTCTCACGCGGTCTGCACGTCCAGCACGAACGCTGGTCCAACTGAGGCGCCAGGTGGAAATGGCATGGCAAGCCGTTCCACAGGACTACATCCAGCATCTCTACGATCGTCTCCATGGGAGAATAGCAGCCTGCACTGCTGCGAAAGGTGGATATACACTGTACTAGTGCCGACATTGTGCATGCTCTGTTGCCTGTGTCTATGTGCCTGTGGTTCTGTCAGTGTGATCATGTGATGTATCTGACCCCAGGAATGTGTCAATAAAGTTTCCCCTTCCTGGGACAATGAATTCACGGTGTTCTTATTTCAATTTCCAGGAGTGTAGTAGCAGATGCTTTGTCACAACTGCCGGTGGGCTTGCCGGAGTTAGCTGAGATGTTAGAACAATCAGCCGAATACTAAGTGCTTCTAGTGCAGGACCACATGCATAGGAAGGATTTACTGTGTATGTGCAAGAAAATGCATGAATTACAAAGATCCTGTGTGGGGAGAAATTATTAACATTATCGAAACCGGTATCAACAACAAAGGCCAACAAAGTTACAAAATTGTAAATAACATTTTGTATCATACACACAATGTAATACGAGGTGCATTCAAGTTCTAAGGCCTCCGAATTTTTTTCTAATTAACTACTCACCCGAAATCGATGAAACTGGCGTTACTTCTCGACGTAATCGCCCTTGCAGACGTACACATTTTTCACAACGCTGACGCCATGATTCCATGGCAGCGGCGAAGGCTTCTTTAGGAGTCTGTTTTGACCACTGGAAAGTCGCTGAGGCCATAGCAGCACAGCTGGTGAATGTGCGGCCACGGAGAGTGTCTTTCATTGTTGGAAAAAGCCAAAAGTCACTAGGAGCCAGGTCAGGTGAGTAGGGAGCATGAGGAATCACTTCAAAGCTGTTATCACGAAGAAACTGTAGCGTAACGTTAGCTCGATGTGCGGTTGCGTTGTCTTGGTGAAACAGCACACGCGCAGCCCTTCCCGGACGTTTTTGTTGCAGTGCAGGAAGGAATTTGTTCTTCAAAACATTTTCGTAGGATGCACCTGTTACCGTAGTGCCCTTTGGAACGCAATGGGTAAGGATTACACCCTCGCTGTCGCAGAACATGGATACCATCATTTTTTCAGCACTGGCGGTTACCCGAAATTTTTTTGGTGGCGGTGAATCTGTGTGCTTCCATTGAGCTGACTGGCGCTTTGTTTCTGGATTGAAAAATGGCATCCACGTCTCATCCATTGTCACAACCGACGAAAAGAAAGTCCCATTCATGCTGTCGTTGCGCGTCAACATTGCTCGGCAACATGCCACACAGGCAGCCGTGTGGTCGTCCGTCAGCATTCGTGGCACCCGCCTGGATGACACTTTTCGCATTTTCAGGTCGTCATTGCAGGATTGTGTGCACAGAACCCACAGAAATGCCAACTCTGGAGTCGATCTGTTCAACAGGCATTCGGCGATCCCCCAAAACAATTCTCTCCACTTTCTCGATCGTGTCGTCAGACCGGCTTGTGCGAGCCCGAGGTTGTTTCGGTTTGTTGTCACACAATGTTCTGCCTTCATTAAACTGTCGCACCCGCGAACGCACTTTCGACACATCCATAACTCCATCACCACATGTCTCCTTCAACTATCGATGAATTTCAATTGGTTTCACACCACGCAAATTCAGAAAACGAATGATTGCATGCTGTTCAAGTAAGGGAAACGTCGCCATTTTAAGTATTTCAAACAGTTCTTATTCTAGCCACTGGCGGTAAAATTCCATCTGCCATACGGTGCTGCCATCTCTGGGACGTATTGACAATGAACGCGGCCTCATTTGAAAACAATGCGCATGTTTCTATCTCTTTCCAGTCCGGAGAAAAAAAAATCGGAGGCCTTAGAACTTGAATGCACCTCGTAGATGACTGCTGGGCAGTATGTATACCCAGTCAGTCAGTCCGAACAGTAATATGGCACACGCACTTGGGATGGGGTCACTCAGGAATTGGAAAGTGTGCGGAGCTCATAGCGAGATACTGCTACTTTCCAAAAATAAAACATCAAGAACAGGCAATAGTGAGAATTTGTGTTATTTGCCAGAAATCAAAATATAATAACAGATCGAAAAAATCTGAACTCCATCCTATAGTCCCGCAACGACCACTCCAATTAGTACCCTTGGATACAGCAGGTCCGTATCCCATGGCTAGGGATGAAACACATACTAGCTGTATTTGATATTTTTTCTAAGTATTTGGAAGTTTTTCCAATGAAATCAGCCACACCTAAGAGCATAGTCAGGAGGATTAATCAAGAATACATAGCTCAGGTAGGAAAACCCGGAGCAATGATTACTGATAATGCGTGCTATTTTACTGGCCATACCTGGAAGAACTACTTACGAGAACAAGGTATATAGCACGTAGCCAGGTTCCACCTTGAATCTAGTTTAGTCGAAAGAACCTTTAAAGAATTAAATAAGTTCATCAGGATCTACATTTCAAATCGACACTCAAAGTGGGTTGAGTTGATCCCGAAAGTCTTAGAAATACAGACTCTAGCACCCCACTCCAATACAGGACACCCCCCTATAGAAATAATAAAGGGACAAAATAAGACCCGCTACAGTCTGGAACCGAGCGACCGGTACGGTCGCAGGTTCGAATCCTGCCTCGGGCATGGATGTGTGTGATGTCCTTAGGTTAGTTAGATTTAAGTAGTTCTAAGTTCTAGGAGACTGATGACCTCAGAAGTTAAGTCCCATAGTGCTCAGAGCCATTTTTGATAATAAGACGCGGAGTGAATGACTTGTGTCTCTCCCGAGACTACCCACTAGAGTAGAGACAAAGGAGGAGGAAGTAAAAAAGACATGGGACAACCTAAACAGCTGTGCTGCAAAGAGGAAGCAAAAATATGATCGGGGTTTGAGGGACACCCAGAAATATAATATAGGGGACTTGGTACTAGTTCGCAACCACCCTAAATGGTCAGCCACAATGAAACAGAACAGTAAGTGGCAATTAATGTATTCAGGACCCTTTGTAGAAGTCAAGGTGATGTAGTTACCTGTTGGCACATCTACAAATTGGACAAATCAAAGGACTATACCCACGCAAAGACGTGAAACTATTTGTACAATAATTTGTAAATAGTAGGAATAAGAAAATTTTATATTTGTGTCTAAGAATATAAGTGTGTTTAGTTTTAAGTATGAGTTTGTGTATATTCAGTTCTGAATAACAAGACTTGCCTACAAACAGATTAGTGTCAGTAAAAAATATTTCATGCTCATCAAGTAGTGAACAATTTCTTGTTTAGAAAGTATAAAACAATTTCTTGAGTAATTTTTCATTACTGTGTGTATAAATAATTGATGATTAATTTGCATGTAGTAATATAATAGATTTAATTGTATTAGGTTAATGTAATGCCTTGAGAGAATATTTATTTAAATGAAAGTAATTTTGAGTCGTAGGATGATTAGGTATACAGTATTACCACCAATAGTGATGTGAGAGTGACACTTGAATAAGTTCAATCTAAACCGAACCTATTTTATATGACGTACACTTTGTACGTACCAGTGCTTCAATTGAAGCCAGTATATTTCATATACGTCTTTGAAGATTGACTGCGTGTTATGTTGGTGTTGGTGTAAGTGTTCTGCAAAAGTTGAATGATTTCTCCTATACTTCCACGTTCTTACATGTATCTGGAGTCAAACGTCCTCCTGGTTTGACCAGTGTATCTTCCATCACATGTATTGCATTTCAGTTGGTGTATTCCTGATTTCCGATACAGATCAGTTTTTCGTATTATTTTTGGGAATTATTTCTAAATTGAGTTGTTGGTTTGGTGTGCTATTTTTTTGAAAATATTGGATATTCTGTGTGTGTATTTATGGTTGTATGTCATTGTGTGCCATCTTTTACTTTCTGTTTCTTTCACACTTCGTGTTGTTTCTATTCTTGTATTTTGTGTATTTGTTTCTGTGTGATTTTGCCCTTGTGTTGGTGACAGTTGAGTGTTTGTTGTTTCCTGTTCCTTGATTTTCTTGTTCAGCTTTGTTACTAAGTTCTCTTTGTGTCCATTGTTTGTGGCTATTTGTATTGTAGTATTCATTTCTTTTTTGTAATTGTCTGTATCTAATAGTACTGTGTTTAGTCTGTGGAACAGGTATCTAAGTGCTGCCTGCTTTTGAGAATTGGGGTGTTGTGATGTCTCATGTGTGTATCCAGTTTACAGAGTAGCACAGAAGATGCTTTGTAAATAAAAGCGAGACGCGTCTGGTGTAATTCTTTTTAATTACACTGCAGTCGGCTCAAGACAGATAACCTATAATAACAGATAAATTTATTTTCAGATGTTACTGCTAATAGTAAATTTCTTGACAATGTGACGGTGTAGGATCCTCACAAGGATGCGCTTAAACTGTATTTCATTGATACCTAAGCTGTGTAAATGTTAACTTATCGACAACGATCATTTGTAATTTATTCATTTATTTATTAGTTTTCATTACATTAATATACTGAAAATTCCGCCTCAGTTGCGTAAATTTTCTGGTCTTTACCCAGGTTTCGGCTAGAATAATCTAGCCTTATTCAGAAACATAAAATTACTATAACATGCCAGAGTGTGGCACAGTCAACATTAAAAATTAAGACCTATAGTACCGTGGTACCATGTCGAATTGAAACTACTTGCCGCTGCCAACCGGCCGCGTGGTGAAGTGATGCCGGGGCTGGACTTCAGTTACGTAGTTTCAATTCGACGTGGTACCACGGTACTATAGGTTTTAATTTTTAATGTTGACTGTGCCACACTCTGGCATGTTACAGTAATTTTATGTTTCTGAAAAAGGCTAGATTATTCTAGCCGAAACCTGGGTAAAGACCAGAAAATTTACGCAACTGAGGCGGATTTTTCAATATATTAATGTATCACAGTTGCTCACGGCGCTGCAATATGCTAAAGATACTTTCATTACATTACTGGGACCTGCACACTAGCAACGCTATGATTTACAGTTATTCTTATTATTACTATTATTATAATCCACATTACATCAATGTCTTTTTCCTTTTAAAACTAACATAGCAGTCATACGAATTCACGTAGGAGATATGCGACCATGTTGAAAAATATTGAGGGAGTCATTCTGCAGTTGCAAAGACAAGAGGGAATTCTCATTCTGCTGGTTACCAGCACGCGTAGGAATTCGTGGGAATGTGGTGGCCAACACCTCATGCCAGTATCTGAAGTAAGTTATAGTTCGAATCGAAAGGGAGTCTACTTTCTTATTTTCTTTCGTTTATGACGGATGGTATTATATTTTGGATTAACTCTTTCCATTCTCAAAGGGTATTTTTTGGCTCAGAAACGTCCGTTCGGCCAATAAGTGGTGTAAGATGGCGACACTCTTGTCGACCCCTGTTCATTAGTCTGGCAATTCTGACACTGGCCTCTCAATATACATATTCTTTAATGTCGTGGAAACCCATTTCTAAGCAAAGAAGGGAAAGCAGAAAGTTGGGAGGAGTATATAGAGGGTCTATACAAGGGCGATGTACTTGAGGACAATATTATGGAAATGGAAGAGGATGTAGATGAAGATGAAATGGGAGATACGATACTGCGTGAAGAGTTTGACAGAGCTCTGAAAGACCTGAGTCGAAACAAGGCCCCCGGAATAGACAACATTCCATTGGAACTACTGACGGCTTTGGGAGAGCCAGTCCTGACTAAACTCTACCATCTGGTGAACAAGATGTATGAGACAGGCGAAATACCCTCAGACTTCAAGAAGAATATAATAATTCCATTCCCAAAGAAAGCGGGTGTTGACAGATGTGAAAATTACCGAACAAACAGTTTAATAAGCCACAGCTGCAAAATACTAACACGAATTCTTTACAGACGAATGGAAAAACTGATAGAAGCCGACGTCGGGGCAGATCAGTTTGGATTCCGTAGAAATACTGGAACACTTGAGGCAATACTGACCCTACGACTTATCTTGGAAGAAAGATTAAGGAAAGGCAAACCTACGTTTCTAGCATTTGTAGACATAGAGAAAGCTTTTGAAAATGTTGACTGGAATACTCTCTTTCAAATTCTGAAGGTGCCAGGGGTAAAATACAGGGAGCGAAAGGCTATTTACAATTTGTACAGAAACCAGATCGCGGTTAAAAGAGGCGAGGGGCATGAAAGGGAAGCAGTGGTTGGGGAGTGAGTGAGACAGGGTTGTAGCCTCTCCCCGGTGTTATTCAATCTGTATATTGAGCAAGCAGTAAAGGAAACAAAAGAAAAATTCGGAGTAGGTATTAAAATCCATGGAGAAGAAATAAAAACTTTGAGGTTCGCCGATGACATTGTAATTCTGTCAGAGACAGCAAAGGACTTGGAAGAGCAGTTAAATGTAATGGACAGTGTCTTGAAAGGAGGATATAAGATGAACATCAACAAAAGCAAAACGAGGATAATGGAATGTAGTCGAATTAAGTCGGGTGATGCTGAGGGAATTAGATTAGGAAATGAGACACTTAAAGTAGTAAAGGAGTTTTGCTATTTGGGGAGCAAAATAACTGATGATGGTCGAGGTAGAGAGGATATAAAATGTAGACTGGCAATGGCAAGGAAAGCGTTTCTGAAGAAGAGGAATTTGTTAACATCGAGTATAGATTTAAGCATCACGAAGTCGTTTCTGAAAGTATTTGTATGGAGTGTAGCCATGTATGGAAGTGTAACATGGACGATAACTAGTTTGCACAAGAAGAGAATAGAAGCTTTCGAAATGTGGTGCTACAGAAGAATGCTGAAGATTAGATGGGTAGACCACATAACTAATGAGGAAGTATTGAATAGGATTGGGGAGAAGTTTGTGGCACAACTTGACCAGAAGAAGGGATCGGTTGGTAGGACATGTTCTGAGGCATCAAGGGATCACCAATTTAGTATTGGAGGGCAGCGTGGAGGGTAAAAATCTTAGAGGGAGACCAAGAGATGAATACACTAAGCAGATTCAGAAGGATGTAAGTTGCAGTAGGTACTGGGAGATGAAGCAGCTTGCACAGGATAGAGTAGCATGGAGAGCTGCATCAAACCAGTCTCAGGACTGAAGACCACAACAACAACAACAACATTGCTAAGAATGAGAAGCTTTCATTCAGTTGATACTAGGCAGAAATCCAATATGCATATGGATCACCCCTCCTTGACTCTTGCGTAAAAAGGGGTGCAGTATACTGTTGCGTCCATTTTCAATAAGCTGGTACAAGAACACAAAAATCTTAGCAGTAATGCCCGCTCTTTCAAAACTAAATTGAAGAGTTTCCTCATGGGACACTCCTTCTATTCTGTCGAGGTGTTCCTTGAAAAACTTGCGTAAATCCTTTTTTACATTGTTGACTGTGTTTACGTAAACTTGTAGTTTGTCGCCTTTCTAGAATTCATAAACATTTTATTTTACCTATTACCATTTTTTGTTGTAATATCATGTACTAACATGTTCCATGACCACGGAGATTTGCTCCTCAATTTTGTACTGCGGAATTAGACACGTAAAATACAAGGAAACAAGCACCGCAGTGAAACAGGCATGTATTGTGCACAACATATTTCAACGCGTTATCCCGCTCCATACCGAAATGTCATTGCTAAAAATATTCATAAAGCGTCAGTGGGAGAAAGTGAGTGGGCAGGCGTGGTGGATTAACAGCACCCGATCAATAACAAGGACTGTAACTCCGCGATGCACCTGTTGCCAGCTCAGCTCATTAATATAATGAAGACAGCTTAACGTGTCTTCGAACAGGACACAGCACTCACACCTACGGCTTCTTCTTACGCGTGGTTTATACAGCAGTTTGTGATGATCGTGCCGTAGTGATAACAGTTAACTGAATTTTAGTTGGTAGGGGCACATTTCGAAGTGTCAATAAACGATCTTGATGAAACTTGGCTGGTGTGTACAGGTGGCAAAATAATGCAATAGGTACTTTTTAACTTGTGCCCAGTTTCGCTTTTAATGCGTCCAACACACCCCGAAAGGTAATTTCGCCTTCGGAGCAATGACATATAAAAAATGTTTTTTGTATCAAAATTAATATGCAGTTTACGTTCTTGAAAACTGACTAACCAACTTTTTTAATAACCTGAAATGTTACAAAATACCCCACCACCATTAATTTGGAAAATGAGTACTTTTCTTACAACGTAAATTCAAGAAACTTCCCAAGCCACATACATCACTGATAATAAAGCTGGTTTCTCCAATACTTTCGCAAAATAAGCTGTACAGGCTTTTAAAATTGTTATTCTACCTTCTTTTTCATCTAATTTACCTTTTCATGTACGTGTATTTTGCGAATTGAAAATAATAAGCAACTCATTATTCTGATAGGAAATAATCACAGTAACGATAATCTCTAAGGAAATTCTTAAATTAACTTATTTAAAACATATGATTAACTGAACTACATTTCTTCACGTAATATGCACAGCGGAGAAGAGATATAAAACAAAATTGAGCAGCATTTCAAATTGTCGTGGGTTATCGTCTACATAACCTGATTTGTGTCATGCATATTTAAGTACATTGGTAAGCCTTGCCGAAGAGAATTGTTTGTGTGGTAATGAATTCAGCGTAATTATATTGTTTCTCAAGTGGAGATTGACACACAATTATTCAAAGTCTTTTCACAATGTTGCTCCAACATCGAAAGCTATATATTTCCGACGGCTGCGCCCAGCCTGTCGAGTCCTTTGGGGTCGCCAGATAAACAAATTCCTCGTCCTCAAGTATGATGCTCAGACGGTTCTTTCACGTTGAGCACCACGAGAATCTAACAGTAATACAGATATTTCTCCCTACCTGGGAAAGAAAAGGTCTTTCATTTATATTTTGTCCCTGTTTACCAGATTTCAGTGCTGTCATAAGGACATTTGGGACTTCAAAAAGAGATTCTTGAATTTTCGGTCCAAACTCACCATCACTTTCTTTTAAAACTATGAGAAGGCGGTGATCAGTATAAAGAAAAAAAAAGTTTTCAGCGTTGTTCCTGAGGACAAGAAATATCTGGCGATCCCAAAGGGCTGTACGTCAAAGATGCAACCGTGGCATGGTTCAAATGGCTCTGAGCACTATGGGACTGAAAATCTGAGGTCATCAGTCCCCTAAAACTTAGAACTACTTAAACCTAACTAACCCAAGGACATCACACACATCGATGCCCGAGGCAGGATTCGAACCTGCGACTGTAGCGGTGGCGCGGTTCCAGACTGTAGCGCCTAGAACCACTCGGCCACACTGGCCGGCAGTCGCCTAGAACTTAGAACTAATTAAACCTAACTAACCTAAGGACATCACACACATCGATGCCCGAGGCAGGATTCGAACCTGCGACCGTAGCGATCGCGCGGTCCAGACTGAATGGCCTAGAACCTCTCGGCCTCCCTGGCCGGCACCTGTGGCATGTATATGGCTTTCGATGTTGGAAGAACTTCGTGAGAAGATTTTCAGATCTGGTTCTGTTGAATGATTGTAAAGTCAAACTCCACTTGAGAAACAATATAATAAAGCTGCAATCAATTCTTTATGCCAAGACTTACCAATGTACTGAAATATGCCTGATACAAATCAGGATATTTAGAGGATTACCCATGACAATATGAAATCCTGCTGAATTTTATCTTATATTGTCTTCTTTGCTGTGTATATTATGTGAAGGAATTTCGTTCACTTTATTTACATAGTGTATAAAAAGTTATTTTAAGTATTATCCTAGAGATTATCAGTACTTTAATTATTCTCTGTGATAATAACGAGTGAGAGAGGACAAGTTACTGTCTCACCTATTTTTCACATATGGAAAATTATTGAAGATTTTATTACAACCTGACACACCTTGAGTGAGAGTCTAGAAAGTTAACACCCTGAGCAGACGTTGATGGAGGCTGGTAGGGCGCTAAAAGCATGAGGTATTTTTATGGTTGTTAGCTCATAGAAAGAGCATGTTGGGAGCTGGAATCAATTGGCAGCGAGCCCATCCCTCAGTGAATCTTGCCAGACAGGCCCACAGCCGTAAAGTGCCGACAGGGCTGCCCCTCGTTGAGGCAGGCCTCCAGTAGAACAATGCTGCTATACCTGCACTGATGCCAGCTGAAGGCTGGGCTGAGGGCGACGAACTGAAGGGACGCGTCTGCACAGTGGAGTTGTAAACTGTGCATTGTGTACAGAGCCACGCATAATAAAAATTCACAAGTTTTCGTGTTTGCCGATACTGCAAATAGGCCAGTGAACCACTTCCATCGGGCGCCTCAGTTGTATAAGAAGCTCCGGCGTCTGAGGAACGTTTGGGGATAGAATCTCTATTACACCTCATAGCTAGGACTACCGAGCTCCAAGGCACAGGCAATTTAGATAAAGATCTTTCAGACTGTATCTGTTTGTTTGTTGCCGTGGGAAGCCAGATGACTTCAGAGAAACAAATATCTTCCCCCTCGGCGAAAACTTAAAAAAGCCAGTAACTGGCGGTTTCTTTTTTTCTCCAGAGATGCCTGTTTCTTAACTCTTGCCCTGGTTCAACAGGAGTTTGTGCTGTTGGGTGTGTGGGGGAAGGGTGGGGGGAGATTTAGCACCTTGAAAGACGTATAGATTGCCGGCGATGGGCGAGGCATTACAGAATCTCTGACCAGAGAGTAGTTTATCGTTAGCTGTTGCTAGTCTGCGCTTGATCGCTTGATCGCGCGAGTCGACAGTAGCGAGTGAGTCGTCAGTCCGTGCTAGTCTGCGTGAGTCGGCGGGAGTCGGCATGCGTCGGCTGTGTGCTCTGCTCGCGACTCTGGTCAAGACTCTGGAGGACGAGTATTGTTGTAGAAGGTAAAGAAGCAGCCTTGCGCATATTTAATAATGTATGTTAATTGTAATTTAATTTGTTCCAAAAAATGCGCCAATAATAATTTTTATAATATAAAGTAATATTTTTAAAGAAAAGCATTCATTTCAATTTAAAGAATATTTCAAATGCATGATCATTCCTTCCAATAATAATAAAAAAATATATACGCCAGCAATGCACGAAGCTGTGTCAAAAAATTCCAACTTAAGAGCAGATATAATTGCGGTTTTTATTGAGGTAAGAATTTTTGCTTTTTTTATTCAGAATACAGGGCCAAAGGCCAGCGCTGCTGTCCTCATAAAATTTATCAGGTTACTAAACTTTTTTTATTATTTTGGTGTTTAAGAATTTTTCTGTTTCGAACTTGACATTAAGTGAGAAAAGAATTTTGTGGTAACATTAAATGTGAATGCATTTCTGCACACAGACTATAAACGGGAGCCAATTTTGTTCAGAGGTTACATTAAAATTAATTTTGTTCAGAGGTTACAATATTCAAAATTCATTTAATTTTATTCTTTGGGCAGGTTACACTTGGCTCATTTACATTTTCATTGTCATTTTTTTTTGTGGGGAGGTTACAACCTCTAGAGGCCTGTGATTGGCTCAAGACAGCGTGAAGGTGTTGTCGTTTGTGCAATTTGTGCGAAATCGGATTTTTTTCTTCTGGAGAGGTGAGAAGCACTTCGGTGCGAGACTTTGGTCTGGTAAGGGCACTTTTGGTCGGTGCCTTGGCATGTGTGGTTGGTGCTCGGGACCTGTCCTGAGACTGACTTCACTTGCGAGTAGCTTAGACTGGGCAACCTGTGGAGAAGTTCTTACTGTACCAACAGTGTGAAATCAAGCGTGTTGGATATTCGTTTGTCGTGGGCACACTTATCCATTTTTGGTTAACCAGTCTTCACGTGTGGTGTCCTTGTGCACTGTGCCGTATAAGTGAGCCAAATTGGTCCTTGGTACGATCAACGAACGGGTGTATCACACAGGGAAATCTACCGTGGTTTCAGGGCTCTGGTAGAGAGTAAATTGCGATCCGTCTGCCTGATCGCTAGACCGTGAGATTTTTGCATTTGTTTCGTGGCCGCGATCGATTCACAGGTGCTGCCTCATGTCTCACCTCCGCCGCACCCATCTCGCCAGCTGCGAGTTATATCGCCACACGAAGCAAGCAGGGTAGCGTACTGCAGCTCCGACACTGTCAGGGCGTACAGATCTCAATCGCCACTTGTTCTCAACTGCACCTATGTAGTGATACCGCAGTAGATTTAATCAACCAAAGTCTGCTCAGCGTCGGATCAGTTCAGATTGCGTCATCCACATTCTTTAGGCCCAGAGTACTTGACTCACTTCTGCCACACAGGATCCTTGTCCATTGTACTCTTAAACCAACTGTTACTTGTTTACGGTATTCATTAAATACCTTGTTTAGCATAATTTGTGTCTGTCTTTGTTTTGGGAAAATAAATGTTGTTTGGAAACTAAACGTTGCATACATTCGCAATCATTTTATATAACAGCCCCACAGAGTTAACTTTCACGAGTTAGTTATCATTGTCAACTAACAAAATACACGTATGTCAAATTGTAAATTAATAAACAAAAAAACCATGACTGTAAAACGTAAAATAATAAATTTAAAATATAAAACAGGTATATGTAAAATAAATAATTAGAATAGCAACTCATGTTTAGATATTTTAGTTTGCTACAGTGAAAATACTCAGACGGCACATTGCGCACAGCTTAGTCTCCAAAAATGATATTTCAGAAACTGGCTTTATTACACAGGGATGTATGTGGTTTGAAAGCTCCTTGAATTTGTGTTGCAACAAAAGTTTTCATTTTTCAAAACTGATTAACGGTGGTATGGTAGTTTGCAAAATTTCAGTTTATTACAAAAGTTAATCATACAGTTTTCAAGTACATTAATTACATATAAATTTTTTTATAAAAAACTTTTTTCAAATATCATTGTTTCGAAGATATTTCCTCTAAAACTAAAACACCAAATTACCTTTCAGTATGTGTTTTACCCCTTAAAACTGAAACTGAACAGGAACAAATAATACGTATTGCATTATTTGCCCCCTCTACGCACCAGCCAAGCTTCATCAAGATCGTTTATTGACACTTTAAATGTTTCCTCGTGAATGTACTTTATGCCAGGGCCAGAGAGCAAAAACCAGCTTATTAGGAGGCCTCTCCACAATTTTAAATGACAATGAGTTGAATGTGACATGTGTTTTAAGATTTTGTGTTGCATCTGACTTTCTGCCTACACTTTAGGCTGTAGATTTCAGTGTGTGCAGTGGGCGGTTGGTTATTATGTAAGTGTTCAGCGAACCACAGTTTCCAGACCCACTATTTCTTGTTGTTCTCCTCTGTAAGGGCAGATGATATCCAGGATTCTGAGCATCCTAAACAAACAAACAAAACAAGCAACGTCGATACAACACTAGAGAAGCTGTCGCAGGCGGTACAGTCACTATTCAGGGATGTAACAGCAACGATTATTCGAAGCGAAAAAGTGTAATAAACATAGGTTCTGAAATACATACCTTTACAGTTACGAGCTCCTCTTCAGCTTCGATACTGTGAAACACTTCTCTTCTGCTGCTAGCTCTTTGCTTTCCACATTTTGGGCAGGCCGGAGTGGTCGAGCGGTTCTAGGCGCTTCAGTCTGGAACCGCGCGACTGCTACGGTCGCAGGTTCGAATCCTGCCTCGGGCATGGATGTCTGTGATGTCCTTAGGTTAGTTAGGTTTAAGTAGTTCTAGGGGACTGCTGACCTCAGATGTTAAGTCCCATAGTGCTCAGAGCCATTTGAACAAGGGCACACCTTAATAGCAATGAGCACTTTTTAGTAGAAGGGATGTGTTTCATGGTACGAAAGATGAACAAGTCCTCATACTGTTAAGGTATACATTTAGATCTCATGTTTACTAGACTTCAAATTATCGTTGCCGTCGTGTGCCTCAATATTTACCATTCCTTCTGGGACAACCTGTATTTGAAAACGGAAAATTAAGCTTAATTTGGTTATTCAAAACTTGATCGGAATTGTGAAGGAACGCTTATTGTTACGAGGAGTTTTCGCAGGGTTCGCCTTTTTCTTCATTACTTACTAGGACTGAAAAATGTTAGATATTAATCATTGCTAGAAATATTCTTAAAACAATGTTACTGTGCACATATGAACCACACTCTACAGACAATGTCGCTCTATCTTTGGCTGGAGATCCGTATGCAACTTCGCAATCGTCAGAAGCGGTGTTTCACAGTTCACTACTTTCCACTGGTTTATTTCGTCGTTACGGAAAAGTGAAGTTGACATCACGATATTTCATGACTTACTCTGTTGTCATCTCTGACTTCGGACCACAACGTCTCAGGTCTCTCCATGTTGCTCACTAGATGGTACTTGAAATTCTGCTTAGAAACTCCGTGTCATGTTACTCCCTACATCTGAACTGAGCGCGTGGCCTCTCAGGATTTCGACATCGCTGCTACTGACTGGATGTAACAGTCCAGGTGAAATATAACTTGGAAAGGAGTAGCTACGAGATCACGCACTGGATAATAGAACATGAAATATTTACGAACAGTTGAAAGCTGACATTGCTCACGTAGTGTTCAGTCTGTAGGCAGTTCCCTATAACTTCCAAGAACATTTACTTTCACGTCAGCAGCAAGGCGCAAAGCTCTGTCCGGGTGAGACCAGCTACTATGCAGTTCTAACTGGTTGTAACATTCTAAGTGAACGGTTTTGCGGGATGGCAGACCGTAGGGCTTTGAATGAGTGTGCAGTTTTTAAATTCCGGTAGCGTGATCACTACGCGATACATTCTCGTAATTGTAACAGCCCTCCTTGTCTCTATGCAGAATGTCCTTGTCTCACCGTCCACAGTACTGTACTTCGGAAATATAATCTTCTACTCAACAATGGGTTCAGAGATACACTCTTGGAAATTGAAATAAGAACACCGTGAATTCATTGTCCCAGGAAGGGGAAACTTTATTGACACATTCCTGGGGTCAGATACATCACATGATCACACTGACAGAACCACAGGAACATAGACACAGGCAACAGAGCATGCACAATGTCGGCACTAGTACAGTGTATATCCACCTTTCGCAGCAATGCAGGCTGCTATTCTCCCATGGAGACGATCGTAGAGATGCTGGATGTAGTCCTGTGGAACGGCTTGCCATGCCATTTCCAAATGGCGCCTCAGTTGGACCAGCGTTCGTGCTGGACGTGCAGACCGCGTGAGACGACGCTTCATCCAGTCCCAAACATGCTCAATGGGGGACAGATCCGGAGATCTTGCTGGCCAGAGTAGTTGTCTTACGCCTTCTAGAGCACGTTGGGTGGCACGGGATACATGCGGACGTGCATTGTCCTGTTGGAACAGCAAGTTCCCTTGCCGGTCTAGGAATGGTAGAACGATGGGTTCGATGACGGTTTGGATGTACCGTGCACTATTCAGTGTCCCCTCGACGATCACCAGTGGTGTACGGCCAGTGTAGGAGATCGCTCCCCACACCATGATGCCGGGTGTTGGCCCTGTGTGCCTCGGTCGTATGCAGTCCTGATTGTGGCGCTCACCTGCACGGCGCCAAACACGCATACGACCATCATTGGCACCAAGGCAGAAGCGACTCTCATCGCTGAAGACGACACGTCTCCATTCGTCCCTCCATTCACGCCTGTCGCGACACCACTGGAGGCGGGCTGCACGATGTTGGGGCGTGAGCGGAAGACGGCCTAACGGTGTGCGGGACCGTAGCCCAGCTTCATGGAGACGGTTGCGAATGGTCCTCGCCGATACCCGAGGAGCAACAGTGTCCCTAATTTGCTGGGAAGTGGCGTTGCGGTCCCCTACGGCACTGCGTAGGATCCTACGGTCTTGGCGTGCATCCGTGCGTCGCTGCGGTCCGGTCCCAGGTCGACGGGCACGTGCACCTTCCGCCGACCACTGGCGACAACATCGATGTACTGTGGAGACCTCACGCCCCACGTGTTGAGCAATTCGGCGGTACGTCCACCCGGCCTCCCGCATGCCCACTATACGCCCTCGCTCGAAGTCCGTCAACTGCACATACGGTTCACGTCCACGCTGTCGCGGCATGCTACCAGTGTTAAAGACTGCGATGGAGCTCCGTATGCCACGGCAAACTGGCTGACACTGACGGCGGCGGTGCACAAATGCTGCGCAGCTAGCGCCATTCGACGGCCAACACCGCGGTTCCTGGTGTGTCCGCTGTGCCGTGCGTGTGATCATTGCTTGTACAGCCCTCTCGCAGTGTCCGGAGCAAGTATGGTGAGTCTGACACACCGGTGTCAATGTGTTCTTTTTTCCATTTCCTGGAGTGTACTTACCCTATTCGCCACTTATTACACTGTATAATTCTCTCCGAGTAGGTCGTTCGGGCGGTGAGACTCGTGAACGTGCTACGTTCTGAAACACGTGCATGTATTTAGAGAAGCAAGAACTGTTCCCATATGTAGTGATCATGAAGCCCTGAAATCTTCAATGCAAAATTTATAAATTTTACACCCCCAAAAAACAGTTCGGAAACATTATCTGAGTACTGAAGTTATTGTAAATAGTCACACAGACTCGCACTTTCACAACAGTGCACAACTAATAATATTTTGAATATTAGTCAGTGTGTACTCACTTGAAAAAGTGGAGAACTAAAGCGTACAGTGTTAGCTTTCTGCTTGCAGCACTTAGAGGTGCAGTGAAGCTCCCTCAGCATTTGTGTAAACGTAGATTTGATACGCAAAAACAATTATACAATCTGAAGAATTTTCTAGATCCTGGTCATCGTTCTTTCGAAACACATTAACAGTGAACACGACTAGGTAGCACGATGTCTTACAAACCGGAATCAATAAAGCAGCACACGTCGACCTACTATATCAGCACCTTAAACTTAATATAACATGAGAGCGGTGTACTTTCAGTTCCTATAGGAACTTCGTTTTACATCATCTGCCAGCCGCGGTGGCCGAGCGGTTCTAGGCGCTTCAGTCCGGAACCGCGTTGCTGCTACGGTCGCAGGTTCGAATCCTGCCTCAGGCATGGATGTGTGTGATGTCCTTAGGTTAGGTAGGTTTACGTAGTTCTAAGTTCGAGGGGACTGATGACCTCAGATGTTGTCCCATAGTGCTCAGAGCCATTTTTTTACATCATCTGACGTCCTTACTTTCATATCCCTGAAGTTGTTTCTTAAGGATGACGCATTATTTTAAAGTTCTGTCAGAAATACCCTGTTACATTAACGTCTTAATGTTCTAATACTGATATCTACACTCATTGTTTGAAAAGTAGAAGAATGGAGTTCCAGAATTGGAATGTTTATTTACAACGTCTATAAATGTATGCTCTTTGTTGTGAATATAGGGATTTGTTACCATGAGTCCAAGACAGATGTACCTCTAAGTT
Organism: Schistocerca cancellata; assembly: GCF_023864275.1. Classification (NCBI taxonomy): domain Eukaryota; kingdom Metazoa; phylum Arthropoda; class Insecta; order Orthoptera; family Acrididae; genus Schistocerca; species Schistocerca cancellata. The sequence continues at coordinate 6,332,979 of NC_064628.1, read as the reverse complement.
ATGTTCGATTCTATCTCATGGTTTTACAGCTAATTGTGTGGTTTTACAACTATTTTGTCTGATTTTTATATAACTGTTTTATACCTGACTGTGTGGTTTTGTTCATGTTGAACTTTCTTATCTTTCCCTGTCGTATTTAGTTGTCTTTTATTTGCGACTTTATGTAATGGTTTGCACTTGACTCTGTTGTTTTACCACCATTTTATGTCTGACTTTATGTGATCGTTTTATACCTGAATGGGTGGTTTTTGAATGTTGCAGTTTCTTATCTCACCATGTAGTACTAAGTGGTCTGTAAAGATTTGTCCCCGGATCTGTTTGTTGGTGTTTCGAAAATTTGTTTTCATTATACTAGCGTAGTTGAGGTGTTCAGAATTTGTTTAATAGATTTGCCCCTATCCTAGACTTCTTACTACATTCCACTCTGCGTGTTTTACTAGAATTACCAATCAGGTGGACTTTATTGCATAGTTCATTCGTATGTGTCAAATGCCATCAGTTATATTTCCACTGTGCACTGATCGTAACGTACAGTGTACTACTATTTGGTTTCTGTATTTTTATAATGTTTTGATAATGAGCTTAGGCTCGAAACTAGTCACCAAGAAATAGAGAAAACTAATACTGTACCTTCGAGGGTTCTCTGCAATTTATTACATAATTTGGTCATTCAAACGAGCTGAGCCACATGGTCCGACACCTGCAAACGATTCCTATTGGTCGGAAAATAAACTGATTCACCAAAGACGCACGATCGCCACAGTAACTATGCGAAACGGTTGCTACAGTGCTCATATCGATTAATCGAAACTGATCATAGCAGAGTGCCATAAAATAAAACATAGTAATCGCGACCTGCTAAAAATAAATTTAATAGGAAGAAATGAAAGTGCCAAAAGACTGGGCAACTTTCAGTGTGTAACTATTCATTGTACGTGACTGTAATGGGTGTAGTGTCTCGTTTGCAAATTATTATCGTGTAAGTAGTTTCGAGGAAGCTGCCACGCCTAATCTTCACAATTGACAGTGTCTGCTGCCACGCGCAACGACAATTTTTTTTTTACTTTATTTCTAGGGATGTGCACCAGCGAAACTTCTACTAGCAACCTCACACACCGACAATTTACAACTGGCACCAAGTAAAACCTTAGTTTCGATAGGTGAGCTAAAATCTGCTCGGAGTTTCTATCTTCATTCATGTAAAAGGTGGTTGTCATACCGGGTGAATCTTTTTGAGGCAACTTTTACTGGGTGAGCGAGATAAAGCTGGTCCGAAAATATTTCAAGCACCTCAAGATAGACAACATTCCATACATCATCTGAAACTGGGGCAGTTGGCTTGCCTGTGTTAAGGTGCAAGAAATATTTTCCGGTAAAGTTTTTTTTTACGCACTCAATGTTTTTAAATTTATCTGCAAAAATTTATTATAAAAATTGGCTGACAAAACCTGTTTGAAGAACTTTCTTCACTTGCGATTAATCTGAAAATAAGAACAAAACAACCCCGTGCCAGTAAAGTGCATATATTTGTTGCAGTCAACCGACGTAAGGCGATGATAATTAGTACAGGTGCTTCATCAGTAGCCATATCAGGTGACCAAGAAATTGTCTAAGGCCATTTGCAACGCGGAAGTCCGAAGATAACAGATTAATACAGGTTCTTGCCGCTTTTATTTGCGAGTGGAAGATTGAGGTAGCGCCTTTTACCTTGGCGTTATTTAATATATAATGGTTAAGTTTTCTCCTTCTTTTAGCGTTCTTGTTTATCCTGGTTGCTGTGCCTACCATAGATCAACTTTGCCTCTGCGTAGCTTTGGGAACTGACTGATCCAGAATTCGTAGCCAAAATCACGGTTTTAATATTTTATACGCACTTCGCAGAGTGACTGGACGAATTCTATTGAAATATACAATCAATGCAGACGCTTTTTATGATATTTCTTCTCGCCAACGATCTGGAAAATAGCCCGAGCACTTGACTTTACGTTCTTTGAATAGAAGTTTTCTTTCCGCTGTCCCCATTCAGCCCTTGAACATCAGAGAAAGTAACTGTAACAACAGTACCTGACAGATTACATTCACCCTGTACTTTCGATCAAGTCTATTTCACATTTACTGCCTAGTAGCACTTTGTACTCTCTTATTACCTCACACCCAGTTTCAGGAACCAGAGATCACTTTTAGTTTAGATAGCCGTTATGAAATTTATCTCGAAACCGATTATTTTCCCTCAATTCACAGTTGAACCACTTAAAGCCACATTTGCAAAACGATACGTTCCTACGGTTATTACGAAAAAGCGTCAACAGCAACCACCATGTTAATTGCAACACATTTCAACAGTTTTTATTTTTCACAGCCTCTATACATTTTCCAGCATTTCATAAAACATTTGCAGAAATCTGATCATATGTAAATTTCGTCGACAATGACTGAAAGCAATGCAATACATCAATTTTTATGTAGCCAGATCTCAACATGAACTGAACTTTCTTATTCCTTACGACGTACAATACAACATATTTTATTCTTATATTTCCTCTTTGGTTTTGGTTTTAAAATTCATTTACTCAAGAAGTGACGTACAATTTTTGTTGTAGGCTTCCTTCATCTGTCTTCGGCTGGTGGGCGGCTGTTGCAGGCGACGCGCGAAAACTACCGACCACTGTGTGTTACTTTCCGCGCCGTACGTGAAACAGAAAAATCACGGAACAAACTTTTTTATCTGTCCTACCAAAACACTATTCATGAAATCATCGTTAACTAGCATTCACAACCTTAACACTTCTTTCAATAAATCGTTGTTCGACGTTGAGCGCCCATAACCCCCCCCCCCCCCCGCCTCCCAAATCGTTGTTGCCCTAAATAAGTCGTGTGGTTTCTATATCTTCACATTTCACCGGTGTTGGAACCTATTCATTATGTGACACTTGGTGAAAAAATATCGCGCTTCAGAGATGTTGTTGTTGATGTTATGGCCGTCATCCAGAGAGTGGCTCGATGCAGCTCTCCTTGCTACTCTATCCTGGGCAAGCCTCTTCATCTCCAAGTAACTACTGCACCCTATATCCTTCTAAATCTGCTTAGAGTATTCATCTCTTGGTCTCCCTCTACATCTTGTCCTTCACGCTTGCCTCCAATATTAAACTGGTGCTCCCCTGATGCCTCAGAATATATCCAAGCAACCGATCCCTTCTTCTAATCAAATGTGCCAAAAATTCCTCTTCTCCCCAATTCTGTTCAGCACGTCCTCATTAGTTACGTGTTATACCCATCTAATATTCACCATTCTTCTGTAGCATCATATTTTATAAGCTTCTATTCTCTTCTTGTCTAAACTATTTATCGTACATGTTTAATTTCCATACATGGCTGAATTCCAGACAAACACTTTGAGAAAAGACTTCCTGACACGTAAATCTATACTCGACGTTAATAAATTTCTCTTCTTCAGAAACGCTTTTCCTTGCTATCGCCAGTCACATCCTCTCTACTTCGACCGTCATCAGTTATTTTGCTGCCCAAATAGCAAAACTCATGTACCACTTCAAGTATCTTATTTCGTAATCTAATTCCGTCAGGATCACCTTATTTAATTCGAGTACATTCCATTATCCTCGGTTGCCTTTTGCTGATGTTCATCTTACATCCTCCTTTCAAGACACTGTCCATTACGTTCAACTGTTGTTCCAAGTCCTTTGCTGCCTCTGACAGAATTACAATGTCATTCAGGATTTTAATTCGTACTCGACATTTTTCTCTTGTTTCCTTCACTGCTTGCTCAATATACAGAGTGAGCAACATCAGGGGTAGGCTACAGCCCTGTCTCACTCCCTTCCCAACCACTGCTTCCCTTTCATGCCCCTCGACTCTTATAACTGCCATCTGGTTTCTGTACAAATTCTAAATAGCCTGTCACTACAAAGCTAGCTGCTGCCAGTTGTGTGCTGTGTATGCCTGAGAGCAGTACAGCCAGGTAAAATGAGTTAGGCCTCATAAGACTCGTGCAATGTCTAATGGAAAAACAGTTTTGGTTGAGATCAACAGTGACAATTAAAGGGATGATTCCCAGAGCCGCAATGTTTTGTGTGTTGTGGCTGCTTAGCTGGAAAGCAAACATTCGCAGAAGACAGCAAGTGAGGTTAGAGAGGTTAGATCTCGAATCAACATACAGTGTAATGTGTCGTAAAGAACCTCGTAGCGTTTTTTTGTGCCAGTGTAGAGATCCGAGATAAACCAAATGCCTCGTGTTGTGCCTCCCAAATGTTGTAAAGCGCACTCAGGTATCTGATCACATCCGACCACGGGACCAGACAGTCGGCAGTGAACACAGACCAGCCGGCTGTGGTCAGCTGTGCGCAGCTGACCCGGCTGAGCTCTCGCAGCCAAACTTCCTAACAAGCAGAGCGCCGCGCCCCCGTCAGAAGCGCTGGTGCGAGAAATGCCTTTCCCGCGCGGACCGTGGCCGATGGCGGATATGCTAATGGCGGCCAAAATAAAGGACACGCGTCAGGAGATAGCCGGCGCTGCCCACCGGCAGCCGCTCCGCCAGTCTGGTCCACTAACGAGCGCGCCGGGGACTGACTGCTGCGGCACTCCGGGGCTACGGCTTTCGGCCGGACCGCCGGCGGAATGACACGACGCGAGAATAACGACAGGGGCAGGGCGCGTTACGAAATACGGGAAACTCTAATGTCGTGGCCGGTGACTCCCCGATGGCTCCCACGTCCAGTTAGGTAAATAAACGTAACTCACATCGCAAGTGACACAGCGACCGGTAAAGTCAATTTGTGTGAAATGGCTATGTTGTTGTTGTTGTTGTGGTCTTCAGTCTTGAGACTGGTTTGATGCAGCTCTCCATGCTACTCTATCCTGTGCAAGCTACTTCATCTCCCAGTACCTACTGCAACCTACATCCTTCTCAATCTGCTTAGTGTATTCACCTCTTCGTCTCCCCCTACGATTTTTACCCTCCACGCTGCCCTCCAATACTAAATTGGTGATCCCTTGATGCCTCAGAACATGTCCTACCAACCGATCCCTTCTTCTGGTCAAGTAGTGCTACAAACTTCTCTTCCCCCCAATCCTATTCAATACTTCCTCATTAGTTATGTGATCTACCCATCTAATCTTCAGCATTCTTCTGTAGCACCACATTTCGAAAGCTTCTATTCTCTTCTTGTCCAAACTATTTACCGTCCATGTTTCACTTCCATACATGGCTACACTCCATAAAAATACTTTCAGGAATGACTTCCTGACACTTAAATCTATACTCGATGTTAACAAATTTCTCTTCTTCAGAAACGCTTTCCTTGCCATTGCCAGTCTACATTTTATATCCTCTCTACTTCGACCATCATCAGTTATTTTGCTCCCCAAATAGCAAAACTCCTTTACTACTTTAAGTGTCTCATTTCCTAATCTAATACCCTCAACATCACCCGACTTATTTCGACTACATTCCATTATCCTCGTTTTGCTTTTGTTGATGTTCATCTTATATCCTCCCTTCAAGACACCATCCATTCCGTTCAACTGCTCTTCCAAGTCCTTTGCTGTCTCTGACAGAATTACAATGTCATCGGCGAACCTCAAAAGTTTTCATTTCTTCTCCATGGATTTTAATACCTACTCTGAATTTTTCTTTTGCTTCCTTTACTGCTTGCTCAATATACAGATTGAATAACTGAATGGCTATGTACACCACTCAATTCATCATCATCGTTAATCCGGACGTTGTAGCCGAGCGGTTCTAGGCGCTTCAGTCTGGAACCGCGCGACTGCTACGGTTCGAATCCTGCATCAGTCATGGATGTGTGTGATGTCCTTACGTTAGTTAGGTTTAAGTAGTTCTAAGTCTAGCGGACTGATGACCTCAGATGTTATGTCGCATAGTGCTTAGAGCCATTTGAACCATCATTGTTAACACCAGCCATTTGTCATCCAGTGCTGGATATAGGCTTTTCCAGACCTTTCTATAAATTAACAGCCTTCGTCTTCCGGATCCAAGTTTGTTCTCCTTCTTCCTTTATGTCGCCTACATTACATTGTACGCTGAAGAGCCAGAGAACCTGCTACATCTACCCAATATCGTGTAGGGTCCCTGCGAGCACGTAGAAGTGCAGCAACACGGCGTGGCATGGACTCGTCAGACAAATGTCTGAAGTAGTGCTGCAGGGAACTGATACCATGAATTCTGCAGGGCTATCCACAAATCCGTATAGTACGAGGTGGTGGAAATCTCTTTTGAACAGCATGTTGCAAGGCATCCCAGATATGCTCAATAATGTTTATGTCTGGGCAATTTGCTGCCCAGCGGGAGTCTTTAAATACAAAAGAGTGTTTCTGGAGTGTTCCTGTAGGTATTCTGGACGTGTGGGGTGTTGCATTGTTCTGCTGGAATTGCCCAATTTTTGTCGGAATGCACAATGGACATGAACGGACGCACGTGGTCAGACAGGATGCTTAGGTACATGTCAGCTGTCAGAGTCCTATCTAGACGTATCACGGGTCCCATATCACTTCAATTGCTCACGCCTCACACAATTACCGAGCCTCCACCACCTTGAACAGTCCCCTGCTGACATGGAGGCTCCATGGATTCATGAGGTTGTCTCCATATCCGTACACGTCCATCCGTTCGATACAATTTGAAATGAGACTCGTCCGACCAGGTAACACGTTTCCAGTTATCAACAGTCCAATGTCAGTGTTGACGGGCCCAGGCAAGGTGTAAAGCTTTGTGTCGTACAATCATCAAGGGTCCACCAGTGGGCCTTTGGCTCCGAAAGCCCATATCGATGACGTTTCATTCAATGGTTCGCACGCTGAGAGCTGCTGATGGCCCAGCATTGAAATCTGCAGCGATTTGCGAAAGGGTTGCACTTCTGTCACGCTGAACGGTTCTATTCAGTCGTCGTTGGTCCTGTTTATGAAGGATCTTTTTCCATCCTCAGCGATGTCGGAGATTTGATGATTTACCGGATTCCTGATATTCACGGTACACTCGTGAAATGGTCGCACTAGAAAATTCCCACTTTACCGCTACCTCGGAGATGCCGTGTCCCATCGCTCGTGCGCTGACTATAACACCACGTTCAAACTCACTTAAATCTTGATAACCTGCCATTGTAGCAGCAGTGACCGATCTAACAACTGCGCCAGGCACTTGTTGTCTTATCTAGGCGTTGCCGACCGCAGTGCCGCATTCTGCCTGTTTACATTTCTTTGTATTTGAATACACATACCCATATCAGTTTCTTTGGCGCTTGAGCCTCTAGATCTATTCATATCACGAGTAACGCAACGCAGAAGCTCGTTTATTCCACATTTTATAATTTCAACTCATTTTATGCCCAGCCCATTTCCACGTCTGTTTCGTAAAGTCTGTATCTCGCCTTCGACTCCCGTCTTATGTTTTACGCGTTTGCTTGCTTTTCTTGTTGTTACGCTCCACGCACTTCCATCAATCATTCGATGGGCAACCTTCAATTTTTCAACCGTTTCTGCATATTGTAACCTCCCCACGTAAAATAGCTCACCGCAACCTCTCAACAGAAAATGTTAACATAATTAATATTCACCTTAAGTGTAACCTCCCCACACAAAAAAATATAAAATGAATATTTTTGGGTTAATGATTCCAATTTAAGTGTGACGTCCCCACAAAATTCATTCCTTTCACATTTGTAACCTCCCTACAGAAATTCATTCACATTTAACCTCCACACAAAATTTGTTTCCCATTTAATGTAAGCTTGAAACAGAAAAAAATTTCTAAACTTCGTAGTAAAAAATAAATTCAGTAACCTGGTAAAAATATAATGTAACTAACCTCTCAATTAAATTGTCGCTCACTTATAACTTCTCAATAATTGACTGTGACACAAAATTGTTGAGGCTTTCGTGACCACTTGTTGACAAACTGCCTATTGGCTTCTGTCTCGGGTTCTTCCGCCGACGTTCATCTAATGATTTTTCTGACGTTTCGCCAGCACGAGTGGCTGGCATTGTCAAAGCTTCACCCTCCATTGCCGGTGGTGAACTGGAGCCGAGCTCGCGGCCGCAGACTATATGATGTACCTGGCGCGCCAATGTCCGAGGGCTTATGTTCAGCACGTGCATCGGACAAATGCTCTATCCACTGTTCTGTACTGAATCGAATGCCTGTATGTCTTCTGGTATTCACACAGTTATGTTCTGCAGCCCTAGAGGTACTTATTAATATGCCTGTCTACGTAACTTCCTGTCTGCATTAGACCTCCATCTGACCCTCTACAATATTCTTGACAATTTCGATATATAAAATAATCTCAGCGACAAATTTTTGCAAATTATTTTTTCGCATTTGTCGATTCTACTTCCTTTTCCTACTACAATAACTTCATATTTAATGTTGAAACGAAACAGACGATTATTTTGTTCTACTAATATTAGTAATTGATAGTTTAGATTTCGGCACACGTGTTGCTCATCTGAGTGGTCACATCTCCTTCTGTTCAAACTCTGTGAAAACTATAGTCTACTTGCTGGTAGGCTAAGCTTTCACCTTCCTTGCCGCTCCTCTCGTGTCAGTAGAAAACCTCGGACAGACCTTGTTTACGGCATTCCGCTCAGCCCATCCTATTAGGACCAATGAAAAACTTACGGACTATTCAGCTGGGATGATCTCGTATCGCGGTCACATTAAGGCTCTGATCGCAGTTACATGCCTCCACTATCATACGAAAATCAACCATTATTTTAATACTACCCACATTGCTTGATCTTTTGTCCATTTTGATTTATGAATTGGGAAAAAATGCATTTAATCGTCTTATTTGTGTAGCATGTAACTTATTAAAAGTATACTGTTATGGGTTACATTCGGTGTTTTGATTTAGAGTATTCAAGAATATTCTAGAAAATTCAAAAATATTTGTTAACATATTCCAACAGCTTGAAAACGTCATGCAACAAACTGTTATTTTATCCTTTCAAAAATACATTGTTGCGAAATAAGCAGAAGATGACCTGGTGACCACCACAGCGTAATGGCAACCATTTGAGACATGTCTCCAAAGCCACAACAGTTACCACCGCACAACCACTACAGTGCACCAGGGGGAAACGATGGGTAGCGCCAGGCACAACATCCAGTTTGATAATGGAAGACAGCCAAGTACCTCCAGGGGTTCAGCAGTGCTCCTTGGAGATGAGACACGCGCGTAGCAGTGGAACATCATTCGTCTGGTAGGATGATGTCAGTCTGTCATTAAGCGTATTTAGAACAACCTACACAGAAAAAAAATATGTTTACAAAAAACAGTGATTGATAATAGGTGATTTTGGAGCTATTATCAGGGTTTCAGAAGGTGACTGTGCGAAAAACTAGGAGACGTACAGGAAATGGGCACCTATCAATGGACCGGGTGTCTGTCACAATTTTTAGCTCTCATTGCAAGTGCTCCGTGCGGCCACCGTTCGTAATGTGGCAAACGACAATACGACTATGGAATTCATTGATGTCGTTGATGTGAATTGCTCAGGAAGGCGCAGCGGCAGCTGCTTTTGAAACCTCTTCATTTCCTTTCCGATCTACAGCTGCGAATTAATCCGATGCGAAGTATAGAGTGGATGATTTGTCTGTATGTTCTGACACACCTGCTCCCTAGTGCAACAACGCCACGGCGCATATTGCGAACCGAAACTTGGAGAAATTGTCTATCCACTCATTTGTGTCTTTTTTTATATGCCTTGTAGTTTTGCGGAGGCTCCTTCCAAAATCCTGGAAATATTGTGAATAACCGCATATTTATTGACCGCTGGTGCGAAATATTTGCCAATTGTTGTCTTAGCTTACCTGAGAAAAATATGTCAATTTCACTCTCAGGAGACTGTACACTAAATTAACATTTCTGTCGGGTTGTATGGGTTAACTCGTAATGTTAAAGGGGTGAGCAACGGCCAAATAGGTATTATCCACTGAACTAACGAACGGACCGATGACCTAGCAGTTTGGTCCCCCCTCTTTTAAACAAACCAACCAACCAATTAACTAACGAACATTTCCACTAGTTGAACAAAAATACTGAAACACCGAAAACACAAACGTATTGTCATGCCTAACAAAACGTAGGGAATCCTTTGACGTTAAAAACAGCTCCTGTCGAAATGGGTAACTCCTGGTCCTGTATGGTTATCAAAGGAATCTTATACCATTCTTCCTGAAAAATAGCGGCAAGTTAAGGAAAGAATGATGATGGTGGTCACCGATCACGCTACCTTCACTCCTAAGTAGACAACAAAGGCCCAACAATACTGAGAACTGGTGACCGTGGAGGCAGGCGGCAGTTTGTCCTCGTGCTCACAAAACCACTCCTGCTGTGTGAGCAAGCGCCCTGTTTCCTTGGAACGGAGCATCGCCATTAGGGTACAAACATTGCACCTGATCAGCCAAAATGGTGACATAATCCTTGGCAGTAATGCAACATTACACAGTAACCACGGTCCCCTTCGAGTAACACGATATGCCTGCGCAAATTCTCACCCGAACTCCTGCCCTGTTTCACACTTCGGACGTAAATTCGGTGTCAAGTTGGAAACACGACTCGTCCGACGAAACGACTTTCTTCTCGTGCTCCATATTCCGGGTTCGGTGGCCTTAGCGCCATGTTTTCCTGTTACTGGGATTTGCATCACCCACTACTGAGTGTTTGTGGAATTACCAAAAATGTTCAAATGTGTGTGAAATCTTATGGGACTTAACTGCTAACGTCATCAGCCCCTAAGCTTACACACTGTTTCACCTAAATTATCCTAAGGACAAACACACACACCCATGCCCGAGGGAGGACTCGAACCTCCGCCGGGAGCAGCCGCACAGTACATGACTGCAGCGCCTCAGACCGCTCGGCTAATCCAGCGCGGCTGTGGAATTACCTTTCGCCCTGCAGTTACCAGCTTACATACTTTCCTCCATGTTATTTTGGTGTCGGCAGGTTTCGTGAGTGCGACATTCTGTTCTGCCGTGACTTTTCCAAATGTCGACATATTATTTTTCGTCAGAATCACTCAACTCACACTTCCGTCCGCATTGTGATTTACTGGATGATGTTTTTCCGCTTTCCCCGGCATTTGGTATAAATCTTCGGCATGGGGCTCTTAAAACACCATACACTTCGGCTATCTTGGTTACGAAAGCACTCGGCAATTCAGCACCAACAACTTGAGCGCCTTCGAATTGGCGTGGCTCTCACATAATCCACTCCCAACTACACAGAACGATGTTCTCAGCACGACGGGCGCTTGCAACGTATTGAGGGAAATTCGCAGGTGGCGTTCGTATTCAGATTCAACAGCACACCTGCAGGCTTGTCTAGCGTCTGAATTATTGTTCAAGCAAGCACTTCCCGCGGAGTTTCCGTACCTTTGTCCAATACCTGTCTGTACCTGGCACACTAAAAAGCCCTAATTTGATTTGAGGCCAATCCCAGACTGTTCCCTGATCTCCACCTCGGACGTACAACGTATAAAGTACGAGAGTGGTTTGAAAAGTTCTCGGAATCACCACGAGAGGTCAGCGCTAGCGCAACGAGTTGTTCACGTGATGTTCATTGGACTGTTGCCTGTAAACACGTGCCACGTCACTGCTCTTGGAAAAGAGCCATGGCGGTGACGTGCCTCTGTTGTTGTTCCGGTGTAGTCATTTGCGAAGATAGAAAAGATCGAGATTCGAGCAGTGATTAAGTACTTGGTAAATAAAGGTATGAAAGCAAAAGACATTAGTGCCTATTTCCAGAATATGTTGGGGGACTCTGCTCCTTCATATTCAACTGTTGACAAGTGGACAAATGAATTTAAAGTTGGTCGGGTGAGCGTAGTTCACGATCCGCGTAGTGGTCGGCCAAGATGTGCCACTACTCCAGAAATCATTGCAGAAGTGCACAAAATGGTCGTGGATAATCGCCGATTGAATGTATGTGAAATTGCTCACCCTTGCCAGACGTTATCTGAAAGGCTATATCACATTTTAAATGAAGATTTAGAAATGAAAAAATTGTCTGCAGGATGGGTGCCGTGACTCTTGACGCACGCTCGCACACATGTGCGGTCGCCATGGCAAAATTACGCGAACTAAGGTACAAATTGTTGCCACGCCCGCCTTATTCACGTGATACGGCTCCGTCAGACTTCCATCTCTTCCCGAAACTGAAAATTGTTCTTGATGGACGAAGATTCACTTCAAACAAAGAATTGATAGCCAGTGTTGACAAGCATTTTGCAGGCCTGGAGGAAACTCATTCTCGAGATGGGATCGAGGCATTGGAACATTGTAGGACCAAGTGCATTAATCTACAAGGAGGCTACATTGAAAAATAAAAAAGTTTTAGTGACGTAAGAACTTTTTTTCTATTCCGTTCCGAGAACTTTTCAAACCACTCTCGTATTGAAGCAAGAAATCACATGGACGGAAAATATTGATACGCCAACAGGCAGAACACAACGCATTCGACTCACACCTTATGAAGTCAGGAAGGCTATCGGTAAACAGAAGCAAGTGCCCGTTTCGTGAAGTGCAGTAACTCATTAAGTGTGGACTCTAGAAATGGGGATAACACCAAGCGAGACCCAAGTCATACAAGTGCTACTTGGTAGTGCGTAGTAAGCGTCTTTTGTTCGTGCTTGCCTGTGCTGCTTGCTTGCTTGTTTGTTGCTCATTCACTAGCATGGGAGTGTATCCTTATTTACATTTCTCCTCTGCTGGATGCTGTGGTTGAGTTGAGTGTGCGTAAGTATTTCGTCGTGTCATTACTAATAAAGATCCTGATTTTTAATTATTGACGAAACAGTAGCACACGGAACGGGTAACGCCACACACACACACACACACACACACACACACACACACACACACACACACACAGGCAACGCAGTAACGGGGGCGGTAACCGCTAGTATTATGCAGGCCTACGCTCATCTTCCTACTCGGTTATCAAGAGGAGAGAAGGCTAGTTGATTTGCACTATTTAACACAGTAGTAATGGGGTTCTTGTTTTGTAATTATGAATGTGAACTTGACTACAATCAGTTGGAATACGAGAGGTAATTTGAGAGGTGCCATGAGCCCCCTCTCATATTTCTATCTTACGATTTTCCTCTCTAATTGCATGCGGTGAAAAGTTGCTATTCCTTCACACGCGGACTTCCCATGCAGCGTCTCTCGTCACCCGGGTGGTCCGGTGACAGGCGGGCTCTGCTGATCTTGAAAGGGTAAGCCGACGGGTGTGAGGCAGTCGAGTGAATGCTTTCCAGACGCCGACATTGTCAAAAGACACGCCTGGAGGGGCCTGAAGTAGCGACTGGGCTAGAGGTTCCGTTACTTCGCAAAAAAATGGTTCAAATGGCTCTGAGCACTATGGGACTCAACATCTTAGGTCATAAGTCCCCTAGAACTCTGAACTACTTAAACCTAACTAACCTAAGGACATCACACACACCTATGGCCGAGGCAGGATTCGAACCTGCGACCGTAGCAGTCCCGCGGTTCCGGACTGCAGTGCCAGAACCGCACGGCCACCGCGGCCGGCGTTACTTCGCAGAAACTTAGCGAAAACACTTTCTGGTGGGCTACCACCAAGGCGTGGGAATGACTTGTGCACCCAGGCAGTTGTGGCGGGCAAATTCCCGCGCTTTCTGCAAAATCGTAACTGTGATTGGCTTGCTCAGGGCATAGCACCGTGACGTAGCAAAATCAGCGCAGAAATTGGCGCGAAGAATCTCCATTGGTGGAATGGTAGTTCTCTGGCAATAGAGTGGAATTTTCCGCCGGTTTTCGAGTTGCTGATTGGAACGGTTATCCACGGCCACTGTTGTGGGGGCGGGAATGTTCTGTGTTCGGTTTGTACGGGTGCTCTTGTGGGGAGTCGTCTGTCGCCTTTCGGTCGGAGTAGGTTACAAGACTGAGCTCTCGCTGCTCTGGACAGCCTGCCTTCCGTTGGCTGTCTAATATACTTTTATTTGATTGTAACTGTTTACCGAAGTTGCTGAAGTTTCGACTTCAACGTAACTTTCCGAGTACAGTTGGCAATTGAGCGTTCTGCATACAAGCGGCCTATGTTGTCTGTCTTGGGCAGTTTTGGCTAAAGTTGACTGTATCGGAGTTATTGTGTGACTTGGCTTGTGAAAATCAATTACTGTACCGTCAGTGATTGTGTGGCGAGCCTTCTTCATCTCCCTCAGAGGCGCATTTGTATTAATAGGAAGTCTTTAGTCTGGAACAACCAGACCAGGACAATCTGTTTCGGGCTATACTCGCGACATTATCATCACCACGACGGGACGTCGAAGCAACCAGCCATCGCTTCCAGTACGCCAGATCGTGTCCTTGCAGCTAAGAAGACAGCTTGGTAATGTACGTCCGCAGCACCGGCAAAGCAGGCATTTTTGCTAGGCGATAATCAGAGCTCAGCAGAGCGCCCCTGTTCGTCTTTTCTAACTTTATTCTGTCTTGGATGTTCATTGTCTGAGTTCTCAGTACTGTAGCAGCAATTAATGTTGAGTTGGCTGTGTGTTTGTCTTAAGATTTAAGTTGGAAGGAATTGGCTTCACATACCACTTCGTCATAAATGTCCCAATCTAGTTTAGGGACAACTTCACGTTCACAGCATTTATTTGAGTATCCAATTTGAGCCAATTTGATGTTTTGTAAATGTTTCATATGTTTTGTTTATTATTTCGAGTTTAGTAATAATAAATCAAATTGTTATTTTGGACAGAACTTTCATTCTGTTAATCGGTAGAGCAACCCTTTCATTTCTCACTACGTTACTGAAACTTTCCTTTATTTAATTAATGTCTATCAAATTAAATTATTACAGGTGCCAAACTCTTTTCCACTCCACTTGCAGGGTCTATTACAGTCAGTTCGCGTTTCTTCTTAATCCATGTGCGACAGCAAAAGTAGGAGTTAGAAAAGGGGGGGCTTAGAGCATCATTTCCATATGAAAATTCGAGAAGAATTTAGTGTTAAATACACTGCTAGCCCCGGCACCTCGCAAATTGTCTGAAAACTCCAACACTGATTTAATGTGACTGAAAATTTATTGCAAATTGAGCTGGCATTATTGAAAATAATCTGGAATTACTGGTGTGCACTACTATCGATGCTGACAAGTACTGAAATATCTAGTAGGTCTCGTACCATCAATCTATCAATTGCCGCCCGCATCTCGTGGTCGTGCGGTAGCGTTCTCGCTTCCGACGCCCGGGTTCCCGGGTTCGATTCCAGGCGGGGTCAGGGATTTTCTCTGCCTCGTCATGGCTGGGCGTTGTGTGCTGTCCTTAGGTTGGTTAGGTTCAAGTAGTTCTGAGTTCTAGGGGACTGATGACCATAGCTGTTAAGTCCCATAGTGCTCAGAGCCATGTGAACCATTTTTTTATCAATTGCCACAATATAGGAAAGCCAAAAGGAATTCGTTGTCAGACGCTAGGGCACAAGCATTCTATGCGCCGACACGCTGAAGCACACCGCAAAGCACTACGCCAAATGCCGCTGGTGTACAAATAAATCCAAAAGCGCGGTCGCTCAGAGCTGGGAAGCTACCCGCAGGGATGCCTGAGCACCTAATTTTCAACTGCGCTCGTGAGGCTCGCCATGTAGGGGTCGTTGGTTCGCGAACTGTACCTACCATGACATACTGCATTTCACATCCTACCTTCCACCTTCCAGACGGAGCGTCACCAACCTGCGTTCTCTCCTCAGCACGTCCCGGCTACCTGTCCACGAACCACGCTACCGACCGGCAACCCCGGCCGTCGTTCCAACTGCGACGTTCCTACTGGCTGAAGGCCAACCTGCGCCCTGCACACTCCTTAGAACCGACCTTTCTCAAGTCTCTCAAGCAATCCCTGTATTTAGCTTCCCTAGTTTCTCTTTCGAGACGGCTACTGCATCTGCTGACAACCTTTTAAATAGCCCTTCATCTTTCTAAGCCCAACACATTCACACAACATGGCTCTGTGCACTATGGGACTCAACATCTGTGGTCATCAGTCTCCTAGAACTTACAACTACTTAAACCTAACTAACCTAAGGACATCACACACACATCCATGCCCGAGGCAGGATTCGAACCTGCGACCGTAGCGGTCGCGCGGTTCCGGACTGTAGCGCCTAGAACCGCTCGGTAACACCGGCCGGCTCACACAACATGCTCTCATACGTACTGGAAAGGTGACACACTCAAAAAGCAGTTGCCTTTCTTCATGTTGATCAATTGGGTTATTGACTTGACATGTGAGAATCATATGTCAATACTGCAATGAGCCGATCAAGTTCTGACTTCCCTCAACTGGGATTTATTCAACTGAGGCACGATTTGCGTTCATGAAACTTACCCAGTGTAATGACACATTCCGACGCAGAGACATACAATACCTTAAAGGCTGCGCTAAAGATTAAATTGAGAGGCATGTAGATTATAATCTTTGTAATGTTCACATTGGATTCTCTTTTGTTTCATACTCCAAGAAGGAGCTAAGGGACACTTTCGATTGTGGCCTTGTGGAGGATGGACGTAATTTTTGGAGTGTGCGGAAAGGCAGCCATATAGTTAGTAATTATGGTTTGTGCGACAGAGCAAGTCTTATTGTGTTGTGAATAAAAAATAGTGAGAAGTATCTAAGTTTTACGAGAGTTATTTAAAGCGACGTAGCATTTTATTCCTTGGTTTCCCCCGTCTTCGTGAAGTGAACCGATGCTGACTCAGGAATGTACACACGGTCAACAAAGAGAAGAACATCGATGGCGACTAATGAATTAATATTGTGGCAGAAAGACTAATTCTACGTCTCAGGTGAGAACTCTGATTAAATCAACAATGACGCAGAATTCAAAAATGTAATTAATCGGAATGGTAAATTATACTACAGGCAAATTTCACACCGCTCTGAATTTGTCCGCATTCAAGCCGGTCAATACAGTCCGTAAAAAAGCCTTTCAAAATTTCTAAAGTTACATTTCCATACCCATAATTTTTCCTCTTTTCAAAAAAACAATAAATTTAATTCTTTATTTATTTCGCGACATCAGGGTACCGCTTCAGTATTAATCGCAAATACTCTTGACTTGACCCCACGTCCCTGCGTGAGTGACTACGTAACTCTGCTCAAATGCGACCGTTATTCTCTTGCCGGACGCATTGCGCTATTGCTGCTTCTGTAGCGCTATTGCTGCCGCTACGGTCCAGAATGCTGTTCTGGGAACTACTGCCTGCAGGTGGCAGCAGCCGCGGCCCACTCGTCATTACGCGCCGCCGCCATAAGCGGGTGCGGCAGTTCGCCGAGCGGCTCGCGCAATATTTCACAGCCCGCGGTGTATGCAAAGCACTGCGCAAACCTGTCCGTCCGGCCGCGCCGCTGACGCGCTGCCGCTGCCGTGCGCTGCCGCCGACGTCCAAACACCCCTCGGCAGCTGCAAATGATTTTTCTGACAGCAGGCGGGCCGCTTCCGCTAATGCAGTAGCGCCGCCCCACTGCTATTAGCGGCTCACTGTTGCCTAAGCGGAACTGACCCTCGATGTTTCATTTCTCAGTCCAACTGGTTTCCGTTGTGCTATTTACTTAGCCTCATTACATTAGACTCTGTCTTACATCAGACCATGTCCTGACGTACAGCCGGCCATTGTGGCCGAGCGGTTCTAGGCGCTTCAGTGTGGAACCGCGCAACCGCTACGGTCACAGGTTCGAATCCTGCCTCGGCCATCGATGTGTGATGTCCTTAGGTTAGTTAGGTTCAAGTAGTTCTACGTTCTAGGGGAGTGATGACCTCAGATGTTAAGTCCCATAGTGCTCAGAGCCATTTGAACCATTTTGAACGTACCGTCAGTGGTATAGCTATTTAAACGGCCTCAGTAGGAACTGTAAAATCAAGTGTAGTTGTGGTAAGCTTTATGCTGACATGTTGATGCTGTAACAACACTAACGTTATCCTACTATATATGTAATACATTTTTTTCTTCTGAATTTCAATAAGTTAGTATAATCGATGTTCTGATTTCATTTCTTTTTTTTTTTTTTTTTTGTTTCATGCCATTATGTTGAAGAAGTTATAAACAATTTTCGATGTAAATTTTAATATTTATGTCAAATTTCAAGCAATGTTGTAATCGAAGGGAACTGTACCTAATGTTGAAACTATTGTAAGATGTGAAAGTTGTATTTGTACGCCTGGTCCATACGTAGGCAATGTATTAGATTATATGGAATGTAAAACCTTTGGTGAATACCCTGTCTGTAGGGGAGCGGTAAAAGGTGGAGGCAGGCGAGCGCGGGAAAATGCACACGGGCGCTGCACGGCATAACGGGCTCAGCAGAGTTAGTCGGAGTTGGGCATCGATCTGAGAAACACGTGCTGGATCGAGGAGGCTCTCCTGGAAAAAGTGGTTTCGTTGAGCCTCGGATGCGCTGTTTCCGACGTCTATACAGCATGACAATATTCCATAGGCACTAAATGGAAAAGCATTGCGACGCCATGAAGAAGTAAAGTGCCGATATTTCATGAGCCATTGCTGTAATTGCACATGTGCTTTGTGCCTCGCCATCTCGCCGCCTGCCGACCGCCTCATCGATACGAACAGGTTGAAACTTTCAGTACTGTATTCGTGTGGACCAGTGTCACTTTTGCTACATACTGTTCAATAACAACTTAAATTTTGCCAGAAATGTCCTATCAATTAATTATCCTCACAACTCACCTAGACAGGGTCCTTTCCACATGTTGTGCAATCCGAGTGTCCCGAAATGAAGATTTAAAGTTTATGTTAATAATAATTACCTGCAGACTTATCTATGTCAGAATGATGTTTAAAGAACTTTGTTGTTAATGAAATACTGGACGAATAATATAGGTCTGACCAAGTTGGAAGATAATATTGAAATTGGGTTAGTAATGAAGTTTATTTAAATTGAGACAAAAATAACAGTAGTTAAATGTGCAGGAAATAAGACAAAAAGAGTGGTAAATCATACATTGGAAATCTTGAATACTTAATACTCTCAATAATCAAACTTTCACTACAGTGATCTTAACAGTTTCAGGGTCTCCACCCCCACCCCCTTTCTTCTTTTCTATTCATTTGAACTCTGAAGTGTAGTGAACTGATTTGACCAGTAAAGTTAAAGTCAATATAAAACCTAAAGTTATCAGTGTTTTACCCTTCTTAAAATTGACTTTGTATGTGTGTTTCAAAAGCGCTATTTCTAGGGTAACCTATGCCTGATTTCAGTCAGGTCAATAGACAATACGAAGTTTGTAGTAAACATTGTAGTGTAATGTTGTGTATTTATAGCTTGTCCATATTAGCACAGAAAGTGAAAATATTAGTTCAGTAGATTTTTCTGATTCTAAAATTTACCATATAATGCAATGTTACTACGTGTTGTTATGCTTGAACGTACTTCCCCTTGTACAGGGAAGAAACTCAGTTAATGCCTAATTAGGCTGACGACCGTATTATTAACAACTGGTAGCATCTGCTGTGTATGTTTCTTGCCCATCCTAACGTGTAGTTGCACTTTAGACTTGCTTGACGTATCATTGTTGTTACTGAGTGGGTGTAAGTCTGATTTTGCCTCCATTCAGGTACACGCGGTCAACATATTTACTAAAATCCTTTCTTATAAGGTGAAGCCCGTCAACTTACCACAGTACAGGCTTTAAAGAGTTAACGTCCGCCCGAGCAGTAGACGTTACAGTGCGTGGTGTGGCCACATGCAGTGTCCCTGATAGCAGAATTAGACGACAGATTCTCAAGTACTGAGATCCGTCGTTCCATCAAGTATAGCAGATATTAGAACAGTCCGCCTCCGTAGCGTAGCGGTAGTGTTTCCGCCTATCACGCAGGGGGCCCGGGTCCGATTCCCGGCAGGGGACTGGGTGTTGTGTGTCTTTCAACATCATTGACCCGCAAGTCGCCGAAGTGGCGTCAACAAAAAAGGACTTGCAATACGGCGGCCGAACTGCCCCGTATGGGGACTCTCGGCCAACAATGCCATACGCTCGTTTCATTTCATTTTCAGTATTAGAACAATTCGATTCCGGCGGCATCGCCGACGCCCCGACTTGTGGGTTGGAGTGGCCTCCTGTCCGCGACGAGCGCGCACAGAGACGTGCAGACTGCCTGGAGAACAAGTACCCAGAGGCCTGTACAGCTAGTCGGGTCTTGGCCTCGCTGTTTTGCTCGCCATAAAGGTAACATTGCCCGTTGCGACATGTTGCTCATGAGGAAAGAAAGGCCATGTCCAGGCAGTTTGCTTGCAACGACAAGAGAAAGCCAACTCTGGCCGCTCTCGCAACAACAGATCTCGTGTACATTCTGTGAATGCAGTGTTTTCAAAACCCACTACAGGTTCTGCCAGTAACACAAGTAAAACATTATGTACAAAACTGTAACATTATAATGTTACTTAAAATCCGTCTTGATTGCAAATTTTTTTTTTCATATGACCGGTTTTGGTTCATTCAGAACCATCTTCAGATCTGATATTTCAGTTACAGGAGTAACTGGCAACGAAAGCCTTCGTGAAGAAGGGAAATTTGTTAACATCGAGCATAGATTTAAGTGTCAGGAAGTCGTTTCTGAAAGTATTTGTATGGAGTGTAGCCATGTATGGAAGTAAAACATGGACGATAAATAGTTTAGACAAGAAGAGAATAGAAGCTTTCGAAATGTGGTGCTACAGAAGAATGCTGAAGATTAGATGGGTAGATCACATAACTAATGAGGAAGTATTAAATCGGATTGGGGAGAAGAGAAGTTTGTGGCACAACTTGACCAGAAGAAGGGATCGGTTGGTAGGACATGTTCTGAGGCATCAAAGGATCACCAATTTAGCGTTGGAGTGCAGCGTGGAGGGTAAAAATCGTAGAGGGAGACCAAGAGACGAATACACCAAGCAGATTCAGAAGGATGTAGGTTGCAGTAGGTACTGGGAGATGAAGAAGCTTGCACAGGATAGAGTAGCATGGAGAGCTGCATCAAACCAGTCTCAGGACTGAAGACCACAACAGCAACAACAACACTCTTCATTTTGTCTGTAGAACATGACTTCGAGTAGAAGATGCTTGGATGATGACGAAATTAGAGCACTTTTAGAAGAAGATTTGGGCGACGTGCTGTCGTCGGAGGAAGAGGACTCTGAAGAAGAGTTGTTGAAGATGTCAGAATAGGCCGGCCCTAACTAGGAGCCTTCCTCGAGTTCAGAGTCAGATGGAGATGAGACCAATGGTCGACTCATCGACGACGTGGAACAGGAAATAGCAAACCACATCATTCACGCCTCAACTTCAACTTCTGAATCCATCCAGAAAAACAAGCGAACAGGACGTCATAAAAAAAGGGTATCTGAAACTAACAGCTCAACCATTACATCACCTCTTGTGTCACCTGAGAAGAGTGAAATTCTTAGTACCTGTAAAGGTGGTAGCTGCAGCTGGAAGACAACACCTACCAAACAACCGGGAAAAACTCCGAGGAGGAATGTGATTCACTTCACTCCAGGCCCTGCAGGTCACGCGAAAAATGCACAAGTCCACGTCAGTGCTCTCATTTATTGTTTACTTCAAATATGTTGGACGCAATGATTACTTACAGCAACGATGAAATAAAAACACAACTTTCTCAATAGAAAGATTCGCCTAGCTTCACAAAAGGAGTAATAAATGCTGAAGTCGATTCCCTGTTTGGATTGCTTGTGATGAGCGCGGCTAAAAAGGACAGTCACATGTCAGTTGACGTTATGTTTGATACAACGAGGTCCGGAGAAACATATCGAGCCGCAATGTCATCATCAAGATTCAAATTTCTCATAAATTCCTTGCAATTCGATGACAAAGAAACGAGAGCAGAAAGGCGAAAGATAGACAGATTGGCCCTCTTGTCTGCCATATGGGACCCATTCCCTATAAATTGTAAAAGCAACTACAGACCAAGCCCTTATGTTACTATTGACGAGCAGCTGGTTGGATTTCGAGGCCGTTGTCCTTTCAAGATGCACCTCCCATCGAAACCCAATAAGTACAGGGTTAAAATTTTCATGATATGCGATCATTCAACAAGCTACATGTACAATGCTGAAATATACACCGCCAAAACAACGCTGCCAACAGAAATGTCCTTTAGCGAATTCATCACTACTAAACTTGTGGAGCCCCTGAGCAATTTAACCATAACTTGACGTGTGACAACTGGTTCAGTAGCATACCTCTTGCAAAGACCTTACTCACCAGTCATGGAATAACTATGCTTGGGACAATAAAGAAAACATAAGCGAGAACTATCGAAGGATTTTACAGATCCCAAGTTCATGAATAGGGGCCGCGGCTCAAGCTTCTACTTTTTTTCCGAGGACATCACCGCAGTTTCGTTCAAACCATCCAGGAAAAATAAAATGGTTATTCTTATTTCTACGATGCATTATGACAACAACATAAATGAAGAAACTGGCAAACCACAAACTGTAATGAATTATAATTCTACAAAAGGAGCAGTGGATACCTTGGACCAAGTGTGCAGTGTATGAATTGTGGCAGAAAAACTAGACGTTGGCCCCTCTCCCTCTTCTATAACATGGTGAACATAGCTATTCACAACTCCTGTGTCATCTATGTTGCCAATCTTCCGAATAACCAAAGAGCACCTACAAAGTTTGCATTCGCCATGACATTGGCTTGGATGCAGATTCGACTCACACAACCAATCCCACGATTGCTCAACAGTATGATATGCAGATGCCTGACTGTGATGCAACCAGTTGCTAATAGCCACCAACAACCTATCCAACAACCTAGTCGTCTTCATGGTGACAGAAAAATATGTGCATACTTTCCGTACAAAAAGCGAAGAATGACAAAATCAATATGCGAAAAGTGCAATAAAAATATATGTGGGGATCATAAACACATCCTTTGTGGAGAGTGTTTGGCTTCTTTGTGAGGTCTGAGATATATATGTGATATTTGTGTGCTCCTAATTTACCGAGACTGATTGGCTGTAGTAGTATGTAAAGTACACGTTCAAAAGCAGTTATTTACTAGTTTTCAATTCACAAACATGCATGGCGAGGAGCCCCTGAAGAATAGGTGTTTCTTCTTGTTTCTAAACCTCTATATAGTAATGTGTTACTTTTATTCTTGCTGTATTACTCTGATTGTTACAGTGGAATCTGTTGTAATACTTATTGTTACATAGTAATATTGTTCTTTTCTTACAGATTTTCAAGTGATTGTTGCTCAAAAGACAGAAGGAATTTAATTGTTTGCTCTTACATTAATAAACATCGAACCAAACTTACTTCTGAAATAGTTCTTTACCTATATCCCCATACTAGTCCTCGTTTTAACCCTACTTACTTTGAAATTTTGATATGTTATTGATTATAAACGAGTATTACATACATTCCGAGGCCCAAATCTACATAAACTGCTGTTATTGTTGATTATACACATGAAAAGAGGTGGTGTCCGTCGAATCGACGAATGGGTAGCAGTGATCGTCAAAAATTCTTGGGTAGCATTCCAGGGTTAAAGAGATTTACTGAACTCTTTTCTGATGGACTTGGAAAAGCTAGGAATTTTGTAGCGCACGTTACCCTGAAAGACAATGCAGAGCGTAAGCTTTTCCGGGCTCGGTCCGTTCCCATTGCTTTACCAGACAAAAGTAGCCAGTGAATTAAAAGAACTGTAAGACAATGGTGTGATTGCTCCAGTATAAGGTAGTCAGCGGGCAAGTTCATTGGTTTTGATGCCCAAGCCTTCTGGTCGCATTCGCTTCAAAACTACAGTCAATCCACAGACAAGAATTGACACTCACCCATTGCCTCGTCTTGAGGAACTTATGGACAGGCTTGGCGCAAGCCGTTACTTTTCTAAAGCAGATTTGCGTGATGCTTATTCGCAAATACCAGTAGATGAAGAAAGTGTTTGTTGTCAGCACACACTTAGGCCTGTTCAAGTATTTGTGGCTGGTTCCGGCGGAGGTTCGAGTCCTCCCTCGGGCATGGGTGTGTGAGTTTGTCCTTAGGATAATTTAGGTTAAGTAGCGTGTAAACTTAGGGACTGACGACCTTAGCAGTTAAGTCCCATAAGATTTCGCACACATTTGAACAAGTATTTGTGTTTGCCCTTTGGCAGTGCCTCCCCACTCGCCAGTTTTCAACGTTACTTGGAACAGCTGACTGCTCAAGTGCCGTTCTGTTCGCATTGCCTTGGCGATATTGTCGACTCAGGTCGTAAGCCAGAGGAACACACTGCCAATTTGCGTACTCTTTTTCGAGTGTAGTCAACCAACACCTTGCAATTCATCATTCTGGCGGCTACACCGGTTATTAATGTACTATAATTTCGCATTTGCAGTGGCTTATATCGCACTTAAATCGTTTAAATATGTTACCTAGACAAAGGTATTCCCGAAATTTCATTATTCTACATTATTTTCTGATGTTGCCATTAGTTTCCGTCAGCGATTTAATAAATACAGTACATCGAACAGTATTTCGGTTTCTTTGCCGTGTACTTTCCTCCTTGTCATTGTCATGAACCATTTCCTTCATTATCACTGGCTCTCACCCACTTTCACTTCCTCCTTCTCTTCATTCTTTTCCCATTGGCACTCTCTTCTTCACTCTTTTCCTAGCACTGTTCTCTCACTATGTTCCGCTGCCACGTCTCTCTCTCTCTCCCTCATCATACTGCCATTGTTTCCGTCGCCCTTTCTGCAACACAACCAGTGATCACTATCGTCCGGTATTTACTGCTTCTCCGCCCCTTTCCCTCTGCCACTGTCTTCTTCTTTGTCAGCATAAAACACAGCGAATATGTTCGCATGCTAATATTTCTGGGAAAAAAATTTAAGGTGCTGAGAAAGGCAGGATGAGACTTTTCAGTCAGAGTGTTTTAATAAAGAGGTGCAAATTCACCTTTTTTGTGCTCCGATAGGCCAGGGCACGTCACTTGTATGAAAAGAACTTAGTGTATCAGTAAAAATTTTTTAAGTCTACAGTTAATACTGATTTGACGAATTGTACCCGAAGAATTTACGCTAATGTATCATTCATTCATACATCACAGGAACAATTGTCTACTTAAAACAGCCGGCCGCGGTGGTCTCGTGGTTCTAGGCGCTCAGTCCGGAACCGCGCGACTGCTACGGTCGCAGGTTCGAATCCTGTCTCGGGCATGGATGTGTGTGATGTCCTTAGATTAGTTAGGTTTAAGTAGTTCTAAGTTCTAGGGGACTGATGACCACAGATGTTAAGTCCCATAGTGCTCTGAGCCATTTGAACCATTTGAACTTAAACAGGGGGTATCATGGATATGTCATCATCAGCAATCAATCAAATTATTTGATAATTTTTACGTGCGTATTTTATTTACAAAAGTAGTATAACTCTAAGTCTCTGTATTTTGCAAACACTTAAAGACATCAAGGAAATTTCCAAGGTAGTTCGAAATCGGGATTTTAGGTATATATCGTAAAGGGATTTTAGGTGTAGAAATGTTGGAACACGTGAGGCAATACTGACCTTACGACTTATCTTAGAAGAAGGATTAAGAAAAGGCAAACCTACGTTTCTAGCATTTGTAGACTTAGAGCAAGCTTTTGACAATGTTAACTGGAATACTCTCTTTTAAATTCTGAAGGTGGCAGGGGTAAAATACAGGGAGCGAAAGGCTATTTACAATTTGTACAGAAACCAGATGGCAGTTATAAGAGTCGAGGGGCATGAAAGGGAAGCAGTGGTTGGGAAAGGAGTAAGACAGGGTTGTAGCCTCTCCCCGATGTTATTCAATCTGTATATTGAGCAAGCAGTAAAGGAAACAAAAGAAAAATTCGGAGTAGGTATTAAAATTCAAGGAGAAGAAGTAAAAACTTTGAGGTTTGCCGATGACATTGTAATTCTGTCAGAGACAGCAAAGGACTTGGAAGAGCAGTTGAACGGAATGGACAGTGTCTTGAAAGGAGGATATAAGATGAACATCAACAAAAGCAAAACGAGGATAATGGAATGTAGTCAAATTAAGTCGGGTGATGCTGAGGGAATTAGATTAGGAAATGAGACACTTAAAGTAGTAAAGGAGTTTTGCTATTTAGGGAGTAAAATAACTGATGATGGTCGAAGCAGAGAGGATATAAAATGTAGACTGGCAATGGCAAGGAAAGCGTTTCTCAAGAAGAGGAATTTGTTAACATCGAGTATAGATTTAAGTGTCAGGAAGCCGTTTCTGAAAGTATTTGTATGGAGTGTAGCCATGTATGGAAGTGAAACATGGACGATAAATAGTTTGGACAAGAAGAGAATAGAAGCTTTCGAAATGTGGTGCTACAGAAGAATGCTGAAGATAAGGTGGGTAGATCACGTAACTAATGTGGAGGTATTGAATAGGATTGGGGAGAAGAGAAGTTTGTGGCACAACTTGAGTAGAAGAAGGGATCGGTTGGTAGGACATGTTTTGAGGCATCAAGGGATCACAAATTTAGCATTGGAGGGCAGTGTGGAGGGTAAAAATCGTAGAGGGAGACCAAGAGATGAATACACTAAGCAGATTCAGAAGGATGTAGGTTGCAGTAGATACTGGGAGATGAAGAAGCTTGCACAGGATAGAGTAGCATGGAGAGCTGCATCAAACCAGTCTCAGGACTGAAGATCACAACAACACAACAACATCGTAATACTTTCAGCCATTTACTCTGCATAGCCGTATTGAAATCCGCAGGCTTTTGGCCCGCTACTAACGGAGAAAAAAAGTGAAAAACGCTTTTTTCTGGGTTTTTGCAGGAACCGTCTACGAATTTATGCAGATGTTTCATTCATTCATTCATTTGTGTTTATCACGGGTACACCCGTCATCAGTCAATCTATTTAATTTTTACGTGTACGAGCAGGGTAACTTTGAACCTCTGTTGCTAGGAAAGGGATAAAGATATCGAAAAAAAATTTCAAACTTGTTCGAGATCGGGATTTTAGGAATATATTATAAAAAGTTCAGCCATTTACTATGCATAGCCACTTTAGAATTTTCAGCTGGGTTTTGGTCCGCTGGTGACACCGAAAATATAGTAAAAAAACCTTTTTTGGGGTTTTCCGAGGAACCGCATATGCGATAATGTTGTCTCCATAGGTTCCATCAAATGCAAAAAGAATCAACCGATTTGCTCCATTTAAAAAAATGGCTCTGAGCACTATGGGACTTAACATGTATGGTCATCAGTCCCCTAGAACTTAGAACTACTTAAACCTAACTAACCTAAGGACGTCACACACACGCATGCCCGAGGCAGGATTCGAACCTGCGACAGTAGCAGTCGCGCGGTTCCAGACTGGATCGCCTAGAACCGCTCGGCCACCACTGCCGGCCTGCTTCATTTACCTAAGGAGGAGGGCTTCTGTAATATTCATGTTTTGACGCTGGACTGAAGGACTGTGACGCTAAAACGATCCTTCTGTTGGGTATACAAATGCTGCCTAGCCCAAGGGCTATCAGAAGCACTAGACTCTTATTTTTGTCACTCATATAAACCGTGGTTGAGCACCGGAAAATCCCCTTTTTTATGCGCAGCGTTTTCGAACATATTGGAAACCATGTTGTCGCATGCGTACCTCACGTTCGTTTTTCCAAAATCTTAAACCTCCAAAAGTTCTTCACCGTTTTTTTGGATTTTTTAACACAACGTTGCATTCGAATATCCGTATAGATTTGTATGCCTACTGCAGCGACATACACTCCTGGAAATTGAAATAAGAACACCGTGAATTCATTGTCCCAGGAAGGGGAAACTTTATTGACACATTCCTGGGGTCAGATACATCACATGATCACACTGACAGAACCACAGGCACATAGACACAGGCAACAGAGCATGCACAATGTCGGCACTAGTACAGTGTATATCCACCTTTCGCAGCAATGCAGGCTGCTATTCTCTCATGGAGACGATCGTAGAGATGCTGGATGTAGTCCTGTGGAACGGCTTGCCATGCCATTTTCACCTGGCGCCTCAGTTGGACCAGCGTTCGTGCTGGACGTGCAGACCGCGTGAGACGACGCTTCAGCCAGTCCCAAACATGCTCAATGGGGGACAGATCCGGAGATCTTGCTGGCCAGGGTAGTTGACTTACACCTTCTAGAGCACGTCGGGTGGCACGGGATACATGCGGACGTGCATTGTCCTGTTGGAACAGCAAGTTCCCTTGCCGGTCTAGGAATGGTAGAACGATGGGTTCGATGACGGTTTGGATGTACCGTGCACTATTCAGTGTCCCCTCGACGATCACCAGTGGTGTACGGCCAGTGTAGGAGATCGCTCCCCACACCATGATGCCGGGTGTTGGCCCTGTGTGCCTCGGTCGTATGCAGTCCTGATCGTGGCGCTCACCTGCACGGCGCCAAACACGCATACGACCATCATTGGCACCAAGGCAGAAGCGACTCTCATCGCTGAAGACGACACGTCTCCATTCGTCCCTCCATTCACGCCTGTCGCGACACCACTGGAGGCGGGCTGCACGATGTTGGGGCGTGAGCGGAAGACGGCCTAACGGTGTGCGGGACCGTAGCCCAGCTTCATGGAGACGGTTGCGAATGGTCCTCGCCGATACCCCAGGAGCAATAGTGTCCCTAATTTGCTGGGAAGTGGCGGTGCGGTCCCCTACGGCACTGCGTAGGATCCTACGGTCTTGGCGTGCATCCGTGCGTCGCTGCGGTCCGGTCCCAGGTCGACGGGCACGTGCACCTTCCGCCGACCACTGGCGACAACATCGATGTACTGTGGAGACCTCACGCCCCACGTGTTGAGCAATTCGGCGGTACGTCCACCCGGCCTCCCGCATGCCCACTATACGCCCTCGCTCAAAGTCCGTCAACTGCACATACGGTTCACGTCCACGCTGTCGCGGCATGCTACCAGTGTTAAAGACTGCGATGGAGCTCCGTATGCCACGGCAAACTGGCTGACACTGACGGCGGCGGTGCACAAATGCTGGGCAGCTAGCGCCATTCGACGGCCAACACCGCGGTTCCTGGTGTGTCCGCTGTGCCGTGCGTGTGATCATTGCTTGTACAGCCCTCTCGCAGTGTCCAGAGCAAGTATGGGCGGGTCTGACACACTGGTGTCAATGTGTTCTTTTTTCCATTTCCAGGAGTGTATGATTGTATATATAGTCACGTAGAAGGCGGTGTAATTAGATGAATGACGAACACTAACTTCACTTGACGAAGGTTTATTCAGCACTTGCACATATATACAAGAGCGCGGAGCGAACTGTCTCCGGACAGAACACATACAGTATATATGCAGCTACAGAACATTCCAGTACAATGATTCTTGAAACTTTTGGATACTTATAGAATGTACTCGAACCGAATATAGAAATTAAAATTTTACGGTTTAGGTGTGTTTTAAATTCATGAGCCTCCATGCAACAGTTTACTGTCATAACCACCACGCTACAATGACTGTGCTAGTCGGCTTTTTCTGCGACAATAAATATATATCACATGAGGCTGCAGTAGCCATGTAAAAACATGTGCGAATAAGAATGCAACGTTGTGTCAAAATTTCAGAGGAATCGTTGAAGTTGAAGAGCTTTGGAAGATCTAAGCTTTTGAACAAGCGAACATGAAATTTTTGCTAACAACGTGACCCCTGTGTGTGGGGCTGGACAGAGAGGGGGCAGGGGGGATGGAGAGAGATGGCGGAAGTGAAGATGGGCAGAGAGAGGGGAGGAGGAGATGACCAGAGATAAGCAAGAGAAGGAG
This sequence comes from Schistocerca cancellata, assembly GCF_023864275.1. Classification (NCBI taxonomy): domain Eukaryota; kingdom Metazoa; phylum Arthropoda; class Insecta; order Orthoptera; family Acrididae; genus Schistocerca; species Schistocerca cancellata. The sequence continues at coordinate 6,303,182 of NC_064628.1, read as the reverse complement.
ATTAGGGCGTATATCCAATACATATTAGAAACAATCCTCCTTAGCTTGAGGTCTTCTGTCGAATCGAAATTCCCGTTTTCTGGGCAGCGATGCCCGCTGAGGAAAGCGTATTTAAGGCATAGGCAGCAGAGCGCAGCGTCCCCTAGACGAGGAAGCGCGAGTGCGCTGTGGTGACCTTGGCTCCACGACATGCTGAGGGAGTGAGTCCGGGTTCGATTCCCGGCGGGGTCAGGGATTTTCTCTGCCTCGTGATGACTGGGTGTTGTGTGCTGTCCTTAGGTTAGTTAGGTTTAAGTAGTTCTAAGTTCTAGGGGAGTGATGACCTCAGATGTTAAGTCCCATAGTGCTCAGAGCCATTTGAACCATTTTTTGACTGAGTCCGTGTCGGAACGGGCGTTATGTGTTGTCAGCCGCCAGACCTGCCCTGTGGTCTCTATTCCACACCGTCGTTCTGGTCGCTTCATAAGTAGGCCGATACTGGAACGACCTCACTGCAAGAATAGTCAGCTCCACCTGGCCAACAATTCCTTGGTTCAACTTCGTAATTCTGCTTGTGTGGACTAGAAGTTGTCCGTCAAGTGATTAGTGCTGCACGCTCTTTCTGTCTCATTCTGCCCACGTCAATGAGCGGTCATACTGTATTGTTTATTGTTATTGTTATTACTTTTATTATTATTATTGTTGTTGGGGTAGAATAATCCGTCTCGCGAGTATTCAGCTGCAGCTTTGCGAGAGAGATTAGCTTATTTAAATTTTCTTTCGCCTCTCTGTTATTTTTTGAAGGAATGATATTTTCATGTGCGATTAAAGTTACTGTAAGATCCTGTGTTTCAGACCAAGTTGTTTTGTAATTGCGTTGTATGATGTTTAGTGTAACCTACTGAGTCGTTGCTGGTAAATTAGCCTATTGTACTGAGCTCAGCAAATACGACTCGTACCAGCATGTAATTCGTCCGTCTTCAGAAGGTATGCTAAAACTGCTACATGATTGTTCGTATCTCTTGGCACTGCTGTCGTATGTCAGACTTAAGCAAATCTAATGAGCTTACATTAGTGTATAAGAAAAAAAGGGAATAATGTTTGTGGCCTGCTAATTAAACTGTCATGTCACTTGAACCGTTTGCTGTATTAAAAATTCTGACCAGGTTATAAATTTCAAGTTCCATTCGTTAAATATTTTCGGAACTGCTTTAAGTCTCGCCTTGGCCAAATGATCACGTAATTACATTATCAGGTGTGTCAGTAAGTCTGCCTTAGAAAACAAGACTGCATCTTTCGTAAACATCAGTATTCACTGTATTTAATGTCACGTGTGGTTGTTTACTAACTTGGCCGGTGGGCCGTTATTGGAAATTATTCTGTCCACCAAAAGACGGTTAAACGAAAGATAGTGAATATTTAAACAGTTGTTAAACTAATAATTTACGCATTGCAGTTTACAGTCAAACCAAAACTGTTGCTTGCTTTCTTTCAATGAAAGTTTGTAATTATATATTAATTTCAATTACTCGAATAATGTTTCAAGATTTGTTTTCTTTACATGACCTGCTCTTTTCTCTATTCTTAACGTTCTGATAGATACATTCTACGTTTATGCTCTTGGTAAATATTTTCTGTACTGTTTATTTGATATATATGCACAGGGACTTCATTCAAAATATAAAGAGTCTTTGTTATTAAGAAGTTTCGAGGCTGTCTACCGTTAGTAAACTTTTGCAGAATACCTTTGAACAATACGAGTAACACAGATTCGAAGGTATTCTAGCACCCGCCTCATGCATACAAATACACTCCTGGAAATGGAAAAAAGAACACATTGACACCGGTGTGTCAGACCCACCATACTTGCTCTGGACACTGCGAGAGGGCTGTACAAGCAATGATCACACGCACGGCACAGCGGACACACCAGGAACCGCGGTGTTGGCCGTCGAATGGCGCTAGCTGCGCAGCATTTGTGCACCGCCGCCGTCAGTGTCAGCCAGTTTGCCGTGGCATACGGAGCTCCATCGCAGTCTTTAACACTGGTAGCATGCCGCGACAGCGTGGACGTGAACCGTATGTGCAGTTGACGGACTTTGAGCGAGGGCGTATAGTGGGCATGCGGGAGGCCGGGTGGACGTACCGCCGAACTGCTCAACACGTGGGGCGTGAGGTCTCCACAGTACATCGATGTTGTCGCCAGTGGTCGGTGGAAGGTGCACGTGCCCGTCGACCTGGGACCGGACTGCAGCGACGCATGGATGCACGCCAAGACCGTAGGATCCTACGCAGTGCCGTAGGGGACCGCACCGCCACTTCCCAGCAAATTAGGGACACTGTTGCTCCTGGGGTATCGGCGAGGACCATTCGCAACCGTCTCCATGAAGCTGGGCTACGGTCCCGCACACCGTTAGGCCGTCTTCCGCTCACGCCCCAACATCGTGCAGCCCGCCTCCAGTGGTGTCGCGACAGGCGCGAATGGAGGAACGAATGGAGACGTGTCGTCTTCAGCGATGAGAGTCGCTTCTGCCTTGGTGCCAATGATGGTCGTATGCGTGTTTGGCGCCGTGCAGGTGAGCGCCACGATCAGGACTGCATACGACCGAGGCACACAGGGCCAACACCCGGCATCATGGTGTGGGGAGCGATCTCCTACACTGGCCGTACACCACTGGTGATCGTCGAGGGGACACTGAATAGTGCACGGTACATCCAAACCGTCATCGAACCCATCGTTCTACCATTCCTAGACCGGCAAGGGAACTTGCTGTTCCAACAGGACAATGCACGTCCGCATGTATCCCGTGCCACTCAACGTGCTCTAGAAGGTGTAAGTCAACTACCCTGGCCAGCAAGATCTCCGGATCTGTCCCCCATTGAGCATGTTTGGGACTGGCTGAAGCGTCGTCTCACGCGGTCTGCACGTCCAGCACGAACGCTGGTCCAACTGAGGCGCCAGGTGGAAATGGCATGGCAAGCCGTTCCACAGGACTACATCCAGCATCTCTACGATCGTCTCCATGGGAGAATAGCAGCCTGCATTGCTGCGAAAGGTGGATATACACTGTACTAGTGCCGACATTGTGCATGCTCTGTTGCCTGTGTCTATGTGCCTGTGGTTCTGTCAGTGTGATCATGTGATGTATCTGACCCCAGGAATGTGTCAATAAAGTTTCCCCTTCCTGGGACAATGAATTCACGGTGTTCTTATTTCAATTTCCAAGAGTGTATTAGTCATTTAGTGTAACTTCAAAGTTAATATATATTTAATTGTGAATGTTTCTGGATCTAGTTTATTACAGATGTAATGATCTTATCTTTTTAACTGAGTGAAAATTGCATTTACTAAAGTTTGTGAGTCTTTCTCTTTTCAGTTGTATATTTTCTAATTGTGTCACTGTTACACACTGTATGTAAAGAATTTCTGAATAATCGTTACGATTTTTGTGTAATTTTCAGTACGTTCATCTCAAAACCCGCTTCCTGCTGTTTCAGTATTTGACACAGTAATCTTCCCCCATTTTTTTCATCGACATTTTGATACAAGTGTCGAGACCCTACCACAGTTGTTATAATAAAATAGAATGTGACTCTTTGATCTTCCACTGATGAATAACCTTTAGGGAAGCAGGTCTAAAACATGCATGAGTAAATTAACCACTTAAAAGATTTGAAAGTGAAAAGAGTTTTGATGGAACACTGCGTAGACATTGCGCAGTTCTTTATTACGCTGTAAGAAGACAGTGTACTGGCTGTGAATAAAAGTAGTGATTAGCACTGGCACACAACACTAGATGATGCTCCGTCAACAAACCATTTATACCCTGTATCCTGTGAAAGAATATTGTTCGTACCTCCCGAAACAGAATGCGACATTCAGTTGGCAATAGACCACACGGAGGCATCGTAAATTCACACTTAAGTGTAGACTGACAATGGAGTTTTTAAAATACGAATATCGTCGTAAAATGAGGATGCTTACTACAGTTTCGTGGAATTTTTTCGTTCAGTTCAATTAATAGAATTATTGTAGGTGTTGGTCGAGGACACGAAATAACGTCCTGAAAGATACACCACCAAGTGCCGAGTCTTTTCTGAACGGCGGTGGGCGAAATTTTAGCAGGCGCGAGGGCTATTTACGATGTGTGCTGGCCATTTTTGGAGACCGGGTCCATACACGTAAATCTTAGTCTCGTTTCCATCAGGAGGTATGTAACAGCATGTTAATGTGCACGTCGGTGTTCGCCCTTCGTTTCACTCTGTATGATTATCATCTATTAATGTCAAGAATGTCACCCGTTTTGGGAGCAGGACCGTCCGACTCTTTTTGTAGTAATTTTATCAGTACAGAGTGATTAATTAAGCTGGCAGCTGGCCTCTCGTTACCGGGCGCAGCGCATTAAATGCTAATGCCACCCGCGAAACTCATTAAGTCAGCGGTCAGATGAATTATATCAAGATGCGCATAAATCGTCTCTCGACTCAGTTGGTAGCAATTGTAAAGATATGCGCATGAATGAATACCGTAGATAAGAAAACATTCGAGTTGCATTCCGCTGCGAACTTGAAGTACTCTGTGGTCTCGTCTGAGATGTGGGTTGTCCTTTGCCGCAGAAGGATCAATTAGTGGATGAGCGTTTATCCAGTAATTAACGAAGGTGTGCTTCGCTTTCGTTAACCTCTCGAATTTCAATTAGCAAAAAAAAGTCTAGACATCATTAGCAGTAAAATTGTTACAACTCTTGTGGTCTCGTTTCTCGAACTTTCTTTTATTATCAAGATCAGAAGCTTCTGCAAAAGGCTAATGCGACATAGTAAAAATTAATATTTTTTGTGGTTTCTCTAATTCATATGCATACGTACTTAAAACTAATGAGCGAAGACGACAATGAGTATGAAAGCGTGAAGAGTCAAGATTAACAGATACGACAGCATAGGTTGCGTTTTTTGTAGCTGTTTTGTCGCACCTAATTGTCCTACAGCAACACACATACGAAAAATTTTGGCCAGTACTTGGAAGAAAGCACGGGTCACAACGGTCAACTAGAAAGGTGGCAGAAATGATCCTCAAAATTACCGTTCAGTATGCTTGACATCCATTGGTTGTAGAGTCTTAGAACATATTTTGAACTCAAACATAATGACATATGTCGAACAGTGATCTCCATGCGAACTAGGATATCGAAAACATCGATTATATAAAACCCAACTTCCACTTTTCACACACCATCCTGAAACCCATGGATCAAAGCAGTCAGGTAGATGCAGTATTTCTCGATTTACGGAAAGTATTTGACTCAGTTTCAACCCTACGTTTATTACTGAAAGTGTGATCATATGGTGTAGCAAACGAAATATGGGACTATGATGATTTTTTCGTAGGGAGGTTGTAACAAGTTTATCTTGGATGGAGAGTCATCCACAAACGTAGAAATAACTTTGGGGTGTACCCTGGCAAGTGTGTAGGGACCCTTGCTATTAATTACCTTGGGGAAAATATTAAAAGCAACCGCAGAATTTTCGCAAATGATTCAGTTATTTAAAATGAAGTACAGTCCGAAAGAAGCTGCTCAAATTGTAAGTAGGTTGTTTAGGTTCTTATATTGGTAACGCCGCCGCCACGTAGCGCTCTCTGTACGAAAATGACTGCCTGTGCTGTAGTGATGGGGAGCTCGTGAATGAGTCGTTCAAATGAACGCTTCACTCCAGTGAAGTGTGAACTAACCACTCAATTTCAAAGAACTGGTACTTCAAACTCTTCACAGATAGCACACTCCACACTTTTTTCTAGTTCACTCACTCTCTTCCCCTCTCCCTCCCCAGTACATCGGCGCTACGTCACTCATTCTCCCTTCACTTCAGTCCTCCCTCCACTGCTTGTCGACGAATCGCGCGGTGTTTGTGGGGAACGATGGGGTAGGAGGGGTAGGAGGGGTAGTGGTGATGGGGGGCGAGGGGAAGGTTGCGTCAGCTGCTCCCTGCAGTGCTGACATCATTACCAGCGACTATTTGTGCAGTTATACTTCGCGTCTACGGGTAAGCTACCGTTGGCAGCGCTTGCAGACAAATGAATATTAAAATACAAACGAAGAGGCTGGCTGTGTGAGTACGCACAGCCAACATGAAAATAAAATGCTTACTTACCTTGTGGGTCTGGAACTGAAGCATGCGTGGAATCCACTCTTGAAAGATAATCGTTCATGTAGGAATGTTTATCTCGTACACATCATTGAAATAATTACACTAAATGTCAATTTGAGGATTGTCCTAATTAAATTTTAAAAAAATACACATATGTATTTATGATAAGCATCAACGGATTTGGTGAATCTTCAGAGATTTCCGTTTAAAAACATGATTTGTTCCACTTTTTTCCCTGTCAGACGATTTCTTCTGTCAGTTATAAGGTATCCTGCCTTCGAGAACACTCTTTCACACGGCGTGGAGGTTGCGACAATACAGAGTCGTATTTTTGCAAGTTCAAAGAGCGAGGGGTATAGTGACAGCCGTTCAGACCACCACTGAAGTGGATTGCCTTGTCTCTGTAGCAGGCGCTCTTGTAAGTATTTGTCCACTTCCACTATTGCAGCAGCTCTCGGGTGTGGATTACTCTGCAGCCTGGAAAACACTTCGTCAAATTCGAGCCAGAGACTGGAAGTAGATTCAGTGGTTGGAACTGAGATTGTTGCAGTAGCGGTGGATGTGTTCGTCACAAATTTCTCACAGTGCCTGATCAGGTTTAATTTCACCTTCTCAGCAGAATTTTTATCAGAAAAACCATGTAATTTGAACCGGGGATCCAATGCACTTGCTTCCGCGAAAATGGAATTTTCCTCTATATTTCTAAATCGTCGTTTTAGGTCTTCAGCTAACTTTTCGGCCATCTGTTGCACGTCTACATGAATTTCACTGTTATTAATAAACCTGCAACACCATTTTTTCAACGAGCGACTAAGGAGTATAACTTTAGAAGCAGTCACAACATTTTCACTTGACATTTCCTCAGTGCAGTCTTTGAAAACTTTCAACAGGTCACAGGCTTGTGTTACACTTGCAATGTCCTCTGCAGTCAGATTTGGAAGATCCGGATAATTCAGAGTGATAACTGTCATTAGAGAATTCTTAACCTCGATTATTCTTTGCAGCATATCATAGGTTGAATTCCATCTTGTAACAGTGTCCTGTTTTAGTCTCAGAACTGGCTCTTTTAACTGTTCCTGCATATTTCTCAGTTTCGTGCAGGCCTGCGAACTTCTTTTAAAAAATTCAACAATTTTTTTTACTTTATTCAGAATGGGTTGAATGTGCGGAAGCCCATTCTGAACAATTAAATTGAGTGTGTGCGCAAAGCAGGGGATGTGTTTCCAGGCTGTGAGTCTTATAGCTGCCACAATATTAGCAGCATTGTCGCTGACGACACACACGACTTTTTCTTGAATGCCCCATTCCCTTGAGACACGTAGCAGTTCTTCCGAGAGTTTTTCTGACGTGTGCCTTTCGTCGTATTTAAAGCACTCCAGGAGGGAAGACGCCAGCTCCAGGTCTTTAACGTAGTGTGCTGTCACCGACAAATAACTCTCATTTGTAGTTGAGGTCCTCCCATCCATTGTCAGCACAACCGCTTCCGCAGAATTAATTTTGGCTCTCACAATTTCTTTCATCATGGCGTACTGTTGTTGTAGCAGCGTATTGGAAATGGTCTTCCGAGATGGCATTCTGTAAGCACCATTCAGTTTGCCTACAAAACTTTGGAAATATTTGCTTTCCACTATGTTGAAGGGCAAATAATCCTTTACAACAGTCTGCAGAAGTGCGAAATCAATCTCCTGATTTCTTTTGTTAGAAAGAGGTTTCGGAAAATACATGGGTAATGTTCCGTGATATTGAGGTCTGCTTTCTGATACTGAAGTGATACTGTTATTTTCTGGCACCAGCTGCTGTTCGCTTCTGGCATTTACTGATGTTGGTTCCGGATTGTCCGGGTTTTTTATCCAACAAATATCGGAAGATGCAGGAGCAGGGGGCGCTAAGCGCCTGACTGACAATGACACTGTTGGATGCAGCACTCGAACACGACGCGCCAGATTAGATGTATTTCCTCCTTTATATGAAATACACTTAGAACAACAATTGCACTTTGCTTTACCATCACCTAAATCGGCGAAGAAACCCCAAATCTCACTACTTCTACGCGATCGCGAGTTGCTAGCCATTGTATAAGACTGAACAGACGCAAAAACTGCTTTCCAAAGAAAATAAAGAGGGATTTTACCTGAAATCGTACCAATGACTACAGGTGACAGTTTACGTTTCGAATTTGGAGGGTTATTATTCTCAACAAAAATCAAATCTACAGGAAAACTTCTGAATAATTACTTAACGTACGTATATAGACTTTGTAACAGTGGTGAACATACTCATTCTATTTTGGATTAAATTTTAAAAGGAACAAAATTGGACTGCATTTCGTTGGTAGCCCTAGTTTTCAGTCCATGAATACAACAAATAAGGTCTCACTTGGCAGATAAAGACTTTTTTGGGCGCTTCATGAGAAAATGTCGAGCAAGATTAAATGTAATACCTTCTTTATATGTGACAGGTTTCTCTGTTTATCTTTCCTTTGTCCCCTTCGACCATGCTCTATTTAACTCTCAGACTCTGTAAGAGCGTAAAACGTTGCGTCCACGTTACTGCATAGTTCGGCCGTCTGTTGGTAAAATTATGAAGTATTACGAAGCTTTATTGTACGAGCGAGGCGAAGCGAGCGTAGCCGCGGCTGAGCGGCGAACTGGGCAACTTCGCCAGCCTTCCGTACTTCATGAATGAACTACTTCATTTGAACGCTTCACGGCAAAGACTGAAATGAATGAAGTAGTTCACGGGAATGAACGAGCTCGACCCATCTCTACTGTGCTGTGTGCAGTCTGTGGCTAGTTTGCATTGTTGTCTGTCATTATAGTGTTGGGCAGCTGGATGCGCACAGCTCGTAGCGTTGCGCAGTTGGAGGTGAGCCGCCAGCGGTGGTGGATGTGGGGAGAGAGATGGCGGAGTTTTGAAATTTGTAATACTGGATGGCATGAACTGCTATATATATTATGAATATTAAGGTAAATACATTGTTTGTTCTCTATTAAAATCTTTCATTTGCTAACTATGCCTATCAGTAGTTAGTGCCTTCAGTAGTTTGAATCTTTTATTTAGCTGGCAGTAGTGGCGCTCGCTGTATTGCTGTAGTTCGAGTAACGAAGATTTTTGTGAGGTAAGTGATTTGTGAAAGGTATAGGTTAATGTTAGTCAGGGCCATTCTTTTGTAGGGATTATTGAAAGTCAGATTGCGTTGCGCTAAAAATATTGTGTGTCAGTTTAAGCACAGCCTTGTATAAATGTTCAAAGGAGATGTTTCAAAATATTCAGTCAGATCTCGATAAGATCTCAAAATGTTGCAAAGATTGGCAGCTTGCCTTAAATATTCGGAAGATTAAAGATTGCGTTCTTGACAAAACGAAAAATCGTAGTATCTAATGACTGTAATATCAGAGAGTGACAGATGGAATATCTGGGCGTAACACTTAGTAGGGACATGAAACAGAACGAACGCATAGGCTGATTTGCGGGTAAAGCAGGTAGCAGCATTGGCTATATTGGTACAAAACTAGAGAAATGAAGTTAGTCTACAAAGGAGATTGCTTACAAATTACTCGTGTGACCCATCCTAGAATTTTGCTCCAGTCTCTGGTTCTCATTTCAAATTGGACTAACAGGGAATATTCAACGTATACAGAGAAGGGCAGCACGAATGGTCGCAGGTTTACGACACTGCAGTGCGTGCATGTCTAAAGGAATAGGCACTGCGGCTACAGCCGTTATGAAATACACGAAATTTATTCGCAGTTGCGAATGCGAAGAACCATCAAATGTATAAAGGAATGAAGACAGTGAAAATTTTTTTCATTGTCGTCAGTCTCTTATACAGCTGATGGTCGTTCGCATTCGCAACTACAAATAAATTTCGTGTGGTTAACAGATTTGTCTGGCGCGCGGGAGACTGTCACGCAGATGTTGAAAGAAATGAACTGGAAGACTCTCGAAGACAGATGTAAACTATCCGGACGCTTCGTGACCAACCAACAGCTTCATCCGCTCCAAACTGTTGCTGGGTGAGCCGCGATAATAGTAAATGGCGGCAGTTGGCTTCCTGAGTGTACTTGTTCCGAAACTCACCACCTGCATTATTCCTCACAATGGCACCCGCCAACGAAAACTACGCTCGAAAGAGAAGACAATGCCGCGAGGACTTGATAGGTGGACTTTTTTGATCAATTTATTTTTTCTATAAGCCACCACGAAGGAAAAAAAAATCATCTGACTGCTCATGTAGCATTCTGCGTCATTTGAAGTATTGCCTTCGACGACGTCTATGGCTCTCGGCCATTCCATTTTTTCTACACTCTCGTGAAAATCTTGGAAGATTCGAGAGAATAACACATTGGCATTTAGAGCGTGGTCACAGCGTACTCCCCTGCGATGGGTCCTTTTGTCGCGTCTCAAACGTCAGTACTATATGGGATTAGGCGGTACGGTTCGTAGGAAGGGAAACAGCCAGTTGGCCTATGTGGAACAGAGTCTTAAACAGATTATCCCTTATTACAAACAGCGGATATTCGACGTAACTGAAATATGCTCAACTAGAAATGCTTTAAAACTTCTGCGAGGAGCATTTAATAAGTAATGCATCACACATTTTTTTCTGAAAGCAGGTTCCTATTATTCAGGATTCCAATACACCAGATTATTCCCCACTCTTTTGTCTAGTAAGCCGTATTTTTCAACGTAGTTTCCGTTCAATGTGACGGCCTTACTGGGTGGGCGTGTATGCTCGCGTGACACCACACTACTCGTAAGCATCGGAGCCAACATCTTGCTGCATCAATAAGATACCAGCATCTACATCTACATGGTTACTCTGCAATTCACACTTAAGTGCCTGGCAGAGGGTTCATCGATCCATTTTGATTCTACTTTTCTACCATTGCACTCTAGAATGGCGCGAGGGAAAAAGGAACACCTAAATCTTTCCGTTGGAGATCTGATTTCTCTTATTTTATTATGATGATCATGTCTCCCTACGTAGGTGGGTGTCAACAAAAAATTTTCGCATTCGGAACAGAAAATTGGTGATTGAAATTTCGTAAATAGATCCAGTCTCAAAGAAGGTCGCGTTTGTTTCGGTGACTGCCACCCCAACTCGAATATCATACCAGTGACACTCTCACCCTATTGCGCGATAACACGAAACGAGCCGCCCTTCTTTGCACTTTTCCGATGTCCTCCGTCAATCCTACCTAGTAAGGATACCACACCGCACAGTAATATTCCAGCAGAGGACGGACAAGTGTGATGCCCGTAAGGAATTGAATCCACGAAAAAGTTAGGTCGTAGTACTGAGACGGTGAATGGGTAAAACTGTTCGGTGTGCTTCGAAATGAAACTATCGATATTAACTACTCTCGCGCGCACGCTACGACACGCACAGCCTCCAGCTATTCGCTGATGAATTCATCAAAGGTGCCGCTACAGCCACGCCTGGCTTCTTCTTGTGCTGTCCTACAGCATCGGCTGCACACCGACCAGTGTAGAGCGGCGGAGAGGCATCAAGAATGGCGGTTCACCTCCAGGAGGACAAAAGAGTTGAGCACAGCCAGTCAACGCTGACTTGGCAAGCAGCCCGTCACTGGAAGAGCCCGGTCCCGTTGCAGACTTCGAGAGCATCAGCCTGCGTTCTGCGAGTAGTAGTAGTAGAGGGTAAGTGTCGTTGCATGCAGGAGGCACAGGAACCACATCAAGCCACCTCCTAACGACAAGTTCAGTTATGTTTCTTTCCTTTTTTTAGAAGTAACGTGTTCTTTTAATTTGAAAGTGATATGTACAGATCATTTTGAATCTCTGCTACCGGCAATCGCAACTTCTTCCTTCCTTGTTTGTATCGGTGCTGACTCCGATAGTAGCCAACACAACGTTCCTCACGTCTGCCCACTACTGCACTTCTTCGTGCACTCTTTGCGCTCTTCTACTCTCTATGGCTATGTGGTATGTTGGGGCTTTCTTGAAGTTGATAACAGCTCTCATTGGCATTCCGTCTTTATGTACGAGGTGCATTCAAGTTCTAAGGCCTCCGATTTTTTTTCTCCGGACTGGAAACAGATAGAAACATGCCCATTGTTTTAAAATGAGGCCGCGTTCATTGTCAATACGTCCCAGAGATGGCAGCACCATACGGCAGATGGAATTTTACCGCCAGCGGCGAGAATGAGAACTGTTTTAAATACTTAAAATGGCAACGTTTTCCTTACTTCAACAGCGTGCAATCATTCGTTTTCTGAATTTGCGTGGTGTGAAACCAATTGAAATTCATTGACAGTTGAAGGAGACGTGTGGTGATGGAGTTATGGATGTGTCGAAAGTGCGTTCGTGGGTCCGACAGTTTAATGAAGGCAGAACATCGTGTGACAACAAACCGAAACAACCTTGGGCTCGCACAAGCCGGTCTGACGCCACGATCGAGAAATTGGAGAGAATTGTTTTGGGGGATCGCCGAATGACTGTTGAACAGATCGCCTCCAGACTTGGCATTTCTGTGGGTTCTGTGCACACAATCCTGCATGACGACCTGAAAATGCGAAAAGTGTCATCCAGGTGGGTGCCACGAACGCTGACGGACGACCACACGGCTGCCCGTGTCGCATGTTGCCGAGCAATGTTGACGCGCAACGACAGCTTGAATGGGACTTTCTTTTCGTCGGTTGTGACAATGGATGAGACGTGGACGCCATTTTTCAATCCAGAAGCAAAGCACCAGTCAGCTCAATGGAAGCACACAGATTCACCGACACCAAAAAAATTTCGAGTAACCGCCAGTGCTGAAAAAATGATGGTGTCCATGTTCTGGGACAGCGAGGGCGTAATCCTTACCCATTGCGTTCCAAAGGGCACTACGCCAACAGGTGCATCCTACGAAAATGTTTTGAAGAACAAATTCCTTCCTGCACTGCAACAAAAACGTCCGGGAAGGGCTGCGCGTGTGCTGTTTCACCGAGACAACGCACCCGCACATCGAGCTAACGTTACGCAACAGTTTCTTCGTGATAACAACTTTGAAGTGATTCCTCATGCTCCCTACTCACCTGACCTGGCTCCTAGTTACTTTTGGCTTTTTCCAACAATGAAAAACACTCTCCGTGGCCGCACATTCACCAGCCGTGCTGCTATTGCCTCAGCGATTTTCCAGTGGTCAAAATAGACTCCTACAGAGCCTTCGCCGCTGCCTTGGAATCATGGCGTGAGCGTTGTGAAAAATGTCTACGTCTGCAGGGCGATTACGTCGAGAAGTAACGCCAGTTTCATCGATTTCGGGTGAGTAGTTAATTAGAAAAAAAAAATCGGAGGCCTTAGAACTTGAATGCACCTCTTACTTTCGGTTGACTGCGGAGTGTTGGTGCTTGTGGGTTTTTTTGTGTTATGTAGTATTTCAGTTTGTCTGTAAGTGTGTTTAATGTTTTTCAGTGTTCCGTTTCACGTTGGTCTGGAATCGTGTAGTTGGATCTGACGTCAGTTTTTGTATGGCATTGGTGTTCATGTATTGCTTGGTTTTTGTGATGTATTGCTCTTTATCCATGAGTACTGTTACATTTTCCCTTGTCTGCTCTTGTTATTAATATGTTATTGTTTGTTAACTTTTGTTTTAACCTTTTCATAGTGGCTGCTTCTGTTTGGTTGTTCTTATTGTGTGCCTGCTGTGTTTGTTTTATTATGCCTTTTATTTCTTCTTTTACTAGTTCTCTTGTCGGTGCTATGTTTATTACACAATTATTTTGTTGTTCTACTATCAGATTTTCTATGTGGGAGGATCAAGTAGGTAAAAAGACGAGGGCTATTAGAAATCCTTGGGTAACAGAAGAAATATCGAATTTAATTGATGAAAGCGAGAAAATATAAAAATGCAGTAAATGCAGCAGGCAAAAAGGAATACAATCGTCTCAAAAATGAGATCGACAGGAAGTGCAAAATGGCTAAGCACGGATCACTAGATGACAAGTGTAAGGATGTAGACGCTTATCTCACTAGGGGTAAGATAGATACTGCCTACAGGAAAATTAAAGAGATCTTTGGAGATAAGAGAACCAATTGTATGAACATCAAGAGCTCAGATGGAAACCCAGTTCTAAGCAAAGAATGGAAAGTAGAAAGATGTAAGAAGTATATAGAGGGTCTATACAAGGGTGACGTACTTGAGGACAATATTATGGAAATGAGGACGTACATGAAGACGAAATGGGAGATACAATACTGCGTGAAGAGTTTGACAGAGCACTGATGGATTAAAGTTAAGTATTCCAGCAACTACGTTCTTTTCTTACTAGACTCAACTACTTTACTGTTCCAGACCTCACGCCAGTCTGCGTGAGCTTATAGCGTGCATTTCGGCCTCCTCTAGCAACGCTACAATAATAATTCCAATCTCAAAGAAAGCAGGTGTTGGCAGATGTGAAAATTACCGAACAATCAGTTTAATAAGCCACAGTTGCAAAATACTAACGCGAATTCTTTACAGACGAATGGTAAAACTAGTAGAAGCCAACCTTGGGGAAGATCAGTTTGGATTCCGTAGAAATATTGGAACACGTGAGGCAAAACTGACCTTCGACTTATCTTAGAAGAAAGTTTAAGGAAAGGCAAACCTACGTTTCTAGCATTTGTAGACTTAGAGAAAGCTTTTGACAATGTTGACTGGGATACTCTCTTTCAAATTCTAAAGGTGGCAGGGGTAAAATACAGGGAGTGAAAGGCTATTTACAATTTGTACAGAAACCAGATGGCAGTTATAAGAGTCGAGGGACATGAAAGGGAAGCAGTGGTTGGGAAGGGAGTGAGACAGGGTTGTAGCCTCTCCCCAATGTTATTCAATCTGTATATTGAACAAGCAGTAAGAGAAACAAAAGAAAAATTCGGAGTAGATATTATAATCCATGGAGAAGAAATAAAAACTTTGAGGTTCGCCGATGACATTGTAATACTGTCAGAGACAGCAAAGGACTTGGAAGAACTGTTGAACGGAATGGACAGTGTCTTGAAAGGAGGATATAAGATGAACATCAACAAAAGCAAAACGAGGATAATGGAATGTAGTCGAATTAAGTCGGGTGATGCTGAGGGAATTAGATTAGAAAATGAGACACTTAAAGTAGTAAAGGAGTTTTGCTATTTGGGGAGCAAAATAACTGATGGTGGTCGAAGTAGAGAGGATATAAAATGTAGACTGGCAATGGCAAGGAAAGCGTTTCTGAAGAAGAGGAATTTCTTAACATCGAGTATAGATTTAAGTATCACGAAGTCGTTTCTGAAAGTATTTGTATTGAGTGTAGCCATGTATGGAAGTGTAACGTGGACGATAAATAGTTTGGACAAGAAGAGAATAGAAGCTTTCGAAATGTGGTGCTACAGAAGAATGCTGAAGATTAGATGGGTAGATCACATAACTAATGAGGACGTATTGAATAGAATTGGGGAGAAGAGGAGTTTGTGGCACAACTTCACAAGAAGAAGGGACCGGTTGGTAGGACATGTTCTGAGGCATCAAGGGATCACAAATTTAGCATTGGAGGGCAGCGTGGAGGGTAAAAATCGAAATAGGGAGACCAAGAGATGAATACACTAAGCAGATTCAGAAGGACGTAGGTTGCGGTAAGTAACTTGGGATTAAATCGTTCTTTTTGCATGTTTTGTTGAATTTTATGTGCTGTATCGTCTTATGGTGTCTCAGATGTATTTTCTTGAACCTGTTGTACATGTTGACATGGAATGCTTGACTTAACTGTTATGACATCTTCAACTTTTGTAGTCTTGTCTTCCTCAGTTGCGTCTAACATTACGCTGTATTGATAATTTTTACTTATGGATCGTCTGACAGCAACTGAATAAAGCACAATTTTTGTGCCATACGCGTTTCGCCTTTATTTTTTGCGAGGCATCATCAGCGGCCTCGAATGTGTACATATGTTTGCTATTTAATTTACATTTTTGTCACTGTACCTATAGGTTATAAACAGTTCTGGTGGTTGGTATTTCCTATTAAGTGGTAATGTTTTGAACCGTACTTACAGGTTGCGTGGACAATTTCTTACATATTAAGCTCCTGTTGCATTTTTGGTGTTGTACTTCATCATGGACGAGCGGTTCTAGGGCTTCAGTCTGGAACAGCGTGACGGCTACGGTCGCAGGTTCGAATCCTGTCTCGCGCAAGGATTTGTGTGATGTCCTTAGGTTATTTAGGTTTAAGTAGTTCTAAGTTCTAGGGTACTGATGACCTCAGATGTTAAGTCCCATAGTGCTCAGAGCCATTTGAACCTTATTTCGTACTGTTTTTCTTTTCGGTAATACGCCTTTTTTGTTCGCAAAGTCCTGTGGGCGATTCACTAATCACATAGCGAATATTATTTTTATAACGATTGTTCCCGTTTAGGTGAGCGATTGAACTTGAATTCATAATTTCATCTCCGGACGTTTTTCTTCTTTGCTTCTCAAAAATTCTTCATCCTCTCAGAATGCTCCTTCCGTTCTCCTGTCTATTTCTTGCGAGGCTGGCGCGACGTTCTTTCCTCAAACTTCCGCACTTATTTTTTTCAACCGACATTCAGTGCGGTCTTCGAGATTTTTTTATGTTGATCTGCAGCAGATCCCTCTGGACTTACTCTTTGTCATAATACTGAAAAGATTCCTTCCTGTTCTGGAGTCTTCCGTCCTGTAGATATGTGTATAAAATTTGACTCGGCGTTTTCCAATTTCGTCTGTTAATTTGTTCGTCTTTATAAAGAGCTCGTTCCCTGGTCTCCTCGTCCAAATGCCGTCTTTGTTGATTGCCCCGTAAATCTCCCTGAGAATTTTTCTTTCTTGCTTTTCTATTTCGCTAATTTTTGAATGACCATCAATCACCATCGTTTCAGCTGCGTAGATTTCTTCTGAAAGAATAATTGTTCTATAGTGCCTTAATTTTTTATCTGTCGAAATGTACTTCTTGCTGTAATGCGTCAATGTTAGCTTGTAGGCCTTCTGGAGCTTGGTAATTCTTTGTTCACTGGCGATTCGGTTTAATCCTGAGGGCTGTATAGTTTCTCCGAAGTATTTAAAATGGCAGACTTGTGCAATTTTACCATGTTTTGTGATAAAAGGGGATTTATTTTCTGGCTGTCTTTCCATATATTTGGTTTTTTCATAAGATATCTTTAGTCCGGTTTTTCGTGAAATTTCATGTAATTTTTCCACTGCTTGAATCGCTTCTGTTCTGTTATTGGTGATAATTGCAAAATCGTCAGCGAAATCAAGGCACTTGACTCTAATTCGGTTCTCATTTTTGACACCAATTTGGATGCCAGTCACAAGAGATTCCCATTCCCTGATAATCTTTTCTAGAACGGTATTGAAAAGGATTTCGGATAGTCCGTCCCCCTGTCGGACTCCAGTTTTGATTTCGAAAGGTTCTGATATTCCACCCATGAATTTCAATTTCGATGTTGTTCCTGAAGTGTCTGTTCTGCGATTTTTCGTGTCTTTCGGTCGATCCCAAATTCTTCCATGATTTTGAACAGGGTTTCACGGCTCACTGAATCGTATGCTTTCCTGAAGTCGACAAATGTAATTATTGTGTTTCTGCGTTTCCTCATTTGTAATATCATCTTTAAGCACCAGATCTGTTCCGTACATGATAGTCCTTTTCTGGAGCCGGCCTGGTATTCACCAATTAGTGGATCTGCTTGGGATTGTGTCCTGCTTAAAAGTACTTTGCAAAGGATTTTGTAAGTGACTGGGAGCAGAGAAATTCCTCTGTAATTGTTGACGTCTGTCTTGTCGCCCTTTTCGTGTAGCGGGTGAATTAGAGCACATTTCCAGTACTCTGGTATTTTCTCCGTCATCCATATGTCTGACATTATATGATGTAGTTTCTGCATAAGTATAGGATCGTTTAGTTTCCAGAATTCAGAAATGATCCCACCTTCTCCTGGTGCTTTGTTATTTTTCAGCTGTTTGACTATCTCCATAATTTCTTCTAGTGGCATGTGAGTCTGGGTGTATGAATACTGAAAAGGAGAAGATAAGTTTTTCTTGGGGTGGTTCACAGTTGAGAAGGGAAGTCAAATATTGGGCTAAGATTTTGCAGCTATTTTTCGAGTTACTTTCCAAAGGATAGTGAATAATAAAATTATTACTCTCCTCAAACGCGGACAGAAAGAGAATTTGATATTTCTGTGCTGTTTGATAATGTTATCTTAGACGTTTTTTCATATTCTGAATGTTTCAAAATGACTCACTTCCGAAACTTGATCCCCGTGTTTATACGCAGGGGTACCGCTAAAATTTCAGCAGCGCGTCTTCAGACTTGTTTCTGGAAATATACTGCAGCTACGTGTTGCGCTTTTTGGTCATATTACACGAAATATTAAAGAAAAATGCGCAATCAACCGCTACTTATTGCTTGTGATTAAGTATTCACTTCTCTTTTTTTCTTTAAATAATTAAAGTTATTACCGGTTTCGGATAGCTCGTTTGTCTTGATACGGCTTCATTTATAAATCAGGTCGAAACATTGCAGGTAGCTTCAATTTATCGCTGCTTCAAAGATGGATTAATGCCCGCTGCCAGCAAGCCAGTAGACCAATAAAAACTCGCAACAGCGTGAGAAGGGAAACAAAACTATCCCGAAATGAGAAGAATCTTACCGGTTTCCCACACAGTATACCCGTAGCGGAAAAGGCCATAAAACCTGTTACACAGTCATAGATGAAAGAAGCGCAATGAAGAAATATCACAATGTTGAGGATAGCTCATTGTAACACCTCGAATCGGTGTCTGTACCAGGTTTATGACGCATGATACATCATTGCAAGATATCAACATAAAACGTATTGTACCGTTGAAAATTGTCAATGTCAGTAACTTTTTTTAAGTTACCACTCTTTCGTCTAGTTTAATGACAGTGCATTTTTCATATCTTAACTGATTCTGTTATTTCACTAGATGTTACTTTCGAGCTAGAAGATTGCTGAATCTGTTTCGCTTCTCCTGTAATTTTTACTTGTATAATTGTTTCTTTAATTAGTCACGGTTGGATAGGTTTGAAACCCAGTATAGCTTATTTACACGCTGTTAACTAAAATATGTATTCACGTTTCTTCATCTTTCATGGCGCCAGCGATATAAACCAGCTAGTTGTATAATGTTGTGGCATCTAGTTAGGGGCTCGATGAATCAAATATCACTAAAAACATGTATAGATATAGTTTATACACTCCTGGAAATGGAAAAAAGAACACATTGACACCGGTGTGTCAGACCCACCATACTTGCTCCGGACACTGCGAGAGGGCTGTACAAGCAATGATCACACGCACGGCACAGCGGACACACCAGGAACCGCGGTGTTGGCCGTCGAATGGCGCTAGCTGCGCAGCATTTGTGCACCGCCGCCGTCAGTGTCAGCCAGTTTGCCGTGGCATACGGAGCTCCATCGCAGTCTTTAACACTGGTAGCATGCCGCGACAGCGTGGACGTGAATCGTATGTGCAGTTGACGGACTTTGAGCGAGGGCGTATAGTGGGCATGCGGGAGGCCGGGTGGACGTACCGCCGAATTGCTCAACACGTGGGGCGTGAAGTCTCCACAGTACATCGATGTTGTCGCCAGTGGTCGGCGGAAGGTGCACGTGCCCGTCGACCTGGAACCGGACCGCAGCGACGCACGGATGCACGCCAAGACCGTAGGATCCTACGCAGTGCCGTAGGGGACCGCACCGCCACTTCCCAGCAAATTAGGGACACTGTTGCTCCTGGGGTATCGGCGAGGACCATTCGCAACCGTCTCCATGAAGCTGGGCTACGGTCCCGCACACCGTTAGGCCGTCTTCCGCTCACGCCCCAACATCGTGCAGCCCGCCTCCAGTGGTGTCGCGACAGGCGTGGATGGAGGGACGAATGGAGACGTGTCGTCTTCAGCGATGAGAGTCGCTTCTGCCTTGGTGCCAATGATGGTCGTATGCGTGTTTGGCGCCGTGCAGGTGAGCGCCACAATCAGGACTGCATACGACCGAGGCACACAGAGCCAACACCCGGCATCATGGTGTGGGGAGCGATCTCCTACACTGGCCGTACACCACTGGTGATCGTCGAGGGGACACTGAATAGTGCACGGTACATCCAAACCGTCATCGAACCCATCGTTCTATCATTCCTAGACCGGCAAGGGAACTTGCTGTTCCAACAGGACAATGCACGTCCGCATGTATCCCGTGCCACCCAACGTGCTCTAGAAGGTGTAAGTCAACTACCCTGGCCAGCAAGATCTCCGGATCTGTCCCCCATTGAGCATGTTTGGGACTGGATGAAGCGTCGTCTCACGCGGTCTGCACGTCCAGCAGGAACGCTGGTCCAACTGAGGCGCCAGGTGGAATTGGCATGGCAAGCCGTTCCACAGGACTACATCCAGCATCTCTACGATCGTCTCCATGGGAGAATAGCAGCCTGCATTGCTGCGAAAGGTGGATATACACTGTACTAGTGCCGACATTGTGCATGCTCTGTTGCCTGTGTCTATGTGCCTGTGGTTCTGTCAGTGTGATCATGTGATGTATCTGACCCCAGGAATGTGTCAATAAAGTTTCCTCTTCCTGGGACAATGAATTCACGGTGTTCTTATTTCAATTTCCAGGAGTGTATATTGTTCGACTTAAGGATGGATATAATTAAGTGTTTCATAGCTTTCAAACAGTGGAATGCTGTAAAAGTTAAATTTACAGTCTGTATGTAAGCCAGACACTATTGCCAAACATATAAAACGTCAAATTACGAGTCACGATGCGAGACATGTGCTTCAGTGTATGTGGTCGTTATGCTTCGTAATCACTCCGCACACACTCTCCTGGGTATTTAATGGATGTGATTGCTTCCAGTGATTGTCCGACAACTGTGTAGTCATACAGTAACGCGGCTTTCTTCCTATTTATGCTCAATAAGTTACATTTGTTCATGTTGAGATTCAACTTTCAATCCTGAAACAAACGTCGATCCTCTTCAATTCTTCCTGTGTTTCGCTGCAATTTTTTCGCGTTGCGACGTCTCTATATATAACAACATCATCCGCCAACAGCTTCATCGAGTTTCCTAACCAATTAATCTCAGATATTTTGGGAAACAGAAAAATTTTAGTGATTTATGTGCATATGAATCCTTGTCATGAAGCGTGTACCTCTTGAAAAAGTTGGCAAACCAACGACAAGAGAATAATGTGAACCAATAATTTAACTTGGAACTCTTCCATATGGTCCGTGTTTGCATAGAAAGACAGTAATATCAGAAATTGAGTCCGCCTTGATGCCAAACACCTTGTTATTCATTTATTTCTTTATTCTCCCAAACTACTTTCGGCGACAAATATCACCATCATCAGTGGGGTTTTTTAACTCTAAAACATGCAGTAGCATGTTTATACAAACACAGTAGCACATTATTACATTTTTGCTATTCGTTCTTTGAAATATAGTTTTCTATGGATACTTTCATGACTACCTTATTTATTGTATGTTACAGCATGTTTTAAGAATTATTGTCGCTGTTTGCGACATATTTCCTGTGCGCCTTGTTTCTGTTGCCGTTTTTCCCTCAGCGAACTTCATGTCATCTGCAACGGTGTGAGTGGCTGTTAGTAAACAAAATACAGGGTGATTCAAAAAGAATATCACAACTTTAAAAATGTGTATTTAATGAAAGAAACATAATATAACCTTCTGTTATACATCATTACAAAGAGTATTTAAAAAGGTTTTTTTTCACTCAAAAACAAGTTCAGAGATGTTTAATATGGCCCCCTCCAGACACTCGAGCAATATCAACCCGATACTCCAACTCGTTCCACACTCTCTGTAGCATATCAGGCGTAACAGTTTGGATAGCTGCTGTTATTTCTCGTTTCAAATCATCAATGATGGCTGGGAGAGGTGGCCGAAACACCATATCCTTAACATACCCCCATAAGAAAAAATCGCAGGGGGTAAGATCAAATGCTTGCTGGATGCGTGCTACATTTTCATCACTCGTTCTCGGCCGTCCAGAACTTTTCCCTTTGCACAAACACCCATTCTCTGTAAACTGTTTATACCAACGTTTAATACACCACCTATCAGGAGGTTTAACACCATACTTCGTTCGAAATGCACGCTGAACAACTGTCGTCGATTCACATCTGCCGTACTCAATAACACAAAAAGCTTTCTGTTGAGCGGTCGCCATCTTAGCATCAACTGATGCTGACGCCTAGTGAACAGCGCCTCAAGCGAACAAATGTACAACTAAATGAAACTTTATAGCTCCCTTAATTCGCCGACAGATAGTGCTTAGCTCTGCCTTTTGCGGTTGCAGAGTTTTAAATTCCTAAAGTTGTGGTATTCTTTTTGAATCACCCTGTACTATTATTTGGTGTGTACAGGTCTGTTACTTAGCTATTCGTCGGATGGTACGTAGCTGCTTTTATACACAGAAAAACAAAACTTTCGCACTTTGTTTCTAATCCATGATATTACGCTATATTGCTGTTCGCGTGTGTCGCGAGAGATGTATCGGACGTGGCGAGAAAGGCTACGAAAAACTGTGACGCGAGTTACGACGACCTCTGTTCATTACTTACATCTCTTTGTGTGATGGGGAAGTGGTTCTCTTGCTTGTGTGTGCTTTCTGTTCTGTGTCCTTGGCCAGTTCTCTCAGAGCGGTAATTTCTATAAGCTGACATTCTGTGAAACGACATCAAACAAACTTAAACCTCATGTACAACAAAATCTACTCAGCCAACAACATCACTCCTAATTATATTAAAATTGATGTAAACAACATGCCACCTGCAGCTCAGAGAGCTAAACGAACAGCTATTTTCTGCATCAGTCTTGCATTTATTTGTTCAATAGAACAATATATGAAGAAGAAGCATTTAAGGACTTGAAGAAAGCCCGCATCTCGTGGTCGTGCGGTAGCGTTCTCGCTTCCCACGCCCGGGTTCCCGGGTTCGATTCCCGGCGGGGTCAGGGATTTTCTCTGCCTCGTGATGGCTGGGTGTTGTGTGCTGTCCTTAGGTTAGTTAGGTTTAAGTAGCTCTAAGTTCTAGGGGACTGATGCCCATAGATGTTAAGTACCATAGTGCTCAGAGCCATGTGAACTATTTGACTTGAAGAAAACTGACAGCTGAATATTTGCAAGTAAACATTGGTCCAGTTACTTTAAGCGTTCCTCGGCATAGAGTAGCTGCTAATTTATCCAAGGTACTGTATCCTATATCAACTTGAGACCTAAACTGGAAGATGGTTGTGGTGCCACCGCCAGACACCACACTTGCTAGGTGGTAGCTTTAAATCGGCCGCGGTCCATTAGTACATGTCGGACCCGCGTGTCTCCACTGTCAGTAATTGCAGACCTAGCGCCACCACATGGCAGGTCTAGAAAGACGTACTAGCACTCGCCCCAGTTGTACGACGACTTTGCTAGCGACTAAACTGACGAAGCCTTTCTCTCATTTGCCGAGAGACAGTTAGAATAGCCTTCAGCTAAGTCCATGACTACGACCTAGCATGGCGCCATTAGCCTTACAGGGCTTGTATAACCAATAGTGATGTACCACAAGGATAAAGTAAAAGCTGAGTATTAATTTATATACGTCCTTTTCTTATTAGCATTCATTACTTATCCTGTTCCAGAATTCACGCCCGTCTGCGTTAGATAGCGTGCATTTCGGCCTCCTCTATCTACAAGGTGTTGGCACATTTGCCAACACACCAATGGTAGTTTTAGTACACTAGAAATAACATTTTGACGTCTGGCGATCAGTATTTTAGCCGCCACCAGTATTTTAGTTATCATTAGTATTTTAGTTTCTTCTCTTAACCAATTTCCTTTCGTGTATGGTACGAAGTAACACACACTCTTCTCAATAATTCAGTACATGCAGGTGCATATGAGTATACGTGTGTGCGTGAGGTGCACCTGAGCTTGTGTGTTCGCGTGCGTGTGCGCGCGGGCGTATGTGTGTGTGTGTGTGTGTGTGTGTGTGTGTGTTTCCTATGGAAAGTAGTATGGGAACTAAAATTCCACAGTCGAGCGTGCTCAAGTGTGCCACAATCATTATACGTGCGAACGTAGAGTACTAACCTTTTTTCCTTTTACCCTAGGATTATGAGTAAATGACAGGAAGGCCATTGGGCTACAGAAATAGCGTACAGATACATAGCGAACATCCATCCCGTACGATCTGCGTAACAGCAGCAAGAACGATACAACATTGTGGATTACTCGACCCAGATTTGAGACTAATCGAAGCTTTATTTTCATAACACTAGCTTCAGGTCGCTTTTATAAGCAAAATATAGTACATCCTTTGAATCAGCTCCTTTCTTCGTCGTCGGCGATAGTACCTCATCATCGTCCAGACGGCCGCCTAACTTCTTTTAACGGCAAAACTGGAGGTTAATGAAAGGGTTAAAAATTTATTTACTCCCACTTCTGTCTACTGAATCCACTCTAGCAGAAAAAAAAGCTTTTGCCGAAATATTTGGCACTGCAGTTAGGACTGGCCTATTTCAATCCTTGTTAGCTGAGTGCTGTTTACTAAGAAATGGTTCAAATGGCTCTAAGCACTATGGGATTTATCTGAGGTCATCAGTCCCCTTGACTTAGAACTACTTAAACCTAACTAACCTAAGGACATCTTCACACACATCCATGCCCTAGGCAGAATTTGAACCTACGACCGTAGCAGCAGCGCGGTTCCGGACTGAAGCGCCTAGAACCCCTCGGTCATACCGGCCGGCTACTAAGAAATATTTCACTCACACACAACTGTCGGATCGCCAACTGAAGGATGAATCTATTCCAATCACATCAATATTTCAACATTACAAAAAAAAAAATTACGTCTGGAAAATATGCAAATATTTTCTTCCGTTTTGCTTCGGAACATTGTCGTAACGATTATATCTTTGTAACCTGGTCAGTCAGTTATTTGCACATCATAAACCTAGATCTCACACTTGTCGTAATGGAAACGCCTTTGTGTGCAGAATGTATCATTTCCGACTGCTATGTTAATTGATATTTATGAACGCGCGAGTCAGTTACACTGTTTCAACGTGGAAAAGAATCATGAGCTATTATTACGTTATTACTTACTTGGACAGAGTATGAAGAAGCAAGAGAGCAACAATTTGATATCATATTCAAGGGAGGCGGAAGTAGAAAGTTTAAAGTCTATCTCCAATCACTCTTTGCGTATAACGTGACTTGTACTTCGACCTGGTTATTCTTGAACTACGACGAGATAGAACGCAATCTGTGTTCTCGTATTGAATAACGAGTCAATCAAATCTTCCAGTAATGGAGTGTGCGGCTGTGAAACGTTCAGGTATTTCCTTATTAACAAGTGAATGGCCCTAGCGGGTAAGAAGAAATCGTGTACCCAGTCCAATCAACCGACTAGATCAGATTCAGCATTCAGTTCTCTTGTATTGCCAAGGCTTTTCCGGGGGCGACGCGAAGCTGTTAGATTTCAACCGTGTATTCTTTGCCCTTGCGTAGATAAAATAGTCTGGTGTATGAAGAAGTGACACATGAGAAGCAGAACTTGACAGCTAGCCTGAGCAGCTAAAAAGCGACTACTTTGCAGACGCATGTGTGGTGGCCTTCTGTGTCAAGGTTCTGTGTCAGTTCTTCGCGAACCTCTAACACTCAAGAAAGTTTACGGTTGTGTGCTACAGACTTTACCTCTAGCGTTGCCGTCTTAAAAGGGTAAGCAGTCTTCCTATTGCTACACACTCCCCTCTTTCGTAGACAGTTATTGGTCTAACGACGGTGCTTTTACGGGTAAAGCAATCATGCGGGGTGTTCCTGCAAGAGCGTGAGAAAATGTAACAGGACAGAGAGAGTGCTTCACTGAACAATTTGAGGTAGGAAACATGGGTCAGAGAAGCCAGCTCAAGGAGATATGACAGTAAACTTGCCTGCTGCTTTGTCTAGCATTACCGCTTTCCAGCTTATTTACAACTAACATGCGTACACGTTTACATGTTGTGAGGTAACGGGCGAGTTGTGGCGCCCTGGACCACGTGGTCCAGCCGACCGTGTGGCTGGAAATTCCGCTGTGACGTCGTGTCGATGAGGGAGACATGCCGGCAGTGCGAAAGTTTGCGAACTTCATGAAACGTTAATAGCAGACATTTCACAGTTCGCATAGAAATTAATAGTAGCCAGATGAATCAGTTTAATAAGCCACAGCTGCAAAATACTAACACGAATTCTTTACAGACGAATGGAAAAACTAGTAGAAGCCGACCTCGGGGAAGATCAGTTTGGATTCCGTAGAAATACTGGAACACGTGAGGCACTACTGACCTTACGACTTATGTAGACTTTGTAGACTTAGAGAAAGCTTTTGACAATGTTGACTGGAATACTCTCTTTCAAATTCTGAAGGTGGCAGGGGTAAAATACAGAGAGCGAAAGGCTATTTACAATTTGTACAGAAACCAGATGGCAGTTATAAGAGTCGAGGGACATGAAAGGGAAGCAGTGGTTGGGAAGGGAGTAAGACAGGGTTTTAGCCTCTCCCCGATGTTATTCAATCTGTATATTGAGCAACCAGTAAAGGAAACAAAAGAAAAATTCGGGGTAGGTATTAAAATCCATGGAGAAGAAATAAAAAATTTGAGGTTCGCCGATGACATTGTAATTCTGTCAGAGACAGCAAAGGACTTGGCAGAGCAGTTGAACGGAATGGATGGTGTCTTGAAGGGAGGATATAAGATGAACATCAACAAAAACAAAACGAGGATAATGGAATATATTCGAATTAAGTTGGGTGATGTTGAGGGTATTAGATTAGGAAATGAGACACTTAAAGCAGTAAAGGAGTTTTGCTATTTGGAGAGCAAAATAACTGATGATGGTCGAAGTAGAGAGGATATAAAATGTAGACTGGCAATTGCAAGGAAAGCGTTTCTGAAGAAGAGAAATTTGTTAACATCGAGTATAGATTTAAGTGTCAGGAAGTCATTTCTGAAAGTATTTGTATGTATGGAAATGAAACATGGACGGTAAATAGTTTGGACAAGAAGAGAATAGAAGCTTTCGAAATGTGGTGCTACAGAAGAATGCTGAAGATTAGATGGGTAGATCACATAACTAATGAGGAAGTATTGAATAGGATTGAGGAGAAGAGAAGTTTGTGGCACAACTTGACCAGAAGAAGGGATCGGTTGGTAGAATATGTTCTGAGGCATCAAGGGATCACCAATTTAGTATTGGAGGGCAGCGTGGAGGGTAAAAATCGTAGAGGGAGACCAAGAGATGAATACACTAAGCAGATTCAGAAGGATGTAGGTTGCAGTAGGTACTGGGAGATGAAGAAGCTTGCACAGGATAGAGTAGCATGGAGAGCTGCATCAAACCAGTCTCAGGACTGAAGACCATAACAACAACAACAGATGAATCATGATACCTCAAAAAGAAACGTGAACATTACCATTATTTGCATGACGATTCTGATGGTGTAATCAGATTTTCAATTACTTTATTAGCTTGAAGTTTAGTATCTGGTGATAAATCATAAAAGTAACACGCTGCAACGAATTTCCAAAATCTAAAGGCTTCATCCGATTTTGTCGATCGACCTGTCTATAGACAGCTGTTAATGTAAATCTAAATTGGTATAAATTACAGGCATGTAACTTGAATAGTACATGAGTTACTGGAGGTCAAAGTGACCAATAACTATCGATCGCGTCAGGACATAAGTACTCCAGTTACACGGAAAAACGGTAGCCGCATGCTTGTAAATATGTTTATTCATCTATCTTCGCTTATATTCGATATATACTATTCATGAAGAAATTGTAGCGTTACTTACTGTGTTTTAGAAAGCACAGAGGCATTAGGCTACTGGCCTACCTTTTGTTTCTATTCCTTTGATATGTGTTTATGTATTTAGTAATGTGTGTTAGAGCGTGTTTATGGCCCAGGTGTAGGGGTATTTATTTCATTTCAAGTTATTTAAATGTAAATCCAGTATTTCCTATGTGTTTCAATATGTTTGTGAGTGTGCGTTGGCCTGAAGAAATGGCGGGAGCGTTCTAGCCAATCACAGCGCTCGTTACTGCAGCAGGCGACTACCGAAGTCAGACAGTACAGGAGAGGACAGAAAAGGGTCCTGGACAGTGCGGCGAGATGGACGTACGGTCGCGGGAAAGACTTGGAGAGTGGAACAGTCTGTAGATGGTCGCAGGAGACAGAAATTGTTCATAGTGCCGACTTGTGCATCTGTGAGATTTCCATGGTTCTGCAGTGAAGACGTAGTATGCGTTTAGAAGTGAATATCTCGTGAGCTATGTTGTTGTTCATTACTAATTACGTGAAGTAGGAATCTGTTGTTTCTCTGCTATTCGACTTATATTTTATTTAATTGCTGGACCATCGAAACCAATAAGTGTTTGCGCTAATAAACGGTATTCTTAAAGGCACTTCTGCTATCGTACTCATCATTTAAACTCGTTGAAAATAGTACCTGCAGATTTTATTTAATTACAATCTTTCATTTATTAATTTCTACTCTACATGTAACCTCCGCCTCACTTACCGACCTTAATGACAGTGAAAAATTAAACCGCGTGTAGCTAATGGAAATTTGGGAATAGCAATCTTCACCGAAGTTAATCTGTCGGTAAAGAGGGAGGAAAGGATTACATCTAAATGAAAGGGAAAATGGAAATGAAACTGGTGGAAATTAATTTTGAAAAAGGGGTCAAGTTAATAAAGAAAGTAAATGTGCGGCCGTTACGTTAACAATCAACTAGCGGTAATTAGATATTTGAGATTTGGGGGAAATTACGGTGGCCAGTCCTATGGACAATTACTATAGTAACTGAAAAGGAAAGGTTATTACACATATAATTAGTAATAGAAGCGTGGCAACTGAAGGTTGACACGTGTAGTGTGAAAACTGAAAGTTTGTCAGAAGTAATAAATTTCGCTACACTCTGACTTAATTTAGCAAAAGAATTAATAAAACCGGAAAATTGAAAGTTAATTTAGTGACTGAAGTTAAGAGTGAGCTTTCTTTCTGAAGCAAAATACGGTTAGTCTTGGACTACCTCAACAATCATTTCAAAAGCTAGTTGAATCTACGCAATTTAGAAATAAGAGATTTAACTTTGATCTTGAATTAAATGATTCTGAACAATTAACAATAGTAAAATTTAATACGTACCAAGCTGAGCTGCAGTCACAGGTAAGCTAAAACACGGTAACAAAACTCGCACTCTTAATTTGTGACTGTGTAATCTAAATATTGTAGCCAGCTATGAATACCTTAACTGAACTTTGAAATTAAAGCAGTGAAATCGAATGATGCTGGCGTTTGAATTTCAACGACACTCGGGTTCATTCCGGAAAAGGAAGGGACCCTGCTTGGTAATGCAATTGGGACAATGAGCAACAAAGGTTCATGCTACTTTGCTGTTGGTTTAGTTATGAAAATGGAAAAGTTCGAAAAGCTGAGGTCTGCCATACAGTTCTAAAACTTTACGTGCTTCCAGTCTTCCTTGTCGGTTGATTGAAGGTTTGAAGCCGCCGATCGAGGAGATGACGACAGTCACTCATTGTCGGCCGTCGCTGTTGCAGAAGCTGAATGTTGGCGCGCCTTCTTCTCGACACGGTCACCAGGCGAAACGGGCTCTTGATGCGCGCCAGCTAATGCTTCCCGTCCGCGACACCGTATCAGAAACTATCATCGCAAGTCGAGCGCAATTACATGCTGCCAAACCCCGAAAGCGCGGCAACCCGCGGGATCGTCACACAACACACCTGCTCCACTGCACCACCCCAGCCAGACCCAGCGTATAAATAGAAATAATATTCAGAAAACAAACCAACATATATATATACAAACAGTAAAACAATTACAATATATAAAGACACAGAAATGTGATATCTTCAGGTAACAAAATAAGGAAAAAAAAATTATAGTCTCCAGAATGAGATTTTCACTCTGCAGCGGAGTGTGCGCTGATATGAAATTTCCTGGCAGATTAAAACTGTGTGCTCGACCGAGACTCGAACTCGGGACCTTTTCAAAGGTCCCGAGTTCGAGTCTCGGTCGGGCACACAGTTTTAATCTGCCAGGAAGTTTCATATCACCCCAGGCTGTGGCTAAGCCATGTCTCCGCAGTATCCTTTCTTTCAGGAGTGCTAGTTCTGCAAGGTTCGCAGGAGAGCTTCTGTAAAGTTTGGAAGGTAGGAGACGAGGTACTGGCAGAAGTAAAGCTGTGAGTACCGGCCGTGAGTCGTGCTTCGGTTGCTCAGATGGTAGAGCACTTGCCCGCGGAAGGCAAAGGTCCCGAGTTCGAGTCTCGGTCGGGCACACACTTTTAATCCGCCAGGAAGTTTCAAAATTTATAGTGCTGCAGATGGAAATAGGAGGATATGCATTTCCGGCGTTACAACAATTCAAAATTCGCAATTGCCGAGGGATAGGAACCTTCGACCATTAGATTCATGTGTATATTCATATTGTATACTGTACACTCTGTAATATTTGGCTTGTAGTGCGGAAAGTACGTATCCCAACCCCTAGACAACAAAACCAGCCAAAACTTTTAATATTTCAACTCTGAGTGAGAGGGGACGTAGTTGAGGGCCACCACACCGTCATTTCATCTATTTGAAAGCCCGCAACGTGCGGTGCTGTTTATTTACATATTCATTCTTAATTTCCTACAATGAAACACGGAAGACGAGCCTGATTACTGGGAAGTGACGGTGCACGTTTTCTTTTCTTTAGTTGTCCATAAAGTGGATCTGTTGCATCGTGTTTACATTTTCCGATGACAGAACGTGCTACGAATCGACGACAGACTCATTCGATAGTCAGTGCTGTTCAGAGACGTACAGCACAATACGATGCAGCAGTACCGGTACAGCTTCGCAATACTCACTGACATGCACCTCGTGTATGGGGAAGTACGTTGCAAAGCTCTCGCTGCTGAAAGGCCGTACAGGAAACGATTTCCTGCCGTCACGATTTCTCTCGATCGATGAATGGGGCAGACTGGTTCATTGCAAGAAGAAACAGAGGGGCTGGCAACATGAGGGCCACCCGACTTTGAAGAGGAGGCTCTGGAGCGTGTTGCAGCGGACCCCACTGCCAGTACAGGTCGAATTGCATGTGATGTGGGCGCTGCACATACTAGCGTGTGTCGAGTACTCCACGAACAACAATTAAACCTGTAGCACCCACAACGAGTCCTCGCAATGCTTGTGACTGCCTTTGCATCAAGGGTTTGTGGTTGCTCCAACAATGGATCGATCAACCACATTTTCTGCAAATCGTGCTGTTTACCGACGAGGTCTTATTTGATCGTGATTGTATCTCTAACGCCAGGAACAGCCACGTGTGGGATGAGGAAGACCCCCATGCTGCAATAGGGTCACACCATCAAGTAGGTTTTGCTGTGAACATCTGGGCCAGGATTGTAGGTGACAACATTGGGCCGTATCTTCTACCTGGACGCCTCAGTAGCCGCCTGCACTTGAGATCCATGCAAGGAGTTCTACCTGAGATGTTGGACGATGTACCCTTGGCTGTTCGCAAGAGGGTGTGGCTACAACACGACTGTGCACCGCCTCCCTTCAATGTGGATGTCCGCAACGATCTCAGTGCTGTATTTCCTCGTCGCTTGATGCGAAAGGGACGTCCTATTCCATGGTCTGTGAGGTCACCTGACATGAAGACTCTTGATTATTTCCTACAGGAACTTCTAAAATCAGTTGGCTACATGAGACCGCAGTGGATACAGAGGTGGAATTAGTTGCCAGAATTGTAGCTGCCTGTGATGTGATTCGAAAGAGACCAGGCGTATTTGTCAGGGTGAGTCATAATCTTGTTCGACATTGCCATGCTTGCACTGAGGTTGGTGGCGTCGGTTTCAGCACATTTAGTAAAATACAATACAAATGGCACGATCATTGTATCAGTGATGGTATTTGCAGTTAACTGTAACTAATGAAAATAAAAATGTACACTGTAATGTGATTTTATTCCTATTATCTCCTTAAGCTGGCTTCTCCGACCCTTTTTCAAATTTTCAGTCGAGTGTCCTCTATGTCTTGTTACATTCTCTTACAGAAACGCCTTTTATATGGATAGAAATGAATTCACAGAGTCACTATCACACTCGTCTCTTGTAAAAACATTGCCGGGAAAAAACGCAACATCCTCAGGGACAAGACCATTTCATTAACAAGTGATATGAGAGGTAGTCACAAAGTCAAATAGGGGTAATGCAGCAGTAGGTTTAATAATGAATAGGAAAATAGGAATGCGGGTAAGCTACTACTATCAGCATAGTGAACGCATTATTGTGGCCAAGATAGATACGAAGCCCACGCCTACTACAGTAGTACAAGTTTATATGCCAACTAGCTCTGCAGATGACGAAGAAATTGAAGAAATGTATGATGATATAAAAGTAATTATTCAGATAGTGAAGGGAGACGAAAATTTAATAGTCATGGGTGACTGAAATTAGAGTGTAGGAGAAGGGAGAGAAGGAAACGTAGTAGGTGAATATGGATTGGGGCTAAGAAATGAAAGAGGAAGCCGCCTGGTAGAATTTTGCACAGAGCACAACTTAACCATAGCTAACACTTGGTTTAAGAATCATGATAGAAGGTTGTATACGTGGAAGAACCCTGGAGATACTAAAAAGTATCAGATAGATTATATAATGGTAAGACAGAGATTTAGGAACCAGGTTTTAAATTGTAAGTCGTTTCCAGGTGCAGATGTGGACTCTGACCACAATCTATTGGTTATGACCTGTAGATTAAAACTGAAGAAACTGCAAAAAGGTGGGAATTTAAAGAGATGGGACCTGGATAAACTGACTAAACCAGAGGTTGTACAGAGTTTCAGCGAGAGCATAAGGGAACAATTGACAGGAATGGGGGAAAGAAATACAGTAGAAGAAGAATGGGTAGCTTTGAGGGATGAAGTAGTGAAGGCAGCAGAGGATCAAGTACGTAAAAAGACGAGGGCTAGTAGAAATCCTTGGGTAACAGAAGAAATATTGAATTTAATTGATGAAAGGAGAAAATATAAAAATGCAGTAAATGAAGCAGACAAAAAGGAATACAAACGTCTCAAAAATGATATCGACAGGAAGTGCAAAATGGCTAAGCAGGGATGGCTAGAGGACAAATGTAAGGATGTAGAGGCTTGTCTCACTAGGGGTAAGATAGATACTGCCTACAGAAAAATTAAAGAGACCTTTGGAGATAAGAGGACCACTTGTATGAACATCAAGAGCTCAGATGGAAACCCAGTTCTAAGCAAAGAAGGGAAAGCAAAAAGGTGGAAGGAGTATATAGACGGTCTATACAAGGGCGATGTACTTGAGGACAATATTATGGAAATGTAAGAGGATGTAGATAAAGATGAATTGGGAGTTACGATACTGCGTGAAGAGTTTGACAGAGCACTGAAGGACCTGAGCCGAAACAAGGCCCCCGGAGTAGACACCATTCCATTGGAACTACTGACGGCCTTGGGAGAGCCAGTCGTGACAAAACTCTACCATCTGGTGAGCAAGATGTATGAAACAGGCGAAATACCCTCAGACTTCAAGAAGAATATAATAATTCCAATCCCAAAGAAAGCTGGTGTTGACAGATGTGAAAATTACCGAACAATCAGTATAATAAGCCACAGCTGCAAAATACTAACACGAATTCTTTACAGACGAATGGAAAAACTAGTAGAAGCCGGCCTCGGGGAAGATCAGTTTGGATTCCGTAGAAATACTGGAACACGTGAGGCAATACTGACCTTACGACTTATCTTAGAAGAAAGATTAAGGAAAGGCAAACCTACGTTTCAAGCATTTGTAGACTTAGAGAAAGCTTTTGACAATGTTGACTGGAATACTCTCTTTCAAATTCTAAAGGTGGCAGGGGTAAAATACAGGGAGCGAAAGGCTATTTACAATTTGTACAGAAACCAGATGGCAGTTGTAAGAGTCGAGGGCCATGAAAGGGAAGCAGTGGTTGGGAAGGGAGTAAGACAGGGTTATAGCCTCTCCCCGATGCTATTCAATCTGTATATTGAGCAAGCAGTAAAGGAAACAAAAGAAAAATTCGGAGTAGGTATTAAAATCCATGAAGAAAAAATAAAAACTTTGAGGTTCGCCAATGACATTGTAATTCTGTCAGAGACAGCAAAGGACTTGGAAGAGCAGTTGAACGGAATGGATGGTGTCTTGAAGGGAGGATATAAGATGAACATCAACAAAAACAAAACGAGGATAATGGAATGTAGTCGAATTAAGTCAGGTGTTGCTGAGGGAATTAGATTAGGAAATGAGACACTTAAAGTAGTAAAGGAGTTTTGCTATTTGGGGAGCAAAATAACTGATGATGGTCGAAGTAGAGAGGATATAAAATGTAGACTGGCAAAGCGAGGAAAGCGTTTCTGAAGAAGAGAAATTTGTTAATATCGAGTATAGATTTAAGTGTCAGGAAGTCGTTTCTGAAAGTATTTGTATGGAGTGTAGCCATGTATGGAAGTGAAACATGGACGGTAAATAGTTTGGACAACAAGAGAATAGAAGCTTTCGAAATGTGGTGCTACAGAAGAATGCTGAAGATTAGATGGGTAGATCACAGAAGTAATGAGGAAGTATTGAATAGGATTGGGGAGAAGAGAAGTTTGTGGCACAACTTGACCAGAAGAAGGGATCGGTTGGTAGGACATGTTCTGAGGCATCAAGGCATCACCAATTTAGTATTGGAGGGCAGCGTGGAGGGTAAAAATCGTAGGGGGAGACCAAGAGATGAATACACTAAGCAGATTCAGAAGGATGTAGGTTGCAGTAGGTACTGGGAGATGAAGAAGCTTGCACAGGATAGAGTAGCATGGAGAGCTGCATCAAACCAGTCTCAGGACTGAAGAGCACAACAACAACAACATCTAAAATCACTTGGCTATATGAGACCGCAGTGGATACAGAGGTGGAATTAGTTGCCAGAATTGTAGCTGCCTGTGATGTGATTCGAAAGAGACCAGGCGTATTTGTCAGGGTGAGTCAGAATCTTGTTCGACATTGCCATGCTTCCACTGAGGTTGGTGGCGTCAGTCTGAGCACATTTTGTAAAATACAATACAAATGGTACGATCATTGTATCAGTGATGGTATTTGCAGTTAACTGTAACTAATGAAAATAAAAAAGTACACTGTAATGTGATTTTATTCCCATTATCTGCTTAAACTGGCTTCTCCGACCCTTTTTCAAATTTTTCAGTGGAGCGTCCTCTATGTCTTGTTACATTTTTGCACACTCTGCATCAAACCAGTCTCAGGACTGAAGACCACAACAACAACAACAGATGAATCATGATACCTCAAAAAGAAACATGAACATTACCATTATTTGCATGACGATTCTGATGGTGTAATCAGATTTTCAATTACTTTATTAGCTTGAAGTTTAGTATCTGGTGATAAATCATACAAGAAATACCCTGCAACGAATTTCTAAAATCTTAAGGCTTCATCCGATTTTGTCGATCGACCTGTCTTTAGACAGCTGTTAATGTAAATCTAAATTGGTATAAATTACAGGCATGTAACTTTAATAGTACATGAGTTACTGGAGGTCAAAGTGACCAATAACTATCGATCGCGTCAGCGCATAAGTACTCCACAATTACACGAAAAAACGGTAGCCGCATGCTTGTAAATATGTTTATTCATCTATCTTCGCTTATATTCGATATTTACTATTCATGAAGAAATTGTTGCGTTACTTACTGTGTTTTAGAAAGCACAGAGGCATTAGGCTACTGGCCTACCTTTTGTTTCTATTCCTTTGATATATTTTTATTTTATGTGTTTATGTATTTAATAATGTGTGTTAGAGCGTGTTTATGGCCCAGCTGTAGGGGTATTTATTTAATTTCAAGTTATTTAAATGGCTCTGAGCACTATGGGACTTAACAGCTATGGTCATCAGTCCCCTAGAACTTAGAACTACTTAAACCTAACTAACCTAAGGACAGCACACAACACCCAGTCATCACGAGGCAGAGAAAATCCCTGACCCCGCCGGGAATCGAACCCGGGAACCCGGGCGTGGGAAGCGAGAACGCTACCGCACGACCACGAGCTGCGGACAAGTTATTTAAATGTAAATCCAGTATTTCCTATGTGTTTCAATATGTTTGAGAGTGTGCGTTGGCCTGAAGAAATGGCGGGATCGTTCTAGCCAATCACAGCGCTCGTTACTACAGCAGGCGACTACCGAAGTGAGACAGTACAGGAGCGGACAGAAAAGGGTCCTGGACAGTACGGCGAGATGGACGTACGGTCGTGGGAAGGACTTGGAGAGTGGAACAGTCTGTAGATGGTCGCAGGAGACAGAAATTGTTCATAGTGCCGACTTGTGCATCTGTGAGATTTCCATGGTTCTGCAGTGAAGACGTAGTATGCGTTTAGAAGTGAATATCTCGTGAGCTATGTTGTTGTTCATAACTAGTTACGTGAAGTAGGAATCTATTGTTTCCCTGCTATTCGACTTATATTTTGTTTAATTGCTGGACCATCGAAACCAATAAGTGTTTGCGGTAATAAACGGTATTCTTAAAGGTACTTCTGCTATCGTACTCATCATTTAAACTCGTTGAAAATAGTACCTGCAGATTTTATTTAATTGCAATCTTTCATTTATAAATTTCTACTGTACATGTAACCTCCCCCTCACTTACCGACCTTAATGACAGTGAAAAATTAAACCGCGTGTACCTAATGGAAATTTGGGAAAAGCAATCTTCACCGAAGTTAATCTGTCGGTAAAGAGGGAGGAAAGGGTTACATCTAAATGAAAGGAAAAATGGAAATGAAACTGGTGGAAATTAATTTTGAAAAGGGGTAAAGTTAATAAAGAAAGTAAATGTGCGGCCGTTACGTTAACAATTAACTAGCGGTAATTAGATATTTGAGATTTGGGGGAAATTACGGTGGCCAGTCCTATGGACAATTACTATAGTAACTGAAAAGGAAAGGTTATTACACATATAATTAGTACTAGAAGCGTGGCAACTGAAGGTTGACACGTGTAGTGTGAAAACTGAAAGTTTGTCAGAAGTAATAAATTTCGCTACACTCTGACTTAATTTAGCAAAAGAATTAATAAAACCGGATAATTGAAAGTTAATTTAGTGACTGAAGTTAATAGTGAGCTTTCTTTCTGAAGCACATCGAAATTCAGTAAAATATGGTTAGTCTTGGACTACCTCAACAATCATTTCAAAAGCTACTTGAATCTACGCAATTTATAAATAAGAGATTTAACTTTGATCTTGAATTAAATGATTCTGAACAATTAACAATAGTAAAATTTAGTACGTACCAAGCTGAGCTGCAGTCACAGGTAAGCTAAAACACGGTAACAAAACTCGCACTCTTAATTTGTGACTGTGTAATCTAAATATTGTAGCCAGCTATGAATACCTTAACTGAACTTTGAAATTAAAGCAGTGAAATCGAATGATGCTGGCGTTTGAATTTCAATGACCCTCGGGTTCATTCCGGAAAAGGAAGGGACCCTGCTTGGTAATGCAATTGGGACAATGAGCAACAAAGGTTCATGCTACGTTGCTGTTGGTTTAGTTATGAAAATGGAACAGTTTGAAAAGCTGAGGTCTGCCATACAGCTCTAAAACTTTACGTGCTTCCAGTCTTCCTTGTCGGTTGATTGAAGGTTTGAAGCCGTCGATCGAGGAGATGGCGACAGTCAATTTTCGGCCGTCGCTGTTGCAGAAGTTGGATGTTGGCGCGGCTTCTTCTCGACACGGTCACCAGGCGAAACGGGCTCTTGATGCGCGCCAGCTAATGCTTCCTGTCCGCGACACCGTGTCAGAAACTATCATAGCAAGTCGAGCGCAATTACATGCTGCCCCACCCCGAAAGCGCGGCAACCCGCGGGATCGTCACACAACACACCTGCTCCACTGCACCACCCCAGCCAGACCCAGCGTATAAATAGAAATAATATTCAGAAAACAAACCAACATAAATGCATATATATATATATATATATATATATATATATATATATATATATATATATATATACAGTAAAACAATTACAATATATAAAGACACAGAAATGTGATATCTTCAGGTAACAAAATAAGGAAAAAAAATTTATAGTCTCCAGAATGAGATTTTCACTCCGCAGCGAAGTGTGCGCTGATATGAAACTTCCTGGCAGATTAAAACTGTGTGCCCGACCGAGACCTTTGCAAAGGTCCCGAGTTCGAGTCTCGGTCGGGCTCACAGTTTTAATCTGCTAGGAACTTTCAAAATTTATAGTGCTGCACATGGAAATAGGAGGATATGCATTTCCGGCGTTACATACATTCAAAATTCGCAATTGCCAAGCGATAAGAACCTTCGACCATTAGATTCATGTGTATATTAATATTGTATACTGTACACTCTGTAATATTTTGCTTGTAGTGCGGAAAGTACGTATCCCAACCCCTAGACAACAAAACCAGCCAAAACTTTTAATATTTCAACTCTGAGTGAGAGGGTACGTAGTTGAGGGCCACCACACCCTCATTTCATCTATTTGAAAGCCCGCAACATGCGGTGCTGTTTATTTACATATTCATTCTTAATTTCCTACAAGAAAACAAGGAAGACGAGCCTGATTACTGGGAAGTGACGGTGCACGTTGTCTTTTCTTTACTTGTCCATAAAGTGGATCTGTTGCATCGTGTTTACATTTTCCGATGACAGAACGTGCTACAAATCAACGACAGACTCATTCGATAGTCAGTGCTGTTCAGAGACGTACAGCACAATACGATGCAGCAGTACCGGTACAGCTTCGCAATACTCACTGACATGCACCTCGTGTATGGGGAAGTACGTTGCAACGCTCTCGCTGCTGAAAGGCCGTACAGGAAACGATTTCCTGCCGTCACGATTTCTCTCGATCGATGAATGGGGCAGACTGGTTCATTGCAAGAAGAAACAGAGGGGCTGGCAACATGAGGGCCACCCGACTTTGAAGAGGAGGCTCTGGAGCGTGTTGCAGCGGACCCCACTGCCAGTACTGGTCGAATTGCACGTGAAATGGGCGCTGCACATACTAGCGTGTGTCGAGTACTCCACGAACAACAATTAAACCTGTATCACCCACAACGAGTCCTCGCAATGCTTGTGACTGACTTTGCATCAAGGGTTTGTGGTTGCTCCAACAATGGATCGATCAAACACATTTTCTGCAAATCGTGCTGTTTACCGACGAGGTCTTATTTGATCGTGATTGTATCTCTAACGCCAGGAACAGCCACGTGTGGGATGAGGAAGACCCTCATGCTGCAGTAGGGTCACACCATCAAGTAGGTTTTGGTGTGAACATCTGGGCCAGGACTGTAGGTGACAACATTGGGCCATATCATCTACCTGGACGCCTCAGTAGCCGCCTGCACTTGAGATCCATGCAAGGAGTTCTACCTGAGATGTTGGACGATGTACCCTTGGCTGTTCGCAAGAGGGTGTGGCTACAACACGACTGTGCACCGCCTCCCTTCAATGTGGATGTCCGCAACGATCTCAGTGCTGTATTTCCTCGTCGCTTGATGCGAAGAGGACGTCCTATTCCATGGTCTGTGAGGTCACCTGACATGAAGACTCTTGATTATTTCCTACAGGAACTTCTAAAATCAGTTGGCTACATGAGACCGCAGTGGATACAGAGGTGGAATTAGTTGCCAGAATTGTAGCTGCCTGTGATGTGATTCGAAAGAGACCAGGCGTATTTGTCAGGGTGAGTCATAATCTTGTTCGACATTGCCATGCTTGCACTGAGGTTGGTGGCGTCGGTTTCAGCACATTTAGTAAAATACAATACAAATGGCACGATCATTGTATCAGTGATGGTATTTGCAGTTAACTGTAACTAATGAAAATAAAAATGTACACTGTAATGTGATTTTATTCCTATTATCTCCTTAAGCTGGCTTCTCCGACCCTTTTTCAAATTTTCAGTCGAGTGTCCTCTATGTCTTGTTACATTCTCTTACAGAAACGCCTTTTATATGGATAGAAATGAATTCACAGAGTCACTATCACACTCGTCTCTTGTAAAAACATTGCCGGGAAAAAACGCAACATCCTCAGGGACAAGACCATTTCATTAACAAGTGATATGAGAGGTAGTCACAAAGTCAAATAGGGGTAATGCAGCAGTAGGTTTAATAATGAATAGGAAAATAGGAATGCGGGTAAGCTACTACTATCAGCATAGTGAACGCATTATTGTGGCCAAGATAGATACGAAGCCCACGCCTACTACAGTAGTACAAGTTTATATGCCAACTAGCTCTGCAGATGACGAAGAAATTGAAGAAATGTATGATGATATAAAAGTAATTATTCAGATAGTGAAGGGAGACGAAAATTTAATAGTCATGGGTGACTGAAATTAGAGTGTAGGAGAAGGGAGAGAAGGAAACGTAGTAGGTGAATATGGATTGGGGCTAAGAAATGAAAGAGGAAGCCGCCTGGTAGAATTTTGCACAGAGCACAACTTAATCATAGCTAACACTTGGTTTAAGAATCATAAAAGAAGGTTGTATACGTGGAAGAACCCTGGAGATACTAAAAAGTATCAGATAGATTATATAATGGTAAGACAGAGATTTAGGAACCAGGTTTTAAATTGTAAGACGTTTCCAGGTGCAGATGTGGACTCTGACCACAATCTATTGGTTATGACCTATAGATTAAAACTGAAGAAACTGCAAAAAGGTGGGAATTTAAAGAGATGGGACCTGGATAAACTGACTAAACCAGAGGTTGTACAGAGTTTCAGCGAGAGCATAAGGGAACAATTGACAGGAATGGGGGAAAGAAATACAGTAGAAGAAGAATGGGTAGCTTTGAGGGATGAAGTAGTGAAGGCAGCAGAGGATCAAGTACGTAAAAAGACGAGGGCTAGTAGAAATCCTTGGGTAACAGAAGAAATATTGAATTTAATTGATGAAAGGAGAAAATATAAAAATGCAGTAAACGAAGCAGGCAAAAAGGAATACAAACGTCTCAAAAATGAGATCGACAG
Source organism: Schistocerca cancellata (assembly GCF_023864275.1). Classification (NCBI taxonomy): domain Eukaryota; kingdom Metazoa; phylum Arthropoda; class Insecta; order Orthoptera; family Acrididae; genus Schistocerca; species Schistocerca cancellata. Next base: position 6,261,945 of record NC_064628.1, on the reverse strand, counting down.
GAAGTGCAAAATGGCTAAGCAGGAATGGCTAGAGGACAAATGTAAGGATGTAGAGGCTTGTCTCACTAGGGGTAAGATAGATACTGCCTACAGAAAAATTAAAGAGACCTTTGGAGATAAGAGGACCACTTGTATGAACATCAAGAGCTCAGATGGAAACCCAGTTCTAAGCAAAGAAGGGAAAGCAAAAAGGTGGAAGGAGTATATAGACGGTCTATACAAGGGCGATGTACTTGAGGACAATATTATGGAAATGTAAGAGGATGTAGATAAAGATGAATTGGGAGTTACGATACTGCGTGAAGAGTTTGACAGAGCACTGAAGGACCTGAGCCGAAACAAGGCCCCCGGAGTAGACACCATTCCATTGGAACTACTGACGGCCTTGGGAGAGCCAGTCGTGACAAAACTCTACCATCTGGTGAGCAAGATGTATGAAACAGGCGAAATACCCTCAGACTTCAAGAAGAATATAATAATTCCAATCCCAAAGAAAGCAGGTGTTGACAGATGTGAAAATTACCGAACAATCAGTATAATAAGCCACAGCTGCAAAATACTAACACGAATTCTTTACAGACGAATGGAAAAAACTAGTAGAAGCCGGCCTCGGGGAAGATCAGTTTGGATTCCGTAGAAATACTGGAACACGTGAGGCAATACTGACCTTACGACTTATCTTAGAAGAAAGATTAAGGAAAGGCAAACCTACGTTTCAAGCATTTGTAGACTTAGAGAAAGCTTTTGACAATGTTGACTGGAACACTCTCTTTGAAATTCTAAAGGTGGCAGGGGTAAAATACAGGGAGCAAAAGGCTATTTACAATTTGTACAGAAACCAGATGGCAGTTGTAAGAGTCGAGGGCCATGAAAGGGAAGCAGTGGTTGGGAAAGGAGTAAGACAGGGTTGTAGCCTCTCCCCGATGCTATTCAATCTGTATATTGAGCAAGCAGTAAAGGAAACAAAAGAAAAATTCGGAGTAGGTATTAAAATCCATGGAGAAAAAATAAAAACTTTGAGGTTCGCCGATGACATTGTAATTCTGTCAGAGACAGCAAAGGACTTGGAAGAGCAGTTGAACGGAATGGATGGTGTCTTGAAGGGAGGATATAAGATGAACATCAACAAAAACAAAACGAGGATAATGGAATGTAGTCGAATTAAGTCAGGTGTTGCTGAGGGAATTAGATTAGGAAATGAGACACTTAAAGTAGTAAAGGAGTTTTGCTATTTGGGGAGCAAAATAACTGATGATGGTCGAAGTAGAGAGGATATAAAATGTAGACTGTCAATGACAAGGAAAGCGTTTCTGAAGAAGAGAAATTTGTTAACATCGAGTATAGATTTAAGTGTCAGGAAGTCATTTCTGAAAGTATTTGTATGGAGTGTAGCCCTGTATGGAAGTGAAACATGGACAGTAAATAGTTTGGACAAGAAGAGAATAGAAGCTTTCGAAATGTGGTGCTACAGAAGAATGCTGAAGATTAGATGGGTAGATCACATACTAATGAGGAAGCATTGAATAGGATTGGGGAGAAGAGAAGTTTGTGGCACAACTTGACCAGAAGAAGGGATCGGTTGGTAGGACATGTTCTGAGGCATCAAGGGATCACCAATTTACTATTGGAGGGCAGCGTGGAGGGTAAAAATCGTATAGGGAGAGCAAGAGATGAATACACTAATCAGATTCAGAAGGATGTAGGTTGCAGTAGGTACTGGGAGATGAAGCAGCTTGCACAGAATAGAGTAGCATGGAGAGCTGCATCAAACCAGTCTCAGGACTGAAGACTACAACAACAACAACATCTAAAATCACTTGGCTATATGAGACCGCAGTGGATACAGAGGTGGAATTAGTTGCCAGAATTGTAGCTGCCTATGATGTCATTCGAAAGATACCAGGCGTATTTGTCAGGGTGAGTCAGAATCTTGTTCGACATTGCCATGCTTGCACTGAGGTTGCTGGCGTCGGTTTCAGCACATTTTGTAAAATACAATACAAATAGCACGATCATTTTATCAGTGATGGTATTTGCAGTTAACTGTAACTAATGAAAATAAAAAAGTACACTGTAATGTGATTTTATTCCTATTATCTCCTTAAGCTGGCTTCTCCGACCCTTTTTCAAATTTTTCAGTGGAGTGTCCTCTGTGTCGTGTTACATATTTGCACACTCTTACAGAAACGCCTTTTATATGGATAGAAATGAATTCACAGAGTCACTATCACACTCGTCTCCTGTATAAACATTGCCGGGAAAAAACGCAACATCCTCAGGGACAAGACCATTTCATTAACAAGTGATATGAGAGGTAGTTCATCATTGCAGGAGAATATGGTAACAAATTCAAAGGAAGTGAAACACAGTTATCACAGTAAAGGTTACCCGAACAGTTCATCAATATATTATGCCGTGTATCGCCCCCCCCCCCCTTCAACCGTCACTGGTGGTGGTGGCAAAGGAGGCGTGAGTTCTCGCAAGTAAACGAACATAAAGGTACCGAATGGCAGTCTGCGATAGACTGTCATGAGCATCTTGTCCGTTTTGTTGCAATGTGGCAATGGTTCTTGCAGGTCGTAGAGAACAAGTTGTAACAATAATGTACCTATAATAATTTTTTTCTTTATGCATTTAGATAAATGTTTCTTTCTGAATTTATGTGAAATAATGTAAATATTATTTTAGAATTTTTTTCTTTTCGTGTCATGTTAAAGAAACTGTACACAACTTTTGAAATGAATGTCATTACTTATGTTAGAGTTTAAGCACTTTGATAACCAAAGGAAAGTGTATTTAATGTTAAAACTATTGTATAATGTGTAAATTGTAATTTAAACACTTGGTCCATACGTAGGTAATGCATTAGAATATGTGTAGTAGAAAACCTGTGGTGAATACCCTACCTGTAGGGGAGCGGGAAAAGGTGGATGCAGGCGAGCGCGGGAAAACGCACACTGGCGCGGTTCGGCACAACGGGCTCAGTCTTACAGTCGGAGTTGGGCATCGGTCAGAGGAACAAGTACTGTACCGAGGAGGCTATCTAGGAAAAGTGGATTCCATTGAGCCTCGGATGGTCCGATACCGACGACTACTTGGTATGGCTATATTCTCAGGCACAAAACTGGAAAGATTACGACGCTAAGAAGAATGAAAGTGCCGATACTGTGAGAGCCTTAGCCGTGCTTGTATGTGTGCTGTGCTGCCCGCTATCTCGCTGCCCGCCATCCGCCGCAACTACGTGCACAGGTCAAACATTTATTTCATCTTTAGAAGTGTATCTGTGTGGACCGGTGTTGAAACTGTTCTAACTGTTCAATAATAACGTGACTTTTACCAGAATTGCCTTAGCCATCATTTATCCTTATCATTGACCTAGACAGGGTCCTTACCGCATATTGTGCAACCCGAGTATCCCGAACTGAAAGTTTACAGTTAGTATTAAATTATTTGCAGATCGATCTATGCTATAAAGCAGTTTGAAAGTTAGGAGTGCAAATGTAAATGTTAGTAAAGAATATCAGTGGGATCAAATTGAAAGATAAATTTTGAATTGAGCTAGCAATGTTATTTAATTCATTTGAGACTGAAAGAATGTTAGTCAATTACTCCAGAAGCGTGACAAAAGAATAGTAGTCCATAGGTTGATAATTTTGAGTGTTAATGTACCTTCAGGACTTACTAGTTTCAGCATAACGACCGTAACAGTTTCAGCCCCCCCCCCCCCATTCTCTTCCCTATTCTTGCACATTTTGAAGTGTACTGATCAGAATTGAACAGTAAAATTAATTTCTATATTAAACCTAAGTATATTAGTGTTTTTTCCAATTTTAATAGTGACATTGTATGTGTGTTTTCAAAATTGCTGATTCTAGGGTAATCTATGCCCGATTTCATTCTGATCAATATACAAAGAGCAGCTCGTAGTAATCATTGCTGTGTGGTGTTGTGTAAGTTTAACTCATCCAAATTAGTACAAAAGAAGAAAACTTTAGCTCAGTAGATTTTTCCTATGCCAAACTCTGCCATATAACGCAGCAGTTCTACGTGTTGTTATGCTTGTACATGCACACACTTATACAAGGAGAAACTCACTCAATGCCTAATTAGGCTGGCGACCGTATTATTAATCATTGGCAATATCTACTGTGTGTACTTCTTGTCCATGCGAACGCATAATTGTACTTTACATTTGCTTGACGCATCACTGTAGTTACTGACTGAATAAGTCCGAATTGCTTCCATTAGGTACACGCGGTCAACTTATGTACTAAATCCTTGTTTACAAGGTTAAGCCCGTGAACTTATTACAGTACAGGCTTTATTGAGCTAACGCACGTCCGACAGGGCGGTAGTGTTACAAAGTGAGTTCCCTCTTCTTCGTGTCCCATACGTGTTCAATTGGTGACAGCTCTGATCATCTAGTTGGCCAGGCAGTTGCGCACCACGAAGAGCACGTTGCTTTCTCCTGCTGAAAAAGCACATCTCCTTCCTGCCGAAGGAATGGCAGTACCACAGGGGTATCAGTCTGTGTAATGTAGCAGACACTTTACCTCGCTGAAACATCAGGCGGGACTGTGGATTGCAACTGAAACCCCCCTTCCCTCCCCGCCCCACCCCCTGAAGCAGGAGCGGAGTTCGCGCGTTGTGGGTGAATGCACTCAGGAATCTACATCTACATCTACATCCATACTCCGCAAGCCACCTGACGGTGTGTGGCGGAGGGTACCTTGAGTACCTCTGTCGGTTCTCCCTTCTATTCCAGTCTCGTATTGTTCGTGGAAAGAAGGATTGTCGGTATGCCTCAGTGTGGGCTCTAATCTCTCTGATTTTATCTTCATGGTCTCTTCGCGATATATACGTAGGAGGGAGCAATATACTGCTTGACTCTTCGGTGAAGGTATGTTCTCGAAACTTTAACAAAAGCCCGTACCGAGCTACTGAGGGTCTCTCCTGCAGAGTCTTCCACTGGAGTTTACCTATCATCTCCGTAACGCTTTCGCGATTACAAAATGATCCTGTAACGAAGCGCGCTGCTCTCCGTTGGATCTTCTCTATATCTTCTATCAACCCTATCTGGTACGGATCCCACACTGTTGAGCAGTATTCTAGCAGTGGGCTTGAATAGGTTAACTCGCCGCACACGCGCACACCCATCACTCACAAATGGACAGAAGCCACTCCTGTCACCGAACACAACAGAGCGCCGTTCCACTCTCCAGCGAACTTCCTCACGACACTGAGGCGTCCATGCTTAGTGGCGCCATTGTGTCAAGAGGCAGCCCTGAATGATACTTCTTCGGCCACCGTTGCTTATACAGGGTTATTACAAATGATTGAAGCGATTTCACAGCTCTACAATAACTTTATTATTTGAGATATTTTCACAATGCTTTGCACACACACACATACAAAAACTCAAAAAGTTTTTTTAGGCATTCACAAATGTTCGATATGTGCCCCTTTAGTGATTCAGCAGACATCAAGCCGATAATCAAGTTCCTCCCACACTCGGCGCAGCATGTCCCCATGAATGAGTTCGAAAGCATCGTTGATGCGAGCTCGCAGTTCTGGCACGTTTCTTGGTAGAGGAGGTTTAAACACTGAATCTTTCACATAACCCCACAGAAAGAAATCGCATGGGGTTAAGTCGGGAGAGCGTGGAGGCCATGACATGAATTGCTGATCATGATCTCCACCACGACCGATCCATCGGTTTTCCAATCTCCTGTTTAAGAAATGCCGAATATCGTGATGGAAGTGCGGTGGACCACCATCCTGTTGAAAGATGAAGTCGGCGCTGTCGGTCTCCAGTTGTGGCATGAGCCAATTTTCCAGCATGTCCAGATACACGTGTCCTGTAACGTTTTTTTCCAAGAAGAAAAAGGGGCCGTAAACTTTAAACCGTGAGATTGCACAAAACACGTTAACTTTTGGTGAATTGCGAATTTGCTGCACGAATGCGTGAGGATTCTCTACCGCCCAGATTCGCACATTGTGTCTGTTCACTTCACCATTAAGAAAAAATGTTGCTTCAGCACTGAAAACAAGTTTCGCACTGAACGGATCCTCTTCCATGAGCCGAAAATTCAAAGCGTTTGACTTTGTCATCGGGTGTCAGGGCTTGTAGCAATTGTAAACGGTAAGGCTTCTCCTTTAGCCTTTTCCGTAAGATTTTCCAAACCGTCGGCTGTGGCACGTTTAGCTCCCTGCTTGCTTTATTCGTCGACTTCCGCGGGCTACGCGTGAAACTTGCCCGCACGCGTTCAATCGTTTCTTCGCTCACTGCAGGCCGACCCGTTGATTTCCCCTTACAGAGGCATCCAGAAGCTTTAAACTGCGCATACCATCGCCGAATGGAGTTAGCAGTTGGTGGATCTTTGTTGAACTTCGTCCTGAAGTGTCGTTGCAGTGTTATGACTGACTGATGTGAGTGCATTTCAAGCACGACCTACGCTTTCTCGGCTCCTCTCGCCATTTTGTCTCACTGCGCTCTCGAGCGCTCTGGCGGCAGAAACCTGAAGTGCGGCTTCAGCCGAACAAAACTTTATGAGTTTTTCTACGTATCTGTAGTGTGTCGTGACCATATGTCAATGAATGGAGGTACAGTGAATTTATGAAATCGCTTCAATCATTTGTAATAGCCCTGTACAATGCGTCGAACGTGACGTGTGTCTGCACTACACGGACGTCCAGAACATGGTCTACACAGCACAACATCTACTGTAATCCATTAGTGTGTCCATCCAGCTTCCTGCAGGCCCACAATGTGACCCCTACCAAATGGCTAGAGCTGTTTAACAGGAATGTGGCAAACACTGTTCACTTCTGAACTCAGCACAGTTACTGCTTGCAGAGCCAAAACAAAGGGTGTACAGACAGACCTGAGCGTTATTTGACAGCCACCGAGGACTGTGACAAACGCGTCGCTAACACTGAAATCCTTCAGTATGCACATAAAAGTATCGTACCATGGTGTCACTGAATATAGTCCATGAGGGTACTGCATTTTTTTCCGGCAGTGTATGTGGACAGTAAATGTCAGTGCAGCGCTGTAAACCTTTTGGATTTAGATTAAAGCTGCATGTAGACCTACATATACTTCCCCTACAGTGCGTGGCGGTGAGTACTTCGTACCAGCGTCAGCGATTTTACGTTACATTACCTTCGCATATCGATCGATGGAAAAGGACTGTCTGTATGCCTCTGTACACGCCCTAATGTTCTCCCTTACTCTTACGATGCCTATGTGGGTTGTACGACGGTGACAGCAGAATGGTCACACAGTCTTTCTCGTAAACAGGATCTCTAAATTTACCTAACATGATTCTGTGAGAACCATTCATACATTTTGCTCTTTCCAAAGATTCCCATTGAAATCCAGCCACCACCTCTGTTACACTTTCGTGTAGCCAGTACTACCCATTACGATCCTCTCAGTGCGTCTCTACGTTCCATCGACACCTATTTCCAAACGCTGGATCAGTCCTCTAGAATTTATCGCACTAGCATTTTGCAAGAGAGTTATTTCACAGATGCACCGCACTTTTCGAGAACTCTCCCAAAAAATTTAAGTAATTTTCGAAATTTGTGGTAAGTTCCTGTGGGACCAAACTGCTGAGGTCGTGGGTCCCTAGGTTTACGCACTACTTAGTCTAACTTAAACTAACTTACGCTAAGGGCAGCACACACGCCCATGCCCGAGGGAAGACTCCTCGAACCTCCGACGGGGAAAGCCGCGCGTGGCAAATTAAAGTTCAAATGGCTCTGAGCACTATGCGACTCAACTGCTGAGGTCATCAGTCGCCTAGAACTTAGAACTAATTAAACCTAACTAACCTAAGGACAGCACACAACACCCAGCCATCACGAGGCAGAGAAAATCCCTGACCCCGCCGGGATTCGAACCCGGGAACCCGGGCGTGGGAAGCGATAACGCTACCACACGACCACGAGATGCGGGCCAAATTAAAGTCCTCAGTTCGACTTCCTAAACACTGATTTGACGTGTTTGTCCCATTTCATACCACTTTTTAGTCTTACACTTAAATACATACAGAAGACATCGCCCCCAATGTCCACTGCCAACCTAGCAATCAGATACCGTCCAGTAATTTCTCTTTATTATGGGAATTATGTTGCATGGGTTCATATCCATCCGGCACGGCTGGTTTTATAATTTTTGCACAAAGACTCATTAATATCGTGCGACTCTTCGACAATCATTTTCGAGTTACTTTCTACTGATTCAAAATTAGATTTATTGTCCTAATAAAAGTTTAAATGCTAGGGCAGTTGTTTGGGACGTTGGCATCTGGGCCATGGAGACGTCCCTGGACAGACCGGAAGCGTTCACCCGTTAGATTTTCTATAGACTACCCATGTACGAGGGTAAAATGTACGTAGTGGCGGTAAAGGTGAGGCGGGAGTATCTTCTACTGCGATTCGTTCAACACGGTGAGAATCATTTCTCCAAATGGCTACTCTAGTATCGGTACAGTGTGGCCTGTTTGATAACTCCGGATAAGTTAGGCTCGGCAGTGGGTAGGTTCGACCAGTGTGATACTGCAGTGTTGGTTTCCGAGGAGGTGACCGCTGGCGGAGACCTCCAGGCATGACTACCGATAGATATGTTCACTGCCGACTGACAGAAGACTGTTATAGCGACTTACTTGCATACTCTCTTGCTTGCTTGCTCTCTAGAAACAGACCGTGACGAACAACGGTCTCGTCTCACTACAAGAAGACCCAGTACCACGTGATCCTGCTGCACACTTTTCAACAACTGTGTAGTGCGTTCGATAATTTTCTAGCGACAATTTCTTACGGTTCCTGCAATATTTCTCAAGATAGTAATCGTCGTGAATGCGAAGTAGCAAACGGCAGGTTACTTTGTGTCCTGTACTCTCAGATCGTTAAAGAACGACCCAGAAAAAAGATTGCAAGCAAGATTCTACTTGTTTAGTTCGTTATGTTCTTGTGATTACACTTAATTATCTGTTGAATTTTCGCCCGAAGTAGGTTTGGTCGTGAGATATAACGGCAAGTGTCTGCTGACAAAAATTGCGAATCTTCGTTACACAGCTAGAATTACTTCACGGATTGTGAACTGAATGAGGCAGAACGTAATTAATAGTTCCCACTGGTGCATCGACGCTTAGTGAGACTATTTGGTGATGGTGTATTGATAATAAATATGTTTGTTTGAGAGGCCGGCAATGATGAATTTAGCGTTCACACATGAATTATATGACACAACATTTAAGAGTGGATAAAATACCAAAAAACATTTGAGCTAAGATGATCACTCAACATTTGAAGGATACGCTGGACCATAGACTGAAACCCAAAATTTTAAGCTATGAGGGGCGTTCAGTAAGTAACACGACACATTTTTTTTTTTCTGAAAGCAGTTTGGTTTTATTCAGTACTGCAATAGACCATGTTACTCCCCACGCTTTCGGCTGCAAAAGTCTATTTTTCGACATAATCTCCGTTCATTGCGACAGCCTTACGCCAACTAACTGGTGAGGCCTGTATGGCACGACTCAACCACCACGGCACCATTCTACGTCTTGCTGCATCAATAACCTCCCCAACATCCACGTACTGACCCCCTGCGGAGAGCACTCTTCTTTGGGACAGACAGATGGAAGTCGGGATGCGCGAGATGCGGACTGTAGGGTGCATAAGGACGAGCAGTGCAACGAAGTTTTAAGAGCTCATCTCGGGTGTGCAGACTTGTGCGAGGGACTTACGTTGCCATGGAAAAGAAGTTCATTTGCATTTTTGTGGCGATGAGCACGCCGAAGCCGTTCCTTCAGTTTCCTGACGGTAGATCGGTACACCCCTCAGTTGACCGTTGCACCGTGAGGGAGGACATCAAACGGATTAACCCCTTGATCGACCCAGAAGACTTTCGTCACGACTTTACCCGCTGAGGGTACTGTAACGCCGGAAATGCATATCCTCCTATTTCCATCTATTGTACTATAATTTTTTTTCCTTATTTTCTCACCTGAAGATATGACATTTCTGTCTCTTAATATATTGTAATTGTTTTACTGTTTATATATATATATATATATATATATACATATATATATATATATATGCATTTATGTTGGTTTGTTTTGTGAATATTATTTGTATTTACACGCTGGGTCTGGCGTAGGGAAAACTATGCTATCGAACGAATACATCGATAGGTCGTGTGAAGAATCAAAGTGTGTAGGATCTTTGGCAGTGTTAACTCTGCCGCATGGAGCGCGGGCAGAGAGAGTCTGGCTGGAGTAGTGCGGTGGAGCAGGTGTGTTGTGTGACGCTCCCGCGAGTTGCCGCGTTTTCGGGGTTTGGCAGCATGTAATTCCGCTCGACTTGCGATGATAGTTTCTGACACGGTGTCGCGGACGGGAAGCTTTAGCTGGCGCACATCAAGAGCCCGTTTGGCCTGGTGACCGTGTCGAGAAGAAGGCGCGCCAACATCCAGCTTCTGCAACAGCGACGCCCGACAATGAGTGACTGTCGCCACCTCCTCGATCGACGGCTTCAAACCTTCAATCAACCAACAAGGAAGACTGGAAGCACGTAAAGTTTTTTAGAAATGTATGGCAGACCTCAGCTTTTCAAACTTTTAAAATTGTTGCATCACAGAATTACAGCAACTTAGCATGAACGTTTGTTGCTCATTGTCCCAATTGCATTACCAAGCAGGGTCCCTTCCTTTTCCGGAATGAACCCGAGTGTCGCTGAAATTCAAACGCCAGCATCATTCGATTTCACTGCTTTAATTTCAAAGTTCAGTTAAGGCATTCATAGCTGGCCACAATATTTAGATTACACAAGCACGAATTAAGAGTGCGAGTTTTGTTACCGTATTTTAGCATACCTGTGACTGCAGCTGAGCTTGGTACGTACTAAATTTTACTACTGTTAATTGTTCAGAATCATTTAATTCAAGTTCAAAGTTAAATCCCTTATTTCTAAATTGCGTAGATTCAAGTAGCTTTTGAAATGATTGTTGAGGTAGTCCAAGACTAACCGTATTTTACTGAATTTCGATGTGCTTCAGAAAGAAAGCTCACTATTAACTTCAGTCACTAAATTAACTTTCGATTTTCCGGTTTTATTAATTTTTTTACTACATTAAGTCAGGGTGTAGCGAAATTTATTACTTCTGACAAACTTTCAGTTTTCACACTACACGTGTCAACCTTCAGTTGCCACGCTTCTAGTGCTAATTATATGTGTAATAACCTTTCTTTTTCAGTTACTATAGTAATTGTCCTTAGGACTGGCGACTGTAATTGCCCCCAAATCTCAAATATCTAATTACCGCTAGTTAATCGTTAACGTAACGGCCGCACATTTACTTTCTTTATTAACTTTACCCCTTTTCAAAATTAATTTCCACCTGTTTCATTAGCATTTTTCCTTTCATTTAGATGTAACCCTTTCCTCCCTCTTTACCGACAGATTAACTTCGGTGACGATTGCTTTTCCCAAATTTCCATTAGGTACACGCGGTTTAATTTTTCACTGTCATTAAGGTCGATGACTGGGGGGGGGGGGGGGGGAGGTTACAGTACGACTTTGGACTTTATCGTTGGACGAGAGGTGACGTTACACACTCCATGGACTGCCATTTTATTTCCGGTTCGAAGTGATGTTTCATCGCCTGTGACGTTTTTCGACAAGAAATTGTCCACTATCAGCCTCGCAACGCGCAAGTAACTCCGCGCCGATGGTCCTTCGTTGCTCTTTGTGATCTTCTGTTAGGCGGCGAGGGAGGCAGCGGGCACACACCTTTGAATACCCCAACTTGTGGACGAGTGTGTCGCCACTACCAACAGGGAGGACCAGTTGCACAGCGAGGTGCTTGACTGGAGTGTGACCCATCGATTTCCTCGAATGAGAGCGTCCACTCGTACCAGCATTTAATGAGTGACGGCTGTGTCCTGCCGGTCGACACGCGGAGCTCGAGCAGGTTTGCGCGAATGTCTTGCGAAGATTACAGACGCCTCGCCCAACGGCTCACCGTGCTTTTGTTCACCACCAGGTCTCCGTAGAGATTCCACAAGCGCCTATGAATATCTGCGATGCTCTGGTTTTCTGCTAAAAGAAAATCGGTGACAGCTCTCCACTCGGAACGCAACTCCGTTGCACATGGCTATGGCTATGTATAGCACGGCCACTATCGAAACTTCACGAAACTAAAGGGGCTGAAGCGGCAACATTCCACGATGTTCCACAACAAATGGCGAATTTTTTCAACCGAAGCTATGCAATCGATAAATAAAATGCACCCTGTTAAAAAGAGGTCCACTGTGATTTCTACACTACAAACGTGACAACATTCACGGCAGTTTCGCCTTAGACTTAAGTAATTTGTGAATGGAAAGTTCCCACTTGTTTGTTAACCTCCAACCCCAGTCACTCGTCGTCTTACCCACACGTGACCGTCTGAATCAACAGAAATAGAACATTCTTTCGGTCACGAAAATTTGCTGTATTTAATAGGACCGAAGAAGATTCAGTTTTAAGTTCTACAACAATATCTTTGTACCCTTGTTTGTCGAGACTGATCTTCCAGCTGATTCTTCCACACGTTTCTCTTCACGGGACATCCACAACTGTTGTTCATTGTCACTGACAAATTCCGGTACATGTACAAAAATTATCTATTTCTGGAAAGGAAAGCACTATTCCATTTTAGGACATATATCCCTTCTTCAGGTGCACATTTAAATGTGAGTCCACAAAGGATACACAACTAAAGTTAAAATATGTTAAAGTAGTGCATCCCTGGGGCATGACACGCAATAGAATATCCTCTTCAATCTTAAGTCTTCCAGAAAGCTTCACGCTGTGGTGGACAATGATCCAACGCCATGGACGCGCAACACATGGATCCGCATCATGGCGGTTTTTCCAACACCGGGCAGTGCTTTCCTTTATAGACATAAATAATTTTTGTGACTGTAGCGGATTCTATGATTCACTGCTAATACAAGACTATTCAAAAAGAAGGAACAGATTTCAAACATTGCTTCCAGACTATAAAAGACAGAAACACAATTCCAACGTTCCTGGAAAAAGAAATTTCCAAACTTTTATGTATTCAATGTTGTTAGTTGTTGTGGTCTTCAGTCCTGAGACTGGTTTGATGCAGCTCTCCATGCTACTCTATCCTGTGCAAGCTTCTTCATCTCCCAGTACCTACTGCAACCTACATCCTTCTGAATCTGCTTGGTGTATTCGTCTCTTGGTCTCCCTCTACGATTTTTACCCTCCATGCTGCCCTCCAATACTAAATTGGTGATCCCTTGATGCCTCAGAACATATCCTACCAACCGATCCCTTCTTCTTGTCAAGTTGTGCCACACACTTCTCTTCTCCCCAATTCTATTCAATACCTCCTCATTAGTTATTTGATCTAACCATCTAACCTTCAGCATTTTTCTTTAGCACCTCATTTCGAAAGCTTCTACTCTCTTGCCTAAACTATTTATCGTCCATGTTTCACTTCCATACATGGCTACACTCCATACAAATACTTTCAGAAACGACTTCCTGACACTTAAATCTACAAACGAAGTTAACAAATTTCTCTTCTACAGAAACGCTTTCCTTGCCATTGCCAGTCTACATTTTATATCCTCTCTACTCCGACCATCATCAGTTATTTTGCTCCCCAAATAGCAAAACTAATTTACTACTTTAAGTGTCTCATTTCCTAATCTAATTCCCTCAGCATCACCCGACTTAATTCGACTACATTCCGTTGTCCTCGTTTTGCTTTTGTTGATGTTCATCTTATACCCTCCTTTCAAGACACTATCCGTTCCGTTCAAGTGATCTTCTAAGTCATTTGCTGTCTCTGACAGACTTACAATGTCATCGGCGAATCTTAAAGTTTTTATTTCTTCTCCATGGATTTTAATACCTACTCCGAATTTTTCTTTTCTTTCCTTCACTGCTTGCTCAGTATACAGATTGAATAACATTGGCTTGAGGCTACAACCCTGTCTCTCTCCCTTCCCAACCACTACTTCCCTTTCATGCCCCTCGACTCTTATAACTGCCATCTGGTTTCTGTACAAATTGTAAATGGCCTTTGGCCCCCTGTATTTCACCCCTGCCAACTTCAGAATTTGAAAGAGAGTATTCCAATCAACATTGTCAAAAGCTTTCTCTAAGTCTACAAATCCTACAAACGTAGGTTGGCCTTTCCTTAATCTAGCTTCTAAGATAAGTCGTAGGGTCAGTGTTGCCTCACGTGTTCCAATATTTCTACGGAATCCAAACTGATCCTCCCCTAGGTCGGCTTCTTCTAGTTTTTCCATTCGTCTGTAAAGAATTCGCGTTAATATTTTGCAGCCGTGACTTATTAAACTGATAGTTCGGTAATTTTCACATCTGTCAACACTTGCTTTCTTTGGAATTGGAATTACTATATTCTTCTTGAAGTCTGAGGGTATTTCGCCTGTCTCATACATCTTGCTCCCCAGATTGTAGAGTTTTGTCAGGACTGGCTCTCCCATGGCCGTCAGTAGTTCTAATGGAATGTTGTCTACTCCCGAGGCCTTGTTTCGACTCAGGTCTTTCTGTGCTCTGTCAAACTCTTCACGCAGTATCATATCTCCCATTTCATCTTCATCTGCATCCTCGTCCATTTCCATAATATTGTCCTCAAGTACATCGCCCTTGTATAGACCCTCTATATACTCCTTCCACCTTTCTGCTTTCCCTTCTTTGCTTAGAACTGGGTTTCCATCTGAGCTCTTAATACTCATACAAGTGGTTCTCTTTTCTCCAAAGGTCTCTTTAATGTTTCTGTAGGCAGTATCTATCTTACCTCTAGTGAGATGGTATTCAATGTAAGCACCGAGTATTAGACGACAAATCAAAATGGTGGATCATTTCCTGCCACATACGAAGCAGCTAGTCTCTCGCTATGGAGTGCACGGCGTCAACAATGCGACGTCGCTGACTCTCAAGAGTGTCAGGTATTGGGGGGGGGGGGGGGGGAGATACAAAGGCAGTCTTTTACAAATCCCCACAGATAAAAGTCACAGTGTGTCAGGTCTGGAGACCTGGGAGGACACCGCCGATAAGTTCATCTTCTGATCCTCCTCCTTCCAATCCATCGTCCTGGAATGGTGTGAAACGTCTCTGTGAAGTCGTTTCATACGACTACCTGATTTTAGCTCAATGCATGAACTCTTCCGGAAAGACTGAGCACTCAAATAAGGCCTATTTAATATTGTATGTATGTTTTAATGTGGGGTTTCGGTTTTGTTTTGTGGGAAACGCTGAGTTGGTCATCGTCTGCTGGGAGCAGACGATGTTGCTTCTCGTTCGAAGGAGAGCACAGGATGGCCAACTTAGGTTTCCAGTACCTGAACACAGAGGTCTACCCATCTTAGTCGAAGGCTGTTTTTGTGTGTGAGGTTGGTGACGGAGGGCTACTCCTCTGGTAGCTTCCGCTGCACGGGGAGCTAGGTAATCTGGAAAGAGAAAGGGGCACTCTTCGGTGAACGCTTGGTGAGTACGGATCGTAGCTCTTAAGGGGGGTTTCAGGTGATACGAGGCAGGTTGAGTTAGGACTTCGTTATGTTCAACTGCTGAAATACTTAAGAACTTCAGCTTAACTGAAGCGTGTGAAGCGAATTATTTTTCCGAATGTACCATAATTATATTGCTTCAAATAGGCGATTTTTGGGTGTTTGAGTTAAAAGTGTGGAAGTTACTTTGTTCATTTTGAACAACGATGAAGTAGAATTTCAAACGGTGAATCTGATTAGTAAAAGCTGGTTAGGATCACTTTAACCGTACGTGATTGTAGTACTGTGTCGAAGCGAGTATGATTTTTAATCTTATATTTTGTGGAAGTTGCTTTTGTCTTTGTGTGTCGATTTTGTGCCACGTGTTTGGTAATCAATGACCCTTCTGGTCCACCATGGCACCGCAATAGGCTTTATTTTAACAGTTTGCTTTTTTAATGAGCTATAATTTCTGCAAGAATATCTGTTCTTTCGTGTGCTTTCTACAAAGCAGCACAACAGTTTGATTCGGAATGCACCACGTGCTCTAGTTCGGCCGTTTGCAAGCAGCAGACGCAGTTAGTATGTTGAATAATTATCGCATAACCTCGTGCATTGGTTAACCCTCTGTCCAGAACAGTGCATGAGTAGAACCGTAATGCGAATCCCACAGAGATATTTTTATGGTATGAATGCAAAGGAGATGATAGTATCATTGTCTCCCACCCCCGTTTTCTGTGTTTCTTCTTGCTGTAGTTAAATTGTGCTCTGATACATTCTCACGTAATTCTTGCTTAAATATTACTAGTCAGGCACCAGTTATGCGTATTAGGATGTGCAACCAAATACTTAGATACAATAAATAATCTACGTGAAAGACAAATTCTGTGGTTTTGATCTTACCCACTTACTCTGATTTCCAATCCTGAATTAATCAAGTTGCTTCATGCACGACATAGAGTGCTATTTATCTGGCTACTTAAAGAAATTTGCATACTTGTAATTAAATTATTTAAGTAATTAAAGTAATAATTTTTCAGCTCCGTTTTTTCTAAATGGTTAGGAAGGGCTTGGGCTGGTGGTAACCCTCAGTTTCTCAATTTTCACCATTATTTGTGTGAGAGAAGCAGCTAGAAATGCGAGATAACGTATATGACTCGTTGAGAAACGTCGTAAAGATAGTAATACCTTACAGGTGTCATTCAGGTATCATCGGATGTGCTTAGAGAAATTCTGTAGTTTGGAAGCAGTAAATATTTCAAATATGTCCCCTCTTTTTGAATAGGCGGTGTATGTTACTTTTACATGTTGGGATTTCGTGGCATGACTACTATATCGCTTTTAATATTTATAGTTACGTCCAATTTTTAGTAAGAAACCAAATATGTAGTCGTGAATTGTGTGACGATAAAATATTTTATTGACAATTTCTTTGTATTACAAAGCTGGTGGTCACAGCACTGCTTTCTCAGAATGTGTTGCCACACAGATATTTCATAGATACAGCTCGATACATTTATGTTGTTGTTGCACACTCACAGGGTACACTTACTGCTATGCGTAAACAAAGATGGACAAAATTTTCGTGTGGCAACGAGTGTGGTTTTTTACCGTTATTACCAAAACTAGAACGCTTGTTGTGGAGTGCCGTTGCGCACTCGGTTCCGACGTGCTCGCCGACGAGATGAGAAAGCGGAGAGGCGAAGCCCATCCGGGAATGTAGAGACAGCCGTGGGAGCTGAGCGGGGGCGGGGGGAGGCGGGCGGCGGGGGCGGCGGCGCGGCGCGGGGGCGGCGCGGCGCGGAGGCAGCGCGGCGCGGGGGCGACGCGGCGCCTACTCGCCCGTCATCACCTCCATGAACTCTGCAACACAGCGAAAGTAAACACAGCACTGGCGTTAGCTCTGCAACTCAGAGTAAAGCAGTGAGATAAAACTCTGCAACGAAGATGCATGGGGAGGTAAGTACAGCGGTGACATAAACTCTGCAACACAGGTACACACGTCGGCACTGTACTTGCCTTGTGTGTGCCTGTGTTGCAGAGTGTATCGAGGAGTACAGCCCTAAATAAATTCTGCGACACAGCTACACGGCAAAGTATGTAAGGTCTGACACAAATTTACGCAATACAAGCGCAAAGTAACGTAAAGTGCAGCACCGATATACACACGGAACCCGGAAAAGTGGCACAGAGAATATAACCCTACATGAACTATGCAACATGGTTGCATTTCAAGGTAAGTACAGAACCTGCATGCCCTCTGCAACGCAGGTACACGCAAGGAAGGTATAGCACCGACGTAAACTTTGCAACATTCGCGCTTGGCAGGTTCTGTACAACACGTGCATGAAAACTCTGCATCATACACATGTGGCACCAGGTACACACACTACTATACAGACACACGATAAGATGAGTACAGCACCTACATAAACCCTGCAACACAGTCACATGTCAAGATAAGTGTAACAGCTACATTACCTCTGAAACACAACCACACATCTAGGTAGGTACAGCACCTACATACGTTCTGCAACACAGCCACATGAAAAGTGGGTACAGTGACTGCATAGACAGCTGTAACACAGACACGCGGCACACACAGGTCAACTCCTGGAATCAAATCTGCATGTGGAATGCACTTCCTTGACTCTTGTTCAGAAAGGAGTGCACTATTCTGCTGCATACATTTTCAATAAGCTACCACAAGAACTCAAAAATCTTAGCAGTAGCCCAAACGCTTTTAAGTCTAAACTGAAGGGTTTCCTCATGGCTCACTCCTTCTATTCTGCCGAGAAGCTCCTGGAAGAGCTGAAAAATTAAGCAAATTACAGTGTTACATTGTCGATTTTCTTTATTTAAACTTACGAATTGTCGCCTGAATACGTTTCTTGTATTTCATTTTATCTGTTTCTACTATCGTGTTATAATTTCATGTATTGACTCGTTCCATGACCATGGAGACTTCTCCTTAATTTGGTCCCACGGAACAATAATAAAATAAATAAATAAATAAAACACCTGTTCTGCACAGTGGAGCAAGTGGCAAACAGCTACACAGTGTGTAGGGGCTAGGTCGAACACTGTTGGATGTTACTACTGTAAGTAGGCTGTTTATGTTTTCTTATTGGCAACGTTACGTGGCGCTCTGTACGAAAATCACTGGCTGTGCTGTGTGCAGTCTGTGGCTGGTTTGCATTGTTGTCTGCCATTGTAGTGTTGGGCAGCGGCAGCTGGATGTGAACAACGCGTAGCGTTGCGCAGTTGGTGTGCAGTCTGTGGCTGGTTTGCATTGTTGTCTGCCATTGTAGTGTTGGGCAGCGGCAGCTGGATGTGAACAGCGCGTAGCGTTGCGCAGTTGGAGGTGAGCCGCCAGCAGTGGTGGATGTGGGGAGAGAGATGGCGGAGTTTTGAAATTTATAAGACTGGATGTCATGAACTGCTATGTATATTATGACTTTTGATGACTATTAAGGTAAATACATTGTTTGTTCTCTATTAAAATCTTTCATTTGCTAACTATGCCTATCAGTAGTTAGTGCCTTCCGTAGTTTGAATCTTTTATTTAGCTGGCAGTAGTGGCGCTCGCTGTATTGCAGTAGTTCGAGTAATGAAGATTTTTGTGAGGTAAGTGATTTGTGAAAGGTATAGGTTAAAGTTAGTCAGGGCCATTCTTTTGTAGGGATTTTTGAAAGTCAGATTGCGTTGCGCTAAAAATATTGTGTGTCAGTTTAAGCACAGTCTTGTATAAATTGTTCAAAGGAGACGTTTCACTACCAGCAAGGAAACGTACTTTTATTTATCACTCGAGCATTATAAACAAGACATATGATAACATGGGCCCAGTTGCTGACGGGAATTCTTAATTATTACTCTGATGGAAATGGACTCTGTTACACCATGAGTTCCTAGACCACATGATGCCAAACTGATACTCCGGTATTTCCATGCCTGTGGGATATACTAATTAAAACGCCATCCTTATGTGTGCTCTCTTTGAAAATTTTCGGTTCAGAAAAGTAAGCCATTTTGCTCATGAAGAATTAAGTGAGTTCATGCTGGCTATTAGGTGTATCTAACGTTGCTGGAACTTTTCAGGTGAAGATAACAACACACACGACCACAAGAAGCCTTATCATCTTTCATACCTTCGGAAAATTCAGACCATTGACATACGGGACATAGGAGTATCACACTGACAGATCACGTAGATCGTTGACTGTAGTGCTATGACTTCAGAACGACCAGCAACGACATGGAATCAGGCCAGCGTTCGGCAATGAGAGAAGGGAGGGTCTTTCGAGGAGGACTGCGCCACAATAGATCATAGGATTTTCGACTGCTTAGACGAATAGACGGATGACAACAGCTGAAATGCGAGCGGAGGTTGCACACTAAGTTTCATCACGTACCCTCTGGAAGAGATTAATGGATGCTAGATTGAGATCTAGAATTGCCGTGTGGCTTCTTTATTGACTCCCATACCACATGCAAATGGTGTAGATTCAGTGTCAACTGGGACATTGAGTGACATTCCGTGGTGTTCAGGGAAGAGCCTCGATTCTGTTTGTGGCAGTCAGATCGACGCCAGCGTATACGTAGATGGCCTTAACTCTTGGAATCATGTGTGTGGGGAGCTGTTTGATATGACAGAAGGGCTGATTTGGTAACTATAGAAGGAAGCCTGAATACTCACCGCTACGTGGCAAGAATGGTAAGTCCTGCTATAGTATAGTTCATTACCAGGGTAGACAATGTCATATTTTCACCAGGATAAGTCACAGCTGCAAAATACTAACGCGAATTCTTTACAGACGAATGGGAAAACTGGTAGAAGCTGTCCTCGTGGAAGATCAGTTTGGATTCCGTAGAAATGTTGGAACACGTTAGGCAATACTGACCCTACGACTTATCTTAGAAGCTAGATTAAGGAAAGGCAAACCTACGTTTCTAGCATTTGTAGACTTAGAGAAAGCTTTTGACAATGTTGACTGGAATACTATCTTTCAAATTCTAAAGGTGGCAGGGGTGAAATACAGGGAGCGAAAGGCTATTTACAATTTGTACAGAAACCAGATGGCAGTTACAAGAGTCGAGGGACATGAAAGGGAAGCAGTGGTTGGGAAGGGAGTGAGACAGGGTTGTAGCCTCTCCCCGATGCTATTCAATCTGTATATTGAGCAAGTAGTAAAGGAAACAAAAGAAAAGTTCGGAGTAGGTATTAAAATCCATGGAGAAGGAATAAAAACTTTGAGGTTTGCCGATGACATTGTAATTCTGTCGGAGACAGCAAGGGACTTGGAAGAGCAGTTGAACGGTATGGACAGTGTCTTGAAAGGAGGGTATAAGATGAACATCAACAAAAACAAAACGAGGACAATGGAATGTAGTGGAATAAAATCGGGTGATGCTGAGGGAATTAGATTAGGAAATGAGACACCTAAAGTAGTAGGGGAGTTTTGCTATTTGGGGAGCAAAATAACTGATGATGGTCGAAGTAGAGAGGATATAAAATGTAGACTAGGAATGGCAAGGAAAGCGTTTCTGAAGGAGAGAAATTTGTTAACATCGAGTATTGATTTAATTGTCAGGAAGTCGTTTCTGAAAGACGATAAATAGTTTAATCAAGAAGAGAATAGAAGCTTTCGAAATGTGGTGCTACAGAAGAATGCTGAAGATTAGATGGGTAGATCACATAACTAATGAGGAGGTTGTTGTTGTTGTTGTTGTTGGCTTCAGTCCTGAGACTGGTTTGATGCAGCTCTCCATGCTACTCCATCCTGTGCAAGCTTCTTCATCTCCCAGTACCTACTGCAACCTACATCCTTCTGAATCTGCTTAGTGTATTCATCTCTTGGTCTCCCCCTACGATTTTTACCCTCCACGCTGCCCTCCAATACTAAATTGGTGATCCCTTGATGCCTCAGAACATGTCCTACCAACCGATCCCTTCTTCTGGTCAAGTTGTGCCACAAACTTCTCTTCTCCCCAATCCTATTCAATACTTCCTCATTAGTTATGTGATCTACCCATCTGATCTTCAGCATTCTTCTGTAGCACCACATTTCAAAAGCTTCTATTCTCTTCTTGTCCAAACTATTTACCGTCCATGTTTCACTTCCATACATGGCTACACTCCATACAAATACTTTCAGAAATGACTTCCTGACACTTAAATCTATACTCGATGTTAACAAATTCCTCTTCTTCAGAAACGCTTTCCTTGCCATTGCCAGTCTACATTTTATATGCTCTCTACTTCTATCATCATCAGTTATTTTGCTCCCCAAATAGCAAAACTCCTTTACTACTTTAAGTGTCTCATTTCCTAATCTAATTCCCTCAGCATCACCCGACTTAATTCGACTACATTCCATTATCCTCGTTTTGCTTTTGTTGATGTTCATCTTATATCCTCCCTTCAAGACACCATCCATTCCGTTCAACTGCTCTTCCAAGTCCTTTGCTGTCTCTGACAGAATTACAATGTCATCGGCGAACCTCAAAGTTTTTATTTCTTCTCCATGGATTTTAATACCTACTCCAAATTTTTCTTTTGTTTCCTTTACTGCTTGCTCAATATACAGATTGAATAACATTGGGGAGAGGCTACAACCCTGTCTCACTCCCTTCCCAACCGCTGCTTCCCTCTCATGCCCCTCGACTCTTATAACTGCCATCTGGCTTCTGTACAAATTGTAAATAGCCTTTCGCTCCCTGTATTTTACCCCTACCACCTTTAGAATTTGAAAGAGAGTATTCCAGTCAACATTGTCAAAAGCTTTCTCTAAGTCTACAAAAGCTAGAAACGTAGTTTTGCCTTTCCTTAATCTTTCTTCTAAGATAAGTCGTAAGGTCAGTATTGCCTCACGTGTTCCAGTATTTCTACGGAATCCAAACTGATCTTCCCCGAGATCGGCTTCTACTAGTTTTTCCATTCGTCTGTAAAGAATTCGTGTTAGTATTTTGCAGCTGTGGCATATTAAACTGATTGTTCGGTAATTTTCACATCTGTCAACACCTGCTTTCTTTGGGATTGGAATGATTATATTCTTCTTGAAGTCTGAGGGTATTTCGCCTGTTTCATACATCTTGCTCACCAGATGGTAGAGTTTCGTCACGACTGGCTCTCCCAAGGCCGTCAGTAGTTCTACTGGAATGTTGTTTACTCCGGGGGCCTTGTTTCGACTCAGGTCTTTCAGTGCTCTGTCAAACTCTTCACGCAGTATCGTATCTCCCATTTCATCTTCATCTACATCCTCTTCCATTTCCATAATATTGTCCTCAAGTACATCGCCCTTGTATAGACCTTCCACATACTCCTTCCACCTTTCTGCTTGCCCTTCTTTGCTTAGAACTGGGTTTCCATCTGAGCTCTTGATGTTCATACAAGTGGTTCTCTTATCTCCAAAGGTCTCTTTAATTTTCCTGTAGGCAGTATCTATCTTACCCATAGTGAGATAAGCCTCTACATCCTTACATTTGTCCTCTAACCATCCCTGCTTAGCCATTCTGCACTTCCTGTCCAGCTCATTTTTGAGACGTTTGTATTCCTTTTTGCCTGCTTCATTTACTGCATTTTTATATTTTCTCCTTTCATCAATTAAATTCAATATTTCTTCTGTTACCCAAGGAGGAGGTATTGAATAGAATTGGGGAGAAGAGGAGTTTGTGGCACAACTTGACTAGAAGAAGGGAGCGGTTGGTAGGACATGTTGTGACGCATCAAGGGATCACCGATTTGGTACTGGAGGGCAGCGTGGAGGGTAAAAATCGTAGAGGGAGACCAAGAGATAAATACACTAAGCAAATTCAGAAGGATGTAGGCTGCAGTAGGTACTGGGAGACGAAGAAGCTTGCACAGGATAGAGTAGCATGGAGAGCTGCATCAAACCAGTCTCAGGACTGAAGATCACAACAACAACAACAACAGCAATGCAAGACCGCACTAAGCACATCGCACCACAAAATCCTAGAGTATATGGACTCTTGACTGGCCTACCAGGTGTACTGATTTATCAACCGTGAAGCATGTGTGGGATGTGATGGGAAGAGGTAGATTTTTAACTGCAACAGGAACCTACATGAACTGATACTGCATGTGTTTCAGGAGTAAGAAGAAATTCCTCAAAATGAAATCCAGAGGCTGTTACTTGTCATGTCACAATGAATGCAAGAATGTATACCATTTCTGCTTAGTGGATCCTTTTGAAAACCATTAAAATAACTGCCGGCCGCTTTGGCCGTGCGGTCTGGGCGCTTCAGTCTGGAACCGCGTGGCCGCTCCGGTCGCAGGTTCGAATCCTGCCTCGGGCATGGATGTGTGTTATGTCCTTAGGTTAGTTAGGTTTAAGTAGTTCTACGTTCTAGGGGACTGATGACCATAGATGTTAAGTCCCATAGTGCTCAGAGCCATTTGAGCCATTAAAATAACTGAATAAAAATTCTCGACAAAATATCAACAGTAAGGCACTCTCGAAAGAGCAGGCTGGAAGTACATGTACGACATACCATACTGCATGAAGGCGAATTTTTAAGGAGTTTTAATTGCAGTATTCACTAAATTCAGTCCATATCTGCATAGTGTGCAAAAAAGAATATGGTGTGCATCTAGGCCAACACGCGTTATTGAACCAGTCATTTACCAGCAAATCATTATTTCTGTCAGAGAGTGGTAATATACTGCAACATTTTTTCAGAAAACTAATAAGTAACAAAAAATACTAGATATTCTGTGCAGGGCATTGCAAGAACTCACACCATCGATGTCCCTGTGAAGGCATTGCAAAGTGTTGTTGATGACTGGATTGTTCCCTTGACTGTAACAACTCCCAATACCGCCATAGACATATTAGTCGACACAATATGATTGCAACTGAGATTAAGGACCCTTCGGTCTGCTTACCGTGAGTTTTTATCGTGATATTTCACGTGAAACGCTGAAACACTTGGTAGCATCTGCACAACTGTCGTGAAATCTCTCACAGTGCGATGCTTTATCCTCAGACACAGGTCTGCTTGTTTACTGTAACGCCACTGCTTGTTTCCGCCTGCGACCATGCGGCGCTGAGTGCCATACTATCGTGGGCGCGTAATATAATTAGCTCAATATGGACAAAAGGATCAGACCACTGATGACGCAAGAAAAAAATCAGACTCGTCCTCATTATGCACCCATAACTGCAAAGCATAGCGTGTCTCCTTGTGTTTCATTCATAACTATTGTGAATCGATGCTTATACACTAACGTGGTGAAAAGTACACTACTGCCCATTAAAATTGCTACACCACGAAGATGAAGTGCTACAGACGCGAAATTTAACTGACAGGAAGAAGATTCTGCGATATGCAAATGATTAGCTTTTCAGAACATTCACACAAGGTTGGCGCCGGTGGCGACACCTATAACGTGCTGACATGAGGAATATGGAATCGGTGGGTTCAGGAGGGTAATACGGAACGCCGTGCTGGATCCCAACGGCCTCGTATCACTAGCAGTCGAGATGACAGGCATCTTATCCGCATGGCTGTAACGGATCGTGCAGCCACGTCTCGATCCCTGAGTCAACAGATGGGGACGTTTGCAAGACAACAACCATCTGCACGAACAGTTCGACGACGTTTGCAGCAGCATGGGCTATCGGCTCGGAGACCATGGCTGCGGTTACCCTTGACGCTGCATCACAGACAGGAGCGCCTGCGATGGTGTACTCAACGACGAACCTGGGTGCACGAATGGCAGAACGTCATTTTTTTCGGATGAATCCAGGATCCGTTTACAGCATCATGATGGTAGCACCCGTGTTTGGCGACATCGCGGTGAACGCACATTGGAAGCGTGTATTCGTCATCGCCATACTGGCGTATCACCCGGCGTGAAGGTATGGGGTGCCATTGGTTACACGTCTCGGTCACCTCTTGTTCGCATTGAACAATGGACGTTACATTTCAGATGTGTTACGACCCGTGCCTCTACTCTTCATTAGATCCCTGCGAAACTCTACATTTCAGCAGGATAATGCACGACCGCATGTTGCAGGTCCTGTACGGGCCTTTCTGGATACAGAAAATGTTCTACTGCTGCTCTGGCCAGCACATTCTCCAGACCTCACACCAACTGAAAACATCTGGTCAATGGTGGCCGAGCAACTGGCTCGTCACAATACGCCAGTCACCACTCTTGATGAACTGTGGTATCGTGTTGAAGCTGCATGGGCAGCTGTACTGGTACACGCCATCCAAGCTCTGTTTGACTCAATGCCCAGGCGTATCAAGGCCGTTATTACGGCCAGAGGTGGTTGTTCTGGGTACTGATTTCTCAGGATCTATGCACCCAAATTGCGTGAAAATGTGATCACACCTCAGTTCTAGTATAATATATTTGTCCAATGAATACCCGTTTATCATCTGCATTTCTTTTTGGTGAAGCAATTTTAACGGCCAGTAGTGTATCTGGACGTCTCCACGTAATGCGGAATTGACCACCATATGTCACGAGAAGAGGACCCGTTAGTATCAAAGAAGGCAGAGAGTATTGTGTTGTCAGTAGAGAAGAAATAACATAGGAGAGGGTCAATCAGCAGAGCTCAGCGACTTAGAACCTGGACTAGTCATTGGATGTAAGCTGGGTAAGAAATTCATCACGGACATTTCAACCCTTCGAAAGCGGCCCATGTCGCCTGTGACTGTGAAGTGGAAACTCAAGACAGCAACCACAGGTATACCAAGACCAGGGGGACATCCAGTGCTGGGGGACAGAGACCGTCGGCGATTGTGGATGGTGGTAGGAAAAAAATCGCATGAATCAGCAAAAGAAATTACTCATGAGTTCCAAAGTGCTACCAGTAAAGCAGCTAGCACAGTGGCAGTATGTAGGGAGTTAAAACGAATTTTGTACAACGCTTCTCACGAGCCACATACTTCCGCAGAGAATGGAAAACGGCGCTTGAGGTGGAGTAAAGAGAGAGTCCACTGGAGGGTGGATGACACACAACGAGCGATTTGGAGTGGTGGATCACGCTGTACCTTCTGTCAGTCCTACGGAAGAGTACGAATTTGACGAGTGGCTGGAGAACGTCACCTGCCATCATGTGTGGTGCCAACAGCGAACTATAGAGGAGGTGGTGTTACGGAGTGCGGACGGTTTTCGTGGTTAGGGTGAGGTCCGCTTATTCCGCTTAATGAAAAGCTAAATGCGGCAGGATGTGAAAACATTTTACAGCATTGTGCACCGGGTACAGTTGAGGAACAGTTCAGAGACGATGGCCAGCTAGACAATACATTCTTTGGTAAAGCAGCATCTGTGAAGCAGGGTTTTCATTGCAATAAAATTCCTGAATTGGACTGCTCTGTCCAGAGTCCCTACTTGAGTCCAGTGGAACACCTTTGGGATCAGAAAGTTGACTTCGATACAGACACCAGCATCCAATATCACTGTCATCTCTGGTTTCGCCTCTTGCGGAAGAATGGGCTGGAATTCCTCCACAGATATTCACACACCTCGCTGAAGGTATCCCAAAAGAGTTGAAGCCGACATGAAGGCAAAGCCTGGATGCAGCTCATATTAATGTTCACTAACAGGTGTCCTGATACTTTTGGTAAGAATGTGTAGAACTTTATACAACATGAAGTAATGTTATTGGGATTAGTTGAAATTCGTAACATAAGACTACGGAAGCATGTGCTGTACTCATCCAACAATCCCACCTCTATTACAGTCACTTGTATTCTCATGATTTTACGTGCCAGCTGGTGCAATGAGGTGTTAATATTTCTTCGAAAGGATGCCAGTAACTGTTGTGAGACGTCACAGGTGATTTCAGACAATTCGGCTTATACTGAAGAAAGAGAAGATGTCAGGTCACATGGTTCTTGAGCACAATTTATCCAACTAGCAAATTTATCAGTTGATATTGTTAAACAATACGTTAGGCAATAATGAGGGAGAAACGGCACGCACCTGCACGGTGATCGATGTTTCTACAGCTAAGTACTTGTCCCACACCTGCACTTAGCTCTGGACGTCTTGCATTGTATGCAAATGTAACACAACGACGCACACATCACATTTCAGTACCTGTGGCAGCGATCAGTTTGTTTAAACGTACGGTCTTAAAAGATTCCTAAGGTCACAGTTACACTGTTTTTAAAATTGGAGGCACTTCATAGTAATTTCCACCATGGATTTGTCCCTGGACACGTCAAAAACGTTTAGAGTCGGGATTGCTTCACCTCCTGGCAGCTTTTGCCTCTACTTTCCAAGTCATTCCCTATACTTTGTTGTTTCATCGAACTGCAAAATTCTGAGAGCCTTGCGACACAGAATAACTTCAGTCAGAATTGCAAGAAGAAAAATTCAGTCACGCGCGATTCTGCCAGGCGAGCAGTGGCACTGATAAATCTGGTCCCAACATATCACAAGTATTGTCGCTAGTTGTATTTGTGTATGGTATAAAAGGAGCTGAACAGATCCCAGGCGAAGATTGCGAAAAATCTGGGGTCAGCAGAAGCACTCCAGCAGACTAGCGGAAGACTGGATACATAGGAGAAAAAAATGGCTCTGAGCATTATTGGACTTAACTTCTGAGGTCATCAGTCCTCTAGAACTTAGGACTACGTAAACCTAACTAACCTAAGGACATCACACACATCCATGCCCAAGGCGGGATTCGATACTGCGATCGTAGCGGTCGCGCGGTTCCAGACTGAAGCGCCTAGAACCGCTCGGTAACAGGGGCCGGCGATAGGTAGGAGAGCTAGAACATAACGTGCACCTAGTGACGGAGACATCGATGTGTCGTCTGTTCAGTAAATCGGGTGTAAGATTTCCATGATGATGCTATATAGCATATAAACTATCGATACTTTCGATGTATTGGCTTACTGCTGTATCAAAATGACTGAATCCTACTTTTAAAAAAAAAAGTAGTTAAGTTCGAAACAGGAAATAGTTATTATCTAAATTTGGTCTATGACAGGTGCGCCAAGAAATTTGTTTAAAGGTCATAAGGAAACCGTATTTAATCACATTAACCTAATAATCTGCAGAACACTCAGAACAAAAGTGAGAAAGGAAACTCTACTCAGGTTCTACAAAACGATGTCAGTATCAACCGAGACATATGGTAGTGAGTCATGGAGCGTAACAAAAAGAAATGAACAAAGAATACAAGCACTGGAGATGCGATTCCTAAGAAGAGTAGCTCATTGCACAGTAGTGGGTAGGAAAAGAAAAACAGACATCAAGTCTGCACTGTGAGCGAAAAGCTTAGACGAGCAGAGTAAGGAGTACAGGAATAACTGGAAGAACCGTCTCACAAGAATCGAAGAAGACAGAATATCAAAGTCAATGATGAATTATTACCCACTGGATAGAAGGCTATTACGAAAATCGAGGAAAAGATAGAAACATCAATAATTTAAGTCAAGAGGGCGTAACAGGCAAATGCCTAGTGCGTGCAGGGAGAAGGGAAGGAAGAAGTAATTACAATACGATTAACCTGTATCAACAGATATCAGAGAGACGACAATTCGCAGAACTTGTCTAAAAGAACGGATAGGTTGGCAACTAAAACCTGTTGCTTTGGTAATGGAGGGTTGTGAGGAAAGGGAGGGGGGCGGTAAGGATTGTAAACTACAGTAAATAGATTGAAATGGATTAGCTATGCTAAGATATGTAGACTTGAATAGGCAAGACTAACGTGAAGAATTACATCGGACCAGTCGTCGAACTGAAGAGTACGACAACGACGTTTGACAGAATGTGTGAGAACAATGATTACTCATTTCCAACACCTAGTGTAACTATACAGAAAACAGAGTTATGAAAACCAAATATCTTGGGAAAATGCATAGATATTGTCTATATAACGACAATATATTATCTGTTTTTGATATCTAC